>NC_064923.1:654598729-655204041 GCF_023897955.1 Schistocerca gregaria
CACCGCGGTCTCTTCACTGATGAGTGTCGCATAAGCCTTCAACCAAACAATCCTCGGAGATATGTTTGGAGGCAATCCGGTCAGGCTGAGCGCCTTAGACTCACTGTCCAGCGAGTGCAGCAAGGCGGAGGTTCCCTGATGTTTTGGGATGGTATTATGTGGGGCCGACGTAGGCTGCTAGTGGTCATGGAAGGCGCCTTGACGGCTGTACGATACGTGAATGCCATCCTCCGACCGATAGTGCAACCAAATCGGCAGCATATTGGCGAGGCATTCGTCTTCATGAAAGACAATTCGGGCTCTCATCGTGCACACCTTGTGGATTACTTGCTTCAGGATAACGACATCGCTCGACCAGAGTGGCCAGCATGTTCTCCAAATATGAACCCTATCGAACATGCCTGGGATAGATTGAAAAGGGCTGTTATGGACGACGTGACCCACCAACCACTCTGAGGGATCTACGCCGAATCGCCGTTGAGGAGTGGGACAATCTGGGCCAACAGTGCGTTGGTGAACTTGTGGATAGTATGCCACGATGAATACAGGCATGCATCAGTGCAAGAGGACGTGCTACTGGGTATTAGAGATATCGGTGTGTACAGAAATCTGGAACACCACCTCTGAAGGTCTCGCTGTATGGTGGTACAACATGCAATGTGTGGTTTTCATGAGCAATAAAAAGGGCGGAAATGATGTTTATGTTGATCCCTATTTCAATTTTCGGTACAGGTTCCGGAACTCTCGGAACCGAGGTGTTGCAAAACTTTTTTTGATGTGTGTTTAAAGGAATCGCATACGTGACGCTGGTGCGACTGTTTCTTGAGTCTTTTTGAGTGTTTGGGATCCCTGTCACGCCTAACTGACGGGAGACTTCGAAGCAGTATGGAGGTGCGTTGCTAGATTTTTTTACCGACCGGCTTGATCACTACGGAAATTCTCCGTGATGTTGGATGGAAATGTTTGGAGGATAACATTTCCGTGAAGTGCTGTTTGAGACTTTTAAAGAACTATAATTTGTGACAGAATGCAGACCGATCCTGCTGCTGCACCGTTCACCTCGCTTAAGGGCCGTAAGGACGAAATAAGAGAGACTGTTAGTGCGGAAGGAAAGGAAACTACTAGCGTCTGTACATAATACCCTCCGCCATTCGCTGTTCACTGGATGACGGAATATGTTTATAGATGACTTCGAAGCGGAATGCGTGGCAACAGCTCCGAAGTTGCGAGACCAATGAGTTAAAATGTGATGAATAATTAGTGAGTTTTTAATTTCGGTGAAGTGTAGGTTCCGGCACTGGATTTGTTTAGAAGTCTTCGGAAATCCTCTCAGTTCAGTAGGAAGAACTTCCCGGAACACCACTGTCGGTGACATGAGTTCTAACCTCGGTGAAACTACAGGCATCTCAGACCAGTTAGAAGGTACCGCACGTCTAGATAACTTTTGTTACGAGCCCAAGCAGCGCGAAATGGAGATCTAGGCTAGACACATCTACGGCAGCCAACCAGTGAGTACCTCGTATATATTTGTCAAATGCAATGGGAGCAAAAGAGCGAGTTTAATGAATACACCAGAGCATCGTTTTCATATGTGTGGTTTGCAATCCTGATGTTATTGGACGTGACGGAAGCGTAGTATTTACTGACAATCTTTAAAGTTTTCTGTATTTCCTCGATCGGCGTTCATATTAAATATGGATTTAATTGCAGACGATAGGTTAACTTTATTAACATTCCTCCTAATTTAGTTTCGCTTGGACTGTGCATCTTTGATTTTTTTTAAATGTACAGGTTATTACGGGACACATTACTTTGCAGCCTTTGTGTTTGAACATAGAACAGATGAACATACTTCACACAGAGTGGGAAATAGCTTCAGAGCCTCACGCAATGTTATTCTGAAGTTTACTTCGTCTCTTGGTTGCCCTGCCCGTTGAACTGTCACTTAGAGGACTTCTGTCCTCCACAATTTGCTACAGCTGTTTTGCCTGTTAACTTGAGAAGTGAAATGCGGACGTACTGATCATTGAACAACGATACTGCGCAACCGATACCGAACCCGACACCGCTTGTCTCGGGTGAGCTCGATGCGGTACTTCCAAACCGTGACGATTCGGATCACGACACATTACTGTTTGTAGAGGGAGCACTCAGGCGCACCAGAGTTTTTCACTTTAATCTCGTCTAGTCATCCAAACTGCTTCTCAATATACATTGTACTACCAATGCAACTTACTGCACATTGAATTAGTGCTCAGCTGGGAGGAGCTCCTAGGTTGCATTTGGTGAAATGTATGAAAATCTTTAATGAATAGAAATAGAACTGATGGACCAGAGCTGATTTCCAGTAAAACTGTATTGATCAATCACAGTCCCAGTCTTCTTTACGCTACTGTTAGCGATATCGACAGAAGCTCGATCTTACTGCAGCATTTAACTCCACTGGTTTCACAAAAACCAGTCTTGTATTACGGTCACGTGGAATTAAACATCCAGATTTACTTGAAACCAGCGGAGTGAACAAAGCCAACGGCCTTGCCGGAGTGGTAGCACCGGTTCCCCGTCAGATCACCGAAGTTAAGCACTGTAGGGCTGGGCTAGCACTTTGATGGGTGACCATCCGGTCTTCGCTATTAGCAAGCGGGGTGCACTCAGCCCTTGTGAGGTAACCTGAGGAGCTACTTGTCTGAGAAGTAGCTGCTCCGGTCTCGTAAACTGACATACGACCGGGAGAGCGGTGTACTGACCACATGCCCCTCTATATCCGCATCCAGTGAAGCCTGTGGGCCGAGGTTGACATGGCGGCCTGTCGGTACGTTGGGCCTTCCAACGCCTGTTCGGACAGAGTTCAATTTTTTTAGCGGAGTAAACAAAGGCTCCTTAAAGAAGTCATTTTCTTGGGTGAAGCTATTTTTTATATATTTTAAATCACGCCTGCTGTGTTTGCGACTAATTTCTCCCAGTTCAGCATTATCAAACGAGAGCCCTCAAAAATTGCGTTATATTCTTCTATTTGTCAAGATCTCGTGGCTCACGCAATAGTATCGAAAGAGCAACGGTTAATGAGATACACAACAGACTGTTAAAAGAAGAGACAAATGAGTTCAGACATTGGCTGCGAGTGAGGATGGATTAAAATCACTAGGGGAAAGTCGAAAATTTATGCAGGACCGTGATTAGAACCAGGGTATCCTGCTTACTAGGCAGATGCGCTGACCACTGCGCCATCCGACACAGTGGTCATAGAAACTGCACAGACCACACTAGCACGCCTTCCGTCAGACCCGAATTCTAAACTTATCTCCATACTGCTAATTTTGTGCCACTTGCCCATTATTCTGATTACTCGCGGCATTTCTCCGAGTCCAGTAATAGTTCGAGCCCGGTGTGAATCCGCACTGAGGAGATCATTGGCTGTCCTCGCCTTAATTATAGGTACGTGGTGTCTGTTCTTTCAGACATGCCCGAAGTAAGGAAGAGAACCAGTTCAGATACTGGTCCGGCACAAATTTTCCCCATTGATTTAAATCAATGTCTAATTTCTTTGTGTCCCCTAAAATCGATAACGATGAAAAAGTTCTAAGATTATACTGATAAATAACATTTGCGAATCATCTGACAATCATCGTTGCTCTGCCAGTCTATGCAGTCTGCTGATCACGTCTCCGTCGGTAGCATGCACTAAAATTGTTGATGTTGTGGTCTTCAGTTCTGAGACTGGTTTGATGCAGCTCTCCATTCTACTCTATCCTGTGTAAGCTTCTTCATCTTCCAGTACCTACTGCAACCTACACCCTTCTGAATCTGCTTAGTGTATTCATCTGTTGGTCTCCCTCTACGATTTTTACCCTCCACGCTGCCCTCCAATACTAAATTGGTGATCCATTGATGCGTCAAAACATGTCCTACCAACCGATCCCTTCTTCTAAAGGTAATCGACATAAATAGTCATACTTGTACGACACCGAAGTTAAAAGCGAAGGTAGTATAGCGATGCATGCTAAACAGTAGGATATACCTTACGTGGGTAGTAGAGAGGAAACCAAATCTTGATTTAGCTAATTTCTTAAGTAATTTTTCTTCTCAGATTAGAAATCCTCCAGTACAAAACATTGAGAAAACAATTTTATTACCACCAACGACTGGGGTGATGAAATAGACAGTGCAATGGTTGAGACCCCAGATACCTATTCGTGATGAGTGCAACTCATAATCCCTGACCAGTCGCCTTGTTTTGTTCTTAGGTAATTTCCGTAACTTGATACAGATGGCAGTATTGTTTCAAACAGTCCTGCATCACTTCTTCTGCGTCCGCGTTGACCCCGACGGTTCGTGAAACAATTGGTTTCCTTTCTTCGATAGACAGGCGCTAAAGTCGAGTGCAGGGACGGGAGCGAGTGAGAAGTGACGAAACACTTGCTCTGTGCGCGCCCTGACCTTGGCAGAGTTGAGGACGGCACAAAAAAGGAAGCGAACTGCGCTCTCACCTGGCGACGCGACGCGACGCGACTGGTCTGCTTCGCGCTTGGACCCAGGGCCTCGCTGGCAAGAGACGGAGAAAGAGAGAGAGAGAGAGAGAGAGAGAGAGAGAGAGAGAGAGAGAGGCGTTTAGCTCGGGGCGCTGCCTGCCCTGTCTGATCTGCAAGCTGCCGGCCGTTTCCTGCACTGCACTGATGCAAAACCAACTTTCTGCATCATATCGTCTACGTTAGAAACCATAGTATTTTTCCCTTTTTACATGAAGATGTTGGTTGGAGATTTAGTAAAGAGGTGTCAGTTGTGAGTGTACCTGTTAGGCGGCTAAATTGTGCACCAAAACAATCTTAACATTATGCAACGGCTATTCAACGTACTGGTGAGGATTTCCTGACGAGTAAGCTGTGTGTTGTTTAAGTTCACACGCGCCCGGACAGGCTGAACCCGGCTTCTGAGAGACGGGAACGTGAGCATCCGAATGTTCCGACGTTACTACTCTGGAAGATTCCACTCACGAGCAAGAGAAAATCTGTATACGTAAAATTGTAGGCACTGTTTAGGGTGCAGAACCTGAACTGGTAAAACCGGACTCTTATAGGATCACCTTGTCTGTCCGTCTGTCTGTCTGTACGACTTTTAAAAAGCCTTTTTCTCAGGAACGGGTGGATGTATAGTAAGGCCTACCGTCCCTTGGCGGTGCAGTAAATGTAAGCTAAGTCGATGCAATCGAAATGTCAAATATTTCGACACTCGCAAACTCATTCATCAAAACGTATAGTGTACTTCCTGTTGACCTACAATCATGAAATCTGGCAGCAAGCAAGGTTACATGGTACAAGTAAAGCAAAATTCCGAAAATTTTCGCTTTGTGTTTATATAACACAAAAATATTATTTTGTCATTCTCAGAAGTCTTTGAATTCCCAAGAGCAATATCTTTCCAGTATCGATATCGATAAAAGGCAAAAATAGTAGAAATTCTCGATTCTCAGGATGCACGGAATCCTCGGTGTGTGAGGATTTTCATCAATATTGTTCTGGCATGAATTTTTAATTTCCACTTCCACGGTTAACCAAAGTTGCTATGGTAGAATTTTTCTGCATTCTATTTTCCAGTTAAACAGTGTTTCATGGCGTATGGACACATTTTCAGTAATTGTTCGATTATCTGTGTTATCTACATTATACGGGTTGTAATGGATCTAAGTGCAGATATTTCTATTGGTAGATGAGGACGGTGTTCTGAACAACGTTATGTAGACAAAGTTGGCTTCTGTCTCGGGTTCTAGGCCCACGTTCATCTTATGATTTTACTGACCCTTCGCCAGCACGAGTGGCTGGCATTGTCAAAGCTTCACCCTCAGGACAACCCTTTCCAGGATCAAAGAAATTGTAGGTTGGGGCAGGTGGAGAAATCGGTCGTGGCAGAACGCGCACTGAGTGAGACCGAACACGTAATAAAATTCACGCAAACACGGCGTATATACGATTTTCAAACCGACAAGGAAGATCAAAGCGTGTCCTAGATCGGCAAAGGAGAAAAGGGATCCACTTGCAATGTCGGGAACATACCGTATACCATGCACATGCGGAAAAGTTAATGTCGGAATGACTGGACAATCAATCAACACCAGGATGAAAGAAAGTAGGCAGGCAGGCAGGCAGGCAGCTCTGGTGGGAAGCAGTCTAGCTCAAACTGTAACCCACACGGGGAAGTTTAAATGTTAACGAGTCTACGTGTACGCACGTGTAAACATCAGCTGACCACCTTACTGTTACATAAAATAGCTGTAGGCTACTGGTAACTTTGCTTTATGTTGCTTGTTTTTTTACGTTTGCTGGCTTTATAAGTTGTTCATCAGAAAATATCCTAGATACGTTCCGCTTTACACTGAGGCCGTCTAATTTTTGCGAAATGTTCTCTACGTTTCGGGCGATATCATCATGCCATAATTCATTAGAGAATGAGCAATGGATCTCATTCCCGTGCTGAAATCATGATACTTAAGAATTCATATCTCTTCGATTACGGGTTCATCAGAACTGAAAAACACTATCAGTTTCCGCAAGTAGTATGCTGGCTTCACTTAAAACATTAACAAAATTTGCTTATAACTATTTAGAGAAACTGCTGAAAACCTTTTCCAGAGTGACCGAATATGGTCCTAATATTCACTCTTTCGGAACAACTCCATCGCTCCAGATACGAATCTGGTCATTCTCTCATCAGCTTTTCTGTCTAAAAGCGAATTTCAGGACGAGGCTCAAGTGTCGTCAGAAAATACCAACCTCACCTACTACTCTATATGACGGGAATCGTGTAGCTAGTCAGACAAAGATAAATGGATCCGGCCGAAAAGTGCGTCGAAGAGGTCATAGCACTACAATATCTTACGGAACAAAGTAGTTTACGTAACTGATGTCGCTGAAGTCCGCCCCCCCCCCCCCCCCTCAGGGGATTGTTAGGAACTAATGTAAGATCAACCTGGTAGAAAATAGTTAATGAAACAATAGCAAGACAAACTTCAAAGAACACATGTATCGGAAATTGGGAAATGCAGAGAGTGTAATCTTATCGAGGTCCTGTAACATAGATACCTTTGCGGAGAAAACAACGTCGTATGGGAATGGTGCATAAAGAACCTATCTTCTTTTGATATGCTGCAGAGCAAGACAGCCCCTGTCACTTACATTGGTGCTACAGTAGGACGAAAACTACCACCTCACAACCAAGAAAAATACCTAGTGGTGATTGGCAGGACATACTGTGCCTTACTTAACCAGTGAGTAGATGAGCGATTGTATCCGGGCTATGAAGCATACACTGCACCCAGGCAAAGTTACTTGTGCTAACGAAGGATGCTAAATATACGCAAAACTATATCTCAGCGCTGGAAATAATGTAAATATGAAGTGGAAGAAAAGAACAAGATGAAGACATAGAAATCAGAATGCTGCTATTGCAGTTTTTGTCTGGTTGGCTGCTGCGGTAGTTTTCTCGAACGAATTTGGTTTCTTGCCATAGCTAATGGATACAGTGTCTACAACGATATGCTGCTCGGAAAAACAAGTGAAACGTCAGAGGTGCCTGGTAACTTTCTTAAGTTAAGGTATCCTCTCCGTAACCCAGTGGCACCGATAACTACGAGCAGCTATTCATTTAAACTGGGATGAGGACAAGGGTCCATGTTCTTCATCATTACATAGTGAACAGATAAAAACCAGAAGAGATTGCTGAGAGAAACTGTGCTACTTGATGTGAACGTATATTGTGTTGGTGGATTATTTACTTTTAATAAAATATTTTAAAGATGGCACATCATCTAGAAGAATGCAATACGATCAGCGTTTGGTCCGTGAAGAAGGAAAAGGATGTGGTATCGTTTCTTGACCAGAATGTGCCTGAGTGCCCCGGATTAAATTCCAAACCTCTCTGGGAAGCCTCCATGGGTAATAATAATAGATAATAATAAATAATAAAATGTTATTGTCATTCGGCTGATTACAGCACTAGACAGAGTCAAGAGCATATATTTCCACATAAACTACTATATCGATGTAAATTCGTTTACATAAAATAGGTACACGTTAGAATACAGTATCTTCATCTTCGAGAAATTCGTCAATGGTGTAAAACGGATTGTTCACTAGTAGCTTGTGTAATTTAGCTTTAAAAATATTTACAGGCAGTTTTTTTAAAGTCAGCTCTTAGTCTATTAAACATCCTTAGTCCAAGAACTAGGTGGGAGTTCTGCGATTTTAATAATCTATGATATGGCACGTCTACAGATGTTCTGTTTCTAGTTTTATGGTTATGAATGTCACTTCTCAACACTAAATTATATATTGTTTCTAACGTACAATAAAACATTGTAGATGAATAAGTTTAGTTCTGTAAGACACTGCAATTTAATAAACAGAGGTTTACAATGATCTGTTTTATCAGAACCTATTATTATTCTTATTACTTTCTTCTGTAAAAGTAAAATGTCACTTACATGACAGATACTACCCTACAGTAAGATTCTATAAGAGATGATTCTTTGGAAGGAGGTAAAATATGCTGATCTTACATTGACATTGGGAACATGTCTTTAAATTTCTGATTAGATAAATAACTCTTGAAAGCCTAGCCAATGTATTTTTAATGTGTAGTTCCCGTGTCAATTTATTGTCAATAGTAACACCTAAAAATTTTACAGTTTATAATTCTTGGTAGTTAGGAATCTCTTTGAGGCTAAAGTAAAGTGTCTGGGTTTTGATCCATTTAGTATGAAGCAATTAGCTTTGAACCATAATGAGGATTGAGCAAGGGTATTTTCGGTTGTTTTTTCAGTGTACCTAGATCAGAGCTTTTATGTAGAAAAGTTGTCATCAGCATACAATATTGTTTGAGAATTTATGAATGAGGGAAGGTCATTAATCATTAGTATAAACAGTAAAGGTCCAAGCACCCACCCTTGAGGCACTCTGTACCTAACATTAACCAAATTTGATTTCTCCGTACCAATGCACACAACTTGTTGACGGTTCTCTAAAAAAGACCTGAACATATCTATACTGTTGTCATCAAAACCATAGTAAACTAGCTTATTCAGCACAGTGTCATACTCTACACAGTCAAAGGCTCTGCCCAGGTCACAAAATGTAGCCTGGGCATAGTCCCTAGCCTCGAACACGTCTAGGACTAATTTTACGAGGGAGTCCATTGCATCCGTTGTGGATGTACCTTTCCTAAATCCAAACTGTTTATCACTAACTATATTTAGTTTACCCAAGTAGACTTGCTCATACATAATTGTTTCTAAAATTTTTGAAAAAACTGGCTATAGGTCTGTAACTAGCGGGACAGTTCTTTTTCCCTTTTTTTATATATGTGACATTTTGTTGCTCATCTGGGCTGTACAGAGGTGTGGACCATGTTTCAGTCTCATAGTTGTCCTGCAGTCCTCGATACAAAGCACGCAACACATGCCATCACCACAGTTACGAAACTCCGAACGGACCTCGGGAGACCTAGTGGTACCGGCCGACCGCCGTGTCATCCTCAGACGATAAACGTTACTGGATGCAAATATGGAGAGTCAGCTCGCCCGGCTGTTGTAAGTATTCGTGACCGGAACCGCTACTTCTCAACCTCACGAGGGCTGAGTGCACGTCGCTTGCCAACAGCCCTTGTCAGACTCGGACGGTCAATCATCCAAGTGGTAATCACGCCCGACAGCGCTCAACTTCCGTGATCTGAAAAAGGAATGTACCAATCCCTGCGTGTACGACGGACTCTGTTGGTTAACTTCTACGCTACCTCCTCCTCATGGTCTTCTAGCTGATGTCTTAAAACTCCTTTATTAAATTTTCAGCTCAAGCCTACGTCTTTCTAGTGCACAATAAATGTGAAGTTAAACGAATATACCCTTCAGCTCAAAAGTAGGTACTCTAGTTGATTATCTCGTCGGAAGAATAAGGACTTGGCCCTTCTAGAGAATTAAAACTATTGTTTCGGAGACAGCCACGTCTTTGTAGCCCCGAAACTACGTTAAATCAGTCACACATTTTGCACAACTGATGAGTGATAATCTCCGTACTGGAGTCACGTCTGTGTGAGTAATAGTATATTTAGCATCGATCAGATATTAGGCAACTTACAGGCAAAGTGAAAAGCAGAGGTAGATTTCAGTGCGATGTGTGATGGTGGTTACTATGGAGCGCCAACCTCCAACTAACCCTGTACTTTCTTCCATTATCAAATTTTTGTCTGTGGTGCGTGCTGTACTTAAAATTAAAGGTAATCTGTTCCAACATATTTTCTAAGCCCGTGTCAGATGCTGTGAACTACAGGCTGTCGCAAAGCCCCGTCCCCGCAATAACCTTTCTTCCAGGAGTGCCAGTTCTGCAAGGTTTGCAGGAGAGCTTCTGTGAAGATTGGAAGGTAGGAGACGAGGTACTGGCGGAAGTAAAACTGTGAGGACGGGCCGTGAGTCGTGCTTTGGTAGCTCAGTTGGTAGAGCACTTGCCCGCGAAAGGCTGCTGTTCCCAGTTCGAGTCTCGGTCCGGCACACAGTTTTAATCCGCCAGGAAGTTACAGAATTCTGTTTTAAAATATGGAATGTATTCGCAGTTGCGAATATGAACCACCTACGGCTGTACAATAGAATGAAGGCAATTAAGACTTGTGACCGACTGGGACTCAAACCCATAATTCCCTCTTTAGGCAGTCGCCTTAACAGCTTTCGCTATCCAAGCCCGACCCACGATCAAAACCAAACTTCCAGATGTCGTCTTCCATGAGTCGTACCTGTACTCGCACATCCCGTTAATGTTACTCCCGTACAGGGGAGATATTTTATTTGCAAGTCACAAACCCGGTATCGACCGTTAAATACGAAGTTGCAGTGCCTGCGTTTTGAAGAAATACGCTGCAATAACTCTTCGGACACATTTTAAGACGGTTTTATTATGTGCCACATGCCGCAGACTGATATCCATAACAGAACCACATTTTCAATTTCCAAGTAAAAGTTCAATGTCACATTACTAAAATACGAGCTGCCTCAGCCACTAAATGTCAAGATACCGAATAAGTCGCTAATTTTTATCGAAATAGCTCTTCAGCAGTAGCTTACAGCGCATAGACAATCACAAATTTGTATTGACAAAAACACGCCGCACTTGAGTTGAACACTGGTAACATCAGTATAAATATTGAGCTTAGTTCTTATGCCGCCCACGTATTTACATGCTGACATGTGACTATGTGTACAGGGCGTTACAAAAAGGTACGGCCAAACTTTCAGGAAACATTCCTCACTCACAAAGAAAGACTATTTTTTATGTGAACATGTGTCCGGGAACGCTTACTTTCCATGTTAGAGCTCATTTTATTACTTCACTTCAAATCACATTAATCATGGAATGGAAACACACAGCAACAGAACGTACCAGCATGACTTCAAACACTTCGTTACAGGAAATGTTCAAAATGTCCTCCGTTAGCGAGGATACATGCATCCACCCTCCGTCGCATGGAATCCCTGATGCGCTAATGCAGCCCTGGAGAATGGCGTATTGTATCACAGCCGTCCACAATACGAGCACGAAGAGTCTCTACATTTGGTACCGGGGTTGCGTAGACAAGAGCTTTCAAATGCCCCCATAAATGAAAGTCAAGAGGGTTGAGGTCAGGAGAGCGTGGAGGCCACGGAATTGGTCCGCCTCTACCAACCCATCGGTCACCGAATCTGTTGTTGAGAAGCGTACGAACACTTCGACTGAAATGTGCAGGAGCTCCATTGTGCATGAACCACATGTTGTGTCGCGCTTGTAAAGGCACACGTTCTAGCAGCACAGGTAGAGTATCTCGTATGAAATCATGATAACGTGCTCCATTGAGCGTAGGTGGAAGAAACTAAAATGAGCTCTAACATGGAAACTAAGCGTTTACGGACACATGTTCACGTAACATCTTTTCTTTATTTGTGTGTGAGGAATGTTTCCTGAAAGTTTGGCCGTACGTTTTTGTAACACCCTGTATATTTAGCGATATTTTGGCAAAATCCAGCAGCGTAATGCGCTTAGTACAATGCACTTTACAAGGCAACAGTTATTCAGTGGAGACAGCTTCCAGCTCTATCAACAATCTGCTGGAATGAATTTCAAACATGCACCTGTAATTAATATTTACGTTAATTTGCAAATCTTGTTGCTTTTTTGTATTGTTCCTCAACAATTCAAAAGTAAGTACTGGTCAATTTACTATGTAGTTAGAACACTAAGGAGCCGATACCCCCCAGTGCAGTTCAGACTCCACTATTTATATCAATTTTAATTTGCGGCTGAACTGTTTATTTTTGCTCTTCAGTAAATTTAGTGAGTGACGGAGCGCTCTCTACCGTACTCGTTGCCGTTTAATGACGGATAAACGTAAACAATCTGGCATCTCCGAAAGCAAACCTTGGCGAGCAAAGTTTGTTTGGGGAGGCGTCGCTTACCTGTGTCGTGTGCGGTAGGGTGTAGCGCTGCGCTGCGTGGGCGGCTCAGAAGCGCACGCCGGGCCCGGGCGGGCTGCGAGCTTTGCGGTGCTGTGTGGACGGGACGCGGCTTGCGATACGGAGTGGTCGATGCGCGCTGCGCGGGAGGCGGGCGGCTACTGGCGTTGCCGGGCAGCGGACGGCAGAGGGGCCGAGGGGCCGGCTCCCCACCACGACGCCCCACACACGCGCTGCAGCCACCTGCACCGCGGCCGGCTGCACCGCACTGTAGTCTATATACAGGCTCTCTACACTGCCAGCGAACGTGACCGCACCAACTTATTGCCCGACCGACCGACCGACCAATTTCGTGGCAAGCCTTCACACGTCCCGATCCACTGCACTCAGCGATTACAGCGCCGCCCTGTTGCTGTAATTTGGTCAAATTCATTGTTTACGTTCTACGAGATCCCGCCTGGTTTTACACAGAAACTGTAACGCGGGGTTTGCCTTGCCTGATTTTAGAGGTAACAAGAGCAAAAAGAGCCGAGAGAAATCTCTGAGCAAACGAGGACCTAAGCAAGGCAAGAAATTTACGCACGTTCTTTAATTAAGCAGCTGGAAGCCGATGTTATCCGTAATTATCTAAGAATGGCTGAAACATGCCTTTCGTAGTTTCTGAAAATAAACCATTCTTAGCGAGAAAGAATACAGAAATGAGGGCGGCTGTAAGCTGCAAAGAGAGGCTGCTAGCTACATTACAACTTCTAGCCACTGGCAGGAGTTAAGTGGACCGCAAATTCAGTGCTGTTGCATCCCCACAGTTACACTACTGGCCATTAAAATCGCTACACCACGAATAAATGCAGATGATAAACGGGTGTTCATTGGACAAATATATTATACTAGAACTGACATGTAATTACATTTTCACGCAGTTTGGGTGCACAGATCCTGAGGAATCAGTACTCAGAACAACCACCACTGACCGTAATAACGGGCTTGATATGCCTTTGCATTGAGTCAAACAGAGCTTGGATGGCGTGTACAGGTACAGCTGCCCACGCAGCTTCAACACGATACCACAGTTCATCAAGAGTAGTGACTGGCGTATTGTGACGAGCCAGTTACTCGGCCACCATTAACGAGACATTTTCAGTTGGTGAGACATCTGGAGAATGTGCTTGCCAGGGCAGCAGTGCAACATTTTCTGGCCCGTACAGGACCTGCAACATGCGGTCGTGCATTGTCCTGCTGAAATGTAGGGTTTTGCAGGGATCGAATGAAGGCGAATGAAGGGTAGAGCCACGGGTCGTAACACATCTGAAATGTAATGTCCACTGTTCAAAGTCCCGTCAATGCGAACAAGAGGTGACAGAGACGTGTAACCAGTGGCACGCCATACCATCACGCCAGGTGATACGCTAGTATGGCGATCACGAATACACGCTTCCAATGCCCCTTCACCGCCATGTCGCCAAACACGGATGCGACCATCATGATGCTGTAAACAGAACCTGGATTCATCCGAAAAAATGACGCTTTGCCATTCGTGCACCCAGGTTCGTCGTTGAGTACACTATCGCAGGCCCTCCTGTCTGTGATGCAGCGTCAAGGGTAACCGCAACCATGGTCTCCGAGCTGATAGTCCATGCTGCTGCTGCAAACGTCGTCGAACGTTGTCGAACTTTTCTTGCAGATGGTTGTTATCTTGCAAACGTCCCCATCTGTTGACTCAGGGATCGAGACGCGGCTGTAAAATCCGTTACAGCCATGCTGATAAAATGCCTGTCATCTCTACTGCTATTGATACGAGGCTGTTGGGATCCAGCACGGCGTCCGTATTACCCTCCTCAACCCAGCGATTCCATATTTTGCTAACAGTCATTGGATCTCGACCAACGCGAGCAGCAGTGTCGCCATACGATAAACCGCAATCGCGATAGGCTACAATCCGGCATTTATCAAAGTCGGAAACGTGATGGTACGCATTTCCCCTCCTTACAAGAGGCATGACAACAACGTTTCACCAGGCAATGCCGGTCAACTGCTGTTTGTGTATGAGGAATCGGTTAGAAATTTTCCTCGTGTCAGCACGTTGTAGGTGTCGCCACCGGCGCCAACCTTGAGTGAATGCTCTGAAAAGCTAATC
The DNA here is from genome assembly GCF_023897955.1 of Schistocerca gregaria. Classification (NCBI taxonomy): domain Eukaryota; kingdom Metazoa; phylum Arthropoda; class Insecta; order Orthoptera; family Acrididae; genus Schistocerca; species Schistocerca gregaria. Next base: position 654,613,324 of record NC_064923.1, read on the forward strand.
ATTTACATATCTTCCTCCTGTAGCATCTTCTTCCTCTCTGTAGCACATCATCTTCGTGGTGTATCAATTGTAATGACCAGTAGTGTATTATCTAAAATCATTCCTGAAACCTGCAATGTGTTTATAGTTGCCTGAGAAAATACGTCCTGGTAAAGCAAAATAAAGAAAAGAAAACATGGTCATATAAACCCATTTCAGATGATAAGAAGAAAGCCTACAGGTGGTCATGGCGCACATTATCTAATAAATAAAACAGATATATAAGAAATGAAGTAGTTGGCAACTGTAACTGGCCTGTCAAGACATACATTTTTTACGTAAAAGTAACCTTTCATTGCTGCAATATATTTTTTTTTTTTGTTTCCAGATGCGTTTCGTCTTTTGCTTTTAGGCACCGTCAGTGGATTTTAGAATGATACAGTTTTGTTTTGATATGCGATATTCGTCGATTATAAAATAGTTCATGTCTTCTCAAGCATATCAAAACAAAACAATATCACTCTAGATTCCACTGAAGATACCTTCAAATAAAATGCGAAACGCGTCTGGAAGAAATAAAATGCATTGCAGAGAGAAAAGGAGGTTTTTATTTACAAAACGAATATTTCAGTGCTTGCCATGGATGATGACCACGCAGACAACCTTACTGCCCCACACTTTGCTCTTCATAACAGAATGCTTGGATATAGACTGGACTTTTATAACACTTAAAACAATGAACCATGTATGTTTTGTGAATAAACATCTATTTTATTTCCGGTAGGTACCAGAAAAGAAACTTAAAAATCGAAATACAGAAGGGCGACGAACATTTGCTCAAAAAAAAAATTTTATTCTCTCTATGTGCCACATAAAACATGACGGAAGGTTTAAAAGAATGAAACGAGTGCTTCATTTCTTGCATCTCTATCACTATACCCTCCAACGAAAACGTCTACAAGCTTTAAATTTCTTCAGAAACTCCGTCAAAACTTTGTCTTCGCGCTCTGTAGAACAGCACTTCATCCAGCGCGCAGTGGCAAAGGACCTTTCGCTGGGTGGTTGGCGCGACGATGCTATAGACGGTAAAATTTGTTGGATGGGACGCATGGGGTGCGGATCGCCTGTTGGGCGGTCCTACCCGCCCGATACCTTGACAACGAAATTCGTCGGTCGTTCAAAACGCCTATATACGAGGGTCACTCCAAAAGAAATGCTTACTATTTTTTTTAAATTCATCTTTTATTCTACATGTTTGAAAGTTTTACTCTGTGTAGATTCATCCTTTAAGAACAATATTTTCATTTCTCCACAAAATTTCCATCCCTCTCAACTGCCTTACACCATCTTGGAACCGGAACCTGTATACCTGCAGGGTAAAATTCTGGATCAACCTGTTGGAGCCACTGTTTAGCAGCGTGCGCAAGGGAGTCATCATCTTCAAATCTTGTTCCACGAAGAGAGTTTTTCAGTTTCCCAGAGAGATGACAGTCACATGGAGCCAGGTCAGGCCTGTAAGGCGGGTGTTTCAGTGTTGTCCATCCGAGTTTTGTGATCGCTTCCATGGTTTTTTGACTGACATGTGGCCGTGCATTGTGGAGCAACAGCAAAACATCCTGCTTTTGCCGATGTGGTCGAACACGACTCAGTCGAGCTTGAAGTTTCTTCAGTGTCGGCACATATGCATCAGAATTTATGGTGATTCCACTTGGCATGAAGTCCACAAGCAATGGTCCTTCGGAATCGAAAAAACTGTAGCCATGATTTTTCGAGCAGATTACCTATTCGTCTTTGGTGAAAAATGATGGAGCCATGTTTCATCACCTGTCACAATTCTTCCAAGAAATTCATCTCCAGCATTCTCGTACTGTTCCAAAAGTTCGCTGCATACCGTTTTTCTTGTTTCTTTGTGAGCCACTGTCAACATCCTGGGAACCCAGTTGGCACAAACCTTTTGTAACGCCAACACTTTCAGTATTCTGCAAACACTTCCTTCCCCTATCCAAACGTAGCGTGGCAATTCGTTCACTGTGATGTATCTGTCATCAGTCACCAATTCGTTAACTCTCTGCACATTGTCTGGAGTGTGTGCAGTACGAGGCCTGCCGCTACGAGGACAATCCTCAATATTACCGTGCCCGCTTTCATCACGTAACCTGCTTGCCCACCGTCTAACTGTACTGCAATCGACAGCAGCATCTCCATACACCTTTTTCGACCTCTTGTGGATGTTTCCCACTGTCTTTTCTATGATAGCACGTTGCTTCTGACGAACGTCAAGTGTAGCAGCCATCTTGAAGACATGCTGTGACGGCGCCACTCACGGGAACAGGTTGAACTACATTTGAAAACTAGCGGGAAGGATGTATCTACACACTGTAAAAGTTTCACACATGCAGAATGAAAACTGTATTTTTACAAAAATAGTGTGCGTTTCTTTTGGAGTGACCCTTGTATGTCCAATTTGTTGGTCCGTCGGTCGGTCGGTCGGTTGGTGGGTCTGTAGGATCCATAAGTACTGTGAACTCATAGTGTCAACTGCCGGCCGCGGTAGCGTGAAAAAAGGAAGTTGGGAGGTGTGAGTCTGCTCGTGGACAACCAGCAAACTGACCCCGTACATGTCTATTTACACTTGTCCTCATTCTACCGGGTATTGTCACCAGAGGGCTTTATGGCTACGACGGTGGTAGAGTCGGGCAGTCTGAGAAGTGAGAACTTCTCTAATTCCTCGAAATCTGAGGTCGGGTCCTACATACGCACCGGCCGGCCGACCGACAAACTAGGTCTGGTCTTCAGTCCAGAGACTGGTTTGATGCAGCTCTCCATGCTACTCTATCCTGTGCTCGCCTCTTCATCTCCGACTAACTACTCCAACTGACACTCTTCTGAATCTGTTTAGTGTATTCATCTCGTGGTCTTCCTCTACGATTTTTACCCTCCACGCTGCCCTCCAATACTAAATTGGTGAGCCCTTGATGCCTCAGAATATGCCCTGCCAACCGATCCCTTCTTCTAGTGAAGATGCACCACAAATTTCTCTTCTCTGTAATTCTATTCAATACCTCCTCATTAGTTATGTGACCTACCCATCTTATCTTCAGCATTCTTCTGTAGCACCACATTTCGAATGCTTCTTTTCTCTTCTTGTCTAAACTATTTATCGTCCACGTTTCACTTCCATACAAGGCTACGCTCCATACAAATACTTTCAGAAACGACTTCCTGACACTTAAATATATACTCGATGTTAACAAATTTCTCTTCTTCAGAAACGCTTTCCTTGCCATTGCCAGTCTATATTTTATATCCTCTCTACTTCGACCATCATCAGTTATTTTACTTCCTAAATAGCAAAACTCCTTTACTACTTTAAGTGTCTCATTTCTTAATCTAATTCCATCAGCATCACCCGATTTAATTTGACTACATTCCATTATCCTCGTTTTGCTTTTGTTGATGTTCATCTTATATCCTCCTTTCAAGACACTGTCCATTCCGTTCAACTGCTCTTCCAGGACCTTTGCTGTCTCTGACAGAATTACAATGTCCTCGGCGAACCTTAAAGTTTTTATTTCTTCTCCATGGATTTTAATACCTACTCCGAATTTTTCTTTTGTTTCTTTTACTGCTTGCTCAATATACAGATTGAACAACATCGGGGAAAGGCTACAACCCTGTCTCACCCAACCACTTCTTCCCTTTCATATCCCTCAACTCTTATAACTGCCATCTGGTTTCTGTACAAATTGTAAATAGCGTTCCGCTCCCTGTATTTTACCCCTGCCACCTTCAGAATTTGAAAGAGTGTATTCCAATCAACATTTTCAAAAGCTTTCTCTAAGTCCATAAATGCTAGAAACGTAGGTTTGCCTTTCCTTAATCTATTTTCTAAGATAAGTCGTAGGGTCAGTATTGCCTCACGTGTTCCAACATTTCTACGGAATCCAAACTGATCTTCCCTGAGGTCGGCTTCTACCAGTTTTTCCATTCGTCTGTAAAGAATTCGTGTTAGTATTTTGCTGCTGTGACTTATTAAACTGATATTTCGGTAATTTTCACATCTGACAAACACATGTTTTCTTTGAGATTGGAATTATTATATTCTTCTCTAAGTCTGAGGGTATTTCGCCTGTCCCATACATTTTGCTCACCAGTTGGTAGAGTTTTGTGTGGACTGGCTCTCCCAAGGCTGTCAGTAGTTCTAATGGAATGTTGTCTACTCCCAGGGCCTTGTTTCGACTTAGATCTTTCTGTGCTCTGTCAAACTCTTCACGCAGTATCATATCTCCCATTTCAACTTCATCTACATCCTCTTCCATTTCCATAATATTGCCCTCCAGAACATCCCCCTTGTGTAGACAATCTATATACTCCTTCCACGTTTCTGCTTTCCCTTTTTTGCTTACAATTGGATGCCCATCTGAGCTCTTGATATTCAGACACGTGGTTCTCTTCTCTCCAAAGGTCTCTTTAATTTTCCTGTAGGCAGTATCTATCTTAACCCCAGCGAGATACGCTTCTACATCCTTACATTTGTCCTCTAGCCATGCATGCTTAGCCATTTTGCACTTCCTGTCGATCTCATTGTTGAGACGTTTGTATGCCTTTATGCCTGCTTCATTTACTGCATTTTTATATTTTCTCCTTTCATAAATTAAACTCAATATTTCTTCTGTTACCCAAGGATTTCTACTAGCCCTCGTCTTTTTACCTACTTGATCCTCTGCTGCCTTCACTACTTCATCCCTCAAAGCTACCCATTCTGCTTCTATTGTATTTCTTTACCCCATTCCTGTCAATTGTTCCTTTATGTTCTCCCTGAAACTCTGTACAACCTCTGGTTTAGTCAGTTTATCCACGTCCCATCTCCTTAAATTACCACTTTTTTGCAGTTTATTCAGTTTTCATCTACAGTTCATAACCAATAGATTGTGGTCAGAGTCGACATGCCCCTGGAAATGTCTTACAATTCAAAACCTGATTCCTAAATCTCTGTCTTACCATTATATAATCCATCTGAAACCTGTCAGTATCTCCAGGCTTCTTCCATGTATATAACCTTCTTTTATGATTCTTGAACCAAGATTAAGTTATGCTATGTGCAAAATTCTAACAGGCGGCTTCCTCTTTCATTTCTTACCCTCAATCCATATTCACCTACTACGTTCCCTCTCTTCTTTTTCCTACTATCGAATTCCAGTCACCCATGACTATTAAATTTTCGTCTCCCTTTACTACCTGAATAATTTCTTTTATCTCATCATATATTTCATCAATATCTTCGTCATCTGCTGAGCTAGTTGGCATATAAACTTGAATTAATGTGGTGGACGTGGGCTTCGTATCTATCTTGGGCACAATAATGCGTTCACTAAGCTGTTTCTAGTAGCATAGCCGCATTCCTATTTTCTTATTTATTGTTAAACCTACTCCTGCATTACCCCTATTTGATTTTGTATTTATAACCCTGTATTCACCTGACCAGAAGTCTTGTTCCTCCTGCCACCGAACTTCACTAATTCCCACTATATCTAACTTTAACCTATCACTTTCCCTTTTAAATTTTCTAGCCTACCTGCCCGATTAAGGGATCTGACAGTCCACGCTCCGATCCGTAGAACGCCAGTTTTCTTTCTACTGATAACAACGTCATCCTGAGTAGTCCCCGCCCGGAGATCCGAATGGGGGACTATTTTACATCAGGAATATTTTACCCAAGAGGACACCATCATCATTTAACCATACAGTAAAGCTGCATGCCCTCGGGAAAAATTACGGCTGTAGTTTCCCCTTGCTTTCAGCCGTTCGCAGTACCAGCACAGCAAGGCCGTTTTGGTTAATGTTGCAAGGCCAGATCAGTCAATCATCCAGACTGTTGCCCTTGCAATTACTGAAAAGGCTGCTGCCCCTCCTCAGGAACCACACGTTTGTCTGGCCTCTGAACAGATACCCGTCCATTGTGGTCGCACCTACGGTACGGCTACCTGTATCACTGAGGCACGAAAGCCTCCCCACCAACGGCAAGGTCCATGGTTCGTGGAGAGGGTGCCTTCCCCACTAAACCCAACAAACTGTGCGGTGTGTAGCGCTGTCGAGCCAAGCTCCCGACAGAATAAAAGACAGGGTGCGAGGCCGACGCAAGTGTAAGGAAAGAGTTTCTGGACAAACACGTCATACGAGGAGTAGAGCAATATAAATGCACTAAATGAAATACTTTTTTCATTTTTCAAACGAGTCAATAGTGGTTTCGGTGGAACTTGGAGAGAATAAAAGTCTGTCGACCTTCTATATTTCTGTTTGTGGGTGTTATTTCACATTCGTATCAGAAATGAAATGTAAAAGTCAATATATCGACAGTCAATGGAAGTTAATTGTTAAAATATACTTGTTTCATTGCTATAAGTGCTAAAAGAAGTCCATCCTACATCCAAGCTCTCTGCTATGAAGAGCAAAGTGTGAGATTTTTTTCTCAGGCCTAACTGCTGCTAAGTGCTTCATTTCTTATGTATCTTTTGTTTTATATATTGGATGATGTGCCCCGCCGCCGTACACAGGCTTTCTTGTTCGAATTTGAAATGAGTTTCTTAAACTTGCAGGTCATCTTTTATGCTATGTATATAAATAAATTAATAACGTTTACATCAATGTCTTTTGTTTTATTTATTTTGCTTTAGCATGCTGTATTGCCTCAGTCAACTATAAATAACGTTGCAGGTTTCAGGGATGATTTTAGTTAATAGTTGTGGGTCTACAACAGCGCTGAGTTTGAGGTCGACCTAACTTCTGCCAGATGCTAAAATTCTAAACTAACAGCCTCTCCTCCCAGACGACAGCCTCCCTCATGACTGCATTATTTTCGTTAAGAATGATTTGACAACGTTCAGCAGCTCCGGAGTGCAAGTTTCGTCCATTCTTCAAAAACTGAGATCGCAGGTGCTTAAGTAACAGAAAGTGGGTGAATTTCTTTCCTTGCATTAAGCACTTCTTTTTCCAAACTTTTTTTTTTGGCCTTCTCATCTGCAAAACAGCCAAGGCAAACACCCGTATTTGTTTCTTTGTGAAACAAAGCGCTACGACGTAGAACATCAGCAAATTGAACTTAAGAAAACATATCATGGAAATATGGTGGCGCTGTAATCGCTGAAAGCAGTCGGACGAGACGTTTGTAGGCCGCCATGAATTTGATCGGTTGGTCGGTTGATCGGTCGGTTGGCAGATAAACTGGTGTGTTTGTAGGGGACTTTAGTTTGCCGGCCGGGATGGCCGAGCGGTTCTAGGCGCTACAGTCTGGAACCGCGTGACCGCTGCTGTCGCAGGTTCGAATCCTACCTCGGGTATGGATGTGTGTGATGCCCTTAGATAAGTGAGGTTTAAGTAGTCCTAAGTTCTAGGCGACTGATAACCTCAGCAGTTAAGTCCCATAGTGCTCAGAGCCATTTGAACCATTTTGAACCAGCCTTTAGTTTTCGAAAAACTAATCCGAGAGCTGAACCTGCCGTTTCACGTCGTGGATCGGGTTGTGTCAGGCACGGGAACAACCACTGTTGGTAGTTCTCGTGAAAATTCTCGACTCTCTGACGTGAATTTGTGTCCGTTTGTTTCCAGCTGCGCTCTAACGCACTGCTATCCGGGCGGGAAGGTGTGCCGGCCCGCGGCACGAATCTGCCCGACGGATTAGTGTCGAGGTCTCGTGTGCCGGCCAGTGAGTGGATGGTTTTTAAGGCGGTTTTCCATCTGCCTCGGCGAATGCGGACTGGTTCCCCTTATTCCGCCTCAGTTACACTATGTCGGCGATTGCTGGCAAACACTTTCTCCACGCACGCTTACACCATAATTACGCCACTAAGCAAACATGGGGGTTACACTCGTCTGGTGTGAGATGTTCCCGGGGAGGTCCACTGGGGTCCGAACCGCACAAAAACCCTGGGTTCGTTGTGGGGCGGCGGTGGGGAGAGTGGACTGCTGTAGCCTGTCGTGGAGTTGTGTACCACTGCGCGCTACTACGGGGGCGAAGACTCTCCGTCGTTTCTAGGTCCCCAGTTCCATACATTACAATACAAATACTATGGTGTTTCAGACAATAGTTTTCACGCCTTATTCTCTTCTCATATAAAGGAAACTTTACGTTGACAGATGTATTTAAAAAAGCAATAGTACCGCTATAACATCCTTACTTTATATTAGTATTTAGATGACCCAGTATAATTTCGCTAAGAATTGTTACAGTAATTTTCAAAAACGATTGTGTAAGCAATAGAGAGTAAAATAATTTGAGAACAAGTGCTGTACAAAATATAGGCATTGCTTAAGTTTGAATTTAAGTGCAGAGTTAAACTGTCAGTTCTGAGATGTTGCTCTATAGTGTGAGAAAGACGCTTCCTTTTTTTTTTTACCAAAGAGTATAATTAAAATCGCCTCTGAAACACGGCCCAGCCAAAAATATATCATATAGCTCTGTTTCATTTACGTAAGACAATTTTCTTTGAAGGTGCAGCAAGCGATACGATATCCCAAGGTATGAAAGCAGGCACGCTATAGCTGTCATTTTTTCAGTCGTCATGCTGATTTGACGCGACCAACCACGACTTCCTTTCCTACACCAACACATTCATCTCGGAGTAGCACCTACACCCAATGTCCTCGAACATTTGTAGGACATATTCCAGTCTATGTCTTTCTATACAGTTTTTGTTCTCTACCGCTGGAAGCTACTCCTTGATGTCGTGTGTTCTACCGCCTTGACTTTCCTGCTTGTCAGTGTTTTGAACATATTTCTTTCCTCTTCAATTCTATGGCGAATAGGTCTACACAATTTTCAGCTTTAGTCTGCAGTAACTCATCTTTCTATTCCATTTTTCCCAAATTTCGTCATTTTCTTCCACACAGTTCTATGTTCCAGACGTACGTTCTCCCCTTAATTTAAGGTTTATGTTGATACTACTAGATTTCTATTTTCCTGTGCTATTCTGCTTCTTATATCGTTCTGACTTTGTTTATTTTGCGTTATTTTACTGCCAAGGAATGAGAATGTATTCTCGTAATCTACCATGCCCCAAATTTTTATGTTAAGTTTACCGGTGATGTTATTTCTGTTACTCTTCACTTCTTTCGTGTTTCTTTAGTTTACTGTCAAGTGCTATTATGTCTTATTAGACTGTTTATTCCATTCAACAGGCCTTGTAAAGTGTAAGTGTCCATTGGTTCAAATGGCTCTGAGCACTATGGGACTTAACTTCTAAGGTCATCAGTCCCCTAGGACTTAGAACTACTTAAACCTACCTAACCTAAGGACATCATACACATCCATGCCCGAGGAAGGATTCGAACCTGCGACCTTATCAGCCGCGCGGTTCCGTGCTGAAGCGCTTAGAACCGCTTGGCCACCGCGGCCGGCCGTGTAAGTGTCGTATGGCATTGTTGGCTGGAATACTCCACGGGTTGGGTTCAGACCCTTGTCCGATAGTGTGTTCTTCCTCTGCGCATATGAGTCCGTTTCTATCCCACGGGTTGGGTTCAGACCCTTGTCCGATAGAGTGTTCTTCCTCCGCGCATATGAGTCCATGTCTATCCCACGGTTTGGGTTCAGACCCTTGTCCGATAGTGTGTTCTTCCTCCGCGCATATGGGTACGTTTCTATTCCACGGGTTGGGTTCAGACCCTTGTCCGATAGTGTATTCTTCCTCTGCGCATATGAGTCTGTTTCTGTCCCACGGGTTGGGTTCAAACCCTTGTCCGATAGTGTGTTCTTCCTCCGCGCATATGAGTCCGTTTCATTACGGATGTGTGACAGTTGTATCTTATGCTTAACGCATCCATCCGACGAAGAGGCCTCCATCAACAGTACCACATGCTCTCACTTCATGATGTACTTCGCAAAGGTTTAATACGGGAATTTGAAGGGAAGTCTGGGGATCAGGAACTTTTCGCGACCTCCTCTCCTCCTCTCACCAGTCAAATACTGGAAATGAAAATTTCGTCCAACACCAGGACTCGAATCGGCTTAGCTCCGAGTCTAGCGCCACACCACAGCACAGGCTTGCGTCAGCGACCTAGGATACGACGCCGGGTAGCGGGTCTTGTAATTCTTCCTCACTTTCACTGTCGATACCAGTGTCAACAGCGAATATTGTCTTTGAGATGTTTACACCCTAAATCTATATCCCGCTCCTGGATCTTCCTTTTCGTTGTCATTAGTTCACTGATATGACGGTTGAGCAATGAGAAACTAGAGCTAATACAGAGGCTTACCGACAATCATTCTTCCATGCACTATTCGCGAGTGAAACAGCGAAAGGGGGATCAGTTAGTGGTACCGGACGTTCCCTCCACCACACACCGCCAGCTGACTTGCGGAGTATTGATCTAGATGTAGATGCAGAGTCTGCTTTCTTAGCTCACTTCCTTTTTAATCCGGGCACTTCCCTCTTGGCCTTCCATTATTATTGTTTCCTATTGGTTCTTGTACATATTTTTATCAGCAGTCTTTCCCCATAGCTTATAACTATTTTTTTGAGATTTACAAACATCTTCACCCATTTTGCGTCGCCTAACGATTTTTTTAGGACGACGCATTAGATGCACGTTTCTTGATTTTTCTTGCCTTCGTTACTAAGTGGAACGCTAGAACTGCTATTCCGGTGCCCTGACCTTCCTTAAAGCCAAACTAACGGATGATCAGTTTTCCTTCTGCTCTATATTATTCTCCTCAGTAATTTTGATGCACGAGACGTTAAGCTGATTGTGTGATAGTTCTCTCATTTATCCGGTTTTGATATTTTCTTGATTGTGTTGATCATATTCTTCTGAAATCCGATGGTAAGTTTCCAGTCTCATACATTTTACATACTAACTTGAATAATCGTTTTGTTGTCACTTCTTCTCTAAGACTTTTTTTAATTCCGAAGAAATGTTACCTATGCCTTCTTTGCTAGAGTGCCTACCAAAGCTATGTTAAAACTCTGACACCAATATTGAAACTGCCATGCACTCTAAAGTGACACCCACTTGCTCTTCCGCCAGCACACAGAACCTCCCTCGTCTTCCCTGCCCTCCTCCTCCCCCCCCCCCCCCCCCCCCAATCTCCACCACGCCGTCCGCACCTGTACAAGCCTTCAATGTGCTCTATGGCTTTCCCCTATGCATTTAAAAGTCGAATTCCTCTCCACTCCCATTGCTGACGATTGTGCTTTTAATTTGACCAAACGTTATTTTTATTTTTTTGTACGGTGAATCTTTCTTAATTTCTTTACCTTTTTCCTGGAGCCTTTTAACATTCGATTTTCTAGTTTTACAATCGATTTTGTTCCGATGTAACTTATTTTGCTGTATTCCTTCTTTTTCCTGTATGTTTTTGTTTATCCGGCTTTCGTAGATGTGTTTCTTCTGTTACCTACAATTTCTTCGCAGTTTTCTTTGTTATAGCCACATATGTCCTTCCAGCTTCTATGTTTGCCTTTTTTTAGGAGTGTCGACTCGTCTTAAGCTGAAATGCCTACTGTAGTATTTGTTACCGTACTATGTGTAGCCTTAAAGAACTACAAAAGTTTCTTACGCTTCATCAATGCTTCAATATCCACTTCTGTACACTTTCTTCCTGATGGTTCTCTTACACTTCAGCATATACTTCATCATTACTAAACTGTAATGTGAATCCTGGTACGCCTTAAAACCGATATCTGATTTCAAAATTTCAGTCGCACCATGATGACGTAATCCAGTTGGTATCTTTCCATCTACAGATCTCTTGCAAGTATATTTCCTTCTCTTTCTATTCTTCAATAGTGTTTTTGCTGTTATCAGCTGAAATTTATTGCAGATCTCACGGAGTGCTTCAACTCTCTCATTCGTACCACATGCCCCGTTTTATTTTTATTTTTTTCGTAACCCTGTCTTCTATTGTAAGTAGGCTGTTTAGGTTTTTTTTTTGGTAACGCCGCCGCCACATAGCGCTCTGTATAAAAATCACTGGCTGTGCTGTGCGCAGTCTGTGGCTGGTTTGCATTGTTGTCTGCCATTGTAGCGTTGGGCAGCGGCAGCTGGATGCTAACAGCGCGCGTAGCGTTGCGCAGTTAGAGGTGAGCCACCAGCGGTGGTGGACGTGGGGAGAGAGATGGCGGAGTTTTGAAATTTGTAAGAATTGGTGTCATGAACTGATATATATATTATGACTATTAAGGTAAATACATTGTTTGTTCTCTATTAAAATCTTTCATTCGCTAACTATGCCTGTCAGTAGTTAGTGCCTTCCGTAGTTTGAATCTTTTATTTAGCTGGCAGTAGTGGCGCTCGCTGTATTGCAGTAGCTTGAGTAACGAAGATTTTTGTGAGGTAAGTGATTTTTGGAATGTATAGGTTAATGTTAGTCAGGCCCATTCTTTTGTAGGGATTTTTGAAAGTCAGATTGCGTTGCGCTAAAAACTATTGTGTGTCAGTTTAAGCACAGTCGTGTAAAATTTTTCTAAGGGGACGTTTCACTATTCGTCATCTTACTACAGCGTTCCAAACCTCGAAGATTATTAGATTAGGACCGAAGTAACAAAGTAATTGACAGTTTAGCATGGAAGAGGTTGTCGGTTCAGCGTTCAGCGTTGCCCGTGATTGCAACGTGGCTGCGGCAGCAACACTTGTGCGATTCGGAATTGAATCCATTCACACCTTTCCTCTTAACGACCAGTATGGAGTTCGCTTTTCAGGGTTTTAATGGATTAATAACTTTTCTGGTCACGTATCGTCTTTTGTTACCTTCAGAGATTTTGTCGGCTAAAACAATAATAAAGAAAGAGAAGTACAGTAAAACAAAGTAGACACAGGAAAAAATCACAGCAGTTTTCTCAGTTGCCGCATTTATCTTCTGCAGTTGTCGATAAATGGGAGCTGAGGTAGCACAGCAAATTGACAAACAGGCGCGAATGCAGGAGGATCCAGGGTTCTGGTTATTGGGAGGAGAGTGGAGGGTGCAAAATTTGTTACTGTCTTCTCCTTTCCACTACTTAATATGATTTGGATCATTCCCACTCTAGGTGCCTAGGATTTCAATAAAGTCTTCTGGCCGGTTTGATGCGGGCCGCCACGAATTCCTCAGTTACTTGATAGGTGTACTCGAGTTTCTTTCCCTACAATTTTTGCCCTCTATTATCCTCTACAGCCCCCCCCCCCCCCCCCCTGGTACCATGGAAGTTATTCCCTGAAATCTTAGCAGATGTCCTATCACCCTGCCTCTGCCTTTTCTTCTCGGCACTGTTTTCCATATATTCCTTTCCTCGCCAATTGTGCGGAGAACTTATTTATTTTTTACCTTATCAGTGCAACTGATTTTCAACGTTCGTCTGTAGAAGTACTCATGCAATTGATTTAAATTCTGTGCTGCCAACTGACTCATACATCTTTCTTAACTTCATACTTTACACAATGTAAAATCTTAGTATGCGCTCGTAATTACGAGTATTTCATTTGGCACTAAGATTGTCAACACAGGTCTGAAGAGTACCCTATCAGAGCTTGCAAATGCGATAATGCTATTTGTTACGGTATTTGCAGCTTGTGTTCGGGAAAGTCAGACTTTCTGCAAGTTTTATCCTCAAATGGAGGGTCTTTCCCCATCTGTGTTGCGCTATTCAAATTCTGTTGGCTTCCCGGTTCTGCATGTTGACTCACAACAGTTTGTCGCTGGCAGCTTGTACACTCGGAAAGCGAATGGGCACCTCATCGGAATGTTTCCTGGCTGCGGTCAGGTGGCATAAAGCAACGCACATGGTTTAATACTCAAGCAAGCAACTGAAAAGTATCGTGTGTTAAACATGGCTCTTAGTTTTTTACAGTTGCCGGCTGTTTTTGAGACTCTCAGTTTCCATACTACTTTAGTCTTCGAAAGTTAGCTGAGGAACTTGGAAACTGATGTTCTTTAAAATATAAAAGCTTCTGCTGGTAAAATGTAGATTTGGTATGTGGGAGGAGGGGGGGGGGGGGGACTTGATATGAAAGCAATGTGTGGACTGATTGCATTTCCCTAGTAAGTAGAAGTATGCCATCTGTTTACCTACGACTGACCCTGTGTGACCTATCCGTTTCGTGTTACTTCCAAATATTCCTAAGAGTTGACCGATTCCAGCTGTGACTCGTTGATACTATAATCATAGGATTCTAGTATTTTCTGTTTTGTAAAGTGCAAAGTTTTATATTTGTGATCATTTAAAGCAAGTTCAGTTATACGATATTAGCGTGACGTCTCCTGCGGTGACGAATATACTCTCAGACAAAAAATAAACAAAAATAACAACGCATCACTAAGGAATTCTCATCGGGACGGAAATCGTTAGGTGTTATGTACAGGTACAGACAGACAAATGATTACAGTTTCAGGAAAATTGGATGATTTATCCAACAGAAAGAGTTTCACTAATTGAGCAAATCCATAAAGCGCCGGTCCGCCTCTGGCCCTAACACAAGCAGCTGTTCGGTTCAAAAATGATTCAAATGGCTCTGAGCACTATGGGACTTAATATCTGAGGTCATCAGTCCCCTAGAACTTAGAAATACTTAAACCTAACTGACCTAAGGAGATCACACACATCCATGCCCGAGGCAGGATTCGAACCTGCAACCGCAGCGGTCTCGCGGTTCCAGACTGTAGCGCCTATAACCTCTCGGCCACTCCGGCCTGCGCAGCTGTTTGGCTTAGCATTGATTGATAGAGCTGCTGGATGTCTTTCTGAGGGATGGCGTTCCAAATTCCATCCAATTACGACGTTAGATCATCAAAATCTTCAAAATACCGAGTTGGCTGGAGGGCCACGCGCATAATGCTGCAAACGTTCTCAACTGAGGAGACATCGAGCGACTTTCCCGGCCAAGTAGGGTTTGGTAAGCACAAAGGCAAGAGGTGCCGCTGTAAGCGAACGGGCATTATCTTGCTGAAATGTAAGCGCAGGATGGCTTGCCTTGAAGAGCATGTGGTGTAGGGATGCCGCTGGTGACAACCAAAGGGGTCATGCTGTGAAATGAGATGGCACTACAGACCATCATTCCATGTTGTCGGAGCGTATGGCAGGCGACAGCAGGTTGGTATCTCAGCGCTATCCAGGCCGTCTCGAGACGCGTCTTCGGCCCGGAAACTCACTGACTAGAGCAGAATTGTCTCAGTGCTGTGTCCTGCTTTGAATAGAGCTCGGATGACCAGCTGTACCGTCACAGCACTGTGGTACATCGTCGATATTCTGCGCTCCGTTTTGTTACCCTTCGTGGCAGTCATCCTGGGCTTAAATTTCAGCAAGATAATGATCGCCAGCACAGGGCGAGAATTTCTACTGTTTGTCTTCGTGCTTACCAAAACCTACCTTGGCCAGCAAGGTCGCCGGAACTCTCCCCAGTTGTGAACATTTGGAGAATTATGGGCAGGGACCTCCAAAAAGTTCGCTCCGGTTAGACGGAATTTTGCACGCTGTCCCTCAGAAGGACATCCAACAACTCAATCAATCAATCAATGCTAAGGATCCAATTTTTTTTCTGAAATTGTAATCATTTGTTTGTCTGTACGTGTACGTCACATCTACCGACTTCCGTCCCATTTAGATAGTGCCTTCGTGGTGTGTCATTTTCTTTGCCTTGTATGCTGTACTTGTTGGTATTACAATCTGTCCCCTGCTAGTGGCTTAGGACGCGCTGTGACAGTGTCGAAGAGCCACGCGGCTGTCTGGAGCTGCCCTGTGGCGGAACCCGGGGGCAGGCGCGGCGTGGTCGGCGCTCAGCGACAGACGGCGTGGGAAAACCAGTCCCAGCTCCGCAGAGCGCAATTCCAACTGTGTCTGGCGGCGGCGAGGCGGCGAGGCCGCGAGCTGGCTGCGACTTTCCTGCCAGCCAGCAAGAGCGCTACTGCCTGCAGAGAGGTAGTGGCTATGTAACGTAGCAAGTGTAGGAAGGCTATGGTTCAAATGGCTCTGAGCACTATGGGACTTAACATCTGAGGTCATCAGTCCCCTAGAACTTAGAACTACTTTAACCTAACTAACCTGAGGACATCACACACATCCATGCCCGAGGCAGGATTCGAACCTGCGACCGTAGCGGTCGTGCAGTTCCAGACTTAGCGCCTAGAACCGTTCGGTCACATCGGCCGGCGTGTAGCAACGAATGCTGGATGTAAGTGCAAGTCTGGGGAGAATAGATTGTCACAGGGTAGGAAGCTGCTTTAAACCAACTAAAAGACTGATATCAAAAAATTGCGTCACGCAGAATCCCGTACCTTTTTTTTTTTACTATCTTGCGACACCATCACTACTCCGAGAAAAGGAGGATGCTTGATGAAACTCCACCTGTATGCAGTGGTGTGTGGACATCGAGCGAGGATGCCACTTTACGTCCCTACTACTGCACTTGAAGGAACACTGGAGGCCAAAAGATAGTTCAGAACAGAGGTGACCAAGTAAGACGAAAGGAGATCGAAGACAAGGAACTCCTGACTGGCAATAAGGCCGGGGTGGAAACTCTAGCAAATCACACAGACAGGTTATTTGGCCCCAGCTTCTCCTTGAACTGTCCGCAGATCGTGGTCTTGTGGTAGCGTTCTCGCTTCCCACACAAGAGGTCCAGCGTTTGATTCCCGGCGGGGACAGGGACTTGCCCTGCCTCGAGATGACTGAGTGTTTTTGTGTCGTCTTCATCATCATCATCATCATCATCATCATCATTCATCCCCATTACGGTCGGAGGAAGGCAATGGCAAACCACCTCCGCTAGGACCTTGCCTATTCGGCGATGCGGGTCTCCCGCATCGTCCCCTACGCTCCTCGGAGTATGGGACTTCATCATCTACTTGAAGCAATTTACTAAAGCCTCTCCCACCAGTCCTCCTTTTCGCCCGCACTTCTCTTCTTTTCCCCGTGGATTCATATCCGGTTGTAGATCTTGTGTATTCTTCCCTTTTTTAGGGTCCGTTCCTCAATTGATAAAAACGGAACCCTTCTAGGGCTCATTCAGCTGTCCATCCGTCTCTCTGTCTGCCTGCCTCTCCGACAGTTAAAAACGCTTTTCCTCAAAAGGGGGTAATCGTACCAAGTTGAAATTTATGTCACTTATTAAGGTCTACTATTCATGGGTAGTGTAAAAAATTAAACTTCTAAGTCAGTGGAATCAAAAGGTACAGCCATTTGCGTCATATACGAGATGCGACAATAAAGTAATGAGACTGATGTGAAAAAAATGTTGCTTACCGTTTTAGTCAAGTTTAGTGTTGTCTCCTTCAGAGTGGTTCCCTTCTGACTGCACACACTTTTTCCAGCGCTTCTCCCATTGATGGTAACATTTCTGGAACTCATCTTCTGTAATATCCTCCAAGACTGTCGTAACAGCTTTTTGGATATCTTGTGTTGTTTGAAAATGGTGTCCCTTGATTGTCGTTTTGACTCTTGGAAATAGAAAAAAGTCGCACGGAGCAATATCTGGTGAATAAGGTGGCTGTGGTAGTAAAGAAATTTGTTTTGAGGTTAAAAATTACTCTACTGACACAGCAGTATGAGATGGCGCATTATCGTGATGCAGAATCCAATTATCAGCAATGTTGGCACGGACAAGAAGAACTCTTTTACAAAGTCTTCCTAAATTTCTTTGTAGTAATATCGGTTACCTGTTTGTCCAGGAGGCATCCACTCTTTATGAACAATTCCCTTGGAATCAAAGAAACACACAAGCATGCATTTCACTTTTGACTTTGACATGAGAGCGTTTTTTGGTCTGAGTGATCATTTAGAGCACCATTGCGAACTTTGGCGTTCTGTCTCTGGATCGTACTCAAAAAACCGGCTTTCGACACCAGTGATAACACGGCTCAACAATTCCGGACTGGTTTCCGTTCGCTCTAGTAGATCGACTGCCACATTTTTCCGTGTTTCTCGCTGTTGAAGTGTGAGATTTTTGGGGACCATTTTTGGACAAATCTTTCTTATATGAAGATCTTCAGTTATTATTAGACGAACCGTTTCTCGATCGCTCCCCACACCATGATGCCGGGTGTTGGCCCTGTGTGCCTCGGTCGTATGCAGTCCTGATTGTGGCGCTCACCTGCACGGCGCCAAACACGCATACGACCATCATTGGCACCAAGGCAGAAGCGACTCTCATCGCTGAAGACGACACGTCTCCATTCGTTCCTCCATTCACGCCTGTCGCGACACCACTGGAGGCGGGATGCACGATGTTGGGGCGTGAGCGGAAGACGGCCTAACGGTGTGCGGGACCGTAGCCCAGTTTCATGGAGACGGTTGCGAATGGTCCTCGCCGATACTCCAGGAGCAACAGTGTCCCTAATTTGCTGGGAAGTGGCGGTGCGGTCCCCTACGGCACTGCGTAGGATCCTACGGTCTTTGCGAGCATCCGTGCGTCGCTGCGGTCCGGTCCCAGGTCGACGGGCACGTGCACCTTCCGCCGACCACTGGCGACAACATCGATGTACTGTGGAGACCTCACGCCCCACGTGTTGAGCAATTCGGCGGTACGTCCACCCGGCCTCCCGCATGTCTACTATACGCCTTCGCTCAAAGTCCGTCAACTGCACATACGGTTCACGTCCACGCTGTCGCGGCATGCTACCAGTGTTAAAGACTGCGATGGAGCTCCGTATGCCACGGCAAACTGTCTGACACTGACGGCGGCGGTGCACAAATGCTGCGCAGCTAGCGCCATTCGACGGCCAACACCGCGGTTGCTGGTGTGTCCGCTGTGCCGTGCGTGTGATCATTGCTTGTACAGCCCTCTCGCAGTGTCCGGAGTGAGTATAGTGGGTCTGACACACCGGTGTCAATGTGTTCTTTTTTCCATTTCCAGGAGTGTATTTAATTTGCTTACAATAAAGTGCGTTACATAACATATGCGGTTTAAACTCCTGTATCTAGGAAAAGTTCAGATTTTAATGCCCATAGATGGGATAAAAAGACTTGCGAAATTTTCCCCGCCATATGATAGTAAATGTTCTCCCTCCTCCCCCCTGTCGCCCCCCTCCCCAAACACAGTAACGTAGCGTTGTTTCAGAACGCAGGATTAAGCCAAACTTGGCAGTCATTGTCAAGTGCACCACTTGCTACCCCCTCTTCAGCGTACGTTTTAATAAAAATTGAAATATTTAGGTAGATACTCTTCCGTCCTGACAGAGATCGCTTGTTAGTGTCTTAGCTGAACTTGTTCTGCGTGTACTAATTAAACGTAATATCAATAGAATGCATGGGTTTAAGTACAATTGTGTGCTTGCATAAAATTCCACTGAAGCCAGGCCTGCCCTCCCCTCTCCCTTTCCATAATTAAGCGGCGAAAGAAAATCGTGTTAACTAGAGAGATCAGCTGTGATAATGTATAATATGAGACTCTCCTGTTACATAAGAATGGGCAGTAACTATTCCTACAGATATATCACTACTTGTTGAAATGCTATAGGTATTAAATAAATGTCAATTAAAACTTCCTGGTGGATTAAAACTGTGTGCCGGACCGAGACTCGAACTCGGGACCTTTGCCTTTCGCGGGCAAGTGCTCTACCAACTGAGCTACCCAAACACGACTCACGACCCGTCCTCGCAGCTTCAATTCTGCCAGTACCTCGTCTCCTACTTTCCAAACTTCACAGTAGCTCTTCTGCGCACCTTGCAGAACTAGCACTCCTGGATAAAAGGATATTGCGGAGACATGGCTTAGCTACAGCCTGGGGGATGTTTCCAGAATGAGATTTTTACTCTGCAGCAGAGGGTGCGGTAAAATGAAACTTCCTGGCAGATTATAACTGTGTGTCGGATCGAGACTCGAACTCGGGACCTATGCCTTTCGCGAGCAAGTGCTCTACCAACTCGTTAGAGTCTCGGTCCGCTACACAGTTTTAATCTGTCAGGAAGTTTTGTATCAGCGCACACTCCGCTACAAAGTGAAAATCTCATTCTGGAAATGTCAGTCAATATCCTCGACTGATTTTCTCCCTTCGTCATAAAGAAAGGTGAAAACTAAAGTTGGTCACTGCCTCAGTCGCAGGCTGAGTCAACAAATGAAAGTAAATAAAAACTCTATGCTGCCTATTAAGCCCTGCGTAGGTGCCTTCTGTAGTGGTTCTAACATTGCGTCATCTGTTGCCTTCAAATTTTTATCTGTTGATTAAACCTACCCGCTATAAATTATTAGTATCGCAGCGGTAACTAGCAGGAGCTCCGAAACTTTATAAGCGACGGTAATCTTCCTACCAGGTCGAGTTTTACCAGTACCACCGGTAGTATGGTTGCGTTGCAAAGCATAGACAACTTCTTACACTTGCTTAAGTTGGATGATATTAGCAGGAAAATAATGCTGAATAGCAAAATAAAAAAGTACTTAAGTTACAAAATAAAGTTATGAAAAACGCGATAAAGGAGCTGAAGAAGTGCTGCTTTCTGAGTTGCTGCCGGGGTTCACAAGAAACACCGGTCAGACAAGGCTCCAGTCTAATACACTATCGGAAACAAATTCCGGTATCAGCTCAGTAATCTTATTAAAAAGACTGATTAACGCGTATTGTTAATAATTTACACTTCCAACAATTAAAACTGCAATATGAGAAGGAGGCCAAATAACGAAATTTTGCGTATACAGTACAGTAGGAAGATTACACAATTACATTTCTGATTTGGGGCTATACAGGGTGTGAGATTTTGTGCAAAGAGCTCTCTACCTGGCAGCGACAACGGCTCTAAGCCGGCATGGCATCGCGTCGAACTAAGATTGGTTGGCAAATACGGGTATGCCAAGCCATGCTGGTTGAACTCCATGCGGAGTTGACAAACTGTAGGACCTGGACAGTGGTGGCTCGCTAGCCTTTCGTCTCCCGTGACCAGATGTTTTCTGATGTATCCTTAGCGTGTGACGCACGCTACTGATGAACAATGCAACATTATTAATCTTCTGAACACATACAGTAACAGTTTCTTATAAGGTAAAAACCGTATATTTTATGCTGGCATAGTGTCTGAGGTTGCCTGGTCCTTGTAGCAAATCGCCGACGTAGCCGAAAAATTTTGGTGCGTGGACATAGTCTGCGGATGATGCACTTGCGATGACTCGGCGGTTTGGACGCGGCATGCGAAGCGGCAGGCACTGACTTGTGGGTAACGGCATGCTCGGTATAAACACTGCAGGGTACAGCGCGTTCGGCGAATGGAACACTGACTGAGCTACCACTTGGTGTGTTCGACGTGAAGCACAGAGAACCGTGAACTGTGAACCCTCGATGTCGACTGCCCAGAATGTGGCTGGGCGGCGTCCTATAAAACTGTCTAACGGAAGTATACCGGTAAGGCTTTGTGGTGGCACATGACTCACGGAAGGGAGATAGTACTCACAATATCAATGCTGGCGAACGTAGTCCCACCTTGTACTGTGACGGCTGCTTTTTTTAAATATAAGTATACATCTATACATATTTTCCATGTATTTATTTAGTTTTATATTATATGTATATAACGGGATCCTACTACCGCCAAGTCGTCTTTGCGTAATGAATGTGAGGGGCACTCCCCCTAAACCGTTTGCTCTGAGGATCAATCGTATGCCTTGAATCATTTTTAAGTGTGTCTTCTAGTACTCGGAACGCCCCAATGGGCAGAAGGATCCTCGAATAATGCGCCTAAATAGTTCGATAGTCGTGTGCAGTGCAATGCATGGTGGCGGAACGCCTCATGAGTCGTTAACAGGTGGACCCAGAGCGTTTTCTGGCGCGGCCAGCAAAATGTAATACAGCACCATGCCCTTCAGCTAGTTGACGGCGTTCGTTCTTGTAGTGGGAAAATAAGTGGTGTTTGGGTGTAGGAGTTCGTCTGGCGTGACAGACTCTACAGACTCTGGCTGTCGTCGCAATAGGAGGGCCAGCATACGTTGGACAAGATCCCAGCATCTGCCTGTCATTGCACATGTCAGACGGCGCGCATTCGAATCGACGACGGCACAGTCCGAACACAAAGCGTCGTTGGTGAGATGGATGGAATGGAGGCGCTGGCGTGTGGCTAATTCGTCGTTCACCACCATATACCACAGGGAACGAGCATACTTGGTCAGGTATGCGGTGTGAACGGCTAACCGCACCCTGGTCCAGCGGATGGTTGGATGTTGTTCGATGTTGTTACGAGGTTGTCGTGCCTGATAGATGCGGTAGTAATCTCTCGTGCTCAGCGTCCTCGTCGCTGGTAGATTCTCGGTCTTCTAACTTAGTTCGACCAGAAAATCGCCGATGTGGGCGAGAGACGGAGCTATGTGACCCACGACGACTGGTGGGCGAAGATCTCGCGGCGAGACGATCTGAAGCAGCGTCCCCATCAAACTGTTGTTGGTCCGGGTTCCCAGGTTCGATTCCCGGCGGGATCAGGGATTTTCTCTGCCTCGTGATGACTGGGTGTTGTGTGATGTCCTTAGGTTAGTTAGGTTTAAGTAGTTCTAAGTTCTAGGGGCTGATGACCACGGTGTTAAGTCCCATAGTGCTCCCCCCCTGCCGGTGGGGGCCTCGTTAAAGTAGTGTAGCGAACTTTGAATATGTGACCTGCATTCACAAATTGTCCGCACGCCGCCTGGAAGGTGAGGGCCATGGCGGCTGTTAGCGGTAAAATGTGCGCAAAATAATTAAGTTTGGACGCTAGGTACGTGTTGACGTAACGCGTTCGGAGAATCATATCCATATTGCTGTATCTGCTATCACAGAGCACCGCCCGAGTCCTTTTTAGTAGTCGGCGATATGTGGCTGTCGCAGTTCGGCGAACTGTACTGGAGAACTGCACCGCCAGTGCTTTCAGTGAGGGAACCTGAGCGTGTGATCACCCGCTGTTGTATTGCTGGCATACTGGAAGTTCTGCAACCCGCGTTACACCACAGTGTGGCCGGTGCCTGGGCCGCAGGCGACAGCCAAAGGTACAGCAGGATGAGATGGCAGAACCATCTCGAAGCGGGCGGCGGCTGTGGCGTAAGCGTCAGTCGAGGGTACAGCATTTGCAGTGGATGAGAGACCGGAAGAACGTGCTGACCAGGAAATCAGTCGAAATCCTTCTGAATCCAGCTAGACCAGGACAGCACAGGCAATAATGTGGTCTTTCGTTATGGTGTCGAAAGATATCTTCGTGGGAACCTTAAAGATAGGACGTAGCCAGCTGGCTTACGACGTTAGGAATGAGACAGCTGCTGTGTAAATTACTGGTTATGCGAAACAGACATGATCTTGCTGCCTACCTAATGGTACCCCGTACCAGCAATCCATTAGGAGTACCACTGCCGCCACACCTCGCTCTGTTGCATCAAAGGAAGACGCAGCAGTGGTTGCATTTTACGAGCGGATACTTGCCCTACTGTAACCAAGGCGATTTATTGACTTAATGCTGTGACAAAATGTAGTTGGCGTTCCTGGTACCTATTTTGGGGTTGTTCTGAAGTGCTAATCGTCTGAATATCCAACACCCCAGTACACTTCAAGCCAGTTCGACATTCGTTGCATGCCACACTCGTGGAGTTGCAATTTTAGTGTCACCACTGTAAATATCAAGACTTCATAACTTTCTTAATATGGTAATATAGGATAGCTACGGTTTTGTGCAGTCTATTTATACCGATTTGAAGATGGTAACTACTTGTACGTTATAAAATATATCACCCTACAGACCACAGACCCTGCTGCGGTGTCGTGGCTTGCCTGTCTCAACGCTGCATATAGTCGTACCATAGATTCAACCATGAAGAGGTATCTGTTTAAAAGCCAGACAACAACTGACATGAGGTTCCCGAGGAAGGTGTAAGGCTACTGATATCGATTTTGTATTTGACGGATAGAGTCTACCCCCACGCTTCTTTGTTACATCCCAGCGGCATCGCTGGCGGGGATGCCTCTTAGTTCTATAAGAGACACATTGGTGCCTGGTCATTGTTTGACGCAAAGGACTGCGTCTGTCACGTCAGAGAAATCACACGAATAGGACGCGTATACCTGCGAGAAAAGCGATCGTGGTTAAAATAACGATTTTGAAGCACAGATTAATTTCGTAAGGGGGAAATTTTTTTATAATTAAAAGGCTATCGCACGGTAAGAAATAAGTACTGGTAAACTCATATACGCTCGTGAAGATGAGTGACTGTAATTCTGTAATTATAGTGAGAGTACGATCAGAACAAGCTGGGACGTGACACTTGAATGTAAAGTTGACTAAATTAACTGTGTCATACGAAAGTGTTCATATGTTACAATTTTTTCATTATTAGTAGGATAGTTTGAAAGGGAATGAATTATAGAACAGTGTAGGAGAGTAGATAGGGTTTGCGTCGTAAGCTCACGGCCAGAACTTTATTTATCAGCACCCGTACCTTGGGAATAAGTTCGCTCTCCACTGGCTACTTATGAATGTCCGATGCCTAATTTTCCAATCATCTAGGCTATAGCAAGTGATAATAAAAACCAAATAAATACTACTGTTTGGCAGCTTAAAGGGGCAGCAATCTTTTCAATTGTTGTAGAGGCAACAGTTCATATGACCGACTGGTCTGGCCTTGTAACATTAACCAGTATGACCCTGCTACGTTGGTACTACAAATGTCTGAAAGCAACGGGAACTACAGTCATTACAGTCCCCTATGACATGCAGATGTATTGTACATCTTGGGTCAAATATTCCGGTAGTAAAGTAGTCTCCGAAACGGATATGGAAATGCTTCCCGTCGGGTAGACCGTTCGCCTGGTGCAGGTCTTTCGTGTTGACGCCACTTCGGCGACTTGCTTGTCGATGGGGATGAAATGATGATGATAAGGACAGCACAACACCCAGTCCCTGAGAGGAGAAAATCTCCGACCCAGCCAGGAATCGAAACCGCGCCGTTAGATATGATAGTCCGTCGCGCCGACCATTTTTAAAAAATCTCATTTTGTTCTATATTGTTCGTTGAATTTGTTCGTTGCGGACGTCCCACACTCATTCAGGTTGTTCGTTGATCCGTTCACTTAGTTTTTTCTTTTTTTTTCTACAGAGGGTAGCTAACTCTCTGACCGAACACGCTGAGCTACCGACGGACGAAACGGATATTCTGACAGGGGACTACCAGATGGATGTTACCATCAGTAGAAATAAAACTTGCGTTCTGTGGGTCGGAGCTTGCAATGTTACGAGCAGATCCCTTAATCGGGCAGATAGGTTAGAGAATTTAAAAAGGGAATGGATAGGCTGAAGTTAGCTGGGGGGGGGGGGGGGGGAGATTAGTGAAGTGCACTGGCACGAAAAAAGTACAGGAATGTCAATACCAAATCTGATTAGTAGGACTAATGACTAATAAGAACATACGAATATGAATAAACACTACGAACAGCGTAGTGAACGCATTATTGTAGCCTAATACAAAAACAAAGTCAAGGCCCATAACTGTACTACAAGTGTATCTACTAGCTTCGCAGATGAAGAAGAGATTGAAAGAGTGTATGATAATACAAAAAACAAATTATTCAGATGGTGAAGGGAGATGCAAATTTAATTGTGACGTGCGACTGGAATTCGATACCAGAAAAACTAAAACAGACTGTGGGAAAGGAGTCAGAGATGAAGCCGGCCGGTAAAACGTTGCTCAGAGAACACTTTAATCATTGGTAACAATTGGTTTAAGAATCATAATAGAAGGCTGTAAACGTGGAAGAGACCGGAGATTCTGAAAGGTTTCAGATAGATCAAATAATGTTATGACAAATATTTAGAAACCCTATTCTAAACCACAGGATCACATGGGGCTCTGACGGTAATTTACGGGTTATGCACTGGAGATTAAAAGTAAAAGAATTATAGAATGATAGTAAATTAAATTGAAAGAACCGGAGGTTCTTGTGAGTTTCAAAGGGAGCGTTAGACAACTTGGGTAGCTTTGACAAATAGGATAGTGAAGGCAACCATGGATCAAATAAGTAAAAAGAAAGATCTAGAAGAAATCTTTGAAAATAGACAAGAAGTAGAATTTAATTAATGAATGGAGGAAACATCAAACGCAGAAAATTAGTTAGGCAATATGGAATACACACAACTAAAAGTGAGATTAAAAGAAAGCACAAAATGGCAAAGGAAGGAATGGTTAACGGACAAAGATGTAGAAGCATGCACGACTATTGACAAGATGATGCCACATATAAAAAAATTAAAGAAACTTTTAGAGAAACGAGAAGTATCTTTATGAAAAAAAGAAATCGGATGGCAAGCCGATACACAGCAAAGAATGAAGGATGAAAGCTGGAAGGTATACAGAGAAGGATTGTACAAAGGATATAAACTGATGACTATTTATGGAAACCGAAGAGAAATAGACGGGAGATGTGATACTACAAGAAAAATTTGAACGAGCACAGAAAGATCTAAACCGAAACAAGGGGCCCGAACCTAGGCAACATTCCCTCAGAATTACTGAGATTTTTAGGAAAGCCAACCACGACAAAATTATTCCAGTTGGTGTGCAAGATACACGAGGCAGGCGAAATACCTCCGACTTGAGTAAGAATGAAGTAATGTCAATTACTTAGAATTCAGACGCTGACAGATGTAAATATTACCGAACTACCAGTTTAATAAATCTTTATTTAAAAATTCTGACACGAATTTTTTACAGAAGAACAGAAAAACTAGTAGAAGCTATCCTTGGGAAAGATCTGTTTGAGTTCAGGAGAAATATACAAACACATAAGGCGATACTGACCGTGTGACTTATTATCGTAGATAATTGGAGAAAGCCAAACCTACTCTTACAAAATTTTTATTTTCAGAGAAAGCTTCCGTCACTGTTGAGCGGCAGCAGCTATAAAATACAGAAAGGGAAAGGTTATCTATAACTTCTAAAGAATCCTGACATCAGTTGTAAGATTCGAACGCCATGAAAGGGAGGCAGCACTTGAGAAGGGAATGAGAAAGGATTGTATCCTAACCCGCATGTCATTCAACTTGTATCCTGAACAGGCAATGAGGGAAAGAAAAGAGAAACTTCAAAAAGAAACTTAAGTTCAGGCAGAGGAAGTAAAACTGTAACGTTGGGCGATGGCATTGTAATTCCGTGAGAGACGCGAATGGGACAGAATGATCAGTTCAATGTAATAGCTACTGTATAAATGAGATTATAAGAGAACAACAACAAAAATAAAACAAGGGCAATGGAGTATACTAAAATTAAGTCAGAGCGTGCAGTATTGTATTAGGAAATGAACCACTAAAAGTAGATGAATTTTACTATTTGAGCAGCAAAATAGCTAACAATAAACGAAGCAGATACCAGATTAGTAATCGCAAAAATCTCTATTTGAAAACGAAGTATTTTAACATCTAATATAAATTTGTCAGGAAGTCTCTTCTTAAAGTATTCATTTTATGGGAGCGAAAAGTTGGCGACAAGCAATCTGGTAAAGAATAGAATAGAAACTTTTGAAATGTGGTGCTAAAGAAGAATGCTGAAGATTAGATGGGTAGTTGGAATAATCAATGAACAATTACTGAATCGAATCGGGGAGAAAATAAAGTTGTAGCACAACATGGAATCGTTTGATAGGACACTACAAGAGGCATCAATGAACGGTTAGTTTGGTTATGGAGAGGAGTGTGGTGCTTAAAAATTATACAGAGGCGAAAGCTTGAACACAGAAAGAGATTCAGGTAGCTATGCAGATATAAAAGGGTTTGCACGGGAGAGATGTGCACAGAGCACGGCTTCAACCGGATCTTCGTTTTCAAGACCGTGACGGCTAAAGAGAACATAGCGAGTGCTATTCTGACCACTCACTATCATTTTATTGTGAAAAATTGGGGAAAAGATGTAAATATGGACTGAAAATCTTATATCTCAATATCTGAAATGTTGTTTTACAGAGGAAAACATGCTGGACTTCGCTAAGAAGCCCGCGTTCGTGTGTGAGTAATGTTCCAGTCCGCCCCCGGGGTCCGGTTGCCAATACAATCTAGCTGCACTGCAGGCTGCCTGTTCTGACGCGTAGGCGCACAGTTGGCTCGTCTTGTGTAGAGGCGGCGGTTGCGGCTATGCGATTAGAGTGCCAGTCGTCTCGCAAAAATCAGGATGTTTTATTTTCCTTGGGGTTGTGAAAGTAGCCACCAAGATCAAAATGGTCCAGTAGAGCGTTGGGAAATGTGGGTGCTTGGCGAGGGTGAGCACAAAAGTCGCATTTCGTACCCGGAATAAAACGAAATACTTTAAAAATTAAATACTCTGAAAGATCAGTCGCTAGGATACTGTGTCAATAATAATCGTCTCCGAAAATAAATAAGGTGAATTAGCTGTTCACTAATGTAGTGAGCAGTGAAGTTAAGATCTGTGGTTGACGAGAAATACCCTTTTGCTTTCAGAACTGCAATTGCGACTTTATAGTGCAACAAGCTGCAGTCCGCAGATTGCATAAGCAAGTATGTATCCCAGTTTTTGAAAAACGTTGTAACATCTCCGACGTTACATTCTGGGAGGCTACGGCTACTACACACGTACAGAAGAATTTGAATGTCGGAGCACACACACTCTCTCTACTCTCTTCGCGAGTGTCAATGAACGACATTGATGAAACTTGGTGGGTGTTCAGAAGGGATGAAAATGGTGAAATAATTTGTTTCGTTTGTGACAGTTTCACTCTGAACGGGAAAAACACAGCCCGAAAGGTAATTAGGAATTTTAGGTTTAGAGAGAATATCTTAGAAACAATGCTATATAAAAATGCTTTTCATATAAATGATGATATGTAGTTAATGTTCTTGAAAGCTGTGTAATCAACTTTTATACTAATTTGAAATTTTGCAAAATATGCCACTAGCATTGAACAGATGTGAAAAATAAAAACTTTTGTTACAACATAAATTAAAGAAGCTGGCAAACCAAGTACATCCCTGTGTAGTAGAGCTGGTTGCTGAAATACCATTTTTGGAAAATAAGATGCACACAGTGAGCTATCGGAATATTTTCAACATACCTAGTTAAAATATCGAAACATTAATTACAATTCTAATTATCTTATTTATATTTTTTCTATGTCTTAGATTATTATCTTACGTTTTACATTCATGGATTTTTGTTTTTTATTTTACCGTTTATTATACGTGTATTTCGTTAGTTTAAAATAGTAATTAACTTATCATTATGATTGAAAATAATTACAATAATGATAACCAACTTGTAAATAAATGCTTAAGATATAACTTTTTTTACACCATACATGTACAATTAACGAAATTTCTCCACTTAATATACACGACGGAGAAGCTAATATAAAACAAAATTCAGCAGGATTTCAAATTGTTACGGGTGATCCTTTAAATATCCTGGTCTGTATCAGGCATATTCCAGTACTTTGGTAAATCTTGGCGAAGAGAATTGATTATGTACTAGCGGCTGCAGATTGATTTTATTGTTTCTCAAGTGGAGGTTGACATCATAATCATTCAACAGAACTAGATCTGACAACCTTCTCACAAAGTTCTTCCAACATCGAGATCCGTATACGTTCCAAGGCTGTAATTGCGCCACCGAGCCCTTTGGGGTCACCTGATGTTTCTTGTCGTCGGGTACGACTCTCAAAACTTTTTTTACACTAACCACACGCCTTTTCTAGTTCTAAAAAGAAACTAGTGGTGAGTTTGGACAGAGGATTCGATCTCTTTTTGAAGCCCCACATGTCCTTGTGAGAGCATGGAAGTTTTGTAAATAAACTTCTGACCACGTCAAAAGATATTTGAAAAATGTTTTCTTTCTCAGTGAAGGAGAAATATCTGCATTATTGTTAGGTTCCTGCAGTGGTCAATGTGAAAGATCCCTTTAGCACATCGTCCCTGATGACAAGGAACTTGTTCATCCGATGATCCCAAAGGGCTCGAAGGCACAGGTACAGCTGTGCGACGTATTTTGATGTTGGAAGAATCTATGAGAAGATTTTCAGGTCTAGCTCTGTTGAATGATTATGATGTCAATCTGCACTTGAGAAATGATACAATTAAGCCGCAGTCGCTAGTACATAATCAGTTCTCTTCACCAAGGCTTACCAATGTGCTGAAATATGCCCTCTACAAATCTGGATATTTAGAGGACCACCCGTGAAAGTTTGAAATCCCGCCGAATTTTGTTTTGTATTGGGTTCTTCGTAGTGTATATTACGCGGAAAAATTCGTTCATTTTATGTTCATTGTGTAAAAAAGTTATTTTTTTAAGAATTTCCTTACAGATTATCATTCCTGTAATTATTTTGTATCAAAATCATGAGTTACTTATAATTTCCAGTTAACCAAACACACGTACATTAACGAATAACTAAAAACAAAAAGTCATGCATTGAAAACGTAAAATAACAGTTTGAAATATAAAACAGACATAAGTAAATAAATAATTAGAACATTGTTGAATGTTTGGATGTTTTAGTTAGGTATGTTGGAAATATTCCGATGGCACACTACGCACAGCTTATTTTCCAGAAATGGTATTTCAGAAACCAGCTTTATTACACAGCAACGTACGTGGCTTGAAATCTTCTTTAGTTTTTCTTGTAATAGAAGTTTTCATTTTTCATAATTATGTAATGGTAGTAGGGTGTATTGAAAAATTATAGAATATTACAAAAGTTGTTTTCTAGAACACCAATAACTTGCCAATTTTTATATGAAAAGCATTTTTTGTGTAGCATCGTTTCAAAGATTGCCCCTCTAAACCTAAAATGCCAAATTACCTTTCGGAGTATATTTCACCATTCAGAGTGAAACTGAAAACAAACAAAGAATAAGTATTGCACTATTTTACCCCCTCTACACAACCGCCAAGTTTCACCAAGAATGTTTATTGGTATTTGGAAGTACTACCTTTTGAAACACAACTCGTTGGCTGATTCGATTATGCCAGTACAAATGTACTCGCCACCCATCCAAGAGAGCACCCTTACCGCCACTGAGCGACCCCAAACGCTGTACTGATGTTGTGTCATTACTTGACTATATCTTTCCCACACTCGCTTCACTACCCAAAACTTTTACTCGCATGTGATTTCGGTTGTCCAATCATTGGAGCAATATTTACTGGATTCATTCTGGTATTCAGTTTCTGTGCATTGGGTACGATTTTTTACTTAATTCAGGTCATCTAAACAATCTAATCGGTATAGTACATTTGTCTGTGCTTTAAAAATGACGGTGTATCTGTTTCATTGAAGGTTGTGTAGTGTTGTAAGCTTCCGTCCTGTGCTATAATTCTAAGTCTGAAATTAACTATGTCAGCTGTTGCTGAGCAAAAAGGCTGGGGTTAATTCCACCCTACCAGTAGGAAACTAAATTTGATGTTAGGATTTGGATCAGGACAGTAACCACCGTGTAATTCCCATGTTTAGCAGGACTTAGCTAAGATCAAGCGGAGACAACTGCGGCTATTCTGAAAAAAGAGATGGTCAAATGGCTCTGAGCACAATGGGACTTAACATCTGAGGTCATCAGTCCCCTAGAACTTAGAACTACTTAAACCTAACTAACCTAAGGACATCACACACATCCTTGCCCGAGGCAGGATTCGAACCTGCGACCGGAGCGGTCGCGCAGTTCCAGACTGAAGCGCCTAGAACCGCTCGGCCACTCCGGCCGGCGGCTATTCTGACAAAGTGGAAACTGCATTTTCTCTGGTAGGGACGGAAGAATGTACTATTTGATACACTCATACTCATAAATTAAAGATAATTGCCACACAACGTGGCACTACACAAAAGTGGCGCTAACAGCATAGGCACATAGGGAACACACACGACATAGATCTGTAAGTCCACGGTATTGGTGATAAGTCGAGAAAACCGTCCCGAAACATAGGTACTACAAAACGCCACTGTTTCCTGCGCATGTACCCCGACATCAATATGAGATAATGATCACCATGCACACTTACACAGGCCACACGACGGGTTGGCATACTCTGGACCAGCTGTTGGGGTGTAGCCTTCCATTCTTGCCCCAGTGCCTGTCGAAGCTCCAGAAGTGTTCTCGGGGTTTGAAAACATGCAGCAATACGTCGACCGAGAGCATCCCAGATGTGCTCAACGGGGTTTAGGTCTGGAGAACAGGCAGGCAAGTCAATTCGCCTCATAGCTTCTGTTTCAAGGTATTCATCTACTATGGCAGCTCGGTGGGGCCGTGCGTTATCATCCATCAGGAGGAAGGTGGGACCCACAGCACCCCTAAAAAGACGGACATACTGGTGCAAAATGACGTCCCAGTACACCTGACCTGCCAAAATTCCTCTGTCAAAGACATGCAGGAGTGTACGTGCATCAATCATAATCCTACCCCACACCATAAACCATGACCTCCATACAGGTCCCTTTCAAGGACATTAAGGGGTTGGTATCTGGTTCCTGGCTCATACCAGATGAAAACCCGGCGAGAATCACTGTTCAGTCTATACCTGGACTCGTCCGTGAACATAAATCTGGGACCACTGTTCCAATAACCGTGTACTGTGTTCTTGACACCAAGCTTTGCAGGCTCTCCTGTGACCAGGGGTCAGTGGAATGCACCTTGTAGGTCTCCGGGCGAATAAAACATGTCTGTTCAGACGTCTGTAGACTGTGTGTCTGGAGACAACTGTTGCAGTGGCTGCGGTAAGGTCCCGAGCAAGGCTACCTGCAGTATTCCGTGGCCGTCTGCGGGCACTGATGGTGAGATATCGGTCTTCTTGTGGTGTTGTACACTCTGGACGTCCCGTACTGTAGCGCCTGGACACGTTTCCTGTCTGCTGGGATCGTTGCCATAATCTTGATCACACTTTGTGGCACACGGAGGGCCCGTGATAAGATCTGCTGGGTTTGACCAGCCTCCAGTCGCCCTAGTATTCTACCCCTCATAACGTCATCAATAAGTGTTCTTTGAGCCATTTCCAACACACAGTCACCATTAGCACGTCTGATAACGTCTGCACACTTACTCGCTGCACCGTACTTTGACATGCAGCAACACACCTCCGCGTATGTGAACTGCTGTCAGCGCCACCGTGCGACGTCCTCGCGTCAGATGCAACGCATGGTCATACCCCGAGGTGATTTAAACCCGCAAACCGCCAACCAGAGCGTTGTTGCACCATGTATCAGCATTATCCTTGATTTATGAGCATGAGTGTAGATTAAGCCGGAGAAAACGCGCAATATTTACATCAATACGTGTCAAAATTTTTATGAACTCGCTTAGCTCAGCGTTTTTGCTAATGTTGATCATTACAACTACATTTTTGACAGGTTTTCTGGCGTGTATCATTTCTATGCTTTCTACAGAGTGTCACTTTTATTATCAAAAGATACTGGACAGAGCAAATGTACCAATCACTGTACGTTTGTATACGTTAGTACATCCGTTATTCGAGGAGTTCGTTTCTCGTTTAGCAAAAGCAATCTATTACTGATCTGTAGCACCTTGCACTCCACGTCTATTTGTTATTTTCTTTTATTAAAGACGATGTTCGTAGTCATTAAATAGCTCATCGGAATTATTTTTAGACCATGTCTTTTATTGGAGTGCTTCCTACCTGTGCTATGAGATCTCCTCAAACAATAAGCTGGTCATTGTTATTGGTTTTATCAATCTTTCGTTGCGGCTGTTCACAGAATTGTCCAGTTACATGTTACTTTCTTCCTTCAGGAACGTATGCGCCTTGGATAGTCAAGTTCCTGCTAATCTTCACTCTTCTCAG
The DNA here is from genome assembly GCF_023897955.1 of Schistocerca gregaria. NCBI lineage: Eukaryota > Metazoa > Arthropoda > Insecta > Orthoptera > Acrididae > Schistocerca > Schistocerca gregaria. The sequence continues at coordinate 654,646,978 of NC_064923.1, forward strand.
TCTTACTATGATACGCCATCGCACCAATATGTCTGTAGTTACCTATCCCTCATCATCATGTTTTATGAATTACTGCTCCTCTTTTGGCTTCTGCCTACAGAGCTTTCAACACAAAGCTTAATATTTATTTTTACACATTTTGATCATATTCCTAAGAAGTTCAAACGCTTACAGAACGACGACTGACATGCTTGTATTTTCACCCACATATATTCGTTTCATTTATGATAAGAACTAAAAGTATAACTGAGCTCCCAGGTCTCGTGTCGAAGCCAATAGTTCTCGCGTCCGTCGCTGTTATCAATTATATCTTCCTTGTCGTATTATCGACCGCAAGATGGCATGAGCATGCACACTGCTGTATACATTACCTCGACGCCGAGAAAGGCGTTTCCCAAGTATGTAACTGACTGTGACTTGAATAGTAAAATGCAGTGTTAGGTCAATGATACGTTACATTAACACCATCTATACCTCAAGAAGACCCCTGCTGTACACAAATTCCAAAGGGTTTTTGTGCCCCTGAAATTAAGTATACTGTTCTAAAATTCAACTGATCCTTCCATACAACGAATCCTTCGTGTGTTCTTTTCTGTTTCTCTCATCCGTGGTTATAGTATGACAGAGTATTTTTTCTCTTTTCTTTCTGCTTATCTTGAATCTAAACACGTCTTGACTGAGCAGCCCCTTTGTTTTATTCGCTTTCTTAGTACAGCACTAACGTTGTTATTAATTTAGGTTTTTTAAAAAACTAAGATACCATTCACTCTGATTTCGTTATGGGTGAGTGGCATTTGGATTTGTCCTATTAGTGTTCTTATTACTGATGGCAGCCCACCCGGCTAGCTGAGCGGTCTAAAGCGCTCCTTCCCGAGCGGGAAGGTGGACCGATCCCCGACACGAATCAGTGCAGGGGATTAGTGTCACGGTCCGGTGTGCCGGCCAGCCCGTGGATGGTTTTAAGGCGGTTTTCCATCTGCCTCGGAGAATGCAGACTGGTTCCCCTTATTCCACCTCAGTTACACTATGTCGGCGATTACTGCGCAAGCACTGTCTCCACGTACGTCTACACCATAATCACTCTACCACCCAAATACTGGGATTATATTCGTATGGTATGAGGCGTTCCTGGGGAGGGGGGGGGGGAGGTCCACTGGGAGGTGAACCCCTCAATAACCCTGGGTTCAGTGTGGGGCGGCGGTTAGATGGGTGGACTGCTGTCCGTCGTTTCTCGGTGCTCGGTTCAATTCACTCACTGGCTGCAACATTTCTCCAATTTATTTTTTCTGTTTTCTGACTTGAACCTTTCGATCCTTCATGACTCTCATGTGAATGGAAATTTCTTTTTGTTCCCAATTAGTCCAGCGTCCTCCTTAGCACGGCACTATGTTCAGTTACAAGGCTACAGGATATGAAGAACAGTCCTTGTCCCTGCCTCAGAGAAATTCCGCTTGAACTTATCCTCTCTTGAATGTTCAGTATTCCATTTCAGCGCACACTCCTTTCTCTTTTTCCCAATGAATTTTAACCTTCTGCACAAACATTATAATGCGGTGTAGAAACATGTGTTTGCCTGAAGCTGCATAGCCACTACCCGGCGATGCGGGGCGTACTGCTGGCTGCCTATGTCACAGGCGGAGGGCGTGGCCGTCCTTGTCGCGTCGCGGCGGCTGACGGCCGCAGAGTGCGACATGACGCGACGTGGCGTGACGTAACTGGAGAGGGGGCGGCAAACGCATTATCACTCCGGTTGCATTCACCAGACCACCGCTGCTAGCTCAGTTGTAACCTCATACCCTTGCGCGGTTAAAACATTTTAGTAATATTTGTAGATATTATACCTCAGTTGTGAAGTACTTCAAAGCTGTTTGTCTTGTAGAACAGAAAAACTTTTATAATTTCGTACTCTTTCAGTGCCCGAACTAGTTTGAATACGTTCATTTTGGACATTTGGCTGTATCGTTATGAAATCAAAAAGTTGTATTTAAAATGTCATTTCGACTTCTAACAAGAGAAATAATATAAAGAACAGAAAATATACAGGTTCAAAAAGGGAATTGAGTTTCCCTGTTAACCTTTAATCTTTACTACTATACCATGTGTAGAAGTATGAAACTGGAATTTCCCAATAGATGTTGCTAGCCGTCAGTGTGAGCCCCTGAGACCGCGTCTGAAGCGCCAGATGCTTCCTGTAACAGCTGACGACGAACGTCAACACACAGTAACCCAATTTCCATATATCGATATGTTTCAAATTCTGAAATATGTCGAGTTTTGTGCCTACGAACTAAGATTTCCGGACAGCATCGATTTTCTGTTATTATTTAAAGAAAACTGCTGCAGAAGCGCATAGAGTGCTTGTCGAAGCTTTCGGCTAACTTGCTCTTTGGAAAATACAGTGTTTGGAGTTATTCAAAAAATTCAAAAGTGGTGATTTTGACGTGGGAACGATGAGCTTGCGAAACCACCGAAAAAGTTCGAAGACAATGAATTGCAGTCCTTATTGGATGAAGATGATCCTCAACAGGAACTCGCGGAACAATTGAATGTGACGCCGAAAGCAGTTTCTCTTCGGCTGAAAGCTATGGGAAAAGAGCAGAAAGTGGGAAACTGGATTCTGCATGAACTTAATGAAAGACAGCAAGCAAATCGAAGGACCACTTCTGAAATGCTGCTCACCACATACAAAAGTAAGTTGTTTCTCCATCAAATAGTGACAGGTGATGAGAAATGGATCTATTCTGAGAATCCTAAGGGTCGTAAATCATGGGTAAATGCAGGCAAACCATCGACATCCACTGCAAGACCAAATCGCTTTGGAAGGAAGACATGATCTGTGTTCGGTGGGACCATAAGGGTGTCTTGTGTTATGAGCTGCTAAAACCAGGGGAAACTGTTAACGCTGATCCCTACCAACAGCAAATGATCGATTTAAATCGAGCATTACGTAAAAAACGACCGGAATATGGAAAAAGGCAACACAGTCCTATTGCTCCATTATAAAGCCCCATCACACACAACAAAACAGGTCAGGGAAACGATCGAGGCGTTCAGTTGGTAAATATTAGGGCATGCAGTTTATTCTGCAGACTTCCTTCCGTCCGATTATCCTCTATTTGCACCACTGGGACACGCTGGCGCTGAACGACGCTTCAATTCGTATGAAAATGCACGAAAATGGATCGCTGACTTGTTCGCTTCGAAAGAAGAACTGTTTTTTTGGTGTGGTATTCATATCCTGCAGGAGAGGTGGGTGAAATGTATCAATAGCAATGGAGATTATTTTGAATAAAATGTTATTTATCAGTTTCGAACAAGAGACGTGTAATTATGCAACCAAATTTCGGTCTCATATTTCTATATCTAGTATAAGAACAATAATTTGCTACCAAAAATCTCGAAAAGTTATTGGTCGATTTACTTCAAAGTTTTACTCGATACTCTAATACATATTTGGACGGACATATGACATATATTTTTGAAAACAACTGCGTACACGGTTCCTATTAAAAGCCACTACGAGAAAAAAAAAATGCTGCGCTGAGTTGTGGTGTGAGTATGTGCAGTTTCGTTTTCTTTCTCGCAGTCTATTTTATCTAAGATAACAAGACATTTAAACCCTTAGAAAAACTGTCTGCCAGGGGAGTACGGCAAATTCATGGTGTTTCTCTTCGAATCATGAAAGTGCACTGTAAGCTGTGTGACATGTTCATTGTCCTGCTGGTAGATGCCATCGCACCGAGAAGATAAAAACTGCGCACAGGAGTGGACATGGTACGGCAAATTCATGGTGTTTCTCTTCGAATCATGAAAGTGCACTGTAAGCTGTGTGACATGTTCATTGTCCTGCTGGTAGATGCCATCGCACCGAGAAGATAAAAACTGCGCACAGGAGTGGACATGGTCCCCGAGGATAGACGCATACTTGTGTTGATCAAGTGTGTCTTCCAGAATGACGAGACCAGCCTGAGAACGCCACGAAAACATTCCCCAGGCCATAGCGCTCCGACGACTCTTGAAGGGTATCTGCCTTCAGACATTTTACGTCTTACATGCCAGCGGTCATCTGTCCGATGGAGCATAAAACGTGATTGATCAGAAAAGGACATGTGTAAATTGTAGCCTTCGTCGCCTGTGAACAGCACTCAGCTCTGGTGCATGAACCAGATGCCTGCTGCGGAGGCCCATACGCATCAACGTTCGCTGAACCGTCGTTGAAGAGACGCCGTTGGAAGCCCCTTGGTTCATCTGGGCAGTCAGTTCAACAGTTGCACACCTGTTCGCTTGAACAAATCTCCGCAATCGCCCTTCACCGCTGTCGGCTATGACACATGGCGCATCACGGTTGCCTCGGCGCCAGTTTCGGATAGCGTCGTTTTGCCGTGCACGGTATACTTTAAATACGGTGGCACGCGAACTTAACCGTTCGGAAATGCTTGCAGCCTTGGGTCGAAAGGCAATAATCATCAACTCTGGGACGTCAGGTAAATTGCTCCTGGCTGTGTAAAGACAACGACTGCACTCTCTCCGCGTCCCCGCACCACGCTTTATATACCCTCCACTGCTAGTGCCGCCACCTGTTGTCTATAAATGGTTACTTCAATTTGACTTCGAACATAGGCGGTGGTCACATTACTGTGACTGGACCACATATACCCTTTCTGCTTATATATAATTTTAAATAAAAAGCGTGTACACGGCAATGTACTGCGTTGTTTTCTTTCTCGCAGTAGCGTTTAATTGCAAGCAGGAAAGTTGAACTTTTGGATTATCGTTTATGATCAGAATACTACTATGGAATCTGAACAGTCCAACATTAGTAGCCTCACGCTTTCGGAGGTTGAAAGTATGCGAAGTATTTCCGTTGAAGCTACTATCCTCATATATCCAGAAGTTGAAGAGGTATCTTCCTTAGCCCGAATACCGACGATCTCATTGATTTACCCTTTCATTTTAAGCGACTTCAGTTCGAGCCAACGTTTCTTTCGAAATATCAATTGCAGGCTAGAGTGGCCGAGCGGTTCTAGGTGCTACAGTCTGGAACCGCGTGACCGCTATGGTCGCAGGTTCGAATCCTGCCTCGGGCATGGATGTCCTTAGGTTAGTTAGGTTTAAGTAGTTCTAAGTTATAGGGGACTGATGACCCCAGAAGTTAATTTCCATAGTGCTCAGAGCCATTTGAACCATTTTTGAAATATCAATAACCAAGGTTTAATGTCAGAGAGACGGCGGATGCGGTGGTGGAGAGATGGGGAGAAATGGATATAGAGAGGGAGGAGGAGGAAATATACAGAGAAAGTGGGGGAGGGGGAGATGGAAAGCGAGAGGGGAAGGACGAGGTGGCCAGAGAGAGGGGCAAGAAGGAGATTAGGACGTACATCCAATTCCCATACATGCTTAGCAATTGCGAAGCCTACATAAATGCAACATATTAAAAAGAAAGACATTCTGTAGTGCAAGAAATGTTTCGAAAATTGGGTTATGAAAAATTTTGAGCTCACTGGATCCGACGATTAATTAGAGAAGACCTCATAAGTCTTCTTGCAAAATCGAAACGAAGGAGACGACTTTTTGACGAGTGTAGCGATGAGCGATGAAAGCTAGTACCATCGTTACGAGCCTGAAAGTGAACAACAAAGTACGGAATGACACAACTTGGATTCTCTATGAGAAAATAAAGCAAGGAAAATGCTATCATTTGTGAAAGTGTATGGCAGCGTCCTCTGAGATGCAGAGTTTTGCATTTTCATTTATTTTCTTGAATCTGGCAAAAATTGGAAAATTGTGGTAAGGACTTATGGGACCGAACTGCTGAGGTCATCGGTCCATAAGCTTACACACTATTTAATCTAACTTACGCTAAGGACGACACACACACCCATGCCCGAGGGAGAATTCGAACCTCCGACGGGGAATCTTGAATCTGGAGAGGCCACATACGTTTGAAGCTGTGAGGTACATTCCACGACTAACAACCTCACGTTATACAGCAGTACTATAACGCAAAGCCTGATAATGCTCTTGTCACTGAAGAGTAATTCAGAATATTGGAATGGAGGCATCGAAATACTCGTCCTGGAAATACGAGGAAAAAGCCTATTTTCCGACCTCCTAACAAATTTACAGAAAGTGCTGCACCCGGTTATGGATAGGCTGGTACTCAGAGTTCCTGGAATGTATAAGACTCTTTGTGAGTGTGAGCACAACGACGGCGGTCAGTCCAACCCTGTCGTTCCCGATTTCTGTGCACGTCAGAGGCACATTATAAATAGAGGATCTCAGAAATCAGCAGTTGCTGAGCACAGTCTCGTTTGAAGAAACTGAAATGTCATATGAAGCTTCTACATACTTTGATGCTACAGTATTAATACAGAAGCACTAGGATTGAGAATGATCGAGAACAACTTCACCAAGGATAGCGGCTATAATTTTAGTTGTGCGTTCAAACGAGCTCTTCACACTGAGAAGAAACAGAGGTGTTCGCCTAAGAGTGTAGTAGCGCCAGCAACACATACCTACATCAATATAATTTCTGGCATCATGACGTAATTATGTCCCAGCCAGTTACAAACCGCCTTTACGCTACAAAAATTGCATCCACGACGGTCAGTTGGTCCTGCTGAAGACGATGGAGGTTATTGTTGAAAGCTTCATATTTTTTACTCCGATTTAGCGCATCCATAAATCCAATTTTTTTTAATATAATAATGTCATAGCGACAGACTTCGTTCTCGTGACAACGAAGCGCTCATGCCTTTCAGTATGTTTCTCGTCTCATTTGGTCCGATTTTTGCACAGCAGTTGTGGAGAGTTGTGCACTGACCGAGGTAATACTTGCAGCTGGGTGGACTTTTAAAGAGCTGGCATTTTACGCGTCGTAAAAGGCCAGCTGAGCAGGTAGGCGGGAGCGTGGCCTGTTCGCCCACCACCAGCTGTGCTGGCAGCTGCTGCTCTCGGGACCAACACGACTGTGTCCCCACGGGACAACGCGTGAGTCACCGGCAGGCCTTTCCCACACGCTCACCAGTTTCCGCAATCCAAGCGAAAGTGAAGGAATGTAAAGTTGTCCACAACTAGGCGGTTGGTCTGAACACCGCAGTGCTTTAGTAGGCGCGGTCCTCTCGGTATGCCATTGCCTTCCTCCGGTCAGGACCGGATCTAGGAGGGGGGGGGGGGGGCGGGGGCAAACCTGGATATCTGGCCCGGACGGCAATTTCAGGAGGCGCCAAATTCATATAGATGAAGAAAAAATCTTATTTCGCAAAGCGCCTGGCATCCAGCGAACGTTGGTCTATCGATTACTCACATAATTTTGAAACGCGTCCCTGTTGGTTTTTGAACACATTCTAAGTTGATTTCTGAACGGTTCATTAGTTGGTTTTTGAATGCGTGCAATGTGTACCTGATGTCTTTGCCAGAGGAATCCTCGTCGCATCTAGAAACAAAAAGCATTCCCGCAGACAAACGTGGACTGCTATACGAGCTGCGCCGAATAAACCCGAACGTGTGAATGCCGATCGTTGTTTCTTTACGTGGTTGACTGGGTGTGCGAATGATAAGCCTTATTATAATCATTAGCGCAATCCATAGATTCAGACTACCAGAGTGGAAAAAACGACTAACAGGACTAACAGGTAAGAAAGATTAAATATTGTCTTCTCGGTGTATCCAAGAAAATGAAACTTTGACAGAAAATTTTTACTGGATCGCTACACTAGTAAGGGCTTGTTTTACAGTCCCCCGTTAGCAGCCGCTTATCCTCGGAATAACGCGGAAAACGCGTTGTACAAGCACGTAATAACGTCTAACTGGAGGATAAACACGGAATAACTGAAACAGTGATTCTGGCAGGGTTTAAAGAAACGGGGACATCACACAAATTACATGAAGAATATGACGATTCCAAATTTGTATAAGAATTTCGTACTATTAGATGTCACGTTTGAGAAACTGGAACATATGAGTCAAATATGAAACTATTTCCTAACATAAAACTTTTTGCTTGGAGTAAGCCTAAACGTATTTGTTTTTGGTGCTTCGTGAACTGTATCTTGTCGTGATATTTATGAAAATGAGATAGATAAAAATGACCATTTGTGCCACACAGTCTCGCTTGTTTGGCGAGTGTCACAATTGCTGCAATATTAGAAAGGATTATTTCGTGTTATCTAGCAAAAATGGTGCAAATGGCTCTGTGCACTATGGGACTCAACTGCTGTGGTCATCAGTCCCCTAGAACTTAGAACTACTTAAACCTAACTAACCTAAGGACATCACACACATCCATGCCCGAGGCAGGATTCGAACCTGCGACCGCAGCAGTCGCACGGTTCCGGTCTGCGCGCCTAGAACCGCGAAACCACCGCGGCCGGCTGTTATCTAGCAGACAGTGACAAAATACACATAATCAAATCGAGAAATCGCACCAGTCTTGGGTACTACTCGTATTAACAGCTTTTTCAGTATTAGCCAACGACATTTTGATGAGGTACTTTCGCAGAAAGAAAACCACGCAATGTAAAACTGTAGCAAGATTAGAGAGAAAAAACGCTGCGACCTAAGCATTGAAAAAATGTGTATTTTCTTGCTTGTCTCTTGTCTATTGGTTTTATGTTACCCATATTTAATTTTGTCACACAAAAGAGAGTTATTAGCCAACAGGCAATAACAAGAGCAAACTTTTTTTGATGGGGGTAGGGTGTGAAACCGGCCGACTGTGAGAAGGAGACTGTCCTAAATATCGGTTTGATGGCTTCCATTGCAAAATATATACGTTTTAATTACAGAGGACGAAAAGCAGTGACTTGCAGTAGTAGAATGCTGTTTGAAGAGGCGTGTCATTGCACTTTGGCACACTAAAGACATATGTGTTTTCCATTAAATTTAAGACATCCTATCTCAAACCTCAAACGCTCGATGAGCAGGAGAGGTGGGGGGAGGGAGGGGGAGGGGCGAGAGCCAATATTAATTTTTTGCTCCGATTAGGAATTATCGTAGATCCGGGGCTGCCTCCGGCCTTTGCACTGGCTCACCCAGTGAGTTATACACTACTGACCATTGAAATTGCTACACCAAGAAAGAATGCAGATGATAAACGGGGATTCATTGGACACATATGTTATACTGGAACTGACATGTGATTACATTTTCACGCAATAATAGGTGCACAGATCCTGAGAAATCAGTTCCCAAAACAACCACCTCTGGCCGTAATAACGGCCTTGATTCGCCTGGGCATTGAGTCAAACAGAGCTTGGATAGCGTGTACAGGTACAGCTGACCATGCAGCTTCAACACGATACCACAGTTCATGAAGAGTAGTGACTGGCGTAGTGTGACGAGCCAGCTGCTCGGCCACCATTGACCAGACGTTTTCAATTGGCGGGAGATCTGGAGAATGTGCTGGCCAGGGCAGCAGTCGAACATTTTCTGTATCCAGAAAGCCCCGTACAGGACCTGCAACATACGGTCGTGCATTATCCTGCTGAAATGTAGGGTTTCGCAGGGATCGAATGAGGGGTAGAGCCACGGGTCGTAACACATCTGAAATGTAACGTCCACTGTTCAAAGTGCCGTCAATGCGAACAAGAGATGACCGAGACGTGTAACCAGTGGCACCCCATACCATCACGCAGAGTGATACGCCACTACGGCGATGACGAATACACGCTTCCAATGTGTATTCACCGCGATGTCGCCAAACACGGATGCGACCATCATGATGCAGTAAACAGTACCGGGATTCATACGAAAAAATGACGTTTTGCCATTCGTGCAGCCAGGTTCGTCGTTGAGTGCAGCATCGCGGGCGCTCCTGTCTGTGGTGCAGCGTCAAGGGTAACTGCAGCCATGGTCTCCGAGCTGATAGTCCGTGATACTGCAAACGTCGTCCAATTGTTCGTGCAGATGGTTGTTGTCTTGCAAACGTCCCCATCTGTTGACTCAGGGGTCGAGACGTGGCTGCACGATCTGTTACAACCATGCGGATAAGATGCCTGTCATCTCGACTGCTAGTGATACGAGGCCGTTGGGATCCAGCACGGCGTTCCGTATTACCCTCCTGAACCCTCCGATTCCATATTCTGCTAACAGTCATTGGATCTCGACCAACGCGAGCAGCAATGTCGCGATATGATAAACCGCAGTCGCGATAGGCTACAATCCGACCTTCATCATAGTCGGAAACGTGATGGTACGCATTTCTCCTCCATACACGAGGCATCACAACAACGTTTCACCCGGCTTCGGGCATGTATGGGTGTGATGTCCTTAAGTTAGTTAGGTTTACGTAGTTCTAAGTTCTAGGGGACTGATGACCTCAGCAGTTAAGTCCCATAGTGCTTAGACCCATTTGAACCATTTGAATTGCTGCTTATGTATGAGAAATCGGTTGGAAAGTTTCCTCATGTCAGCGCGTTGTAGGTGTCTCCACCGGCGCCAACCTTGTGTGAATTCTCTGAAAAGCTAATCATTTGCATATCACAGCATCATCTTCCTGTCGGTTGCATTTCGCGTCTGTCGCACTTCATCTTCGTGGTGTAGCAATTTTAATGGCCAGTAGTGTAAGAGGGTTCACGGTTTAAAATGGACTCCGAACCACAGTGGGACTAGGCAATTTTCATCATAATGGCAAATCATTTTCAGGGGTGAAAAATGGGTCAGTGACAGAAAAACTGACAGCGCCGAGTGGGGAATGAACCGCAGACGTTTGGTTGGTAACAGATCACTAACCCACCGAGCCACCGAGCTATTAACGCACCTGTCCCGCAGAATTTGGAGACACTGCAAAGTTAATACGTATGTTTGAATTTTAAAAAGTTTTGTAAATGTTTGCAAGAAGGAAACAGAGAAAATATAGACGAAATACCAGTGGAAGTCGTACGGGCGTGAAGCAAAGAAGTATTATACGAGCCCGTGATTAAAATTTACGAAACTGGAGAAGTTCTATCATATTTTGAAAGAGAACGTAATTTATACGTTTCTAAAAACTAGAAGAGCAAATACATTTGAAACTTACAGCAGTAGCAGTCTAGTATCACATGCATCACAAATACAAGAATATCTTACCGAGGAATGGAAAGGAAAAATCAAAGTACATTAGTGGAGAACTGGCGTGATTTTAGGAGAAATACTCGAGAGAGACGCTTAATAATAGAGGACGGATTTAGGAACAAAGTAAGATAAATTTCAATCGCAGTTTCTGAGAATAATTTTGATCATGTAATGCTGAATGTAATATTTTTCATTCTTAGTTTATGTTGTATTAACCACAGGAATGTAAGTGTAATTTACTCTCTTTGTGTGAAGCAGACTGGAGTAATCAGCATTCTCGTAGGCTCAATCGTACGTAGAGCGCATATAACATTTTGGGTCGTTGATTAACTTTTGGAAAATGCAATCAATCTACAAGGGAAACTGCCTATAAATCATTCGTATGCCGCATCCAAGAATGTTGTCCAAGTTTGTGGAACCTATACCAAGTGCGACTGGCTGTGGATATTGAACGAACGCAAAGGAGAGTAACATGATTGATAACAGGGGTTTCCTCAGAATATAATTGCATAGGGTGTTATTGGATGAAAAAAGATATGTTAACCTACTGACTTTATCAATACACACAGAGAAAAAATTTTGAAGTTTGTGTTATTTATTGACTTTACTCACTTTATCAGTGGTCTTGTGCACTCTGATATGCAGTGCTGTGTTCTCTCTTATATAGCTTCGATGCCATAGTTTGTGAGGCCGTGACACGAACTATGGCATCATAATCATATAACCTATAGTACTGTAAGATTGCGTGTTTCAATTATTGTGTATAATATAGTTTATTGCCTAAAGTTTAATTTACAGTGTTAAAAAACATGTTTGTTGCACAAGATAAATGAAGAGTGCTCAGTTTAACAGTTTCTCAGCCAACGTCGAGACCTCAAAAATTTTAGCATTATAAGCATTTAACCTTTAATATTTTGTAGTTTATTTATTTATTGTGCTTAATATTGTCCATTGTGTAAAGTGTAATTTCACCGTATAACCACAGTGGGACTAGGCAATTTTCATCATAATGGATAATCATTTTCAGGGGTGAAGAATGGGTCAGTGACAGAAAAACTGACAGTGGCGAGTAGGGAATGAACCGCAGACATTTGGTTGGTAACAGATCACTAACCCACCGAGCCACCGAGCTATTAACGCACCGGTCCTGCAGAATTTGGATACACTGCAAAGTTAATACGTATTTTTAAATTTAAAAAATTTCATGCACAACACTCCATGCAATCGAATTGTGTCTGTGCTTATGGTGTTCGGTTACCTAAGAAGTAGTGTCACTCTCAGGCGCTAGGCAGTTGTTTCCTGAAAGTGGCCAAATGAGCTGAAAACTGGTCAGAAATAAACAAAAATCAGCAGAACAAAAACAGTGTACTTGTTATTCAACATTAAATTTGAAATAATCCTTAAGCACGTCTATGTCAACAATTTTCTACAGTTTTGACATATCTTTTTCATGTAGGCTTACTGTGGTTTCACGTTATATCTTGCCTATTAAATGTAGTTGCATTTAGTACAGTATTTCATAGGTCTGACTACTTCACATGGTGATGGGTTGGTCAACTGTATTACATACTTTTTTACGGTAGCAAACACCATAATCACGAAAACAGCATAGGTTATTTAAAAGAGACCTTTAAAATTGAAAAATAATGCAGAGATTTAGTCGGATAACTACAAGTCCATGTCATTTTATACCTTTTCTTTGACCACTTACTTTAAGATGGTACTGTGCGTGTGTCGGACGTGATACGTGCTGTCAAGTTCTATTCAAGCTTTTTGTTTCGTTCTGTTTTTCAACTCATCCATAACAACATGTAACTATTCAATGAATCTCGATTTTTACTCACTCTCTATTACGAGCAAGCGAGAATGGACGTATCGGCTGAAAGAGATGCTACGCAGTTAGTAGTTAATACCACACAACCTAACAATGGAAAATATTTTATTCTGCATTAAATTATCAAATTTATTCTCAAATTCCACGAATTAAATTTGTGTTTCCTTGTTCCTAAATCTGCTCCCTCTTACTAACCGTCATTCTCGAGCACTTCTTCTAAAATCACATGGGTCCTCCTCTAATCCATATTGAGTGTTCCTTTCCTTTCGTCGGTATGGTATTCTTGTAATTCTGAATGTATGTGATACTAGACTGATACTGCTTTAATTTTCAAATCTACTTGCTCTTGTAGTTCAGTAGGTTGCCTGTTTACCGCAACCGGCAGTCACATGAATTCAACGTAAGTGCTCCATGAAAACTTGACGGGAACCTCAAGTTGTGGAAACGTTAAGCCAATTACTAAATACTTGATTTTGACCTGTAACCTGCAATCAGTTTATAATAGAAGTTCGTCACATACACTGAACTGGACTTATTATTCTTCTTCTTCTTCAAAAATGGTTCAAATGGCTCTGAGCACTATTGGACTTAACATCTATGGTCATCAGTCCCCTAGAACTTAGAACTACTTAAACCTAACTAACCTAAGGACAACACACAAGACCCAGCCATCACAAGGCAAAGAAAATCCCTGACCCCGGCGGGAATCGAACCCGGGAACCCGGGCGCGGGAAGCGAAAACGCTACCGCACGACCACTAGATGCGGGTGTTACTCTTTCCTCAGAGTGTAATTAATATGTGAAACTGCTTTCTTAATAATCAGCGAGAAGCACAAAATTCAGAGAATACGCGAAACACTCAGACAGCAAGTTACATACAGTGTTTTCTATTAAACATTAGTCGCTACAAACTCCGACAACCTCATTACAGCCTGGCCGTAGAAAAGTATGGAACTGTACCGACATATTTGCAGCACACAACAGCGAACATGACTCGAACTTAAGCACTTCCCATTCTACTCTCAATATAAACTATATGGTCTATGGCAGAGGGTACTTGCCGCTCTTGCGGGGGGGGGGGGGGGGGGGGGAGGAGAGAATGACTGCTGAAATGCATCTGTGCGCCCTATAATCAGAATAATAATGTCTTAGCGATTGTAGGGGCTTGTAGCATTTTCCTAGATTCCTCAATCAATATTGCCTCTTGAAGCTTTCTAAACAGCCTTTGAAGGAATAGTTAACGGATAACTTAAAGCGACTGCCAGTTCACGTTTAATCTGGATTTTCATGACGCTTTGACCATATTGCTGCCTTCTCGTGTTAGCCCTATTGGGTATGGGTTCCGTACATATGAGCAATATTCTAGGGTGGGTCGTTCAAATGTTTTTAACCAATGTCCTTTGCATACCGATCGCAGTTTCCAAGTAAGCTATAGCGAAACAAAGTCTGCCACTTGATTTACTTACGATTGGGACTGTCTGGTAATATCGTTTCACTTTCCCAAAAAATGTTGCATATGAGATGACTGATTCCAGCTGTGACTCACTGACATTGTAACCATAGGGTAATAGTTTTGCGGTTTGCGAAGTAAACTGTTTTAAATATCAGAACATTTAAAACACGTTTACACCACTCTAAAATCTTATTAAGATCTGACTGGCTTTTTGTGCACCAATTTATTAAACAGTGTTTTATTATAGACAACGATATCACCTGAAAAACGTCTGAGATTACTGTTAATATTGTCTGCCTAGGCATTAATATATTAACATGAACAGCAAGAGTCCAAACATTTCCTTGGGACACAGCTGAAGATACTACATCTGTAAATGACTCTCCGTCGAAGTGCTACGCCCTCCCTATCAATAAATTGTCAATGGACTCACAAATTCCGTTTGATAACTCATATGATCGTACTTTCATCAATAAGCGTTTGTCTTCACACTACTGCCTTGATGCATAGCTTACAGCCGGCCGCGGTGGCTGAGCGGTTCTAGGCGCTTCAGTCCGGAACCGCGCGACGGATACGGTCGCAGGTTCGAATCCTGCGTCGGGCATGGCTGTGTGTGATGTCCTTAGGTTAGTTAGGTTTAAGTAGTCCTAAGTTCTAGGGGACTACTGGGTAATATTTTTAAACGATGCTTGTCGACATACCACGATTTTAAATCACTGTTTATTGGTTTGAAACCCAAGTTTAGATTATCAGTTATATCGATCCGTTCACTGCGTGAACGTGGGATCGCTACAGTATGTGCCGAAAGAGCGCGAAAAATAAGCGAGATTTAATTTAAGTCAACTCGCCGTACCTGAAAATTACTAGAAGCTTCAAACATGGTTAAATTCTTTTAGTTTACGGTATGTCTCAGGAAACCATGATCTCCGTTTGCTTAATGATTAACAACGCTGTCTGGATCACTATATTTTATTTTTATATTTTTCTGGTTAATGTACAAAGTTATTTCGAACCCTATCACAATATATCGTCCTAGCATTCAGTAACTAATAAAAGTTCAGTGTCTCAGATGCTCACGGCATATTTCCAAGTCGAAGTTACACTATACTGCGAACAAAATTTGAGCCATAAATAAGCATCCACTCGCATCTACACATGTTTCCCGATTTTGATGCCGTCCAGACTTTAAAAAACTATTGCACAGAGATAAGGTCATAGATTCTGCACTGCAAAACGTCCATCATGCTGGTACGTTTCTGAGCCGCCTCGCGATCGGTATTAAACAAGTACAGTGCTGCCACTTCCACACTTCCGAGACACGCCTCAATCACACAGGGTGATTCTGCGATGATGTTACAAACTTTCAGGGATGATGGAAAAGGATAAAGCCATCAATTTGAGGTAAGGGACCTGCATCGAAAACGACTGGGTAGAAAGTTATGAGCGAAAATCGTTCTGGTACCTTTGACAATGTAATATACTGACGGAAAAAATTGCAACACCAAAGAATAGTTAATGTAGAATAATGATGTTCAAAATGGTTTAAATGGCTGTGAGCACTATGGGACTTACCATCTGAGGTCATCAGTCCCCTAAAACTTAGAACTACTTAAACCTAACTAACCTAAGGACATCACACACATCCATGCACATAGCAGGGTTCGAACCTGCGACCTTAACGGTCGCGCGGTTCCATACTGAATGGCCTAGAATCTCTTGGCCACAACGGCATGTATTGGCGACAAGTGCAATGGAATGACCATTCGGACATGATGATAGTTTTCTTATCAAAAATTTGTAAATATTATTAACCTGGTGAAGATGTCCTGAAATGTGTAAAGCTCTATCCCTTACGATATTATCGTTATCTATATTTTTTCTCTAAAAATTGCAAGGCAGAATAGTGAAACTTTATTGGCGTTAACATAAAATTTGAATGTAGCTGTACAACTTGTGCTATAAAAACCCTTGCTCTGACATGTCAGTATTCGAACCTTTTCTGAAACCTCCCACAATCAGACATTTTAATATGCTGATAGAGAACAAAATCATGAAAAATCTATTATCTAGTATAGGATTACGATTTTTTATATATTCTCTAGTGTCTCCTAACAATTATACTGCAATGCTCATGCACGCAGCAGACAACTTACCTCGTCTTGCCGCTGCAACTGCATAAACATTCTCAGCAACGTGCTGAAATAATTCAGAAGAAATACTGTGATCCATGCAGAGTGCAATGTAAGGTGACAACTATTGATGCGACTATTCCTTTGTTTACTTTTTATATAGAAATTGAATGATCAGGGGGGTGGGTTAGTCAACAAGCTTTAAGCTGTGTAAAGAATGAAAGAAGTCAATAAAAACTTTCAGTTTACTGTGTTCTGAAAACGGAAGATTCACACTCTCACAAACTTTACTCAAACCTTTCTTTTCCTTGGACAGTGTGATTAGCAAAAACTTTAATTATCCACAATGTCTGAAATCAATAATCACAAAGATATGAACATTACTTTCAATGAATGCACGCAGAAATCTCACAAAATCCCTCCTGTGCGCAAGCAAGCAACAACTACGAGCGGCAAAAAAGGTAAATTACCAAAAATCCTCTATTAATACCAAAATTTCCGCTGGCGCTCATAGTACGGTCAAAAAAGGCTGCGACCTCCCCCTATGCAGCTTCTGTCTATGACACTCTGCGTCCGACTACCCTCAACGACTGTTCGCTGGCTACCATTCGCGAGAATAATATCTCAGACTCATAGATTGAGTATGCACACAACAGCAAAATCAGTAGCCAACTTGCAAAGCATGCGTGTTCGAAGGAATAGGCACTGCGGTGACTACTGCCGTAATGAATTACACGAAATTTACTAGCAGTAGCGAAAACAGACAAGCTTCAGCCGTGTAATGGAGTGACGACAATGAAACTTTGTGCCGGGCCGGTACTCGAATGTGCATTTCCTGCTACACCTATCCGAGCAAGTTGCCATATGTCGTCGTCCATGTATATAAAACTTGCATAATATAATTCCCGCACAGAGGAGACATTTTAATTGAAAGTCGCTGGCCTCTTAATGACCGGTAAATGCGATATTACACTACTGCCCATTAAAATTGATACACCACGAAGATGATCTGCTACAGAGGCGAAATTTAGCCGACAGGAGGAAGATGCTGTGATATGCAAATGATTAGCTTTTCAGAGCATTCACACAAGGTTGGCGTTTGCAGCAGCATGGACTTGCAGCTCGGAGACCGTGGCTGCGGTTACCCCTGACGCTGCACCACAGACAGGAGCGCCTGCGATGGAGCACTCAACGACGAACCTGGGTGCACGAATGGCAAAACGTCAGTTTTTTCGGAAGAATCCACGTTCTGTTTACTGCATCATGATAGTCGCATCCGTGTTTATAACATCGCGGTGAACGCACATTGGAAGCGTGTATTCGTCATCGCCGTAGTGGCGTATCACTCTGCGTGATGGTATGGGATGCCATTGGTTACACGTCTCGGTCACCTCTTGTCCGCATTGACGGCACTTTGAACAGTGGACGTTACATTTCAGATGTGGCTCTACCATTCATTCGATCCCTGTGGTACCCTACATTTCAGCAGGATAATGCTCGACCGCATGTTGCAGGTTCTGTACGGGCTTTTATGGATACAGAAAATGTTCGACTGTTGCCCTGGCCAGCACGTTCTCCAGATCTCTCACCAGCTGAAAACGTCTGGTCAATGGTGGCCGAGAAACTAGCTCGTTACAATACGCCAGTCACTACTTATATTCTTCTTGAAGTCTGAGGGTATTTCGCCTGTCTCATACATCTTGCACACCAGATAGTAGAGTTTTGTCAGGGCTGGCTCTCTTAAGGCTGGCATTAGTTCCAATGGAATGTTGTCTACTCCCGGCCCTTGTTTCGACTGAGGTCTTTCAGTGCTCTGTCAAACTCTTCACGCAGTATCGTATCTCCCATTTCATCTTCTTCAACATCCTCTTCCATTTCCATAATATTGGCCTGAAGTACATCGCCCGTGTATACACCCTTCATATACTCCTTCCACCTTTCTGCTTTCCCTTCTTTGCTTAGAACTGAGTTTCCATCTGAGCTCTTGATATTCATACAAGTGGCTCTCTTTTCTCCAAAGGTTTCTTTAATTTTCCTGTAGGCAGTATCTATCTTAACCCTAGTGAGATAAGCCTCTACATCATTACATTTGTCCTCTAGCCATCCCTGCTTAGCCATTTTGCACTTCCTGTCGATCTCATTTTTGAGACGCTTGTATTCCCTTTTGCCTGCTTCATTAGCTACCCATTCTTCTTCTACTGTATTTCTTTATCCCATTCCTGTCAATTGTTCCCTTATGCTCTCCCTGAAATTCTGTACAACCTCTGGTTTAGTCAGTTTACCGAGGTCCCATCTCCTTAAATTCACACCTTTTTTTAAGTTCCTTCATTTTTAATCTACATTTCATAACCAATAGATTGTGGTCAGAGTCCACATCTGCCCCTGGAAATGTCTTACAATTTAAAACCTGGTTCCTAAATCTCTGTCTTACCATTATATAATCTATCTGATGCCTTGTAGTATCCCTAGGATTCTTCCACGTATACAGCCTTCTTTTATGGTTCTTGAACCAAGTGTTAGCTATAATTAAGTTATGCTCTGTGCAAAATTCTACCAGACAGCTTCCTGTTTCATTTCTCTCCCCCAATTCATATTCATCCACTATGTTTCCTTCTCTTCCTTTTCCTACTCTCAAATTCCAGTCACCCATGACTATTAAATTTTCGCCTCCCTTCACTATGTGAATGATTTCTTCTACCTCATCATACATCTCATCAATTTCTTCATCATCTGCAGAGCTAGTTGGCATATAAAATTGTACTACTGTAGTAGGCATGGGCTTCGTGTCTATCTTCGCCACAATAATGAGTTCACTATGCTGTTTGTAGTAGCTTACCGCACTCCAAATTTGTATTCATTATTAAACCTACTCCTGCATTACCCCTATTTCATTTTGTATTTATAACCCTGTATTAACCTGACCAAAAGTCTCGTTCCTCCTGCCACCGAACTTTACTGATTTCCACAATATCTAATATCAACCTATCCATTTCTCTTTTTAAATTTTCTAACCTACCTGCCCGATTAAGGGATCTGACATTCCACGCTCCGATCCGTGGAACGCCAGTTTTCGTTCTTGTGATAACGACGTCCTCTTGAGTAGTTCCCGCCCGGAGATCCGAATGGGGGACTATTTTACCTTCGGAATATTTTACCCAAGAGGACGCCATCATCATTTAACCGTACAGTAAAGCTGCATGCCCTCGGGAAAAATTACGGCTGTAGTTTCCCCTTGCTTTCAGCCGTTCACAGTACCAGCACAGCAAAGCCGTTTTGGTTAGTGTTGCAGGGCCAGAACAGTCAATCATCCAGACTGTTGCCCCTGCAACTACTGAAAAGGCTGCTGCCCCTCATCAGGAGCCACACGTTTGTCTGGCCTCTCAACAGATACCCCTCCGTTGTGGTTGCACCTGCGGTACGACCATTTGTATCGCTGAGGGACGCAAGCCTCCCCACCAACGGTAAGGTCCATGGTTCATGGGGGTAGGAATATGTATAGGGGGTAGGAATATGTATGTATAGGGGACAGAAATATGTATAGATTCCAAAAGTATGAAATCTATTTTCCAAGCACCTTGCATTTGTGCACAGGCTGTGGTCGCCAAGAGAGTTGGCGACCGTGACAGGCCAGTGGCTTCAGCCATAAGGACTTGGCCATCGTCGGGCGTGGATTCTGGGCCCACTCGTGACTCAGCCACAGCGGTGACCCACGCTGCTATTATATCACCGCAGCAACCGATATGGTCGGCAGTCGCGGCTGCAACAAGAGGAGGCAGGGGCACACCCAACACAGGGCGGTGTTTCGGCCGAGTCTATCCCACTATTGTACCTTTACTACAGCCTGTTTCGCACCTAGGGCTTCGTTGCACAGATGAACTATTCATTCTGTAGTGTTATTAGACTGTCCATACTGAAGGCATCACAAAGAAACAGATGTCCTGAGTTCTCACTGAACTCAAGGTAAGTGAGAAATTAAAATTTTGTTTTGTGGGGCTCCACAACCTCTAAATGTTTAATAAAAGGAAATATGGTACGTAACAGACTGTAACTTCGACAACTTTCAAGCTTTTTGAGCCCATGTGCAATGTTAGATATTACATATAGTAATTATAAATTTATTGAATTTGTCAAATAAATGTCTAATGAATAATAATTTTGTAATTATGACACATAATATCAAATATATCACATATGTTTGAAAATGACAATTTCTCGAAATTAGCTAACTGCACAATTTAAATACATCCAGCCTATACAACAGCCTACCATGGACCATGTTTACTTCTATTAAACAAGAAATGTTTTGATAGTATCTTGCAAGAGCGGGAAGTGAGCCAGACCTGATGCAGTCTGAGTGGCAGATTATTGACTGGGGCCTTGTAAGATGACCAGCTTCAGTGAGTTTTTAGGCAGTTTCCCGTGGTCATTTAGGTAAATACAGAGTGAATTTTTGGCATCTCCTCCCAAACTTCTGGATTGATGTCTACGAACTTTGGCACACAAATAGCAGGCCTTGCAGATATCAGCAGTGTGAGCCTTATAAACTCCTACCTCCAATAGGAGTAGAGACGTGGGCAAAAATGTGTTTTTCCATCCTTTACCATACAGACTGCCCTGCGTAACAGGCATGTTGTGGGAGTAGTATCGGGTTGCATTATTGAACTGTTTTGCAAGGTGCTACATGTGCCAGTGAGCATGGCTGGGGACAGGTTGAAATGGACGAAGGAGGGGATGGACAGAGTGAGGGGAAGGAGGAAATGAATGGAGAGAGGAGTGGAGGAGGAGATGCAAGAGGCAGGTGGGAGAGGTAGAGGCGTGGAGGTCAATTGGAAAAGGAAAAGGGGGAGGCAGAGTTGGAAAGAAATAGTGGGAGGAAGATATGTTAATTGGGCAGGGGGAGGGAGATATCGTCAGAAATGGACAATCGCGGGAGGAAAAGGAGACTGAAAGATAAATGTGAGCCGGCCGCGGTGGCCGAGCTGTTCTAGGCGCTTCAGTCCGGAACCGTGCAACTGCTACGGCCGCAGGTTCGAATCCTGCCTCGCGCATGGATGTTTGTGATGTCCTTAGGTTAGTTAGGTTTAAGTAGTTCTAAGTTCTAGGGGACTAATGACCTCAGATGTTAAGTCCCATAGTGCTCAGAGCCATTTGAACCATTTTTGATAAAAGTGAGAGGACGAAGTGGACAGACAGAGGGAGGATTTTCAGCGAGCGTTTGTATGCCAGAAGTATAAGAAAAGACGTCAGTGCAATGAAAAGCGTGAGAATAATCTTTTTCGACAGTGCTGCGAGATTCACATGTTACAAGAAATTTACTTTTGGGATCTCTGCTTCTTTATTTGCATCGATATAAGTGTGGAGTCATAATTTAACGTTTCCGCCTTGTTTGATGTTTGTAATATTTTAGAATCTACGATGACTTTCACCCCACATTCGAGATACAAAGCAAAGCGGACAAAGACAACGGAATATACTTTGATATCTTTAAATGTAATGGTATTTACGCAAGCACCTTGTATGTCTTAACTGTAGTACGAGCGCTGCAGAAAAGTAATGCCTCCCAATATTTTATGAAAAACACTCAAACTTTAAAATAAAACAAACTTCATTAACATTCTACATCTTTATTCTTCATGTCGACATAGTTATTTATCAAATGGTCATCCTGACAACGAACAAATTTGCCCCTAAAGATACCAGTTTGTTGATACCGTCGCTATTTGTTTTTATTGACGGAGCCACTAGCACACCTCTGCTTGCACCACTTCATCGCTATCGAAGTGAAGTCCTCGAAGGTGTTCTTTAAATTTTGCAAACGGGTAAAAATCATATGTCGCCAAGTCGGGACTGCCTGGAGGATGATCGATGACAGTGAACCCAAGGCGCTGGATTGTCGCAGATGTCGCCTTGCTTGTGTGTGGTCTGGCTTTTCCACGCTGAAGGAGAGGGTGCTCCTGCGTGAAAGAACTATTCCAATTCGTGCTTTCAGTTTTCTGAGGGTACCGCAGAACCTTGAAGACTTTATGGTGGTGCCTTAAGGCTACAATTTCAAATGTATCACAGCTTTACCACCCCGAAAATCTGTGAGCATGTCTTTGCTTGCTGATGGTATGGTCTTGAACTTCAATGGAGTCGGCGATCCTTTGTGGTGAACTCTGTTGATGGTCTACTGTTTTCTCGATCAAAATGCTGAGCACGAACAACCCAACTTAGCACATTAATGAATTCGATACAATCATCATCACACGCTGCATTCATTATTCTATGGATTTCAATTGGAGGCATGTTTTCTGTGATTAGAAACTCGATTACAGCACACTGTTTCTCTCGCATCGACATTCCAAACATTCATGGTGGTGTCTGTTTGTTCTATATCGTGTCTTCCTATCACTTTCGCGCAACGACGCTCTGAGTGTGATTTTTTTTTCTTGGAATTAATTAGTTTGAACCTGGGACCTGTTGCTGGTAAGGAGACGCCAGACCACACATGACATGTAGAATTCAGAAGAGTTCAATGAGACTAGCAATGATATAACCAAATACTTAATGATCTCAGCGTCAGCTCCACTGCACTCCCTGTAAAAGAATCTTAATACTAATTAAATTTAGTGGAAGGGGTTAAAGGCTTTCCTATTTTTAGTTAGCTGGTAAAATAACGTCAAAAAAGCAGTTACGTTTACCATTGGAAATTTTATTCTACTCACAAAACATCGTTTATAAATTGCACTATTGATAAAAGGAAATATTTTAATACAGGATGCTAAAAACCAACTGCGTTCAACAAAAATGTGAACGAATATTCCCTGAATGGGTTTCCAAGTTCTACAATGGATCGAAGGATGACCAATGCCATATCACATCTATAATCTAGGTTTAAATTAAGTTTCACAAAAGAGAAAACTATCAAAATGGTCTACAGTGACCCTCAATTATCTTTAATTTCTTATCTAACGTGTCGTAAATTACAGTGGCTGATGTGGCTTCTTAGTAACTATATAACAGAAAAATTATCGCGTTTCAGATTTTTACTTCAAGTGGAAAATTTGAACACCATGACTTTTAATTAACGATCAACATTAGTATTACGCAAAAACGGGGTGTAACAGATGAGACTTCTGCAGTTCTGAGTGAAGCCTTATGCGCTCAAAAATGCGGCATCGCGTGCGTTCATTACCTTGTCGGTGTTTAGGCAGCGTCAGGGCAGCGGCAGGCAGCACAGCCCCGCTCACCTCGCCATCTTGGAAGCAACTCTTCCCTAACTTCTCCTTACTACAATTTACCGAAGTTGGTTTAAAAAAACTATCTGGCTGTGTTTTCATCTGACCAATCAGGGTCTCAATATTAACCTTAAGCTCCGCCTACAAAAATTCTGTCTATCCAATGAGCAACGTTATACTTTTCGTGGTGGGGCAATGTTTTTAAAGTTTGCAACGTAACAGAGATGCGAAACAGTCTCACGCTAAAACCTGCAGCTGGTGTGGTCCTTTTAGCGTTATCGTAAGATCTATACCGTTCTTCTGGAGGGCTCTATCTTTTAACATGGGCTGGGGGGTGGTCCTAATGTAACAGAGACGCGAAAAAGTCTCACGCTAAAACTTGCGGGTGGTAGTGGCCCTTTTTGTGTTATCGTAAGATCTATACTGTTTTTCTGGAGGGCTCTAGCTTTTAAAATGGGCTGGGGGGTGGTCCTTGACGTAACAGAGACACAAAACAGTCTCACGCTAAAACGTGCAGGTGGTGTGCCCTAGTGGTTAGCTGGCGACGTGGGTGTCCAGTCCGTCCCTTATCGTAGGGCCTTCTAGCTTAACACGGTTCTGCTCTCGGCTTCTGTTCTCGTTTCTCCCCTCGGAACTGCGTCGGTCTCACGGTGGGAAGGTACGACATGCATTTAGGCATTCTTGTGTTAGTCTGTGGTATTCCATTTGCTCACTCGTTACTCGTATTACTTTGGTTAATTTAATGTCACGATTTATTCGGAGCTATGTGACATACTACTGGATTTGCTTATCATGTCAGGGTTTTCACGGAAGGTGTTGGATTTGCCTCACACCTTACAACATAATTATGCTTAACACCACCAAGCTGCATGCTACTATTCAGAACCTTTTAGTTGCAAGGGTTGCAGCTTGCGTCAGAGAAGCGGGAAAGTTGACCGAGTCATATGCACGACATTTAATAGCTCAACCGCTATTGAGAACAGAGTAAAAAATTCTGAGGCATTACTTTTAGCATGTCCTCGTCTAATGAGTAAATTGTGCTTGCCCGTACTTATGCATACGCTGTATTGTGCCTGTGAAACTCTTGTTTATTATTACTCTTCTCTGTTACGAACTGTCGACCTGAGAATGGTATTATGATCAGAAGCAGTCGTCAATAAATATTGTATTTATAAAGCAGCTCATTGGAAATCATCTTGCTAGGATTGAAAGCCTCTGCTCCACCTAAGTGACTTTCCAAAAAACAAATGTCTTTCAGTAGCAATAAGATCTACGATGCATTTGACCATGACATAGTCAACACGGATTTAGAAAACATCGTTCTTGTGAAACACAACACGCTCTTTACTCATACGAAGTGCTGAGCGCTATAGACAAGGGATTTCAGACTGAATCCATATTTCTGTATTTCGAGAAGGCTTTTGACGCCATACCTCACAAGCGGGTTGAAATCAAATTGCCTGCTTATGGAATATCATCTTAGTTATGCGACTGGATTCGTGATTTCCTGTCAGAGAGGTCACAGTTCGTAGTAAATCACGGAAAGTCTCCGAGTAGAACAGAAGTGATTTCTGGCATTAACCAAACGTACACTACTGGCCATCAAAATTTTCTACACCACGAAGATGGCGAGCTACAGACGCGAAATTAACCGACAGGAAGAAGATGCTGTGATATGCAAATGATTAGCTTTTCAGAGCATTCACACAAGGTTGGCACCGGTGGCGACACCTACAAAGTGCTGACACGAGGAAAGTTTCCAACCGATTTCTCATACACAAACAGCAGTTGACCGGCGTTGTCTGGTGAAATGTTGTTGTGATGCCTCGTGTAATGAGGAGAAATGCTTACCATCACGTTTCCGACTTTGATAAAGGTCGGATTGTAGCCTATCGCGATTGCATTTTATCCTATCGTGACATTGCTGCTCGCGTTGGTCGAGATCCAATGACTGTTAGCAGAAAATGGAATCGGTAGGGTCAGGAGGGTAATACGGAACGCCGCGCTGGATCCCAACGGCCTCGTATTACTAGCGGTCGAGATGGCTGTAACGGATCGTGCAGCCACGTCTCGATCCCTGAGTCAACAGATGGGGACGTTTCCAAGACAATAACCATCTGCACGAAGAGTTCGACGACGTTTGCAGCAGCAGGGACTATCAGCTCGGAGACCATGGCTGCGGTTACTCTTGACGCTGCATCATAGACAGGAGCGCCTGCGATGGTGTACTCAACGACGAACCTGGGTGCACGAATGGCAAAACGTCATTTTTTCGGATGAATCCAGGTTCTGTTTGCACCATCATGATGGTCGCATCTGTGTTTGGCGACATCGCGTTGAACGCTCATTGGAAGCGTGTATTGGTCATCGCCATACTGGCGTATGACCCGGCGTGATTTTATGGGGTGCCATTGGTTACACGTCTCGGTCACCTCTTGTTCGCACTGACGGCAGTTTCAAAAGTGGACGTTACATTTCAGATGTGTTATTACCCGTTGCTCTACCCTTCATTCGATCCCTGCGAAACCCTACATTTCGGCAGGATAATGCACGACCGCATGTTGCAGGTCCTGTACGGGCCTTTCTGGATACAGAAAATGTTCGACTGCTACCCTGGCCAACACATTCTCCGGATCTCTCACCGATTGAAAACGTCTGGTCAATGGTGGCCGAGCAACTGGCAAGTCACAATACGTTAGTCACTACTCTTAATGAACTGTGGTATCGTTTTGAAGCTGCATGGGCAGCTGTACATGTACACGCCACCCAAGCTCTGTTTGACTCAATGCCCAGACGTATCAAGGCCGTTATTAAGGCCAGAGGTGGTTGTTCTGGGTACTTATTTCTCAGGATCTATGCGCCGAAATTGCGTGACAATGTAGTTACATGTCAATTCTAGTATAATATATTTGTCCAATAAATACCCGTTTATCATGTGCATTTCTTTGTGTAGCAGTTTTAATGGCCAGTAGTGTAGTTTTATGGTCCTCTACTATTCCTCATCTTTACAAACGATTTACGAACAATCTGAACAGACCTCTTATGTTGTTTGCAGATGATGCAATCGTTTATCGCCTAATAAAGCCACCAGAAAATCAAAACCAACTGCAAAACGATTTAAATAAGATATATCTACGGTAACCCTAAGTAATGAAAAGTGTGAGATTATCCACTCGAGTGCCAAAAGGAATCCGTTAAACTTCGGTTACACTATAAATAAATGAAATCTAAAGCTTCTAAATTCAACTAAATATCTAGGAATTACAATTACTAACAACCTAAACTGAACAGAACACACAGAATCTTTTACGAGGAAGGCGAACCAAAGACTGCGTTTTATTGGCAGAGTGCTTAGAAGACTCAACAAAGAGGCTGCCTAGACTGCACTTGTCTGTCTTCTTTTGGAGTATCTCTGCGTGGTGTGCGTCTCTTACCAGATATGATTAACGGAGTACATCGAGAAAGTTCAAAGAAGAGCAGCACTTTTTGTATTATCGAGATATAGGGGAGAGAGTGTCACGGACGTGATACAGCAAGGACGGCTAAGATTTCGGCTCTCGGGCCGTGTCCGGGACTGAGTACAAAAAGCGCAATGCCACGCTATCTGAGCCCGTGAGAAGGGGGAAGAGGGGAAATCTGAGAATGTGCTGCATTTAAATGGCATTGCAGGCTCTCTGCAGGCGACTTTGTTTCGTATTTCACATCTGTCAACATCACAGATCACAAACAAACCAAATTTTCAGTATCATTTAATTATTTTTGACCCACTGAAGACATAAAGTAATTTTTATTTGGTACAAATTGTTATGATATGGACAGACGCAAGAATTTACGCAGAGTTTCGAGCTCAATTTGCCACGTAATTGGACAAACGAGTCGTAGCCAAGCAGGCATATTCTCAAACGTCGCATGCGATTCATTAAGCTAAATGGGAGTTCCATGCGACCAGCGATCGATCGCTTCGATCTGCGATATGCCCACACACGTGCCACCTGCGGACATATCCCACAGTCTGGCGACGGTTAGCTGCGATCTGTCACCCGTGTGTGGGCCCCCGAATGGGATATGTATGTTCTTCAGTACACTAAGAAAAGATTGAATTAATGATTTGTTTCTCAATGGGTGTTAGTCAGGCTTTATAGCAACTTAGTCAAACGCTTTCCCAACGTCTAAGAAATGTAGATAAATTGGAAGTTCTTACTTCATTTTATGATTTTGAACAAAAGATAACGAGCTTACATTCCTAATTAGCCACAACTTAAACACTATCTTTGGTTGTCATAGTAAGTAGAGTACACGATTACAATTTGCCTGATTTAGAATTTATCAATGCATCTTCCTTTCGACACTTATTTTTTCTGAGAAGAGAGCAAACCTGAAACGTAATGAGATTAATACTATTCACTGAATAATAAAATCACAGAAATAAGAAAAACTGAAATTTTGACGATGTCGAAATATGCAAGTCTTCAGACATTTAATTGCAAATGAAGGCTGAATCCTTTGATGTAAATGGTAGAGAAAGTAAAATTAATAATGAAAAGTAATGTTCTAAGGTTTATAAGAATTAGTTGACCTGGGGGCGGACAACATAGTGCAAAGCAGTGGATTAAAGTAAATCACTGTCGCTAGGTCCCCCTTAGTGAGTGCCATCTCACGTGTAAGTGATATCAAGTATTTTCGAGATTTTGGTTTTCTGTACTCGTATCGAAATCTACGACTGAGATACACACGTCAATTTTCGATAACATTTATATTTGATTCGCCCTATATTACTTTTTTGTTTATTTTTGATATGACATGTCGTTCTGTGTTTTTCTGTTGTTCTTGGTTTGTATAGTTTAGTATTTTCGTGATTTTGTGATTGTTATTTGAGACTGTATTTTGTACTCACCCAAAACCTTCCCATTACAGTAGTTGTCACGTAGACTCAATATTTGTTGTTAAGAATTTGTACTATTCCTTAATCTGTCTTTACGCGTCATGGGGCAGGTACTATGATGTCATGGTCGCCATTTGAAATCATGTTGCGTTGCATTTCTGTCATCGGGTCAAATAGACGGATTTTAAGTAATATGAGATCTTGATGTATTCTAGCTTTATATAAATATCCCCCTTCCTCTTAAACGAGATTTTAATTCTCTTAGTTATCCATGGCATCCTTGCTTTTAATGGATTTTTCTGGATTACTTTTACTTTCAAATATTGACTCAAATTTACTATTGAATAAATTGAATGTGACGTTAGAGTCTCTTTCTGTATATACCTCATCCTATTCCTATCTTTTTTCACTTACACTTTTCAAACAATTAATCCTGTTCTCATTTATGAGAGTCGCTGCCTGTAAGAACCTGCCTCAGGGTTGAAGATACTATTTTATTATTTTCATTAATTGTGTTTCACTATCAGAATGTCCACTAACAATTGGGATATAGATTAGTTCTTTCAGCCTGTGCACTGATTATTAAAAATGTCTTCATTACTATCTTGTTGCACATGAGTCGTGAGTTAATTTTTGCTGCCCGTATCCATTACGAAATCTGCATTGAAATCTCCACAAATTAGTGTTTCTTTCTGTCTGACAGGTAGCTCAATAATGCAGCTAGGTTTCTCATAAACAGGTGAAAGTTTCCTAGAGTGGTTCTGTAAACTGTTACAATTGTGTAGTAACAGCCCGCAAGTACATGAGTCTAGTATTTGATCTACACGAAAACTGTTCGTTTCAATATTTTTGACTTTCTGTCGAACGTTTACATATGTTTCAACTCCTTTTTCCATGTTAACACGAAAATGATACTAGTCTATAACAACTGATATTTAATTTCTCCATCCCTATTGGTTACACAATGTTCAGAATTAGGCACGTCTTCCATACATACAGGAAGCTCATTTTATCTTGTTTTCCAGCTCTCCTAATGCTCTGATGGAAACAAATTAATTTTAAGCATCAGGAAACTCTTACATCTATTATGGCCTTATATATAAGAAACTATCGGCCTCGATTGTGGTAATGAAACCAACCTTTACCTAGGTTTCAGCCCAAATAATTCTTCTTCAGAAGATATACCTGAATCTATAATTTGTCAAAGAGGGCATGGTCTAGAAATAAAACTAAAACAGCCTGAATAGGTGTAGTCACATGAGCTCGCGAAGCCCACCACACGGCGTCCATGGAGACGAAGCGCACGCCAAAGCTTAAGTCTTGGTGTTGACTTAGTACTTACGTACTGCATTTTTAAAATGTGACTACGTCGATTCAGGCTGTTTTAGTTTTATTTCTAGAACAAGTCCTCTTAGACTAATTATAGATTCAGATATATCTTCTAAAGAAGGCTCAATTATTTGGGCTGAAACCTAGGTAAAGATTGGTTTCATTACCGCAATCGAGGCTGATAGTTTCTTATATATTAGATTATCACGATTGCTGACTGTGCTGTAATGTTGAAAGTACAAATATTGTGGTCTTGTTCCGCTCTAATTTTTTTGAGTACTGTGTTTCTGTGACCTGATTCTAACCTACAAAATGTGCTCCTGTGGCTCCAGTAAACACAGGGATTTTGTTTCTTGTGCTCGTGGCCCCCTTACACTTTCTGCAAGATGCTCAACTAATTTGTCCTTCACCACCTCCTCAGGTGCAGGCCGTTATTTGTATTTCCCCAATTGCAGCAACAGGTACAGCAGAGGTATGAGACTTTGTTTCAGTCAAAAGCAATTCACTCTTCTCTTTATTTACAAGGCGGACAGTGGTATTAACTCCAGAACTTTGCCCAGTCCACGTCACAGTCTGTTACAGGTGTTAAGTAGCTTAGTAGGGCTGTAATGCATTATTATGTCGAAGATCGCCTCTTACTTGAGATGTGCGGTAAAGTTATCGGTGTGAATGTTGGAGCAAAGTGCTGGAGTGCCGTAATGGCTAAGTAACTTGCAGCTTTGTCGAGATTT
Organism: Schistocerca gregaria; assembly: GCF_023897955.1. Classification (NCBI taxonomy): domain Eukaryota; kingdom Metazoa; phylum Arthropoda; class Insecta; order Orthoptera; family Acrididae; genus Schistocerca; species Schistocerca gregaria. Next base: position 654,677,605 of record NC_064923.1, read on the forward strand.
AAGCGTCGCTGTTAAATTATGGATCACAAGATCATGTCGCTACATTCCAAAGGGTTTCTTTCATAAACGTGTTGAAGACGTCACAACATTTCAGCTCTTATTATGAAGGAAAAAAGAATTTCTTTCTTTAAAGAAAAGGTAAATGCGATATTGTTTGCAAATTATATCTCTTTATAGTACATTGTGTTGTTAAGTATCAATGTAATGGTTATGACTGCAGCAAATCTTCTCAGACATCAATTAAGAAGTAGAAATAAAGAAGTACTTTGCCGTTGCGAAATTGGAACTGCATTTCAACTCATTAGTCAAGAAATATATACTCTTCGGCAGCACTAGAGGGAACTCATGTAACAGCTACTGACAGCTGCCGATTACAACGTTGAGTGGAATCTACTTGCTACACCACAAAACAAAAAATAATCGTTACATGAATTGTTTTACCAGCACTGGTGAAGTTCAAATATTATCCCAAACTTATAATGAAATTAGCAAGATTTATTGATTTGCATTTGCATATTCCCCAGTTATTGTGCAAAGCAACTTACAGTTAACATACTGCATTTCCAAATGCTTTGGTAATTCCTATTTCAAATTGTCGTCACATAACTTATCCATGGTATTTAAACTGACGTGTAAGCGTTAATCACATTTAATTTTTATTATTCAGTCTTTGTTTATCATACGGCAGCTATACACAAATTTAAAGAAATAGTGCGACTCCTTTAGGATATGGAATACTTATGTCCATTCATTCGTCGAACAAATCTGTCGTCCAGTACATTTGAAATTATTCCTTTTTGAATACTGTATATTAACGTCATAAGTCTGAGGTGTGGTATATTACATAAGTTATGTGTTAATACCCATCAGTTACTATCTTCCTCGGTAAAATCTACAACCATAAGGGTCGGCAACATTTTAGTAACTTCGAGCCTGGGGATCTTATTAACGTACGTGTTTCGAGCTCTAAATGTTTTGAATAAAGGATAGGATAAATTAAACAATTTTTTTGTTTTGGTGGTAAGATTTTTAGAAAGAGATGAAAACGATACATATACAGAATTTTAGTGAAATAAACGTGTTGAATGTTTTTAGTGAGGAGTTTTATTGAAGAAGAAATAAATTTAATAACTGCTTAGGGGAAATCGGGGCGGAATGGGATACTTAATGTTTAACAATTTCTACAAAATAAGGGGACACAAGGAAACACCTCTTAAAGTGATAAAAAACACCTTGTAGTGTAACCTAATGTACCTTATTTTAAAATCACTTAAAACAATACATTTCGCATTTTTACAATTTTTCAAAGAATGTCTTGCATATTTCCCGTTCCGCCCCACCCACGGGGCAGAATGGGATAAGGGTATTTTTTGTTAAATTATTGCATAAACGTTGAATTTGAATTACGAATATCGTATTAAACTATGACAAAATGTTGTATAACGCATTCAGTCTAAGGGATGTGTAATTTGAACAATTAAAAAGTCATTCTTCAAAATAAGAAAATATTTTAATGTCATTCTGAAAAATGTACAATGCTTAATAACCACCAACCCACTAACTACTAGCCCTTTCGACAATAGTCATAAATAGTATTTCCTCTTCATCCTCACTGTCTATGCCAGCACATGAATTGTGTGCCCACTCTGGCATGCGACCCAGCCCTAATTAGAAACGGAGTACAAGTCCCCACAGTAGAGACACTCAGCATCCTCTCTCTCTGATTCTCTCTTCTCCATCATCTTCTTCCTTTTATTTTCCTTAAGGTCTTTGATGTCCTCTGTTTTGTTTTTTTGGGTGTACAGTTTAATATTTTTGCCTTAAGTTGCATTGCACCTGACGTCTCTGTCCTGACATTGTTCATATTTGTGCACCCTCCTCCTTTCTGTAGGCCTACTTTACGGGCGACAGCATTCTGCAGTTCCTTCTTATAAGGAGAATCTGTCAATACGACGGTTTTTCCTTTTCGTCTTGTAGTCCGCCGAGTATTTTGACAGATTAGTGGGATTGGAATGACAGCCTCGGGCGATACCTAGAAAGCTGAGTTGTTCGGCGAAAAATAGCTGGCTGGAGGAGTCTGGCATCCATGATCATCCAGGTTGGGTTTGCTTTCTACTTGCACCAAAATACGATGGGGCAGAACGGGACACTATCCCATTCTGGCCCGTCCCGTTCCACCCCAAGAGCACAGGGTTAACAACTTTTATGGAGAGTAACAACTGACGTTTTTAAACGCATTAAATAACGAAAGTATAACAAATGCCATGCACTTTAAGGGAATGTGTCATTTTAGGGTATACAATTAACAATTAACAGCTTACCTGGCGTTGAAATTCACCAAACGTTAGAACAACGTAAGCTGTAACGTGACGGACAACAATTCACTTAGATCTCGCACTTAAAACTAAATCAGAAAGGCTGCTCACACTTCCCTTCCATTCGGAGAAATAGTTACATGCCCATACAACAGGTTGCAACACTGTCCATTCTAGAAAAGAGCAATTTCCCGTTGTGTCCCGCTATCCCGTTCTGCGCCGAGTTCTCCTACCTAGGTTTTAAAGTCAGTATTAATGTAGTTTAAAGTGAAACGCAGAACTTGAAGCTAAAGAGAAAGTTTATTCGTGGTCTCTAACATATGGTTTTGTGATCCATAATTCTAGGAAAAAGATGTTTACAATCTGACATTTCCTGATCATAGTGTAGGCAAAATAATTGTTACACTATGAAAGTTATTTACAAAACTGGGATGAATGCGGTTCACACTACAAGTTCAGTATTATGTGGGATAATTCTGAACATATTTTAGGAAGAAGAATTACATTTCTCCAGTATCTTTAAAATATCAATTGCAGTATTGAACTGCCTAACACTTTGACATTATCTCGCACAATTCTCGTCTTTTTTGTTGTAGATGGGTACTTATTCTCCAACATTTAGATTTTTTATACATTCCTTCCATATGTTAGCAGCTACCTTGGACTGATTACTAGTTTCAAGTTAGAACTCTGGACGTCGACATATGTACTATGCTACAAGCCTACACTGTATCATTTTTCCTCGTTTGATGTTTCCGTTATTGTTTCGTCGAAAGTAAGTTATTTGTCATTATATCTTAACGAAAGGGGTGTAATAGCGTAAAATATCCTAAACTTAACAGTTTTGTAGAATCACTGTGTCAATTCTTTTTAGGTTGTAGTTACTTGTATAGCCATGAACATTATGAAATACTTGAAATGGTCACAAAAAACACGTGAAGATGATCTGGATGCATAAGCTACAGCTCCCACAAATCAGCCTCGTGACTCTAAAACTTCTGGCGAAAAAACTGAATACAATGTAAAAAAAGTGTCTCCTGTGACAGTTTCTTTTCTCTTAAACACTACTACAGTTCCCAAAGTAGATGTCAATGCTATTAAAAGTTCACTGGGTAAAGGCTATGCCTTAAAAAGGATCTCCTGCAGTATAAGGAGTAATGGTTATAAAGCAGAGCGTACATTCGTAGCATTAGTGCCTTCATTTACATGTTTGGAGTTGTATTGAAACGTCGCCTTTGTAAAATTATACAAGACTGTGCTTAAACTGAAACACAATATTTTTGGCGCAACGCAATCTGACTTCCAAAAAACCCTACGAAAGAATGGCCACGATTAACATTAACCTATACGTTTCACAAATCACTTACCTCACAACAATCTTCGTTACTCAAGCTACTGCAATACAGCGAGCACCACTACTGCCAGCTAAATAAAAGATTCAAACTATGGAAGGCACTAACTACTGATAGGCACAGTTAGCAAATGAAAGATTTTAATAGAGAACAAACAATGTATTTACCTTAATAATCATTATATATATATATATATATATATATATATATATATATATATATATATATATATATATATATATATAAGTTCATGACATCAATTCTTACAAATTTCAAAACTCCGCCATCTCTCTCCCCACGTCCACCACTGCTGGCGGCTCACCTCCAACTGCGCAACGCTACCCGCTGTTAGCATCCAGCTGCCGCTGCCCAACACTACAATGGCAGACAACAATGCAAACCAGCCACAGACTGCACACGGCACAGCCAGTGATTTTTCATACAGAGCGCTACGTGGTGTTGGCGTTACCAATAAAAATACTTAAACAGCCTACTTACATAGCCCCCATGCTTCCCACAAAAAAATTTATAAATTGTTTTGGGCAGTGGCCAATACAGATTTGAAAAATTTTTTCATAATTACAATAACAAAGATATCAAATGCACACACTTATTGATACAATGTTGGTCAAAAGCTAAAATTTTCTCACAGTCCATAAAGACAGTCCTGATCGTTCATCACAGTAAAATTGCAGTGTTTTTCTCAGAGTCTGAGCAATAAAAGAAATTGCACTTGGAAGTAGTGTATTTCTAAGCAGTCTTGAAGAAGTAGTGTTGTCCTTCCAACGGAAAGACTGTGCTGACTCTTGACATGCAGACAGGTAATGGGCCACAACAGAGCAAACCCACAGCAGAGTCAGTCGAAGTTGAAGACTATTGGTAGGTAGGTCATCACAGAGCAGACCCACTGTAGTCCTGGTAGAGATTAGGGTATTGGTGGACCACCAGAGGTACAGACCCACTGCAGTCCATGTAGAAATAATGGTATTGGTGGGCCATTGAAGGTGCAGACCCACTTCAGTCCTTGTAGAGATGGCCAACAGCCATCTGTTGCGAATGTGCAGGTGCACAATCACCCTCGAAGAGTCTTGCGGAGAATATAGCAAGTCCATAAACCACCACTTGTCCAATCACAAAGAATTTGTTTGAAATGTCCTTAGAACCAGCAATGCTGTTGTCCAGTCCCTTGCTGAATTATTAACACATGTGCAAACACTAACAGTCCCTACTTCTCACATATTGTCCATATACTATGACCAACAGAAACGGGTGCAGTGAAATGTAATTTACAAGTTACTTAATTTGATGAACTGGTGTCAATTACAATTTTATAACATAAGAATGCAATAACAAAGGTACAAAATATATCTTTAAAGAACATAACAATACAGATAACATTTGCAGTAGTACAGGATTTACAAAAGAATCGAAATAGCAAATACATCAGTGTTACAAAAATTATAAGTACATACATAAAAGATCAGAATAACTTTTGGAACATCAACTTCACATATGAGCATTAGAACAAAATAGAATAAATAATGTCTAAACATCTTTACAAAGTAAATAACATGTTATTAATGCAAATTATATTTGAGGATAACAGTATTCCTCATCATAGTGAATGTAGCTGAATATTAGAAAATTCTACAACATAGGTCTTATCAGATGAACATATAAAGACAGGAAGAACATAAATACACATGGGTACACAAACACATAGTGGGATAACACAAGGAAAGGACAGGGTTTGTTTTACTGCAGTATTTTGCAAACAAAACTTTCTTTACTTCTTGGAGATCTCCCTTCGTTCTTCATTATTTCCAAAAAGTCCTATCTATACCTGATTTCTGTACTTTTTTCGTATAACTTCTCAATGCATTTCTTCCAATCCATCGCAAATCATTCTCTTATATAGGCTACCCCTTCTTAAGCTAACTTAAATCTACTGATCTCAGATGCTTAACTAAGGGATGAGGCAATGCAGCAGCACAAAACAATTTACACAAACAGCAATGTTAAAAAATGGAAATTGGCAAAAAAAGGCAGCAATATTACAACTAATATAAGGCAATGCGCAGCAAAGAAAAATAAATCAGTAATAAAATTGGCTTAACCTAGTAATACAAAGTGACATTCAGTAGCACTATGAATGGCAAACAGCGGCATCAAATGCTATAACTTATACCTAAACATGACAAAGCTCAATCAGAAAAAATGTTACACTAAAGACAACAATGCAGATAAGGACAATGTCTACTCACATCTTAATGTCTATGCAATTAAAGTGGTGCACCACAAAAATTTATTGTAAAAAAATATTACCATGTACTTGAAAAGACAATTCTGTATGCAATTTCTGTGAAGGGAAATGTCTTTTTGTGCTACTTCGTTTTTTTTAAGTACATCATAAAGTTATTATTTACTGGATATGTAGGCATAAAATATTTACATTAGTACATCCATAAAATTTATTTTAACCAATGCTTCAGTGCAGTTAGAAACTAGACATTAAACAAAATGAGTAAATAAATGCATAAAGCAAGCCACATGGCATTTCTCTCAACTAGCAGGACAATAGCCATGAAATGTTTCTCGTCTTTTCATTAGGCATTTTAGTAAATATCATAAATTAAGAGCTCCACAGTGTAATCATATGTTTTCAAGTTTGGGCGTGTAGTATTTGCGATGCTTTCTGCAAAGGAATCTCAATAGCGAGGATAATGACCTCTTTTTTTTCTCCACCTGTGCATCTGACAGACACACACTAATGGCTTTCTTTTGTCAGGTGGTTGTCGCGCAGCTGGGTGCCCACGACGCATTACATGCAGGTGGTCACTTAACTGTTTTATCGAAATATTTACGACACCAGTTTCCGCTACAGTGGCAGTCTCATATAAAAAAATTCACAGGTCAAGAATTTGCGTTACAAATATGTAGGAACAAAATCCTTTAAATAGAATAGTGTCCTAATAATTTTCGCCAGCATAGTGATACATTCACGCATATACACTCATTTCAAAACTCTTAAAGTACGATTCTCGGTTTCCAACATCCTTTTTCACAAATCAGAGTCCCTAACCACTACTCATTATTTCTTACCTTATTACACATATATATATATTCGTCAACACTTCTTCAATATTTCATCATAACAGATACATAGCATAACCAAATAACTCATATAGCATCAGCTTAAACATACCTCAGCAGCATAATTCACATCGTCATCGTAATAATAACATCATAACACCACAGTCAAATTCTCAAAATCTCCGTAGCTTCCTCCAATAATTTCAAAACCTAAAAAAAAATTCTCAGCTCATGTCAAAAGTGTCATCTGCCTCAAACGTACTTTAAAAATCGTGATCCCATACCAAATATGTCATTCAAAGCTCTCATAGTATCACAATGGTTCCGAAAAAATATGAACAGTTCACAAAGTACAGACAAAATACAATTTCATAGGTGTTAAATCATCCAACTGTGTAATTGCGTAAACATGTGTCACTTATGATGTAGTAAAAAAATGTTTATCTCTCAGTTAAATGACCAGATAGCTGTGTAATTTATGTGTTAGAGAAATATGGTACCGATGTGTAAAGTTGTGTAAGCAAATACCATATTAGCTAAGGCTCCTTGTGCCTGCCAAACACATGGTACCCCCCGAGGATTGTGGATGAATGTCGTTGACAGAATTCTTAAATGTTTTGAATTTACGTGTAGTAATGAACAGCTTATAGTCAAAATCATCGTCTCGGCGGGTAGCATATCGGTCATTGTTACGTCGTGTCGGCGGTTCCATCTCAGAATTCGGTGTACCTTGCCAATTTCTTTCATAAATTCCGAAGTGCCCTGTGTTATTATTCTGTGGCTGTTCCGTATTTCTATGTCCCTCTTCCCGTATTGGAGCGCGAGTGTCCTCTGAAATACGTAATTGTTGTATTACCTGTGTCAGCTGATCTTGTACTTCCCGGATTTCTCTTTGGTGTTGCGTACTAATTTGATTCAGACTTTGTTTGAATTTCCTAATTTGTTCGCACTCTTCTGTGTCATTAAAGACTACCGGTTTTGTGTCATTCAAATTATCATCTACCTTCGTAGATAAATTATTTAGCTGATCCGAAAGTTCAACTACTTTCTCTGATAATGAACTAATGTCCTCCATGTGTCTTTCTGAACCAATTTTCAGAGTATCTACTGTGTCCTTTAAGTTTTCTTGAGTTTTTGCAAGTTGCGTAACCGAATCGGTAGATGCAACTGAGTCAATTTTAGCTTGCAAGGTCTCGTGATTTTCATGAACAATTGTTTACAGTTATTTTATGGCTGCTTCGTGATTCTGTAATGCATTTTCATGCCGCGAAAAAATAGGTTGGAAATGCTCACAAATTAGTGTTTTTATGTCATTACAGACTTTTTGACATTTCGATTCGATTTTATGTAATTCAGTAGTTAAATCTTCGCGTGTTTGTTCAAGCGTATGTTCCACTGAGTCTAACTTTTGAAGCTTTTGCTCCATTGCGCCTAACTTTTGCTCTGTTTGTCTCTGATTTTGTTCCATTGTGTCTAACTTTTGCTGTGTTTGTCTCTGATTTTGTTCCATTGTGTCTAACTTTTGAAGATTTTGTTCCATTGTGTCTAACTTTTGAAGCTTTTGTCCCATTTGTTACTGATTTTGTTCCATTTGTTTCTGATTTTGTTCAAGCGTTGTGTCTAACTTTTGTAGCCTTTGTCCCATTTGTTGCATTAACTGTAATAACAGTGCACTGGTGTCTGAAACATGTTCCTCAGTGCTTTTCGGCAGAGCATTTGAACCGGCAATATTCGCATTTTGAAAAGCAGAAAATGTGTCTTGATTTATTTGAGAAAACGGTGAGGACGCAAAATCTGAATCTACAGTATTTGCAAGATTGTGTCCTGTCATTTCGGAATCCTGAGGCGAGCTGTTGCCGACCGATCGATCGATAACGCTTCCCTGTTCACTAATTGTTTCACTGCCTACACCATTATTTGCAACCCGCTCCATTTCCCTACACACAATTACCAAATTACTACTTTGAACATTAGTTAATTCATTACATGGTGGCGCTAACACACTGCTTTCGTCTTCACTGTCATTTCTCAGTTTACTTTGGAGCCTAGTACTACGTTTTTCACACGCCATTATTGTCACAATTTTTCACACGACAACACAGAAAAACACAATTTGAAGAACAAAAATAAGAGAACACATTAACATAGCACTGAAAATAATATCTAGTTAATTGCAAGCGCAGCTGCGAAATACTTCGTGCAAAACTACATGCATGCCACAACTATTTTACTGTACAACAGTGAAAGACTGCAACTACAAAGGAAATTCTCTCTATGATTATGCGCTAGCAATAAACAAAAGCTACACTAATTACACAAACTACAAGGAAAAAATCAGAAGATTCCAGTGTGGTATCCTCGGCTAAGGGTCGACATATGAAACGTCCCCTTAGAAAAATTGTACACGACTGGTCTATGTGAAACGTCCTCTTTGAACAATTATACACGAATGTGCTTAAACTGACACGCAATATTTTTGGCGCAACGCAATCTGACTTCCAAAAATCCCTACGAAAGAATGGCCCTGATTAACATTAACCTATACGTTTCACAAATCACTTACCTCACAAAAATCTTCGTTACTCAAGCTACTGCAATACAGCGAGCACCACTACTGCCAGCTAAATTAAAGATTCAAACTATGGAAGGCACTAACTATATATATATCCGTTCATGACACCAATTCTTACAAATTTCAAAACTCCGCCATCTCTCTCCCCACGTCCACCACTGCTGGCGGCTCACCTCCAACTGCGCAACGCTACCCGCTGTTAGCATCCAGCTGCCGCTGCCCAACACTACAATGGCAGACAACAATGCAAACCAGCCACAGACTGCACACGGCACAGCCAGTGATTTTTCATACAGAGCGCTACGTGGTGTTCGCGTTACCAATAAAAATACTTAAACAGCCTACTTACAGTATGTATATGCCAATCAACTGTAATTCACACAGTAAAGTACAGTGAAGTGCGGCATCAGTTTCATTACATTAAGAGCAAAATTAATCTGTTTTTGCTAGATACACACACATTCGTCATGCTTCTGTTATGTTTAGTTGCTCAGTGAACTCCCATATCTACATTTCACACTCATTTAGGATGCTGCGCATGGGTGAACGCAGTCGTTAATGAGGAATGGTTAAACGAGTTGCGGGGAAGATTGTATCCTGCATAGTTTAGGATTATATTAATGTGGCTCGCTGATTAAAAAAGTGCAAGAATTACAAATTACAAATTCAAGGATCGGGGGTTCAGTTGTCAGTGCTCATTGTATGTAGGCAGCACTAGAAATTTAACAAGTATATCCTCTGTCTGTCTGTCTGTCTGTCTCTCTCTCTCTCTCTCTTTCTCTCTCTCTCTCTCTCTCTCTCTCTCTCTGTGTGTGTGTGTGTGTGTGTGTGTGTGTGTGTGTGTGTGTGTGTGTGTGTGAGTGTGAGGTGCGTGTTGTAGCGTTTCAATTTTATTGACTTACACACCGTCATATTTACAGTCTGAGCTATGTCAGTAAAAGTCATGTTATTTATTTTCAAGTATTTTGTAGTATTTCGAATGTTGTGTTAAAGCCCTGTGTTTTCTGCGTTACACATGTGCAACGCACGAGTGCCTGACAGGGTGGTCCAGTGCGGTGAGAGGCAGTGAGGGTCACTCAGTAAACGCGGCCAGCCCACATTCAGCGCCCTGAAGACATACTGGAAGACATAATAAGGAAATCCCTGAAATATTATTGTGTAATAACGAAGTGAAGGAATGCTGAAACTGTAAGACTTCATTATGAGAGCTCGAGTGTGCAAACTAAGCCTGTGTCAAGATTATGTGCTACAATGGAGCGTACTGAATGTCTGTCTGAGTGAAATATGAACGCCAGTAAGTGCTGAACGGAAAGTTAATCAGTGCCTAAAGAAATGCTCTGAATTTAATTTTTTTTCCATACATTCGTTTGTTGTGGTTGAAATAGCCAAGAGAGAGAGTTTCATATTCTATTTTGACTGCTATAAGTAATAACTGAAGCTAAATGCATCAAGAACTTCGCGAGAGATAGTTAAGAAAATTCGCGAACAGCAACATGTTTCGAAGTTATCGGTATTGAAGAGAGTTTCTTATTCTATTTTGACTGCTATAAGTAACACGTAACTGAAGCTAAATGCATCGAGAACTTCGCGAGAAATAATTAAGAAAATTCGTGAACATTAACATCTTTGGAAGTTATAGGTATTGAAGACGACATTTGTTTGTTTCTCAACTACGAGTAATTTTTGGCTGAACATTTTAGAAAATACAAAACTAGTGTTCTTTCTTTCCGCACTTCAGAAAAAAATGCTTTCTGCTGAAATATATTTTATCGGAAGATTAAGAATTGAACCCTGATAAACATCAAGAGAGATAAGAAACAGGGAAAACTATCATAAATATGGTGTCGCTACGTGACGACACACAGTCAACGATCTAATTGTTTTTAATTCAAGATAACCTTATCAGTTACATCTGACCCAAAAAATTCGTAGAAATACCGTTTCGTGGCGATTGTGACAGAACACCAAAAGAAGAGACTTGGACACAAGCGAACGAAGCATTGGACATCGCAGGAAGACTGAGTATACTGAAATTTTGTTCGTGGATGCCGAAAAGCTTTGCACATCCGCACCAGTTTTAGTTCTGTACAGGTGCAGAATTAGCACCTGCGTACGAGGTCGGCATTCCAGGATATGTGGGCACATCAAAACAGACGATGGACAAACTTGCACCATCACCAACCAAAGGCGGGCACCACCTATCAAGACGTCAGTGGAGCGGAGCTGCGTCCAGAGGGAACTTCAGCCGTTGCTGTCGTTAACACCGAAACCACATTCTCACCAAATTAAAACATAAACTGTCTTCAGGACGACAGTGACGTTGTAGCAGGGAAATTGTTGATAAATAATTATGAGTCATTATTAAGAACAGTGATTTGAGTGTGGGAATTTTAATAAGTGGAGGAAAATGCATTAAATAGTAATACGATTTTCAGGATGTATAGTTAGATAAAAGTGGTGTGTGACACAGTACAGAACACTTAAAGAATTAAAAGACAAAGTAAGAGGAATAAGGAAGGATATTACAAAAATAAAATATAATAGCCAGGCCATGAGATCAGAAGTAACTGAAAAATGTAGGAAGTAAGAGAATAATCAGGCACTAATATTACAGAAAACTGAACAAATAAAAAACGATAATAAGGCTATAAGACGAGAGGTACCTGACCAAATGACAGAATCTGGCGCTCGACTCAGGACGCATATTCGTGAATGAACTCAAAAAACTAAGTGAAGAATTTATTCAGTTTTAAGGTAAATTCGTTCAGACACCTTGAAAATAGTAGTGGAAACATTATAAAAGAAATATACGATAATACAGATTTGGCTGGAAAATAATTTATCGAAACTATTGAAAGAGTCAAAGTAGACCTAGATTAGAAACTTGAATAATTTTTTACAAGGTTAAAACAGGAAATAAGAAAAGGAGGAACTAGAATCACTTAAGAAGCAAGTAGAAATCGATTCCAAAATTATAGCTGAATTAAAGCAAGGAAATCGTGATATTTCACAGTATGTCATAGAGACAGGTACTCGCAATGGAGAACTCTCCAGTCAAATCGAAAAAGTTGAAGGTTGGTTAGTAGAGACAGACAGATACTACCAATCTAAATGTACAAGTGGAGTCACTTACAATCCTACAGTTGAAAATTTAGTAAATTCGAAATATAATACAGACAAAAGACTTGTGGTTAGAAATGGTATAAAATAATCTGAACGAATTCTGATCCCGACTGCCAAATACTGGTGGGAGGAATTCAGGATGGTAAGCTGCAAAGCTCCATGTCTGCAAGTGAGTTCAACTGAATCATAAATAATCGTGAAACAGGTAACCCTTGACACTTACTGCTGAAATCAATATATGCAACGGATTTACTAAAGCTATAAATTATTTTGGCCCTAGTAGTGAATGTTAAGGTGGGAAATTGACATAATATTTATCGCTGAAAAGGATTAAATGTAATAAAAATCTCGGTTTAAGTGCACTGTGTACTTTATTATGAAGAACAATGGAATTATGAACAATTATGAAATTATCAAAGTTACTATGACTCACTTTCCCATGAGAATTGGAGAACTAAGACTGTCAGTTGGCAAAGGTACTCTATGGGATGGAGTTGCTTAACAATCTCACATCTGATTCTGTCAAATGTATTGCAACCTGACAACATAAAGATTACATGACTGTTTGTCTGAATAAAGAACCGAAGAATCCCAAAAAATCTGAGGAACATAAGACAGTAACACCTATCATGAGTCTGTACTACAAACTTTTGCTTGTCCTGATATGCCAGATCTTAAATGTATGCTAGCAATAATCTTCGCCGCAATAAGAACAGAGTGGAGACACCAGGTCTTGTTGCCGTGAAGTTCGACGCTACGATCGGTCTGCTGAGGACTTGAACACTGAATCCCAGTCGCTCCGCCAGACTAGAGAACAGCCTGAAAAGCTCCGATTTGTTCAGATCCATGCCCGATGACGAAGTCTCACTTTTCGAGTCTCTTCTTCCCGCCAACGAAACTCTACAACCAATTCCCTCTGAAGTTACTGCAGTCCACCAGTGGCGTAAGTGTTCCTTTAACAAACTATTCTGCCAAGAAATGGCAAAACGTCGCAAGCCAATGAACTGAATTGCCTCCACTCTTTTCTAAAAAAAAAAAACTTCCCGCTAAGTGTTACGGACTCCTGACGATATTTGTGTCACACCAGTTGGTGCTCTCGCAACTAGCCTCACGCTATAGGTCATGAAAAATGCTAAAGAACTGTCCATGAGGCTAGTCGCTGGCTGCTGCAATTTCAGAAACTTTAGTACGTCAGAGCTCCTTTTCCATGTGTTTTGGAAAACCAGGAGGTGTTTATCTGCTGAAGTATTTCTCTAAACATGGTCCTTGCGCCTACCTCCCACTGACAGAGTTCCATTCTCGCGAACGAATGCTTAAGAATTTTTAATATTGTGCAGCCCTGTCAGCTATTGCAACCTGTCTTTATGTTGTCAGCTAACACCACTCACCAAGCAACTTCCTCCTCGACAAGGAAAGGCGGATGTACCTGTTGCTCACCTCCGTTATAGTTGTATAAAAGTTCGTGTACTCTTGGGTCATTGGGGGTCGTTTCACTTAACCTCACTATAAGTGTCATATTCACAGCACTACTCACTGCCAAAGCTTGCCCATAAAAGCAAATTTATACAGCCAGTACCATGTTATATTACGGAATTTTAAAAAGAAGAAATGAAATTAGAGCATACAATCACTATAATTCCGTTAAATTCATTAATCTAACTCAACTCCCCTTCATCTGGATTATTAATGATAAATAAATGAAAAGAGACGAACTCTTCAAAGTGGTATCCACGTATCCAATTGTTTACCAGGATTAAACCATAAGGGTACAGAACACGCAGTTATTTTCTTAACAGCGTTTAATGGTGCATTACCTGCCTTATCGGACGGCAAGAAAAGAACAAAAATAATAAGATATTTAGAAGACGAAGCCACAGAGTAGGATGTGTCACGCGCTAAAGAATTACTAAATTGGGAAGACGTCAGTAGGCAGTTAAAGAACAAGTACTGGTCAGAAGGTGAACAGCACAAATTTACTTTAAGATTGTTCAACCAGGGCTGGGGCAGACATATTTTAAATGACGCCTCACATGAATGAGATTCTTAGATAAACCAGTTAGTGAAAACATTCTTAATACATTGTTGAAAAGTCACATGCTCATCCAGGCAGAAAGAACAATCATAGAGGAAAACTTTAATAATAATATTAATAATATCCTTAATTACCTAGGACAGCTGGACAGTAGACATAATAATAGAGAAGTATGGGCTTGTAGAAATCGAAATGAATTTCTTAAAGAGGATTTAAAAGGTGAACGGAATTCTGTGGTAATGTTCATCCAGTAAAAAGGATCAAAATAAGTAATATACAAAGTTCAGATTGTAGTACAATAAAACGTGATACATACATCAAAGGGCCACGGTTATAAAATGAAAGATAAGGTCAGCATGTATGTGATGAGCCAGTAGTGAAATCTATGCTCGACTCTAGTGAGAGAATGGACATGATATTCCAGAAGTTAATCTATGGTTGTATGGTATTAGGCGTATAAGGACAGATATTTCTATTCATGACTGAGAACAGTGTAAAGAACAACATTACATCAGTATTTTATGTACTTCATTTGCAAACTAATGATTATACCTGTTATAGGTAGCATATTTTTAAATTGGTTAGTATCCCCAAGTGCAAGTGACAAAAGTAAGCCATTAATGTTCATTTTTCCCTGTGAAGAAGGCCAGTTAATGAAGTATGGGCATGTGGATGCAAAATGGATAGTCAGTAACAACAGGTACAGTCCTCTTCACGATGCAGTTATGACCACACAGAAAACATCAGGTAGTAAATTATATCGTGTTTGCGGGAAGACTGTTAGACAAAGAGAATACATAAGTAACACACTGAAGTATATACGTATTAAGGTACCACTGATAGCAATATCTGGACCCATACCGCTAACACCCAGTATTTGCACAGGGTGGAGAAAAATTGTGTCACGAAGTTTTAACCGTGGATAAGTGATACCAGAAGGAACCAAAATTACTAATGTTCTATAGGTCGACAACGTACCATTTTTGAACTACGGGAACTTGGTGCCAAGAGCTCTGATTGGCTGCGGATTGCCTTGTTGCCGGATGCTCGGGACAGCACATCTATTCGACACGTGTGCGTGTTAAGTTGGGGCAGTGACGGGGCTAGGGACGGTTGTATGTGTGAAACGACAACCAAAGCGCTGAACGTCAACAGACGAACGGCAACAGGGCATCCCGCGATCAATCAAGAGTGCGTGGCGCCAAGTTTCCGTAGTTTAAAAATGGTGCGTTGTCGACGATGTGATGTTTTGGTTTATGGGGCGCTCAACTGTGCAGTCATCAGCGTCTGTAGAGAGTCTCAATTTTTTCACAGTCCAATGTAGCCACTGTCACGAATGATGAGGATGATGATGAAACGATGAGGACAACACAAACACACACGCCCCGGGCACAGAAAATCCCCAACCCAGCCGGGAATCGAACCTAGCCACTAGACCACGAGCTGCGGACTGCGTTGTCGATCTACACATTAGTAATGTTGGTTGCTAATGGCATCAGCTGTCCAGGGTTAAAATTTCGTGACAATTTTTCTCGATCATATATACAGGGTGTTACAAAAAGGTACGGCCAAACTTTCAGGAAACATTCCTCACACACAAAGAAAGAAAATATGTTATGTGGACATGTGTCCGGAAACGCTTACTTTCCATGTTAGAGCTCATTTTATTACTTCTCTTCAAATCATCATGGAATGGAAACACACAGCAACAGAACGTACCAGCGTGACTTCAAACACTTTGTTAAAGGAAATGTTCAAAATGTTCGAGGATACCCGCATCCACCCTCCGTCGCAGGGAATCCCTGATGCGCTGATGCAGCTCTGGAGAATGACGTATTGTATCACAGGCGTCCACAATACGAGCACGAAGAGTCTCTACATTTGGTACCGGGGTTGCGTAGTCAAGAGCTTTCAAATGTCCCCATAAATGAAAGTCAATAGGGTTGAGGTCAGGAGAGCGTGGAGGTCACGGAATTGGTCCGCCTCTACCAATCCATCGGTCACCGAATCTGATGGTGAGAAGTGTGCGAACACTTGGACTGAAATGTGCAGGAGCTCCATCGTGCATCAACCACATGTTTTGTCGTACTTGTGAAGGCACATGTTCTAACAGCACAGGTAGAGTATCCCGTATGAAATCATGATAACGTGCTCCATTGAGCGTAGGTAGAAGAACGTGGGGCTCAATCAAGACATCACCAACAATTCCTGCCGAAAAGTTCACAGAAAATCTGTGTTGATGATGTGATTGCACAACTGCGTGCGGATTCTCGTCAGCCCACACATGTTGATTGCGAAAATTTACAATTTGGTCACGTTGGAATGAAGCCTCATCCGTAAAGAGGACATATGCACTGAAATGAGGATTGACACATTGTTGAATGAGCCATTCGCAGAAGTGTACCCGTGGAGGCCAATCAGCTGCTGATAGTGCGTGCACACGCTGTACATGGCACGGAAACAACTGGTTCTCCCGTAGCAGTCTCCATACAGTGACGTGGACAACGTTACCTTGTACAGCAGCAACTTCTCTGACGCCGACATTAGGGTTATCGTCAACTGCACGAAGAATTGCCTTGTCCATTGCAGGTGTCCTCGCCGTTCTAGGTCTTCCCCAGTCGCGAGTCATAGGCTGGAATGTTCCGTGCTCCCTAAGACGCCGATCAATTGCTTCGAACGTCTTCCTGTCGGGACACCTTCGTTCTGGAAATCTGTCTCGATACAAACGTACCGCGCCACGGCTATTGCCCCGTGCTAATCCATACATTAAATGGGCAAGTGCCAACTCCGCATTTGTAAACATTGCACTGACTGCAAAACCACGTTAGTGATTAACACTAACGTATTAATGCTACTTACTGATGTGCTTGATGGTAGTACTGCAGAGCAATGAGTCGCATGTCAACACAAGCAACGAAGTCAACATTACCTTCCTTCAATTGGGCCAACTGGTGGTGAATCGAGGAAGTACAGTACATACTGACGAAACTAAAATGAGCTCTAACATGGAAATTACGCGTTTCCGGACACATGTCCACAGGGGACCAAGTGATGAATACAGTAGCAGGCTCTGAAGAATGTAGGTTGCAGTAGTTTGCAGTAGCTATTTGGAGGTGATGAGGCTCGCACATGATAGAGAGTAGCATGGATATCTGCATAAAACCAGTCTTTGTGAACATACACAGACACATAGCTACTGCAAACTACTGCAACCTACATTCTTCCGAGCCTGCTACTGTATTCATCACTAGGTCTCCCTCTATGATTTAACCCCCCCCCCCCCCCTGCACACACACATTTTCCTCCAGTACTAAATTGGTGATCCCTTGATGCCTAAGAATGTGTCCCATCAGCCGACCCCTTCCTCTGGTCAAGTTGTGCGACAAATTTCTTGTCTCTCCAATTCTATTCAGTGCCTCATTAATTACGTGATACACCCATCTAATCTTCCACATTCTTCTGAAGCACCACATTTCGAAAGCTTCCATTCTCTCTTTGTCTAAACTGTTTATCGCTCTTGTTTCGCTTTCATACATGGCTACACTCCAGACAAATACAGGGTGTCTCACGAAAGGCGCCCGAGAGGGGTCCGCGACTGGCCGGCTGTAACCGCTGCGCCTGCCGCTTGTCGCTATGCGTAATTCTCGGACACCAACACTTCGCGCGTTCCTCCTACACTGTGCGACTGAATGTACTGGCGTTTTCTTTTGTTTTTTGTCAAGTTTTACTGCTTCAAATATTGTTGCTAGACGTCTTTATTGCAACTGTACCGAGTCAGGCGCATTCCTTGCCCACATGTGGCCGGGCCCGGTCCTCAGATTGAAATGCCGTGCGCTTGCCTTCTGTAATGTGCGCCTGAGTGTTCGGGTGTTTTGTTTTGAGTTTCCTGTCGAGCTTTTATTCGGTAATGGTGTACACGAAGAATCAACGGGTGTTTCTTGTACTGAACTATGCAAAACTAGAATCGTACGTAGAACGTCGGCTTCAAGTCAAATGCAAATTTCCCGGTGTGCATGTTCCCAAGGATTCGACGATACGTAGATTAATGAAGAAATTTCAAGAGAATGGATCTGTGCTACACAAACGAAGACCTAGTGACTCTACTATGTTAACCGAAAATGAAATAGACGAGACAGGGGAAGCCTTGGAAAGAAGTCCGAGAAAAACTCTGCTCCGTTTGGCACTTCAGATTGGTGTGTCAAGAGCATCCCCCACAGAGTTGTGTACAAACAGAAATTGAAATCGTATAAAACAAAGGTTGTGCATCAACTGAGTAACTCAGATATTGTTGTTCGACTTCGTTATTGCAACTGGCTGTAACAGTCTGTGCACGATGGGGAAATTGATCTTGAGATGCTTTTTTTCTGATGAAACATGGCTAAATTTGGCGGCGTGCGTAAATTCTCAGAACAAGCGAGGTTAGAGCTCTGAAAATCCTCATGAATTACATCATCAACCTCTGCATGATGCTAGAACAAAGTGTGGTGTGCAGTTAGTGCAAGACGAATTACTGGACCAATCTTTTTCCCGCAGCAATACGTTGTGACACGTCTGTGAACAATATACTGCATCCATTTCGTTTGAGAACAAACACCTAACGAATAGATGTACAGTTATTTCATGCAAGACCACACATCACTAATGCTTCTATGACAGCAATACGAAGTGTTTTTGATGACAGGATACTTAACTGGCCTCCTCGTTCTCAAGATCTAAATACTCGTATGCGTGGTTTTTATCTTTGGAGAATGTTAAAAGGCAAGGTGTATGCAACCAATCCCCACACGCTCGAAGAGCAGGAAGACAGGGTTCGGCTAGTCATTTCCCACGTTTCGGGAGCCTAAATTCGTCGGGTGTTAGCTAACGAGTTCAGGAGATGTCAGGCTGCTCTTACCGCAGAGGGACATCATTTTGGGCGCCCACTGTAAATAAAGGTTGGTGGCCGAGAATCGGGCGCGGCGGCAGTCAGTCGCCGTGCCGCGCGCCCCTCTCACCCCTCCAGGGCGTCTTTCGTGAGACACACTAGTTTCAGAAAAAACTTCCTAACACTTATATCTACATTCAATGTTAAGAAATTTCTCATCTTCAGAAACGCTTTTCTTACCATTGCCAGTCTACAGTTTATATCTTCTCTACTTTGGCCATCAGCAGTTATATTGCTGCCGAAATAGCTACCACTGTAAGTATCTCGTTTCCTAATCTGACTCCCTCAGCATCACCTTATTTAATTCTACTACATTCCATTATCCTCCTTTAGCTTTTGTTGATGTTCAGCTTATATCCTCCTTTCAAGACACTGCCCATTCCGTTCAACTGCTCTTCCAAGTCCTTTACTGTCTCGGACAGTTGTCTTTGGCAAACATCAAATTTTTTATCTATTTTCCCTTAACTTTAAATCCTACTTCAAATATTTCTTTGGTTTCCTTTACTGCTTGTTCAATGTGCGTATTGAATAACATCTAGGACAGGCCACAACGCTGTCTCACTCCCTTCTTAACCACTGTTTCCCTTTCATGCCCCTCGACTCTTATAACTGCCAACTGGTTTCTGTACAAGTTGTAAATAGTCTTGCAATCCCTGAGTTTTACCCTCAACTTTATCAAACGCTTTCTCTAAGTCTACAAATGCTATAAACGTAGGTTTGCCTTTCTTTAACCTATCTTCTAAGATAAGTCGTAGGGTCAGTTTCGCCTTGCGCGTCCCTATATTTCTCCGAATCCAAACTGATCTCCTCTGAGGTGGCTTCTGCCAGTTTTGCAATTCTTCTGTGAACAATTCGTCTTAGTGTATTGCAGCCATGACTTATGAAACTGACAGTTCGGTAATTTTCACACCTGTCAGGAACTGCTTTCTTTGGAACTAGAATTGTTACATTCTTCTTAACGTCTAAGGGTATTTCGCCTGTCTCATACATCTTGCACACCAATTGGAAGAGTTTTAGTATGGCTGGCTCTCCTAGGGCTATCAGTAGTTCTAACGGAATATCGTCTAATCTCATGGCCTTGTTTCGGCTTAGATCTTTCAGTGCTCTGTCAAATTCTTCTTGCAGTATCATATTTCCATTCATCTTCATCTACGTCCACTTCCCTTTCCATAAATTGCCTTCTAGTTTTTCTCCCTTGCATAGGCCCTCTATATACCTCTTCCACCTTTCAGCTTTACCTTCTTTTGTTAGTACCGGTTTCCCACCTGAGATCTTGATATTCACACATCTGCATTCTCCAAAGGCCTCCTTATTTTTTCTGTAGGCGGTATCTATCTTTCCCCTTGTGAAACGTGCTTCTAAATTCTTATATTTGTTCTCTAGCCATGCCTGCCTAGCCATTACGCCCTCCCTGTCAATCGCATATTTTAGACATTTTTATTCCCTTCGCCTGTTTTATTTGCTGCATTTTTATATTTTCTGATTTCATCAGTTAAAGCCGCGCGGAGTTAGAGGCGCCATGTCACTGATTGCGCGACCCCTCCGGCCGGAGGTTCGAGTCTTCCCTCGGGCATGGATGTGTGTGTTGGTCTCAGCATATGTTAGTTTAAGTGATGTGTAAGGCTAGGGACCGATGACCCCAGCAGTTTGTCCCTTAGGGGTTCACACACATTTGAACATTTGAACATCAGTTATTGTCTTTTTACCTATTTAATCCTCTGCAGCCTTCACTAATTCGTCTCTCGAAGGGATCCATACATTTTCTACTGTACTCCTTTCCCCTGTTGTGGTCAAACGTTGCCTAATGCTCCATCTCAAACTCTCGATGACCTTTGGTTCTTTCAACCTATACAGGTCCCATGTCCTTAATTTACTACCCTTTTGTAATCTCTTTACTTTTAATCTACAGTTCAAAACCAATAAATTGTGGTCCGAGGTCACATCTGCCCCTGGAAATGTCTTACAATTTAATATCTGGTTCCTAAAATCTGTATTTTCCGTTACATAATCAATCTGAAATCTTTCGGAGTCTCCCGGTCTCTTCCACGTATACAACCTTCTTTTATGACTCTTAAACAAAGTGCTACCGGCGATTAATTGAACAAGAAATTTGAAGTGAAAGTCTGTAAATTGCATGATTTTGAGTAGTTAGTTATGTATATTTCAGTATAAAATGATCCAAAATCATCATCTTCGTAAATATTTAGCTCCAGTTTTTTTTAATGAATCTACTTTTTTGTATTAATAACTAACTAACTAAACATGCATTCTTGTTCCAAGATTCAGCATAACAAATTTTAAGCGGCTAATTACTTGAATTATGTCAGGTGTCATGCATTGATAAATTTCAGTACCATTCTGGAAGTTCAAAAGTGACATATTAAAAAAAAAGATAATATTACATGAATGAAGCTACTACTACTACTGCTACTACTACTCTTACTACTTTGTAAGTCTACTTTATACCACAACTATATAAAGCAAAAAAGAAAATATACAAATTAACTGGTCACAAATGTGTATAAAGGATTACAAATGTTAAATGTCCATATGTACAGTATATACAATTACATATTTTGTTCGGAGATGAATTCAGAAGATGACCCTTTTCGCTTGGCTTGACGTTTATACACATATTCGGGAACATCCCTTATGACAGTCCAGCAGTAATATGCTAAAATAGTAGGGCTCTGCTTTCCGGCATACCTCTTTTCAAATGTGGCAATATCTTGATGAAATCGCTCCATGTTCATCAATTACTGCACCACAATCTTTCGGGAAAAATTCAAGATGACTATATAAGAAATGCATTTTCAATGACATGTTGCAACTAAGTTTTTCATAGGATGACAACATGTTATCTACAATCTCTTTGTAATTTATTGCTCGTGTGTTCCCTAAGAACTGCTAACAGACTGTCTTAAAACATTCCCATGCATGCTACTCATCACCCTGTATGATGCCATCAAAAGTATGGTCTCCAGAAAGCCCTCGAACCTGTGAGCCTACAAAGATGCCCTCCTTTACTTTGGCATCACTTAAGTAAGGGAATTTTTGCCGTAAGTGCTTCAACGCGTCACCAGCTTTGTTCATTTCCTTAACAAAGTTTTCCGTGAGAACCAACTTGATGTGCAATGCCGGGAGCAGAATCTTTTTAGGGTCTACTAGAGGTTCACTCTTAATGTTCTTTATACCTGTTTGAAGAGATTTTCTGGTGTGCCATTCATGTTTACTGTAATGATATGCACGAACTCCTCTATCCCATTCACAGAGAAAGCAGCAATATTTAGTGTACCCCAACTGCATACCTAATAGCAGTGCAAACACTTTCAAGTCACCACAAATCTACCATTGAGAGTCATTATACTTGATGGCTTCTAGTAAAATTTTCATGTTTTGGTGTGACTCTTTCATATGCACACTATGCCCAACTAGAACAGAAGGAAACTCATTAGCAAGCACTGCTTTTAAGCTCAACTTCGACGAATTAATAAAGAGTCTCCACTCATCAGGTTTGTAATTAATTCTGAGAGCCTTCATTAGACCATTTATGTCTACAAATGCCACAAGACTATCTTGGATGTTAAAAAAAGGAATGAAATTTGCTCTTTTCTGCGGTAGAATGAAACATTTACATTGCTTTCCAGAAAATTGCGGTGCTGCAATCTTGATCTTAGCTTTAGAGAGCTCCAAATCTCTAATGAGACCACTTAACTCATTTTGAGACAATTTTTGTGGATCATCAGTTGATGACATATTTGGAAGAAACTCAGTATCTTGTGATGCCAATGGGTCAAGACATTCAGAATCCCCAGGAGAAGTAATCTCGTACTCTATCGTTGGTTGAGGTATTGGCAGTCCTTCCCCATGTAAAACTGGACGTATGGCAGATGGAATGTTAGGATAGATCACTGTCCGCTTCTTCTTCTTAGATGTTCCCTTCTTGATAGGAGAAACCATACAAAAGTAGGAGTCACTGACATGGTTAGTTGGCTCACGCCAGATCATGGGCACTGCAAAGGACATTGAACGTCCTTTCCCATGCATCCAGTTCCTGAATTTCCTGGCACAAGTGTTGCAGATCACAAGTGGATCCCAAGGTTTATTCTGATCACCTATTCTGCACCCAAAATAACAGCTGTAAGCTTTTTTAATCAATGGAGTTATTTGCTGTTTTTGTGAAGCAAATGTCACTTCTCAACACACATAGGAAGAGGTATCTGCTCTGTTAACACTAATTCGTGGTATTTTTGTTCACTTCAGTATTAGTCAACTTGAACAGTTGGTAGTTAATGTGGAAACAAATGTAGAAAAATTATTACAAGAATTAATAAAGTCACTGAAGTTGAAGATGAGGGAGACAAAAAGATCATTAAAATTGCTATCAAAATGTTTATATCCAAAATATTGCACGCAAGTAAGACCAGAGACAGTGATATAATCCATTTTTACTAGTTATTATGACTTCGACAAACCATCATAATATTTGATTTTAAACTTAACATAAAAATCCGTGTATAATTATCTCACCGTAAAAAAATAGTGTAAAATGAAAACTATAGCTAAATCGCTATCAGCACATTAGAACTGATAGGAATTGGCTATTTTCATTCGATTTAAATTTTCATTGTTGCACAGGGTTATGCTCTGAGCAAAATTCTATCAGGCGGCTTCCTCTTTCATTCCTTTTCCCGAGTCCAGATTCGCCTACTATTTTTTTGTTTTTCTTCCTTTTCCTACTATCGAATTTCAGTCCGCTGTCGCAATTAAATTTTCTCCTCCTTGAACTATCTGAATAATTTCTTTGATCTCGTCATACATTTCCTCAATCTCTTCATCATCTGTGAATCTAGCTGAGATGTAAACTTGTACTACCGCGGTGGGTGTTGGCTTTGTATCTGTTTTGGCTACAATAATGCGTTCACCATGCTGTTCATAACAACTTACCCGTATTCCTATTTTATTATTCATTATTAAACCCACTCTTCCATTACTACTGTTTCATTTTGTGTTTATAACTCTACATTCACCCGACCAGATATCGTGTTCCTCCTGCCACCGCCGGCCGCGGTGGTCTCGCGGTTCTAGGCGCGCAGTCCGGAACCGTGCGACTGCTACGGTCGCAGGTTCGAATCCTGCCTGGGGCATGGATGTGTGTGATGTCCTTAGGTTAGTTCGGTTTAAGTAGTTCTACGTTCTAGGGGACTAATAACTACAGCAGTTGAGTCCCATAGTGCTCAGAGCCATTTGAACCTCCTGCCACCGAACTTCACTAATTCCCACTATATCTAACTTCAATCTATCCATTGTCCTTTTCTAAGTTCTCTACCATACATGCCCGATTAAGGGCACGCTCCGATCTGTAGAACGCCAGTTTTGTTTCTCCTGATGACGACATCCTCCCGAGTACACAGTGGTCCACTTAAACGTTTCAACGCAGACAGCTCTAGAACAACAACAGATGTTGAAAAACGACTTTCTCGTGTACGAACGATAAATGTAAGGCAGTGGCTCAGTAAAGTATACACTATGAAACATTATAAAACGTAAGCAAGTATAATTTTCAACACAAACTTGTCTTTTATGGACATCCTGTATTATTTCTTACCCAATCAGTAACGTGAAAAATCACAAAAAGAATGGAGCTGGTTGCATCGCAATACATCAATTAGACTCCGAGAAGTTGCAAAGCGACGTTGAAATAAACGAAACGCGCCACTATTGCTCATCGCGAGATGCAAGGGTGAACCGCTCGTTTCTCATACTGGCGATGTAACTGATGTACGTAATCTTACCGTCACTGTTGTCACAAGGACCGAGAGTAATAGGAGAGCTACCTGCCACAGATATTCATATATTTCCCTCTTGCGTGTGTAATTTATCTGCTTAACACTAAGGAGCACTACTGGTCAGTGTGCTAAACCAACAATTCCTAAATTGATGGATAGGATGGGGCTGTCCTGTTCAGAGATTTCCAGCACGGTCGGCGAACTTCATCACCATGAACTTTTTTGTCTAGGGACCTGTGAAAAATCTAGTGTATGAAAAGTTTCAAACAACAATGGCCAACATGAATGCCCTTATTACATGTGCATGTGCAGCAATAGCAGCAGAAACACTAACAACAGTGGGTCGATCAGTGTTGCAGCTCGCACGGCGGTGTTGACATGTAAATGGTGATCTCTCCGAACATACTTTTCTAGCGTTTCCGCCGGCCGCGGTGGTCTCGCGGTTCTAGGCGCTCAGTCCGGAACCGCGGGACTGCTACGGTCGCAGGTTCGAATCCTGCCTGGTCTAGCGGTTCTAGGCGCTCAGTCCGGAACCGCGCGACTGCTACTGTCGCAGGTTCGATTCCTGCCTCGGGCATGGATGTGTGTGATGTCCTTAGGTTAGTTAGGTTTAAGTAGTTCTAAGTTCTAGGGGACTGATGACCACAGATGTTAAGTCCCATAGTGCTCAGAGCCATTTTTTTGAATCCTGCCTCGGGCATGGATGTGTGTGATGTCCTTAGGTTAGTTAGGTTTAAGTAGTTCAGAGTTCTAGGGGACTGATGACCTAAGATGTTAAGTCCCATAGTGCTCAGAGCCATTTGAACCATTTTTTGTAGCGTTTCCGTTGTGAGAAATGTGATTGCATACCGGCGTACATGTTGTGATGTTATATGTTTCTTAGAAGACGTATGTTTGTTTTGTTGTGTAATTGTTTCACCGTGTGCAAATGTTCAGTTCTAACGTAATTATCAACAATGTTCAGTGATATATTCTGTACAATTATGTAATTGATGTACAGTACGTACAACTAGCACTTACTCCTCTCTTAGATCCTTGGTCAGCCGTTAATTATATTTACTCTGACCGGTGGTATTCGGTATTTCGTCTCCGTTTTGTCCATTGTAGTACTGTGGTAAAGATCAATAAAGCACGAACGAGTAAACCATTTCCTTATTTTTCATAATGTGTGACGGGACATGCCCTCCTTTACTTTGGCATCACTTAAATAAGGGAATTTTTGCCTTAAGTACTTCAACGCGTCACCATCTTTGTTCATTCCCTTAACAAAGTTTTTCGTGAGACCCAACTTGATGTGCAAGGACGGGAGCAGAATCTTATTAGGGTCTACTAGAGAGGTTCACTCTTAATATTCTTTATACCTATTTGAAGAGATTTTCTGGTGTGCCATTCATGTTTACGGTAATGAGTACGCATTAGGAGTGATTTAAAATGGAATGATCATATAAAGTTGATCGTCGGTAAAGCAGATGCCAGACTGAGATTCATTGGAAGAATCCTAAGGAAATGCAATCCGAAAACAAAGGAAGTAGGTTACAGTATGCTTGTTCGCCCACTGCTTGAATACTGCTCAGCAGTGTGGGATCAGTACCAGATAGGGTTGATAGAAGAGATAGAGAAGATCCAACGGAGAGCAGCGCGCTTTGTTACAGGATCATTTAGTAATCGCGAAAGCGTTACGGAGATGATAGATAAACTCCAGTGGAAGACTCTGCAGGAGAGACGCTCAGTAGCTCGGTACGGGCTTTTGTTAAAGTTTCGAGAACATACCTTCACCGAAGATTCAAGCAGTATATTGCCCCCTCCTACGTATATCTCGCGAAAAGACCATGAGGATAAAACCAGAGAGATTAGAGCCCACACAGAAGCATGCCGACAATCCTTCTTTCCACGAACAATACGAGACTGGAATAGAAGGGAGAACCGATAGAGGTACTCAGGGTACCCTCCGCCACACACCGTCAGGTGGCTTGCGGAGTATGGATGTAGATGTAGATGTAGATGTAGATGAATAAGATGCACGTGCTCGGCTATCCCATTTACAGAGAAAACAGCAATATTTAGTATACCCTAACTGCACACCTAATAGCAGTGCAACCACTTTCAAGTCACCACAAATCTGCCATTGAGAGTCATTATACTTGATGGCTTCTAGTAAAATTTTCATGTTTTGGTATGACTTTCATATGCACACTATACAGTTTACAGTAAATAGTGATAAGTACTGCGTTTGTCACAACGCAGTATGTCAATCACATGGCTATTGCGGGCGACGTGCTGTTCACGGTTGCGTCTCGGGATGTAAAATTGCGGCACCTTTCGTTTATTTCAGGCGTCAACTTCGCTTTGCACTTTTTCGGGGTGTAAATGACCTTTTGCGATGCAACCAAAACCATTCTTTTTGTGATGTTTCACGCTACTGACTCTGTAAGAAATAATACGGAGTGCCGATTAAAAAAATAAAATAAAAAACAACAAAAGTCTGTGTTGCAAATAATATTTGCTTACGTTTTATAATGTCTCATAGTATTTACTTTCATGAGTCCCTACCTCACATTCATCACTTATAACCGCGAAAGTCGTTTTTTAATATCCATTTTTTCCAGAGATATCTTCACTCAAACGTTTAAATGCGTTATTTTGTATACATATTTAGATATACCAACAACTAAAAACTTCAGTCATCGGTTCATCACATATACGTGTGTGTGTGTGTGTGTGTGTGTGTTTAGGGCAGCATAATGTAGACTGTAAACGTGTTGAGATCGAGAATATTGATACTGTTTATCAGTGGACTGCAGTAAAGATTTAGATATACGAATAACTAAAACTTTCAGTCATCAGTAAACGACAGTGTAGAATTAAGCAGGTCAGCTACAAATGTGGATATTCCACAGTTATTAATATAAATGTATGGGCTGTCCACTGCCAGGCTGGAAACCGCTACTTTTTTGTCAGGATGCAGACCGAAGACCCGTGTGGCGTCGTCAGACCCAAGAAAACAATATTCAAGATCACTCCATTTGTTGTTGTTGTTGTGGTCTTCAGTCCTGAGACTGGTTTGATGCAGCTCTCCGTGCTACTCTATCCTGTGCAAGCTGCTTCATCTCCCAGTACGTACTGCAGCCTACATGCTTCTGAATCTGCTTAGTGTATTCATCTCTTGGTCTCCCTCTACGATTTTTACCCTCCACGCTGCCCTCCAATACTAAATTGGTGATACTTTGTAGCCTCATAACATGTCCTGCCAACCTATCCCTTCTTCTAGTCAAGTTGTGCCACAAACTCCTCTTCTCCCCAATTCTATTCAATATCTCCTCCATTAATTACATAGAATATAAGTTTTGCCATGTCTCCTGCGAAGGCTGGTGGATATACAAGAGGGAGAGGAATTTCCGAAACTCACAGCGGTGTCAGGGCTGCCGAAGACCTCGCATCAGCTCGGAGAAAGGCGGAGACCAGTCCTTCGGCCGGAAAGGTTACGGAGACTGTCTTTTGGGATTCGCAAGGGTTAATCCTCATCAGCTATCTGGAAAAGGGTAAAACTATTACAGGTGCATATTATTCATCGCTATTGGACCGTTTGAAAACCGAGCTGCAAGAAAAACGCCGGCGTTTGGACCGCAAGAAAGTCATTTTCCATCACGACAATGCACCAGCACACACCTCAGCAGTCGTTGTAACAAAATTAATGGAAATAGGATTAAAACTCGTTTCACATCCCCCCTATTCTCCAGACTTGGCTCCCTCGGACTACTATTTGTTCCCCAATTTGAAGAAATGGCTGGCAGGACAAAGATTTTATTCAAACGAGTAGGTGATTGCAGCAACTAATAGTTATTTTGCAGAATTTGACAATTCCTATTATTCGGAAGGGATCAACCAATTAGCACAGCGTTGGGCGAAGTGTTTAAGTCTAAAAGGAGACTACGTCGAAAAATAAAAAAAGGTTTACCTCAAACACGTAAGTAGTTTTTATTTTTGCACAGACTTTTCAAACGCCCCTCGTATATGTCTGTGTAGTTTTTTTACGTTTCTGCCGAGATTGTGTGACTTCAAGAGTGTGTTTCAACGAAGAGATGTGTTAACTGTTATGCGTAAACGTGGTTGTTATACACATGTGTCTTGTGGGAGAAATACACGGAAAACCGTGTACAATTCGTACGCAGGAAACAACACCCACAAAGGCAATCGAAACGTTATACCGCGAAACAGAAATTGTAATAAACACAATAGAGGAAAGGGTAAGGACAAGTTTGGTTTGTATATTTAGATCTGAAAATTGCTGAAAATCGTAGATGAAGCCTGTCAGGTATAATAAAGGAATGCTGGTGGTGGAATACTACTTTTATTTGACTGTTACGGTAGGACCTGATTTTATTACAAGCTTGCAGAGACGGTGCAGAACGTGGAGCCGGCTTGCGGTCAGACGTCGGAGGAGGCGGCGGCGGCGGCGGCGGCGGCGCCGATGTCGACGTCGACCAGCTCCTGCGTGTCGACGCGGCTCTGCAGCTCCGTGTACGTCGTGGCCCCAGACAGCGCCGCCTTGCGCTCCTCCTGCCGGGTAACAACACCTTCGTCATACACCTCACCACGAGCAGTGTGTCAAGACCGCACGGACAACTGACGAATATGTGTTCATGTCGCTAACTGCTAATCATTTACAAGTTGTAGCTGTTTCTGTATTCCCATTCAGCAATTTCTACATGGTATAGATACAGTTGTCAACCGAAAATAACTTTAAATTACATTTGAAAACACTCCTGACCCCCGCCAGACATTTTACATAGCTGGCCATTAAAATTGCTACACCAAGAAGAACTGCAGATGATAAACTGGGATTCATTGGACAAATATAATAGAACTGACATGTGATTATATTTTCACTCAATTTCGGTGCATAGATCCTGAGAAATCAGAACCCATAACAACCACCTCTGGCCGCAATAACAGCTATAAAACGACTGGGCATTGAGTCAAACAGAGCTTGGATGGCGTGTACAGGTACAGCTGGCCATGCAGCTTCAGCACGATACCACAGTTCAAGAGTAGTGACTGGCGTATTGTTACGAGCTAGTTTCTCGGCCACCATTGACCAGACATTTTCAATTAGTGAGAGAACTAGATAATGTGCTGACCAGGGCAGCAGTCGAACACTTTCTGTATCCAGAAAGGCCCGTACAGGACCAGCAACATGCGGTCGTGCATTATCCTGCTGAAATGTAGGGTTTCACAGGGATCGTATGAATGGTAGAGCCACGATTCGTAACACATCTGAAATGTAACGTCCACTGTTCAAAGTGCCGTCAATGCGAACAAGAGGTGACTGAGACGTGTAACCAATCGCACCCCATACCACCACGCCGGGTGATACGTCAGTATGGCGATGACGAATACACGCTTCCGATCTGCGTTCAACGCGAAGTCGCCAAACACGGATGCCGTAAACAGAACGTGGATTCATCCGAAAAAATGACGTTTTGCCATTCGTGCACCCAGGTTCGTCGTTGAGTACACCATCGAGGCGCTCCTGTCTGTGATGCAGCGTCAAGGGTAACCGCAACCGTGGTCTCCAAGCCGATAGTCCGTGCTGCTGCAAACGTCGTCGAACTGTTCGTGCAGATGGTTGTTGTCTTGCAAACGTCCCTATCTGTTGATTCAGACATCGAGACGTGGCTGCACGAACCGTTCAGCCATGTGGAGAAGACGCCTGTCATCTCGACTGCTAGTGATACGATGCCGTTGTAATCCAGCACGGCGTTCCGTATTACCCTCCTGAACCCACCGATTCCATATTCTGCTAACAGTCATTGGATCTCGACCAACGCGAGCAACAATGTCGCGATACGTAAACCGCAATCGCGATAGGCTACAATCCGACCTTTATCAAAGTCGGAAACGTGATGGTACGCATTTGTCTACCTTACACCAGGCATCACAACAACGTTTCACCAGGCAACGCCGGTCAAATGCTGTTTGTGTATGAGAAATCGATTGGCAACTTTCCTCATGTCAGCACGTTGTAGGTGTCGCCACCGGCGCCAACCTTGTGTGAATGCTCTGAAAAGCTAATCATTTGCATATCACAGCATCTTCTTCGTGTCGGTTAAATTTCGTGTCTGTAGCACGTCATCTTCGTGATGAAGCAATTTTAATGGCCAGTAGAGTATTTCCACATGCATATTACGAACGACTGCCATGTGTGTGTACTTCATTCCGTTCTGTGTAAAAGATATTTTCGCTAGAGGTAAATGCGGATCGCTTTACCTTCTTGTTTTGTGTTTATAAATATTTGTGTTACTCTAAAACTTCAATGGACTACTGACTAAATATTCCATCAATGCATAAATGTACTTCGAGGCTGTGATTAATACTCAGAGTTGCTTTTACGGGCGCCTGCAAAATGTTCATGTGTGAACCTCACACGTAACTCTGCTACATCTTGTGCAACGAATGCTTTTTGCCTAGTTCAGGAGTTACGCGAGAGTACTGTCCTGTAGAACATCATTGAATGAAAGTCAGCTTAATCTGAAATCTGAAGAATCAGGAATGCCTTAGTAGCTGATACGGCTGATTAGAATGTGCATTGACGAAGCTAAATTTAAAATGAGCATTAATCCTTTGAGTAGCAGTGGTCTCTGTCTGAAACGACCATTTCATTAATTTTTTTTTAAGTACTAGTGCCTTTTACATGAAACTACCGATGCTATTTCAAGGCAGAGACATCTAGTGGTACACTGAAGTACTTCTATGAATGTAGTGTGTTGTAGCAGTCACTTAAAGCGTTCAAAACAACAGTCGTCGAGGAGATTGTTCTACGTGGTTGTAGGAGATATTGAGATTTTTTTTTTATAGTGATCATATTGAGCCGATCATTGACAGTGAAAGTAACTATATCTCAAAATATTGTAACGAATTTTGTGTTTATACTAGTGATTTTATGACTGACTTCGAAAATTTAAAAATGTAACTTTATTAAAATTTAAGCCCATTTTTGCTTGTTATTTAGTTTTATTATTTGTTTTAGCCATTACGAGTTCATATAAGTTGCGAGAAGTGGTACTTTGTCCTTGAAAAAAGAGAAATCGTTTTCAAATATATCTCATGAAATGACGAGTAGCTGAAAACTGTATGTCCCAGTGGTTCCAAAGTGAAACCGACTCCTTAAAACAATTGAATGTTTAGTTCTTGTCAATTTCTTCATATATTCGTTTCTTACTACACTCCTGGAAATGGAAAAAAGAACACATTGACACCGGTGTGTCAGACCCACCATACTTGCTCCGGACATTGCGAGAGGGCTGTACAAGCAATGATCACACGCACGGCACAGCGGACACACCAGGAACCGCGGTGTTGGCCGTCGAATGGCGCTAGCTGCGCAGCATTTGTGCACCACCGCCGTCAGTGTCAGCCAGTTTGCCGTGGCATACGGAGCTCCATCGCAGTCTTTAACACTGGTAGCATGCCGTGACAGCGTGGACGTGAACCGTATGTGCAGTTGATGGACTTTGAGCGAGGGCGTATAGTGGGCATGCGGGAGGCCGGGTGGACGTACCGCCGAATTGCTCAACACGTGGGGCGTGAGGTCTCCACAGTACATCGATGTTGTCGCCAGTGGTCGGCGGAAGGTGCACGTGCCCGTCGACCTAGGACCGGACCGCAGCGACGCACGGATGCACGCCAAGACCGTAGGATCCTACGCAGTGCCGTAGGGGACCGCACCGCCACTTCCCAGCAAATTAGGGACACTGTTGCTCCTGGGGTATCGGCGAGGACCATTCACAACAGTCTCCATGAAGCTGGGCTACGGTCCCGCACACCGTTAGGCCGTCTTCCGCTCACGCCCCAACATCGTGCAGCCCGCCTCCAGTGGTGTCGCGACAGGCGTGAATGGAGGGACGAATGGAGACGTGTCGTCTTCAGCGATGAGAGTCGCTTCTGCCTTGGTGCCAATGATGGTCGTATGCGTGTTTGGCGCCGTGCAGGTGAGCGCCACAATCAGGACTGCATACGACCGAGGCACACAGGGCTAACACCCGGCATCAGGGTGTGGGGAGCGATCTCCTACACTGGCCGTACACCTCTGGTGATCGTCGAGGGGACACTGAATAGTGCACGGTACATCCAAACCGTCATCGAACCCATCGTTCTACCATTCCTAGACCGGCAAGGGCACTTGCTGTTCCAACAGGACAATGCACGTCCGCATGTATCCCGTGCCACCCAACGTGCTCTAGAAGGTGTAAGTCAACTACCCTGGCCAGCAAGATCTCCGGATCTGTCCCCCATTGAGCATGTTTGGGACTGGATGAAGCGTCGTCTCACGCGGTCTGCACGTCCAGCACGAACGCTGGTCCAACTGAGGCGCCAGGTGGAAATGGCATGGCAAGCCCTTCCACAGGACTACATCCAGCATCTCTACGATCGTCTCCATGGGAGAATAGCAGCCTGCATTGCTGCGAAAGGTGGATATACACTGTACTAGTGCCGAAATTGTGCATGCTCTGTTGCCTGTGTCTATGTGCCTGTGGTTCTGTCAGTGTGATCATGTGATGTATCTGACCCCAGGAATGTGTCAATAAAGTTTCCCCTTCCTGGGACAATGAATTCACGGTGTTCTTATTTCAATTTCCAGGAGTGTATGATAATGAAGATAAATTTTGTGAAACATTTTAAAATGAAATTTTTCTTCGTATTATTGGGTCTCCGAGGGTTACAAGCAAGGAATCGGAATGTTTTACGTTAGAGAGACGGTTGTAAGGACTAGATTACATCTAAATGAGCTATTTTTAATCTCCCGTTAGACGAGACACTAAAAAAGGCGTAGTCAACTGGCAGAGGCGTGAGCAATGTAACTTGGTCCTTTGCCAGGGCTGGCCTTTGTGGCCGACCGGTTCTAGAAGCTTCAGTCCGGAACCGCGTTGCTGCTACGGTCGCAGATTCGAATTCTGCCTCGGGCACGGCTGCGTGTGATGTCCTTAGGTTAGTTAGGTTTAAGTAGTTCTGAGTCTAGGGGACTGATGACCTCAGATGTTAAGTCCCATAGTGCTTAGAGCCCAGCCCAGCCCTTTGGCAAGGGACACTGGGGGCCTAACCACGCTGTGGGGGGAGGAGAGATGTAGGGGAAACAAGCCCCGCCTCCTTCTCGAAGGGCGGGCGGCACACTAGAGTCAACACTACCTTCATAGTACCTACTGCAGTGCTGCACCTATTGAATATAGTAGACGGCCGATGTAGCCGAGCGGTTCTAGGCGCTTCAGTCCGGAACCGCGCTGCTGCTACGGTCGCAGGTTCGAATCCTACCTCGGGCAAGGATGTGTGTAATTTTCTTAGGTTGGTAAAGTTTAAGTATTTCCAAGTCTAGGGGACTGATGACCTCAGATGTTAAGTCCGATAGTGCTTAGAGATATTTGAAACATTTGAATTTAGTATTTAAGGTTGAGAACAGGTGAACCTTCCCTCCCAGCAAAAAGCTTTTCCGTCGTGACCTGGTAAAGCAGTCGAACCTACATAATGCGAAAATCTGCTTCACTGGCAGTCCATAGCGAAATTCCTCGTTACTGTTTGATTTTCATTGTATGCATGTCGTCATTACACTATGTCTGAAAGCACTGTAGTCTAACGTTCAACTAGACGCCACGTCTGTAAAGTGTCGTTGATGATATGTACCACACGATGAATTCTGTTGACGCAGGTAAGACTGCCTACACACATTCCGTGTCGGATACAGATGGCGATTCATCCGAGTTGCGAAAACGCATATCAGCGGGTATTCGGAACAAGGGCCGAATGGCCTGATACGGCTCATTTTCCAGTCTTACAAACGTTTGTCGTCAACGTATACCGTAACCGTATATCACGACTGGACTAATGACCTCGCTCTCAACAACAGTTGAGGAAACGACGGATCTCAGCCTGACATTAGCGTCGGAGGTAAACTTAGACTACGACAGTGCATGAAGTGCAACATTAATTAATTAATTTATACATCGTGTTCCGAAAATCTCGTTATGAATTACAACCTTCAGTGGCGTGAAACAGATCAGATTATACTCGTACATTACTAGCAACTGGAAGCACTAAGTGCCTACGGCCGGGCGACTTGTCTAACATATCGGTGATAACTTATAAATGGTGTAAACGGAATAGCTTCCAAAATTAAACAGAGGATACATCTCGGTGTGCTTGACAAAAAAGTTTAATTAAATGCCGTTGTATCGTATTCTTTATTTTTGTATTCCGAGAAGACAGATATTTGTAGGATTGATAATAGACGTATATCTACTCACGTTGTCAAGTGGTCGTACACGACCTTCTTTGTGTATTACCGGCGGTCAGAGAAAGGTACTCGGGTTCCCGGGTTCGATTCCCGGCGGGGTCAGGGATTTTCTCTTCCTCGTGATGACTGGGTGCTGTGTGATGTCCTTAGGTTAGTTAGGTTTAAGTAGTTGTACGTTCTACGGGACTAATGACCGTAGATGTTGAGTCCCATAGTGCTCAGAGCCATTTGAACCATTTAGAGAAAGGTAACGGACGAACCAGAGCAATGTAAACATTGGACGTTTATAACGACGCGGTGCGATGGTCGGCTACTACCTAAACAAGCAATGTCAATAGTCATTGGGTTGTCAACAATGTGTAATTCGTTTTACGTAAGCAATGAATTACGTACAATCAGATGCTCTCTCTTTTACAATATTATCATAAAGACGGCCGTGGTAGCAATGAAAAGCTAACATCAAATAAAATGTGTTTCCCATAGTACAAAATCAACCAATTAGCACGAAATTCGTTGTGCATTAATTAAAATCAACTGTTTCCTTTTTTTACCACGAACCATGGACCTTGCCGTTGGTGGGGAGGCTTGCGTGCCTCAGCGATACAGATGGCCGTACCGTAGGTTCAACCACAACGAAGGGGTATCTGTTGAGAGGCCAGACAAACGTGTGGTTCCTGAAGAGAGGCAGCAGCCTTTTCAGTAGTTTCAGGAGTTACAGTCTGGATGATTGACTGATCTGGCCTTGTAACAATAACCAAAACGGCCTTGCTGTGCTGGTACTGCGAACGGCTGAAAGCAAGGGGAAACTACGGCCGTAATTTTTCCCGAGGGCATGCAGCTTTACTGTATGATTAAATGATGATGGCGTCCTCTTGGGTAAAATATTCCGGAGGTAAAATAGTCCCCCATTCGGATCTACGGGCGGGGACTACTCAAGAGAATGTCGTTATCAGGAGAAAGAAAACTGGCATTCTACGGATCGGAGCGTGGAATGTCAGATTCCTTAATGGGGCAGGTAGGTTAGAAAATTTAAAAGGTAAATGGATAGATTAAAGTTAGATATAGTGGGAATTAGTGAAGTTCGGTGGCAGGAGGAACAAGGCTTCTGGTCAGGTGACTACAGGGTTATAAACGCAAAATTAAATAGGGGTAATACAGGAGTAGGTTTAATAATGAATAGGAAAATAGGAGTACGGGTAAGCTACTACAAACAGCATAGTGAACGCATTATTGTGGCCAGGATAGATACGAAGCCCACACCTACTACAGTAGTACAAGTTTATATGCCAACTAGCTCTGCAGATGACGAAGAAATTGATGAAATATATGATCAAATCAAAGAAATTATTCAGATAGTGAAGGGAGACGTCAATGTAATAGTCATGGGTGACTGGAATTCGGTAGTAGGAAAAGGGAGAGAAGGAAACATAGTAGGTGAATATGGACTGGGGCAAAGAAATGATAGAGGAAGCCGGCTGGTAGAATTTTGCACAGAGCACAACTTAATCATAGGTAACACTTGGTTCAGGAATCATAAAAGAAGGCTGTATACATGGAAGAAGCCTGGAGATACTGACAGGTTTCAGATAGATTATATAATGGTAAGACAGAGATTAAGGAACCAGGTTTTAAATTGTAAGGCATTTCCAGGGGCAGATGCGGACTCTGACCACAATCTATTGGTTATGACCTGTAGATTAAAAC
The DNA here is from genome assembly GCF_023897955.1 of Schistocerca gregaria. Taxonomy (NCBI): domain Eukaryota; kingdom Metazoa; phylum Arthropoda; class Insecta; order Orthoptera; family Acrididae; genus Schistocerca; species Schistocerca gregaria. Next base: position 654,714,791 of record NC_064923.1, read on the forward strand.
TAAAGAAACTGCAAAAAGGTGGGAATTTAAGGAGATGGGACCTGGATAAACTGAAAGAACCAGAGGTTGTAGAGAGTTTCAGGGAGAGCATAAGGGAACAATTGACAGGAATGGGGGAAAGAAGTACAGAAGAAGAAGAATGGGTAGCTTTGAGGGATGAAGTAGTGAAGGCAGCAGAGGATCAAGTAGGTAAAAAGACGAGGGCTTGTAGAAATCCTTGGGTAACAGAAGAAATATTGAATTTAATTGATGAAAGGAGAAAATATAAAAATGCAGTAAATAAAGCAGGCAAAAAGGAATACAAACGTCACAAAAATGAGATCGGCAGGAAGTGCAAAATGGCTAAGCAGGGATGGCTAGAGGACAAATGTAAGGATGTAGAGGCTTATCTCACTAGGGGTACGATCGATTCTGCCTACAGGAAAATTAAAGAGACCTTTGGAGAAAAGAGAGCCACTTGTATGAATATCAAGAGCTCAGATGGAAACCCATTTCTAAGCAAAGAAGGGAGTTCCAATAATGATTGCCGGCCGGTGTGGCCGAGCGGTTCTAGGCGCTTCCGTGTTGAACCGCGCGACCGTTACAGTCGCAGGTTCGAATCCTGCCTCGGGCCTGGATGTGTGTGATGTCCTTAGGTTAGTTAGGTTTAAGTAGTTCTGAGTTCTAAGGGGCTGATGACCTCAGATGTTAAGTCCCATAGTGCTCAGAGCCATTGGAACCATTTCGTTCCAAGACGACTTAGGCAATATCTTGTGTCATCCTCCATACACTACGCAAAACGACCATGACGGTAAAATCAGAGATAATTGAGCTTATACGAAGTTTTACCAATAGCCGTTCTTGCAACGATAGATTCGTAAATAGAACAAGAGTTGAGGTGTTCGTCTCTAAAGAGTCGTACTAGCTACTGTATCGGACAGATGGACATCGAATGTCTACCGAGAAATGTTGATGAATACTCAGCAGCCATTGTCGATAGCACACTAGACGGTCGGTAGCGATATGTTCCGAAAAATGTTGCCGTCGCATCCTCTTGTGCGACAAACCTACGTAGAACGAGATTTTTGTTTTGGACCATCTGGTTATGAGTCTGTTCTGGGCGATCCCTTTCGCTTGTAACGACTGTTGCTTTTTGGGGGCAAAGGGCGCTTTGCCTCACTGCTAGAAGAGTCTTCAAATAATGGGAAAACTACTGTACAGACTTCTCTGCCCTGAGAATCCTCTAGATTGTAAAGTAATTGAACATCTGTGTGAACGTCTCGATTGTAGTCTTCACTGCTTGTATCAAACTCCGCGCATCCTTGAACGAGTTTCGTTAGGGGTAGTTTGTCGACGTTGTAGCACCAGAGACGTGAGGTGTATCATTAGCCGCCAATACTACCAGCTGTTCTAGTTGCTGAATGTGCTGCAAACGACAGGCACTCTGGACACGTGTCGTGTAACATAGAAATGTGAGCCCATAAAATACCAGAAAAAGTAAGAGCGATGTTCTTAATCCTCGCAAAATGATATAAGTTGCATCAGATTTTCTCAATGCATCTCTGATCCCTTGGAAACTCAAGGACAACGGAGGAATTATAGGTGCGACCTCGTTAGCAGTGGCAAGAAAACTAGATCTTCACGCGCGACTATTCTATTTACGTAGTCTTTAGATCCTCTACAAGGTCCTGTACAGTATGATAAACAAATGCATCCCTCTAGGGTCTCTAATAGAATTATAACTAACACCACCTCTTAAGATACTGACGGGACTCTTTAAAGGATCACTGTGAATTCCATCTAGAAAGTTGTACTCTATTCACATATTTATCCTGACACACCATATATTTTGTGCCTGAAAGTCATTTACGTTCCGCTAGAGACACTCGGGCTGTGTGACAACGGAGCTGGCACACGATCCCGTGCACGGTGAAGCCGGCACGTGAGGTGGGCGTAGCCGCTGACGTCATACCGCTGATAAGTACCTCAGATGGCCGCCTGGCAGCCGTTCTCTCGTTTGGTCTACACTACTGTCCATTAAAATTGCTACACCAAAAAGAAATGCAGATGATAAACGAGTATTCATTGGACAAATTGATATGTCATTGAACTGACATGTGATTACATTTTCACGCAAGTTGGGTGCATATATCCTGAGAAATCAGAACCCAGAACAACCACCTCTAGCCGTAATAACGGCCTTAATACGCTTGGGCATTGAGTCAAACAGAACGTGGATGGCGCGTACAGGTACAGCTGCCCAGGCAGCTTCAACACGATACCACAGTTCATTAAGAGTAGTGACTGGCGTGTTGTCACCTGCCAGTTTCTCGGCCACCATTGACCAGACGTTTTCAATTGGCGAGAGATCAGGAAAATGCGCTGACCAGGACAGCAGTCGAACATTTTCTGTATCCAGAAAGGCCTGTACAGGACTTGCAACATGCGGTCGTGCATTATCCTGCTGAAATGTAGGGTTTCACAGGGATCGAATGAAGGGTAGAGCTACGGGTCGTAACACATCTGAAATGTAACGTCCACCGTACAAAAGTGCCGTCATTGCGAACAAGAGGTAACAGAGACGTGTAACCAATTGCTCCGCATACCATCACGCTGGGTTATACGCCAGTATGGCGATGGCGAATACACGCTACCAATGTGCGTTCACCGCGATGTCGCCAAACACGGACGTGACCATCATGATGCTGTAAATAGAACCTGCATTCACCCGAAAAAATGACGTTTATCCATTCGTGCACCCAGGTTCGTCGTTGAGTACACCATCGCAGGCGCTCCTGTCTGTGATGCAGCGTCAAGGGTAACCGCAGCCCTGGTCTCCGAGCTGATAGTCCATGCTGCTGCAAACGGCTTCGAACTGTTCGTGCAGATGGTTGTTGTCTTGCGAACGTCCCCATCTGTTGACTGAGGGATCGAGACGTGGCTACACGGTGTGTTACAGCCATGCGGAGAAGATTCCTGTCATCTCGACTGCTAGTGATACGAGGCCGTTGGGATCCAGCACGGCGTTCCGTATTACCCTCCTGAAATCACCGAATCCATATTCTGCTAACAGTCATTGGATCTCATCCAATGCGAGCAGCAATGTCGCGATACGATAAACCGCAATCGCGATAGACTACAATCCGACCTTTATTAAAGTCAGTAACGTGATGGTAAGCATTTCTTCTTCTTACATGAGGCATCACAACGACGTTACACCAGGCAACGCCGGGCAACTGCTGTTTGTGTATGAGAAATGGGTTGGCAACTTTCCTCATGTCAGCACGTTGTAGGTGTCGCCACCGGCGCCAACCTTGGGTGAATGCTCTGAAAAGCTAATCACTTGTATATCACCGCATCTTCTTCCTGTCGGTAAAATTTCGCGTCTGTAGCACGTCATCTTCGTGGTGTAGCAACTTCAATGGCCAGTAGTGTATGAAGATTTTTGTCTAAGTGCCACGCGATCACTCTGAACTCAGCGTTGTCTATTTACATTTCTCGACTCTCTGGATAGATTTATCACGCTTTACGACAACCGTCTCTGTATTCTGGATTTTGCTTATAATCAGCATGTGACGTGTGACGCCAACAACCAAACTCAATTGCCCTTTACATCCACTAGTATCTGTGACATCGTGCTAGAGACCACAAATTTTGTTTTAATAGTGGTATAGAAAATTAAGGACGAAAGTTACTTTGAGATGATGAGTCACTGCCAAATAACATAGGTCGATGAAATTTGGACCGTACATAGAAAGAGTGTGTGACCACCTCGGACGGCAATGAATGCTCTGCTACGTGCTCGCATCACATTCGATATTGCTCCTTGATGCATTCCGTGTTCCCACTTCTCGTCATATGAGGGTACTTCCAGCACTGTCGAAAATGGTCATTCCGGTGGTCCAGATTTTATGGTGTGTGGAGGCATAATGTTGTGAGGACGCACTGATCTCCAAATCATTGAACACGGCACACACACCGCTTAGCGTTATTATAAGACTGTACTCCTTCCCATGTGCGTCTTTTCAAGGTCCAATTCGGCCTTGACTTCCGTTTTATGAAAGACAGTGTGCGACCGCATCGGACCACGCAGGAAGATGGATATTTCGCGATCTGACTGGCCTGCCCGCTCCTCCGACTTATATCGGATTGAACAAGTGTGGGATGCTTTGGGGAGGCGTACTGGAGCACATGCACATGCATCATCGACCATCCAGCAGTTTCCCAAGGCACTGGTGGAGGAGTGGGGCGCCCTACTACATCTCCAACGCTGTCGACTACGCCGGGCCACATTGCGGGGCATGCATTGCTGTTTGTGATGTTTACACACCCTACTAAGAACCACGTTCCGCCGTTTGTAATGTCCAGGGTATCATAGCAAAACTTCGGTGGCTTCAGAGCAATTATTGCCTTTGAATGCAAGTTTCATTTCCGTTAGTCTCACTGCGTATTTCTTTAGATGACCTTCTGTATTACACTCCAGCAGTTCTTTCCATACACCGTCCAAGTTTCATCGATCCACGAGTATGTTATTTGACAGGGATACAACGTGCAAAAAATTACATTTGTCATTTAGTTCTGCACACCAGAGCAGTTTCGTCCAAGTAGGATACATAATTATTGAGAATGGATCGGAAAGAGCACAGATCATAAGCTTGACCGAAAGACGGCGTTACTGGCAGCCACAGAAAATTGGTTGGGAAGTTATTTGCAACCTCACGAAATTGCTGTTTAACACATTCGTCCAATGACTGCTACAAAATGAGAGAGACTAAGCCACTTTGAGCAACAGAAGGAGTTTCTAAAGGAATCAGAAAAACGCCCGTCCTCGAGGCGATACTCCATCGTCACTGTTGTGTAACATCTGCATGAACGGCCATCCAGAGGGAGTCAGCACAAGATCCTCTCATCTACGCAGATGCTGCAGCAGTTGCTCCCTCAGCTGCCAATTTTGAGGAGATGTAAATATAGTTGTCAACAGTGCTTGAAGATGAGTAAAAGTAGCATGATGTGAATCGCCCGAAGCCCAACCCCAGCGTAACACAAATCTGCACATATCAATTGAGAGACAGAAGCTAACAGAAGTTGAAGATAATTTGGGGAGATCAACTGCTTCTTGACTGTGACGCACCAAAGTACGTGAGTGTGAAGCGTGATCGCAGCCTCATCTCCGAAGCCCACGAAAATTATCGTGTAATCCCGAAATAACATCTTCAGCAATGCAGCTAGCAGCACCTGAGTTGCACACCCTGTTGCTCTCCACAAGTTAGCCTCTACTCCGCAGCGGGATACTTTGTACGTTTCGCGAGAAATTTCGCTCATAAAAAAGATTTACACTGTTCTGAATAAGACAGAGCGAATTGTATTGGGTTTGTGCATATGTTCGTAGCGCTATTCCATTAGTTTAATAAACACAACATATACGCATAATAGAGACTTCAGTCCTCAATAATATATTGTCCTTCACTATTTCAACAGTCTGCCAATGCTGTGGTAACTTTCCGATTCCGTGATATTGAGGCGGAGAACTCGTAGAGCCATATTCAGAGTGTATTTTCAACTGGAACGGAGGTTTCTTGAAGTTTGTTCTATAGAGAGCGGAAAAGGAAAAAAACTGGGGGCGCAAGATCAGGTGAATACGAGGTGCGACAATAATGAGACTGATGTGAAAAAATGTTGCTTACCGTTTTAGTCAAGTTTAGTGTTGTCTCCTTCAAAGTAGTTCCCTTCTGATGGCACACACTTTTCCCAGCGCTTCTGCCATTGATAGTAACATTTCTAGAACTCATCTTCTGTAGTATCATCCAAGACCCTCGTCACAGCTTTTTGGACATCTTGTGTTGTTTGAAAATGGTGTCCTTTGACCGCCGTTTTGACTCTTGGAAATAGAAAAAAGTCGCATGTAGCGATATCTGGTGAATCAGGTGGCTGTGGTAGTACTTAAATGCGTTTTGAGGTTAAAAATTTCTGTACTGACAGAGCAGTATGGGATGGCGCATTATCATGATGCAGAATCCAACTATCAGTAATTTATGCACAGACATAAAAAACTCTTCTACGAAGTCTTTTTAAAATTTCTTTGTAGTAATATTGGTTAACTGTTTGTCCAGGAGACACCTACTCTTTATGAACAATTCCCTTCGAAACAAAGAAGCACACAAGTATCCATTTTACTTTTGACTTTGACATGCGGGCTGCCTTCACTAAACATTTTATGCCAACGAAAAACTTGAGCTCTTGACTTAACCTCCTCTCCAAAAGCATTCTGAAGCTTACCGTAAACTGTCGTCGCATTTTCACCCAATTTAACGTAAAAAGAAATGGCATACTGTTGCGCAATATTATGCGGTTCCATTTTCGTGACGAGAGACACAAACACATCTTAACTTATTACAGCACAACTCATGACTGAGCAGTTGCATCGATGTGCCGCTTGGACCAGAAGCAGCTTATAGACCAAGGTCAAAGATATTGTGCCTACACAAGCCTGCAGGGTTACCACATCTTGCAAAGAAAATCAGTCTCATTACTTTATTGTCGCACCTCGTAAGGTAGGTGAAGGATGACTTCCCAACCCAACTCCTGTATAGTGTTTTCTTGGAAGTCTGGCAGAATGCGGGTGTCCGTTATCGTGGAGTTGCTCTTGGATTGCATCTCAGTTGTTGACAATAAATGTCAGCTATCATGATTACACCTCGGGGAAGCAATTCATATTACACCGCACTTTCGTCGTTCCACCAGAAGCAACATTATCTTTTGTGGATGCACGTAGGTCTTTGTACAGGGAGATGCTGCTTTGTTTGGGCTCAACCATTACTTTCTTTTACCTATGTTAGCATAAAGACACCATTTCTCGTCACCAGTAACAATACAGGATAGGAATGGTCGTTGTTTTTCACGAGCCAACTGATGACAATCAAGCAGAGATGTACCCGTTGATTTTGTGATTTTGGCTCAAAGCTTGCGATACCCATACACCCGAATTTTGAATCTTCACCATTGCAAGCAAATGCTGCACGATAGTGGAATGGTCACAGTCATCACATTTGCCAGTTCTATAGTACACTGACATGGATTATTGTGGATTAATGCGTTTAAACGATCATCATCAAGCACAGAAGGTCTTCCTTAACTTGTAGGGTCACTAATGTCAAAACGATCCTCGTCAAAACGAGAAAACCATTTTCTTGCCGTGCTCTGTCCAACGACTTTATCCTCGTACACGGTGCAAAGTTTCTGGCTGCTTCCCTGCTGTTACCCCTCCACTGAACTGAAACAAGAATATGTCGGAAATGTCCCGATTTCTCCACTTGGAGCTCCTTTTTCTAGCATCCGCAGCTCCACTTATAATCTCCAAATAACATTAAGTGAACTCAAATAGTAACAGTGTACTACGAATAAGAAATGACGATAGATAAATAAACCCATAGCAACCAGCATAACAGCATGCAAAACAAAAGCGCTACGATTTCATGCACTAACATAACAACAGGCCGTCTGCTGCAACTGCAGCCAAAATTGTATATACGGCATGAGAATAACACCCCCAGAAGAACAATGCGAGAGATCGACATGAAAAAGTAGAAAAACTTACTCTAGGCATCCGCCTAGGTTCTGAAAAAGAAATCCTGCAGATTGCGGAGGCTAGTCGTTTACATCACAGATTTCGTTGCATCGAGCTGTGGTTAAATATAGTTACTGGATGCTGGTCTGACGATATCAATGGGAACTTTGTGCTGGCCACGATATACCCTATGGGACGTGGATGGCACTGAACGTACGGAGTGTTGGACTGACATGTTCCAAGGAAAACCGGAGAGTCACCCGGTAGTTGTCGGGGGCCTCAAAGCGCACCCCACCTTGTCTGCTGCAGGCTGCACGAACCTTACACAATCATCCATCTGCTGAAAGAGGATGAAAGAACTACCCATGCACCAAGATTTAGTGCTGTACTGTCAGTTTGAAATCTGTCTTTATTTAATACGAATTTTTCTCATCTTTTATTTCTGCTGTTTGTGTTTTCCGTTTCGTTAGTTCACATTGTTTTCATCTACAATTACTTGTGTTTGTATCTATCATCTCCTTCGCTTGTACTACTGAACCGCGGTGCCAATGCACTTGGCGTTCCATGGACGTTATCGGAGACACACGGTGACGTTACAGTAAATAAAAACCGTACCCGTTTTTTGGACTGTCGTATTCACTTTGGAAATCCGAATAGCTTCTCGAGAAAGTTGTCTGATTGTTAAAATAGTAAACGTTAATATGATGGACTTCAAGTGCACTGGCAAACTCATGAGCAGACTTAAGTAATGCAATAGCTTTGTGGCCCACTGGTATATCGTGTGATCATCATTCATCTTACATCCCCTGCTGGATATAAGTTCCTCTAGACTCATCTACGCATTAGGATGAGCTCTAAGCACCCATGTAGTTCCTAAATGTTTTCCAAGGTATTTGCCCATCTTCTGTTAGGTCTGTTACCTTTGATGCCTTGTGGTCATGGTTCTTTCTGCTCTCCTACCAAATAGTCTGCACACCACAATCATTGTAAACCTCCCTTTTTAGGCATACCGGAAGCTCACATTTCAAAATCGTATTTAGTTAACCAAAAACAGTACTAACAAGATTTATTCTCGTGTTTATTTTTTTAGCTGTCCACAATCGTTTTCTTAGCTGTTCTGCGTACGCAAAATCAACCACTGGTGCTACGACTTCATTGCAAACTTGTGCTGTTTTATTTTCGATGTATTTGTTATACATTATGTGCCGTGAATTTAAGATTCGAAGAACGCTGTAATTTCCTGCTCGTCCAGGCGATCACAGTGGCGCTGATCTGGCGCAAGTCTTTGGCCGAAGGGATTAGATTAGATTAGATTAGTTTCCGTTCAATTGATCCGTGCTGAGGAGATCCTCCGGGATGTGGAAAATGTCATATGTTATTTTTTTAAAGCTGAAATAACAATACTAATAGTATGAATATATACAATACATCATTTGTTTCTATTAAAAAAATTCGTCAATGGAGTAGAAGGAGTTGGCCACTAGTAAGTATTTCAGGCTCCTTTTAAACTGATCTTTATTTGTAACTAAATTTTTTTATGTTTGCTGGCAAATTATTGAAGAGGAGTGTTCCTGAGTAGTGGACCCCTTTTTGAACTAAAGTAAGTGCTTTTAAGTGCTTGTGCAGATCATTTTTGTTCCTGGTATTGTATGTATGAACTGAGCTGTTTGTTGGAAAAAGAGATATATTATTTAGGACAAATTTCATTAAGGAGTAAATGTACTGAGAGGCAGTAGTTAGTATACCCAGTTCTTTGAAGAGGTTTCTACAGGACGTCCGTGAATTTACTCCGCAAATAATACGTATTACACGCTTTTAGACGCTGAAAACTTTTGTTTGACGAAGAGTTACCCCAAAATATTATACCATATGACATTATGGAATGAAAGTAGGCTCTGAGCTCAAATGGTTCAAATGGCTCTGAGCATTATGCATATGCTGAGTGGAAACCTCTTACAGGTTCTGAATTGCATATAGTGAGTCTTTTCGAAGTTTAATGTCAGTGATTTGGCTTTAAACCATTTATTAATATCCATGAAAATATCACTAGCAGATCTTTCTAGAACTGCACTCTACATACTATTTATTGCAATACTTGTGTCATCTGCAAACAAAACGAACTCTGCTTCTGGCAGTGTAACTGATGAGAGATCATTAAGAAAAAGCAATGGCCCTAAAATAGATTCTTGTGGGACACCACATGTAATTTCTTCCCATTCTGATGATGACTGATGACTTAATTCACTAGTCCCTTCCACTGACACTCTTTGTTTCCTGTTAGCAAGGTATGACTTGAATCATTTTGCAGCACTCACCGTGACACCATAGAATTCTAATTTATTTAAAAGGATGTTGTGGTTCACACAGTCAGATGCCTTTGACAAATCGCAGAAAATACCTGCTGCTTGTAACTTCTTATTTAATGAATTAAGTACATTTTCACTGTAGGTGTAAATAGCCTTCTCGATATCAGAACCCTTCAGAAATCCAAACTGTGTTCTTGATAATATGTTATTTGTGGTCAGATGGTTGAGAAGCTGCCTGTACATTACTTTTTCTAAAATTTTTGAGAATGCTGGCAAAAGTGAAATCGGTCTGTAGTTTGATGGTATCTCTTTATCCCCTTTCTTGAATAGAGGCTTAACATCTGCATATTTTAGCCAGTCAGGAAATGTCCCAGTTATAATTGACTGGTTACACAAGTAATTTAGAATTGTGCTAAACTCACAAAAATATGCCTTAATTAACTTTGTTGATTTTTCTTCATAACCACTAGAATGCTTTGTTTTTAAAGATTTTATTATGGAAGTTATTTCTTTTGGTGAAGTGAGTGACGTATTCATGTACCTATTTGTAAAGGCTAGTTTCAGATATTCAAGGGCATTATTTACTAATCCTGATAACGGATATAAAGTACTTGGTAAATAGATTTGTCACACTATGCCCATCGGTTACTAATGTGTCATCTACCCTTAATGCTATTTGCTCCTGTTCCTTTCTGGTTCGGCAGCGTTTTGAGCTGTAGTTACTGCTATTCCGGGCTGACATCGGGCGGCAGCAGACGGAAGTACTTTGGACACAACGAGCAAACATCATCCGGATGTCAGAGTAGTGGCCGCAGGGAGCGGTCGGACAGCCAACAGTCAACGCCGGCCGTGCCTGTGCAGGGTGGCGGCGACCGGGGTTCATGAAGCGAGCTGTGCCTGGAGATGTGGGTGGCAGAGGGGGCGATACGGAGACTTGAAGGGAAGCGTTGACCGGTAGCCGTGCTACGATGAGCTGACGAGTCGAGGGATGGAGCTGGGCCTGGCTCAGTTGTGGCATTGACGTAGCGTAGCAAGCCGAAAGGAAGTACATACAATCATTCGGTGGACAACCAACGAATACGCAGCCTGCTGCACAGCTGGTGTGCCGAGGAGCCGAGACTGGGACTCCATTAATGATTTACGTGAGGCATGGCCGCACAGTGTGGACTCAAGAGGCCAGGTGGGCGGTTGGTGTCCTTCCCGGGTGAGAGGACGGCGATTCCAGAAGATAAGCAGACAGGGGCTTTCCGTATTACAAGAGGAACATTGACAGTGTGCTTTGCTGACCGACAGTCGAATATTGTCAGTTGAATTCATTCACGCGGTGTTTAGTGTACATTGAAGGGTACAAGCAGAGTACACTGCGTGTAACGATTTCCCAGTGACGTTCCACATCACAGGGCCACGTGCAATGTTGAGGTTACTGTGCTTGCTTGCGCACTGCGTGTGCGGTTGTTTTCTCGGAACGAGAGTTTTGTTCACCCGTCTGTTATTATTATGCTGTGAGTGTAACCAGAATTCTACATGCTGTTGTACGGAGAATTATAATTGTTAACTTGAAAGGTGGCTACACTGAGTCACAGCGCCAGAGATTGCGCCAAAGAGTATTATTCAGCCGCCTCCACTGGCAGTGCTTGTTGAGAAGTTGCTGAGGGCAGTAGTAGTTCTGAGGTAGTCGTAGTTGCAGTACTAGTTGTGAGCATGTCGTGTGCAGTTGTTCTGATGGGCTAGACAGCCGATGCTGTTCGATTGGAGATGTTGTAATGATCAGAGTGTATTTTTCGACAATATGTATGAAGGTAACGAATTTATTTTTATTTCAAATTCCCTAAATAACAATGCGTCTTGGTCACAGGTTCAGTCAACAAAGCATCTGGCTTGTGTTCATGTATTAGACTGTAATTATGGTTTCTATGTGCAATTATAGTATTTCTGGTTTATTTCATTACTTCATTGTAAATGGCGTTTAAAGCATCTTGTCGTAATGAGGAAGAACTGTGCCAGATGTGTACGTTGAATCACACTTCCACACACAGAACAGCTACACTTATGCTTTCTTGTTTCGTAGCTTTTATAGTTGCTGGGGACTTAATTAATTAATTGTGTTAACGGAAATTTCCTTTCATTCTTTGTTGTTATTCTATGCAGTCAGATTGCGTACTAATATTATTCAGGGCCAACCGGTTACGAGACTGCGTAACCGGACAAACAGCGACTAAAATTAAAATTATTAGCAATCTATTTAATTAAGCCCCCATGCAAACTTTGCCTACGTAATATTCAGTTGGTTGGTTGTAGTGTTGTAGTGTGGCAGTGGTGAAGGTCGCGGTTGGTAGATATAAGACTTAGTTCAAAACTTAACATACGTAACCCCAATTAAATATGAGGGCTGTTTTTCTGAACTATTGGTTTTTTAAGTGGTTATATTTGGAAGCTGTTTTCATTTTGTGATTATTTCATTTTTTTCTTTTTTTTTTGCCAAAAGGGCGAATATTGAGAACTGTCTGAGTTCTCGTCGTTACCACACAATTCTGTATTATTGGGGCGGTGTTAATTTCAAGTTGTTTCATCACTGTGCTAAAGAAATTCTTATTCGTTTCTTGTGTTAATCTATCGCCCATGCTTCAGGAACTATGACTGGGCCACTTATTAAAATCCAATTTGTCAAATTGTTGTTTTGTTACTTGTCGAGGGAGGTATTTTAGGTTTAATAAGAATTGTTTGACAGAGTAAGTCTACATCTGCACAACCCCCAGTCCGAACCCAACCCCTCTAAAACCCTACACTTTAATTATTTTTATCGTTTTACTGTTTGAAGTCTACTATCAAACTCGATTTGTTAGAAATTTGTTCTAGAAATGTATATGCGCTACAGGCAAATCACACAATACCATCAGGAACCGTAAGATGTTATATGGTACACCAGATGCATTCCTTTTTCGTTTCCTTTCTTGTAGTAATGCTGACACTAGTTCTCGTGATATGAGATCTCCTTTGCTGAACCATCTTCAGTTTTGAATTCTTCACTATCCCGATGGATTCAAATAGAAAATGTAGCTCAGATGTAGATACAATTTAGTATATTATCGTAGGCCTCATCAGTGAAGTCTTTCTCAAATTCTGTTAATACAGATTTTGGTGTATCCAAGTCAAAAGCTTTCTTAGAAGCTATGAAAAAGTGGTAATGCAATCTCGTTGCTTCGTTGAATAATTTTATCCAAGACTTACAAAAGGTCCATTGTAAAGTCTTCTTTACCCTTGCCTGTTTAAAATCTAATGTTTTCTGTATGGAAGGAAGCTGTATAATGCTCACCGTGTTATTGCACAGCCTTGTAAATCATTATCTTGGCCACGAAAGTACCTGTGACACGGCAGTGTCCCCGCCGGCGGCGCCCTTGCCGTACATGGGGTTGTCGAAGGCCTTCTCTGGGGGCGGGGGCGCCACCACGGACACGTGGCTGTCCTCCTGGTCCGTATTCTCGAAGCGAGCGAACACGAATGGCCGGCCGTCTCCTTGCAGCGACCTGCAACAGCGCGACTCCTCCTCAAACAGCTCGTCGCAGACGTACTGAGGGATAGGTGCTCATAACCTCCCCATCCCCAGCTGATGAGGTACGAATATGAACTTTTGCTTGGGGTAAGAAAGTATAACCACGAAGAAAGCAGAAAGAAACGTAGTCACCCAAATGAGGTATCATTATGAAATTAGTAAGAGGCATGTATGTGAACCATTGCCCTCCGGTCTACCACGTTCAGAGAACACACCATGTGCACAATAATAAGTTCGGCATTACATATTCGGAATATCTGTACATTATAAAACATGTATGTACTTACACAGTGGGTTTGCTGGCGACAGCACTTGTGTGCGTGTCTTTGGCTATGATAGATGGGTCACTGCACAATATAAGGTGAAATAACGCGTGTACTTCATTCGCACAATGTGTTCCATAAATTCCATCATTAAGGACAACATTAGAATATAGGAAATTTCAAATTATACATCAATTCGCAGAACCAACCAGTGCAGGCTACTTCTACACTACTGGCCATTAAAATTGCTACACCACGAAGATGACGTGCTACAGACGCGAAATTTAACCGACAGGAAGAAGATGCTGTGATATGCAAATGATTAGCTTTTCAGAGCATTCACACAAGGTTGGTGTCGTTGGTGACACCTACAACGTGATGACATGAGGAACGTTTCCAACAGATTCCTCATACACAAACAGCAGTGGACCGGCGTTGTCTGCTGAAACGTTGTTGTGATGCCTCGTGTAAGGAGGAGGAATGCGTACCATCACGTTTCTGACTTTCATAAAGGTCGGATTGTAGCCTATCACGATTGCGGTTTATCGTATCTCGACACTGCTGCTAGCGTTGGTCGAGATCCAATGACTGTTAGCAGAATATGGAATCGGTGGGTTCAGGAGGGTGATACGGAACGCCGTGCTGGATCCCAACGGCCTCGTATCACTAGCAGTCGAGATGACAGGCATCTTATCCGCATGGCTGTAACAGATCGAGCAGCCACGTCTCGATCCCTGAGTCAACAGATGAGGACGTTTGCAAGACAACAACCATCTGCACCAACAATTCGACAACGTTTGAAGCAGCATGGACTATCATCTCGGAGACCAATGCTGCGGTTACCCTTGACGCTGCATCACAGACAGGAGCGTCTGTGATGGTGTAATCAACGACGAACCTGGGTGCACGAATGGCAAAACGTCATTTTTTCGGATGAATCCAGGTTCTGTTTACAGCATCATTATGGTCGCTTCCGTGTTTGGTGACATCGCGGAGAACGCACATTGGAAGCGTGATTTCGTCATCTCCATACTGGCGTATCACCCGGCGTGATGGTATGGGGTGCAATTGGTTACACGTCTCGGTCACCTCTTGTTCGCATTGACGGCACTTTGAACAGTGAACGTTACATTTCAGACGTATTACGACCCGTGACTCTACCCTTCATTCGATCCTTGCGAAACCCTACATTTCAGCACGATAAAGTACGAACGCATGTTGCAGGTACTGTACGGGCCTTCCTGGATACAGAAAATTTTTCGACTTCCGCCCTGGCCAGCCTGATGTCTCACCAACTGAAAACGTCTGGTCAATGGTGGCCGAGCAACTGGCTCGTCACAATACGCTAGTCGCTACTCTTGATGAACTGTGGTATCGTGTTGAAGCTGCATGGGCAGCTGTACCTGTACACGCCATCCGAGCTCCGACTCAATGCGCAGGCGTATCAAGTTCGTTATTACGGCCAGAGGTGGTTCCTTATGGGTACTGATTTCTCAGGATCTATGCACCCAAATTGCTTGAAAATGTAATCACATGTCAGTTCTAGTATAATATATTTGTCCAATGAGTACCCGTTTATCATCTGCATTTCTTCTTGGTCTAGCAATTTTAATGGCCAATAGTGTATAAATAATGCAACAAGAACATACAAGGTGTAACGATTATAAGTTCATATATTTTACATTCGATACCTTAATATGTACACACATTGGTGTGGTTGTTTTTCCTCTGCATCGAACTGTCTTACCACAAGCACGGCACATACTTTTGCTACCTGATATTTTCTGCACGGTTGTAACTGCACTGCTATGTGGACTACACCTCTCAGTATAGGCTATTCGTTTTGCGTCCACACGTCCACACTTCAGAATCGGACATGCTACCCAAGGGAAAATAAACATTAATCGTTTGCTCTTGCCATATGTACTTGGAAGTACTAACCAATCTAAAAACATACTACTCCTAATAGCTACATTTACTCGTCCGCAAATGAAGTAAATACTGATGTAATTTTGTTCAGTACACTGTTCTCAGTCACCCATAAAAATATCTGCGCTTATACCCATTACACCCTCTATAAATAAATAATTATAAGAATTATATCTACTTCTTAGGACCCAGAAGACATGGCCAAATGTCAATCTCACTTTCTATACATTCACTCAGTCGGCTAGTATGTAAATGATTACATTCCGTGACCAGCATGTGGAACATCTTGGTGATGATTCCGCAACTGGGATAATAATTTTGAAGAAAATGTGAGAAGCGTTTGCACTTTTATTTTCAACCACGACGAGTTTCGATGTCTGAGGCAATTATTAGTGGTATCTACGTAGTATCAAACAACAAAGTACAACAGAATCAGTCAAATGGCGAAGAATGTAGCAATAAGCATCAACAACAAATCAAGTACATAAATTTTCAAAAGAACTCGCCCGTACACTTCATAAAAGAAATAAATTGAAAACTAACGTATTGTGAACTCGTCTACTATTAAAATGAATATATGTTATGTAAACTAAATAATGTCAAAAACTACTTGTAGCAAACACCGTAAAAACACGACAGTTATCGAGGAAATCGACATATGTCAGGCGTCCTGAGAGGACAGAGGAAGACGGCTGAGGCGTGCAGGGAGATCGCACGTAAATAGGGCAGACGAAAGTTACTAGCAGGGACAGAAGGGGACAGGCAGCCAAGGAGGCAGAAGCAAATAATGAGATAAAAACTGACATGACGCTTTAAAAGTTAAATAGAAAACAAAACGAACTGTAATTTAAAATACTGGCAAGGATCAAGGATGTAGAAATATTATTACCAAAAGAGAAAGCACAACAGATGACGCTCAGAGAAGCTATGATGAACGAAACCTCCATTTGGAAACTAACGATAGTAAACAAATGGAAACAGCAGATGATATCTGTGCCTGCAGACATAATGTTGATGCAACATGTGGCCATAAGGAACTGAGCGTGGTCTGCTGTGTACAAGAAATGGGCCTGATGTGCAAACAGTCTGAAAGGTATTCAGAAAACAATGTTTTAGGCTTTTTTGTTCAAAGAATATCGTTCTTATTGCGCTACACAAGATTGTAGATTTCAGTTTCCTCAAAACTGTACATATCTGTACCTTTTCCCATTTAATGCGAAATCGTGAGAATATTGGCAACATTAGTGACACTGTATCGTTTTGAAAATAAGTGTGAAGCGAAGGTAGATTTGTCTTCCGCATTTTTCCTCCCTACTTCTGTATACTCTTTGAATCTAGTTTTAAAGTTTCTGCCTGTTTGTCCAAAATAAAAGGCGTTACAGATCAGCGCATATAAGAAACTTTCTCGTAAAAGGGAAACGAGATGAATTTTACCTTGCGTACTTCATCGTCACTATGTTGCCTCGATTTTGAAGAACCTCAAGTTTAGAATTACATAATTACATATCTTATCAAAACTGCTACGGAAAATTGATAGTCGTTCTGGGAGGCAATTTGACTCAATATATACTGTTCTTTATATTTACTGAATTACTAAGGCCTAATTTAAGCCATATGCTTGTCATTTCTTGGAAAAATGCTTTGTTTTGCTGTTCTGGGTGGCAAGAGTTCTGAGAAATAATGACATCAGTTGTTGTAGGTTTGCAATAAGTTCAAAACGAATGATTTCTTTTGACTTTAGTAGTGCATAAATGAAGAAAATGAATGGGTATATTTTGATGATGTCCTATGGTGAAGTGAATGTTAGGATAAAATTCGTTCTCATAAGAGCTAACAGATCAGTGTCGTCATTTGATCCTAGCTGGAACAATACAATATTATATACGTATATTTTGTAGTAGCTAAATCATTTCCTGCCTTTCTTACAGTTCTCTATAACAGGTGGAATAGTCACTGGAGGGCATTAGTGTTGTTCGTGCTTAGTGTTGTTACCGATGTTGGTAGGGTACGTCAGGGCCATGAAGAGCGTCAGATGTGGCGTGATCACTGAGGACACGTTGACGCCACGAACTCGTGTGTTGTCAGCACCTGACAGAGTTTGGAAGTGAACTCATTGTCGTCTCCATCTGGCCCGCTAGTCTAACGTTGCAATATCCAGATTCGTGATGCAATCGGGTATAACAGTGGCCTGATTTAGACTGCGTGGGTACGTCAGTGC
Source organism: Schistocerca gregaria (assembly GCF_023897955.1). NCBI lineage: Eukaryota > Metazoa > Arthropoda > Insecta > Orthoptera > Acrididae > Schistocerca > Schistocerca gregaria. The sequence continues at coordinate 654,732,600 of NC_064923.1, forward strand.
ACGCGTTGTCGTCAAGATTCTGGTCGACCACGTCTGACCCCAACAATGGAGGATCGCCGTATTTATGCATTAAGTTCTCGTAGCCTCTTGATTTTTGAAGGGACACTCCCCTGGTGGTGAATGAGATAACGATGATGGCACAACCGTACGTCACGGATATCCTAAGTCCTCTCATGTTACCTATCGTGCGGCAGTGACACGATCCGGTTTTTCCACTGGACAATGTTAGGCCACACAAGAACTTACCTCTATGAATTGTCTGTTGGTTGTTAAGGTACGCCATCGGACAGCGAGATCGCCAGTTCTGTCCCCGACAGAACGTAGTGTAAGATGGCAAGAACTACGCCCCTTACATGAAGTCATTAAAGATCACCTAACTCACGTTGAGCGAACAGTAGGGCTGATCAAAATGACTGACAAGGCACAATGCATCTTGTAGAGGGTATAGTATGGACGTATTGGAATAATTAATGTCGGGTGATGGTTTTAAAGTAATTCACATGACATGAAAACTTTATGGAAACGCGTCAATTTACTGGAGGCTAGTTTACCTCAGGGAAGTACTCAGAATTGACCGTGGCCGCCGGGGGAGCGGCTAAGGGAAGCGACAGTAGGCAGCTTAGGGCGGCTCAAGCTCTGAGAAAGCGGTAGCGGTGCGCGGCCTCCAGCCACCTTAAGATGAGTGACAGTGAGTGGGTGGTTGACCCCGACTCAATGCCGGTGTACCGGGAAACAGACAGAGAACTTGTACGCCTGTTGATAAATGTCCGTCGTCCCGTTTTATGTGAAACATGCGAAAAAAGCAGTGCAAAGCTATGGTGGAGTGGTCAACAGAGGTCAAAATATGCATGTTCGTGACTATAGCAACTTCACACTGAATTCACGGTCCGCAGAGTCTGAAGCAAAGCAGGTGGAGAGTGACAGAATGAATGGGAATGTAGTACTGAGGAATTTGAAGTACTCTCCTGGGAGTCAGAATTCCGGAAAACTTGGTGTTGTGCAGACGCTAACCTTGATGGGTGGCCTGGGAAGAGCTAAATAACAGAAGCTGAGAGGAAGGGAAATTTTGTGGGAATTTGTTCGCTTCCTAGAGCAGGCATTGGTTGGCACTGGGAAGCGACGCATAATTAACGCGACTTGCGCTGCAATTGTCGTAAGTGATTTTGCTAGAGGGGAAACAGAGGGGAAGAGCGGACTGTGAGAAGTCTCCGTAGAGGTCTTCTGTTCCCAGCTTGCCTAGAGTGCGGACGTGACGTTCTTTACTCAGATTGCCTGAGAAAGAGTGAGCATGTCTGCAGTTTAGGACTTAGCGAATGGAACGATTGAGCTTGGAGATAGAAAGTTTTGGCTCAGCTATGTACTGAGCAAGATAGCTTGGAGTGAGTAGACGAGCGCGCCTTGCAGCACCACGAGGTCGGCCGACGTCCACACAACGACGCCGGTCCGCCACGCTGAATTCGGTGATATTGCACCCGCTCCGGCCACTGATTAATTTGTTGGATCACGTTGGCAAAGTTCCCACGAGAGTTTCATGGGCCGTGTATTGTAGAATTCTTCTCGCACTTCGCATTAAGCCTGGGTCAGTCGATAGGAATTACTTTTGAGTTATCGCGCTTTACTCCCTGCAAACGCAATTTATTACCACTGCCCGATAGGAGAGTCTTGTAATGTAATGATTGAAGGTCGGGAGTTAAAATAAATTTGTGCTAATCGACTGCATCTGTTTTCAATCAAGTAGTTGAAATCGCAAGTCACTTTCTTAATTAATTTTATGTTCAACATTTGCATATGGTGTTCAATAGCTGAATATAACATCAATGTGCACCCCTTTTTAATTAAAAGTGATCTATTCTGAATAAATTAATGTCGAAACTGCCACTGCAGTTCAATCAGGTGTCACAGGGCGATATTACTTTTTTGCGTTATCCGATATTGTGGCAGTTTTGCACTCTCTGTTGATCTGTTAGTCAATTAGTTGGGGTGAACACACGCCAAAACCAGCTAAGTGGCTGGTGGGGTGCTACAGTAGGTGGAACCAATTCGGACGACAACTCCGTCCCACTGCCAATATCCAAGATATCGAGGACGAGCTACAACAGCTATGGGACACCTTACTTCGCGAGCGCATGCAGTGCGGAGAGGGTCTTAGGAGGGTATGTGCGGTAGCGGCGGTACTCACTGTCCGTGTCGGTAGACGAAGAGGAAGAAGAGCCCGGCCATGAGCAGCAGCACGGCGGCGAGCGCGCCCACCATGAAGGCGAACAGAGCCAGGGCGGCACCGCCGCGCAGCTCGGGGCCCGACGCCTGCACCGACGCCGCCAGCACTCCCAGATTCGGATCTGCAACACGCGAAGCCACCCACTCTGGCAAGTTAACCCCTCCTCGCGTTGTCAGGTCACGAACACCCCAAAGCTGGAGGCTGATCGTATGTTAACGCTATCAGCCGTACATTTTTTTAAACAGTGGTAACTGATCCTGTTTAATTCTCGCTACACCACATGTCGCTGATGACCTCACCTGTCGTGTTGGAGAGGCTGCTCCGGCACTTAATGAAAGAACAGGGTACAACCAACGACGATTTCTGGTGCACTTTGGAACGAATGATACCTGCCTTCTGGACTCCAAGTTCATACTTCATCCATTCAAGCGATTGACAGAGAAGGTTCAGAATACCGTTCTTATAAATATATAGCCTTTCTTGGCCTATTTCAGTCTCATAAATATCCTTCCGGGTCTACTGCCGTGACGACAGCATGGCTGGATGCAAACCGAAGGGGCCGCGGTTCGCTAGTCGGACGGTAAGGGGATTTTCTTCGATCGGTGAGTGGGTGATGTGTTTTCCTCATTATTTCATAGCCACTGACAAGAAACTCGCCTAAATGGGGTCAACTAAAAAGACTTGCATCTGGCGGGAAACAGGCACGACAAAAAAAAGGTTCAAATAGCTCTGAGCACTAAGTGACTTAACATCTGAGGTCATCAGTCCCCTAGAACTTAGAACTACTTAAACCTAACTAACCTAAGGACATTACACACATCCATGCCGGAGACAGGATTCAAAACTGCGATCATAGCGGGCGCGCGGTTCCAGACTGTAGCGCCCAGAACCGCTCGGCCACTTCCGCCGGGCCGCCACAACACAAACCGCGCATGCGCGCTCACACGCACACACACACACACACACACACACACACACACACACACACAGAGAGAGAGAGAGAGAGAGAGAGAGAGAGAGAGAGAGAGAGAGAGAGATTGTCGTGACTTCATATAAAATACTTACAATGATAATACACTATTGGCCATTAAAATTTCTACACCAAGAAGAAACGCAGGTGATAAACGGGTATTCATTGAACAAATATATTATACTAGAACTGACACGTGATTACATTTTCTCGCAATTTGGGAGCGTAGATCCTGAGAAATCAGTACCCAGAACAACCACCTCTGGCTGTAATAATGCCCTTTATACGCCTGGACATTGAATCAAACAGAGCTTGCATGGCGTGTACATGTACAGCTGCCCATGCAGCTTCAACACGATACCACAGATCATCAAGAGTAGTGACTGGCGTTTTGTGACGAGCCAGTTGCTCGGTCACCATTGACCAGACTTCAGTTGGTTACAGATTTGGGGAATGTGCTGGCCAGGGCAGCTGTCGAACATTTTCCGTATCCAGAAAGGCCCGTACAGGACCTGCAACCTTGCGGCCGTGCATTATCCTGCTGAAATGTAGGGTTTCGCAGGGATCGAATGAAGGGTAGAGCCACGGGTCGTAACACATCTGAAATGTAACGACCGCTGTTCAAAGTGCCGTCAATGCGAACAAGAGGTGACCGCGATATGTAAACAATGGCACCCAGTACCATCATGCCGGGTGAAACGCCAGTATGGCGATGACGAAAACATGCTTCCAATGTGCGTTCACCGCGATGTCGCCAAACACGGATGCGACCATACGATGCTGTAAACAGGATCTGGATTCATCCGAAAATATGACGTTTTGCCATTCGTGGACACAAGTTCGTCGTTGGGTACACCATCGCAGCCGTTCCTGTCTGTGATGCAGCGTCAAGGGTAACCGCACCCATGGTCTCCGAGCTTATAGTACATGCTGCTTCAAACGTTGTCGAATTGTTGGTGCAGATGGTTGTTGTCTTGCAAACGTCCCCATCTGTTGACTCAGGGATCGAGACGTGGCTGCTCGATCTGTTACAGCCATGCGGATAAGATGCCTGTCATCTCGACTGCTAGTGATACGAGGCCGTTGGGATCCACCACGACGTTCCGTATTACCCTCCTGAACCCACCGATTCCATATTCTGCTAACAGTCATTGGATCTCGACCAACGCGAGTAGCAATGTCACCATACAATAAACCGCAATCGCGATAGATCACAATCCGACCTTTACCAAAGTCGGAAACGTGATGGTACGCATTTCTCTTTCTCACAACAACGTTTCAGCAGGCAACGCCGGTGAAATGCTGTTTGTGTATGAGAAATCGGTTGGAAACTTTCCTCATGTCAGCAAGTTGTAGGTGTCGCCACCGGCGCCAAGCTTGTGTGGATGCTCTGAAAAGATAATCATTTGCATATCACAGCATCTCCTTCCTGTCGGTTAAATTTCGGGTCTGTAGCACGACATCTTTGTGATATAACAATTTTAATGGCCAGTAGTGTATTAAAATAAGTGACGTCCGGCCAGTTGCATTTGCATTCCTCGGGGCAGTGACTAGCTGTAATATAACTACTTCAGTCCACTGGATTCCTAACGATGTCACAAGACCGCCAGCGTCACAGTTCTTGTACTTTATTGGCTATAAAATATCATCGATCGGTCTTACTAGAGACAGGATGGAGGTGGTACACGCGGACTGTTGCTATTGATTTCCCGAGACAAATTGGCGATAAGCTTGTGTAGACCGCGTTTCCCTGCTGTTAGTAGAGGAGAAACGACGCTCGTTCCGCCTATGCTGTTTGTTTGGCCGGTCACAGCAGCGTCTGGTTAAGCGATTGCCGTGCGATCACACACGGCCTGTCATGTTGGAAGGAGCGGCAACCAGGATGTCGGCAGCCTGTAGCATCCTCTCTCTCGATGTTGTTAAGCTGCTTATAGATTTTTGTTGTCTCTCTTAATTAGCACAAGCGCAACCAGTGCCATCATGCAGGTACCCTTCCCTTCTACTCATCCTTCCAAAAAACTAATAGACTGCCATCAATCGTGGCCGCTATGATGTGCTGCCTAACGATTTCAATTGCCTCTCTTAAGCTCCACGTGCACAACCACCGCTATCTAGCAAGTACAAGTCTTCTGTACTCATTCTCTCTGAAAATGAATAGGCTGCCAACAATGGTGACAGCGCTCTAGTAACGCTCCTTTCTGTTCCCTAACGATTACAATTGCCTCTCCTAATCCCCATGAACACAACCTCTGCTATCTACCAAGTACAGGTTCTTTGTACCCACAATCTCAGGAAATTAACAAGCTGCCCACAACAGCAGCAGTGCTCCACACAACCACTGCTATCTAGGAAGTACAGGACTTCTGTACTCATCCTCTGTTAACAGGCTGCCCACAACCGTTGCAGTGCTCTGCTAATGACGCTCTTTTCCGATCCCTAACGATTTCAGTTGCCTCTCCTAATTTACACGTGTCCAACTACTGCTGACTAGCAAGTACAGATACTCTGTACTCATCCTCTATGAAAATTAATAGGCCGCCAACAATCGAGGCAGTGCCCTGGTAATGCCACTCCGTTGTCCTACCTAACGATTTCAATTACATAATTAATTTGTACGTGCACAACCACAGCTAACTAGTAAGTGCAGCTACTCTGTATTCATCCTCTCTGAAAATTAATAGGTTGCCCACAATCGTGGCATATCTGTGGTATTGCCACTATGTTGTGCTGCCTATCGATTTCAGTTGCCCATCTTAATTTGCCCGTGCACAACCACTGCTTACTAGCAAGTACAGGTACTCTGTTCTCATCCTCTCTGGAAATAAATAGGCTGCCCACAAGCGTGGCATTTCTCTGGTAATGCCGCTATGTAGTGCTGCCTAACGATTTCAATTGCCTCTCTTAATTTGCAGGTGCACAACCACTGCTATCTGGCACATACAGATCATGTCTACTCATCGTCTCTGAAAATTAATAGGCTACCCACAATCGCAGCAGTGCTCCGGTAATGCAGTTCTATTGTGCTTCCGCAATCCAACATAGCGTTCGTAGTTCGCTACGTGGGTGCTAACAGCCCTGCAACGCATCAGTAGTCTTCCTTAAGTGCCCGCCATCTTTCCTAATATCGGCCAGTGGTATTTTACGACCAATGAAATCTAAGAATTGTGTGGTCGGTGTTCTTACGACACCGATAGGAATACCGCGATGGAAACTGCATCACTGTACTGAAAATAAGTTTTCGGGCTGCATCGTAAAGCCATGCCCCGGACCATAAAGAGGGGGCTGTCGTCGTCGCCTTGGCAGCAATGGACAGTGCATGTTCCCGTAACACTGCTATCTGATTCTGAGCCTGCTGTGGCTAGAACACTAGTTAGTGGTTCAATAAATCTTATCGAGTTCGAAAAGCGACTGGCTGCATATAGTACATACATAAACTGCCAATTTAAAGTACTGCTGCAGTTGTAGATCCAGAATGAATATAATGAGCTTACGGTTTTATCTTGGGGATACTGCATATTCTACCAGTGTTTCATACGCTGTAAATCACGTAACAAGGCAATGAGTAAGAAAAATAGCAGCAGTTGCAAAAAAGTAAGTGTTATACAATAGCGTCCTTAAGGAATATACCTCTACGTAAAGGAAAAATAGATCTTGCAGTTTATGCAGTAACCACCATATCTAAACTACTGGCCATTAAAATTGCTACACCAAGAAGAAATACAGATGATAAACGGGTGGGTATTCATTGGTTGTTGTTGTTGTTGTTGTTGTGGTCTTCAGTCCTGAGACTGGTTTGATGTAGCTCTCCATGCTACTCTATCTTGTGCAAGCTTCTTCATCTCCCAGTACCTACTGCAGCCTAAATGCTTATGAATCTGCTTAATATACTCATCTCTTGGTCTCCCTCTGCGATTTTTACCCTCCACGCTGCCCTCCAGTACTAAATTGGTGATCCCTTGATGCCTCAGAACATGTCCTACCAACCGATCCCTTCTTCTAGTCAAGTTGTGCCACAAACTCCTCTTCTCCCCAATTCTATTCAATACCTCCTCATTAGTTTTGTGATATACCCATCTAATCTTCAGCATTCTTCTATAGCACCAAATTTCGAAAGCTTCTACTCTCTTCTTGTCTAAACTATTTATCGTCCACGTTTCACGTCCATACATGGCTACACTCCATACAAATACTTTCAGAAACGACTTCCAGACATTTAAATCTATACTCGAGGTTAACAAGTTTTTCTTCTTCAGAAACGCTTTCCTTGCCATTGCCAGTCTACATTTTATATCCTCTCTACTTCGACCATCATCAGTTATTCTACTTCCCAAATAGCAAAACTCCTTTACTACTTTAAGTGTCTCATTTCCTAATCTAATTCCCTCAGCATCACCCGACTTAATTCGACTACATTCCATTATCCTCGTTTTGCTTTTGTTGATATTCATCTTATATCCCCTTTCAAGACACTGTCCATTCCGTTCAACTGCTCTTCCAGGTCCTTAGCTGTCTCTGACAGAATTACAATGTCATCGGCGAACCACAAAGTTTTTATTTCTTCTCCATGGAATTTTAATAGCTACTCCGAACTTTTCTTTTGTTTCCTTATACAGATTGAATAACATCGGGGATAGGCTACAACCCTGTCTCACTCCCTTCCCAACCACTGTTCTCCTTTCATGTCCCTCTACTCTTATAACTGCCATCTGCTTTCTGTACAAATTGTAAATCGCCTTTCGCTCCCAGTATTTTAGACCTGCTACCTTTGGAATTTGTAAGAGAGTATTCCAATCGACATTGTCAAAAGCTTTCTCTAAGTCTACAAATGCTAGAAACGTAGGTTTTCCTTTCCTTAATCTAGCTTCTGAGATAAGTCGTAGGGTCAGTATTGCCTAACGTGTTCCCATATTTCTACGGAATCCAAACTGATCTTCCCCGAGGTCGGCTTCTATCAGTTTTTCCATTCGTCTGTAAAGAATTCGCGTTAGTATTTTGCAGCTGTGACTTACTAAACTGATAGTTCGGTAATTTTCACATCTGTCAACACCTTCTTTCTTTGCGATTGGAATTATTATATTCTTCTTGAAGTCTGAGGGTATTTCGCCTGTCTCATACATCTTGCTCACCAGATGGTAGAGTTTTGTCAGGACTGGTTTTCCCGAGGCTGTCAGTAGTTCTAATGGAATGTTGTCTACTCCAGGGGCCTTGTTTCGACTCAGGTCTTTCAGTGCTCTGTCAAATTCTTCACGCAGTATCATATCTCCCATTTCATCTTCATCTACATCCTCTTCCATTTCCATAATATTGTCTTCAAGTACATCGCCCTTGTATAGACCCTCTATATACTCCTTCCACCTTTCTGCTTTCCCTTCTTTGCTTAGAACTGGGTTTCCATCAAAGCTCTTGATATTCATGCAAGTGGTTCTCCTTTCTCCAAAGGTCTCTTTAATTTTCCTGTAGGCAGTATATATCTTACCCCTAGTGAAATAAGAGTCTACATCCTTACATTTGTCCTCTAGCCATCCCTGCTTAGCCATTTTGCACTTCCTGTCGATCTCATTTTTGAGCCGTTTGTATTCCTTTTTGCTTGCATCATTTACTGCATTTTTATATTTTCCCCTTTCATCAATTAAATTCAATATTTCATCTGTTACCCAAGAGTTTCTACTAGCCCTCGTCTTTTGAGCTATTTGATGCTCTGCTGCCTTCGCTATTTCATCCCTCAAAGCTACCCATTCTTCTTCTATTGTATTTCTTTCCCCCATTCCTGTCCGTTGTTCCCTTATGCTATCCCTGAAACCCTGTGAAACCTCTGGTTCTTTAAGTTTGTCCAGGTCTCATCTCCTTAAATTACCACCTTTTTGCAGTTTCTTCAGTTTTAATCTACAGTTCATAACCAACAGATTGTGGTCAGAGTCCACATCTGCCCCTGGAAATGTCTTACAATTTAAAACCTGATTCCTGAATCTCCGTCTTACCATTATATATACCATCTGATATCGTCTAGTATCTCCAGGGTTCTTCCATGTATACAACTTTCTTTCATGGTTCTTGAACCAAGTGTTAGCTATGATTAAGTTATGCTCTGCGCAAAACTCTACCAGACGACTTCCTCTTTCATTTCTTACCCCCAATCCATATTCACCTACTATGTTTCCTTCTCTCCCTTTTCCTACTCTCGAATTCCAGTCACCCATGACTTAAATTTTCGTCTCCATTCACTACCTGAATAATTTCTTTTATATCATCATACATTTCATCAATTTCTTCATCATCTGCAGAGCTAGTTGGCATAGAAAGTTGTACTACTGTAGTAGGTGTGGGCTTCGTGTCTATCTTGGCCACAATAATGCGTCACTGTGCTGTTTGTAGTAGCTTACCCGTACTCCTATTCCTTTATTCATTATTAAACCTACTCCTGCATTACCCCTATTTGATTCTGTATTTATAACCCTGTATTCACTTGACCAAAAGTCTTTTTCCTCCTGCCACCGAACTTCACTGATGACCACTATATCTAACTTTAACCTAACCATTTCCCTTTTTAAATTTTCTAACTTACCTGCTCGATTAAGGGATCTGACAGTCCCGACAGATCTGACAGATCCGAATGGGGGACTATTTTACCTCCGGAATATTTTACCCAAGAGGACGCCATCGTCCTTTAATCATACAGTAAAGTTGCATGCCCTCGGGAAAAATAAAGGCTGTAGTTTCCCCTTGCTTTCAACCGTTCGCAGTACCAGAACAGCAAGGCCATTTTGGTTAGTGTTACAAGGCCAGATCAGTCGGTCATACAGACTGTTGCCCCTGCAACTACTGAAAAGGCTGCTGCCCATTTTCAGGAACCACACGTTTGTCTGGCCTCTCAACAGATACCCCTCCGTTGTGGTTGCACCTACTGTACGGCTGTCTATATCGTTGAGGCACGCAAGCCTCCCCAGTAACGGCAAGGTCCATGGTTCATGGGGGGGGGGGGGGGGAGGTATTCATTGGACAAATATATTATTTTTATTTTATTTTTATTTATTTATTTATTTATTTAACATGGCAAGATTAGGGCCATCAGGCCCTCTCTTACATCTAACCAGGCATTCTACTTATTTTACAGTCATATGTTTTAGTAGGCATGTTAAACTACATCTAATACAAAAAGTGAGATAAACAATTAGAAAGGTACACCTCGAAGAATACATTATTGAAGAGAAAGATTTTAGATAGGAGTGCTGGCAGCAGGGAGTATGAGGGAGACTCATGGTGAAGGGAGGAGAAGAATAGAGAGACATGATCAAACATAATTAAGGAAAATATAAAGGAAAAGGAGACTGCGTGGCTAATAGAGACAGATGAAGAGGAAGGCATCTCAGGAGCAAGATAGGATATTCATTGGACAAATATATTATACTATAACTGACATCTGATTACATTTTCACGCAGTTTGGGTGCTTAGATCCTGAAAAATCAGTACCCAGAACAACCAGCTCTGGCCGTAATAACGGCCTTGATACTCCTGGGCATTCAGCCAAACAGGGATGGCGTGTAAAGGTACAGCTGCCCATGCAGCTTCAACACGATACCACAGTTCATCAAGCGTACTGACTCGCGTATTGTGACGAGCCTCTTGCTCGGCCACCATTGACCAAATGTTTTCAATTGGTGAGAGATCTGCAGAATGTGTTGGCCAGGGCAGCAGTCGAACATTTTCTGTATCCAAAAAGGCCCGTTAAGGACCTGCAACATGCGGTCGTGTATTATCCTGCTGAAATGTAGGGTTTCGCAGGGATCGAATTAAGGGTAGAGCCACGAGTCGTATCATATTTGAAATGTAACGTCCACTGTTCAAACTGCCGTCATTGCGAACAAGAGGTGACCGAGACGAGTAACCAATGGCACCCCATACCATCACGCCAGGTGATACGCCAGTATGGCGATTACGAATACATGCTTCCAACGTGCGTTCACCATGATGTCGCGAAACACGGTTGTGACCATCATGATGTTGTACACAGAACCTAGATTCAACCGAAAAAATGAAGTTTTGTCATTCGTTCACCCAGTTTCGTCGTCGAGTACACCATCGCAGGCGCTCCTGTCTGTGGTGCAGCGTCAAGGGTAATCGCACCCATGGTCTCCGAGCTGATAGTCCATGCTGCTGCAAACGTCGTCGAACTGTTCGTGCAGATGGTTGTTGTCTTGCAAACGTCCCCATCTGTTGACTCAGGGATCGAGACGTGGCCACACGATCCGTTACAGCCATGCGGATAAGATGCTTGTCATCTCGACCGCTAGTGATACGAGGCCGTTGGGATCAATCACGACATTCCGTATTACCCTCCTGAACCCACCGATTCCATATTCTGCTAACAGTCATTGGATCTCGACCAACGCCAGCAGCAATGCCGCGATACGATAAACCGCAATCGCGATAGGCTACAATCCGACCTTTATCAAAGTCGGAAACGTGATGGTACGCATTTCTCCTCCTTACACGAGGCATCACAACAACGTTTCACCAGGCAACGCCGGTGAAATGCTGTTTGTGTATGAGAAATCGGTTGGAAACTTTCCTCATGTCAGTACGTTGTAGGTGTCGCCACCAGCGCCAACCTTGTGTGTATGCTCTGAAAAGCTAATCATTTGCATATCACAGCATCTTCTTCGTGTCGGTTAACTTTCGCGTCTGTCGCACGACATCTTCGTGGTGTAGCAATTTTAATGACAAGTAGTGTATCTGTTCCCATAGTACCGCCTGAAATGAAAGAAGGGATTAAGAGAATGCTACTGTCCAATTGTGCGCACTAGATTTGAGGCCATTCGAAGCACTCGAGGGAAGAGAAATGATAAGCTGCGTGCACACTGCAAAATGTTGACGTGTTTTCTCGATCTATGAGTACAAAATAAATTTCCTTCTCCCTATAGCACAACGGCGTATAGGAAACTGGCTGGCTAGTACCGGTGTACCGCGACACTTGTGGGGTCTGTGCAGAGAAAAAACGGGAACACTGCACAGGCGCTGCCAACGCTGTGGATGATGGCACTCAGAGGGTACTTGTCTTGCTGACTAATGATGCTTATTTATTACAGGTCCGTTTCAAAAAGGAATTTATTAAACCATTTTTATACCCAAAATGAAGCAAACACGTATAAAAAGTAAGCTGGCAACTCTGAATAGCCTAGCCGTTGTAAGTCAAGTCTAGGGATACAGTACGTGACTGTCACGAGGTAAAGTCAGATCAATCCAGTACAGCAAACTATGCAGGTCTAACCAGGAAATGAGGTGATTCACCCTGTTCTGTATATACGAAAGATTGACGGGCAGAGAGGCTGCTTGTTGGTGACTTAAAAGCTGGGGCGCTGGCGTATGTGTCTGTAGGGTGCTGAGTTCCAAGTGTACAGGTATCCTGCCTGTCTCTGTCGGATTTGAATAGGCCGACCAAGAAAAGCGTGTCCTATAAAGATTACAGGGTATTTTTGAACCACATGAAGTGTAGGATCTCATCGTTCCATCCATCTCTATATTCCTTCTCTGGAGAATGTATACTCTGGTGACAAAAGACATGGAGTAACAATTTGCACATATATAGAGGGCGGTAGTATCGCGTACACAACGTATATAAGGGCAGTGCATTGGCAGAGCTGTCATTGGTACTCAGCTGATTTATATGAAAAGGTTTTTGATCTGATTGAGCCCGAAAGGCGAGAGTTAACAGACTTTGAACTCGGAATGCTAAGTTAGAGCTAGACCCATGGGACATTCCATTTCGGAAATCGTCAAGGAATTCAACACTCCGAGACCTACAATGTCAAGAGTGTACCTATAATACCAAATTTCACGCGTTACCTCTCACCACAGACAACGCAGTGGCCGACGATCTTCATTTAACGACCGGGAGCAGCGATGGTGGCCTGAAGTTTTCAGCGTTAACAGACAAGCAACACCGTGTGAAATTACCGCAAAAATCAATATGGGATGTACGACGAATGTATCCGTTAGAACAGAGCGGCGAAATTTGTATTTAATGGGCTATGACAGCAGACGACGGATGCGAGTGCCTTTGTTAACAGCACGGTATCACCTACAGCGCCGCTCCTGGACTCGTGACCGTGTCGACTGGCCCTTGGACGACTGGAAAACCATCGTCTGTCAGATGTGTCCCGAATTCAATTGGTAAGAGCTGATGGTAGCGTTCGAGTGTGGCGCGTACCCTCGAAGCCATAGACCCAAGTTGTCAACAAGGCACTGTGCAAGCAGGTGGTAGCTCCATAATGGTGTGGGCGTGCTTACATGAAACGGAGTGAATCATTGACACGAAATGGTTATGATCGGATACTTGGAGATCATTTGTAGCCGTTCATGGTCTTCATGATCTCAAACAAAAATGGAACTTTTATGGATGACTGGGCGCCACGTCACCAGGCCACAAGTGTCCGCAATTGGTTGAAGTACATTCTGGACAGTACGAGCAAATGGATTGACCATCGAGATAGCCCAACGTGAATCCCATTGAACATTCATGGGACATAATCGAGAGGTCATGTCGTGCACAAAATCCTGCACCGGCAACAAGTTCGCAATTATCGACAGTTACGGAGGCAGCGTGGCTCAATATTTTTGCAGGTCACTTCCAACGACTTGTTGAGTCCTTGCCACGTCGAGTCGCTGCACTACATCGGGCAAAAAGAGGTCCGACATGATGTTAGGTGGTGTTCAATGACTTTTGTCACCGCGGTGTATACAGACTGTTTTTACGGCGTGTCCAGAAACGACGCCACAAGAAAGTGCAAATAATTTACAGACGATACTGCCGTATGATTTAGTCAATAAATCACGTCAAATATTTTTTCGTTAACAGGCGCAATTTATGGAAGTCGCCCGTGGCCTGAACGTGCAGCCATGAGCGGACGACAAAACAAGCAGCCGCTTGGAAGACTTCTTGGTTGGTGTTTACAGTAGGTGGCAGACAGGTACAAGCAAAGCTGCGCCACAATCGCATAGAAGCTGTGCTGGCCAAGCCTGGGAGAGTACACTTTCCAAACCTATGACTGGCTTTTGCTCGATGCAGTTACCGGATCTTGCGACCAACATGCTTTGTTTGGACGAAGCAGCTCCATGAAATCTGAACAATGTAATCATTATACGCATGAATGAATTATTTTAATGTTCTTCTGACTTGCCATTTATGAGCTATGAAAAGTAGCCATAGCCCTATAAATATTGATTTACGCGAAAAAAATTGCTCTAAGCACTATGGGACTTAACATCTGAGGTCATCAGTCCCCTAGAACTTAGAACTACTTAAACCTAACTAACCTAAGTACATCACACACATCCATGCCCGAGGCTGGATTCGGACCTGCGACCGTAGCGGTCGTGCGGTTCCAGACTGAAGCACCTAGAACCGCTCGGCCACCGCGGCCGGTGATTTACGTGAAAAAGTTTTCATAACTTTGAAATACCTTTAACTTTTGTCTGTACATCGTTTGACTCTCTGCAACATGGTTAAATCATCCTCTATAGTTTAGTTCCATAAACTGCAGGTTTTCTGAATCTTTTAGATTATACTCGGTGGGTGGAGACAACATGGGACCCCAGAGGTGTCGGCGTCAGGCTCGGTGGTACGAGATATGGCAGCGGTGGATGTTGGACTACCAGATGATTATGAGCGTGTGTAGCGAAAACTTGTGCACAGGTGAAAAGTTTTCACCGAAGTGTGCAGTAGACATAGAAACAATACAAGAACAATGGTACTCCTCTCTTTGCTGGTGTGTTGGCAGATATACAATGAGAGTAGCAGAAGTGTTACATGTATAACATTGGATGAATATGTTTCTGTTCACATTTTATTACTTGGTCATCTGTGCTAGCTCTTAAAGTACGTAAAAGGACTTAAGAAAACCTGAGTAAGAGTTTCCCATGGTCGGACAGAAGGCGTCTAAAGTATGTCGCAGCCGTAAATATGGGGGAGCTGACGGTACAAAGTCAGTCGACTGGTTTGACAACATGTAACTATACTTTATAAGAAAGCTGCCTGGTAAGCAACCCCCATTATGCTAAAAGGGAACATCCGCACATGATGTTGCCCCAGACCACGACAGACTCACCTCCCCGCTGAACCCTGCTTGTCTGTTATATACGATGATGCCTTCATTACACATTCATCATCAGGCGACAGAAAAGTGTTGCACTCAACGGTGAAGAGGACCCGCTACCACTGATCACATTCCATTCTGGTTTATCTTCAACTCAAAATTTATCCGCAGCCTAGTACTAAGCGGTACCATTGCTCGTAGTGGACGCCTAGACGCCAAACTGCAGGTCTGGCGGCGTTTAGTTACTGTCTGAGTAACAGCCCTCCCAGCTGACTCTAAAAAGGAAACATGCATCCTCTTCAGGTTTGTAGGCATAGGAAATTAGCTGATGTTGACCACGGATTATGGCTAAGAGGAAGCTCTTCAATATTTCGGTGTCTCAAGGTAGCGGTCGAAATTTTGGTGACGTCGCTGAGGTGTACGTCGCTTTGGCGGTCGTCTTACCGCGCTGGCAGCCCTTCTTGCCGTTAAGTGAGAATACACCAAAGTCTAAGCTTGTAATAACCCTTCGGGTATGTTGGCGGGATAGAGAACATATGTGCCGGCCGCGGTGGTCTCGCGGTTCTAGGCGCGCAGTCCGGAACCGTGCGACTGCTACGGTCGCAGGTTCGAATCCTGCCTCGGGCATGGATGTGTGTGATGTCCTTAGGTTAGTTAGGTTTAAGTAGTTCTAAGTTCTAGGGGACTGATGACCACAGCAGTTGAGTCCCATAGTGCTCAGAGCCATTTGAACCATTTTAGAGAACATATGCAAACAGCATTGCCCAACTCACAAATGGAGACACAACGTCGGCTATCTATCTACACAATGTGGTCAAAAGTATCCGGAAAACTGGCTGAAAATGACTTACAAATTCGTGGCGCCCTCCATCGGTAATGCTGGAATTAAGTATGGTGTTGGCCCACCTTGATGACAGCTTCCACTCTCGCAGGCATATGTTCAATCTGGTGTGGAAGGTTTATTGGGGAATGCCACCCCATTCTTCACGGAGTGCTGCACTAAGGAGAGGTATCGATGTCAGTCGGTGAGGCCTGAGACGAAGTCGGCGTTCCAAAACATCCCAAGGATGTTCTATAGGATTCAGGTCAGGACTCTGTGCAGCCAGTCCATTACAGGGATATTATTGTCGCCTAACCACTCCGTCACAGGCCGTGCATTATGAACAGGTGCTCGATCGTGTTGAAAGATGCAATAGCGTCCGCAGCTCGTGGTCGTGCGGTAGCGTTCTCGCTTCCCACGTCCGGGTTCCCGGGTTCGATTCCCGGCGGGGTTAGGGATTTTCTCTGCCTCGTGGTGATTGGGTGTTGTGTGATGTCCTTAGGTTAGTTAGGTTTAAGTAGTTCTAAGTTCTAGGGGACTGATGACCTCAGCTGTTAAGTCCCATAGCGCTCAGAGCCATTTGAACCAAAGATGCAATAGCCATCCTCGAATTGCTCTTCAACAGTGGGAAGCAAGAAGGTGGTTAAAACACGAATGTAGGCCTGTGCTGTGATAGTGTCACGCAAAACAAAAAGGGGTCGAACCCCCTCCATGAAAAACACGACCGCACCATAACACCACCACCTCCGAATTTTAGTGCTGGGACTACACAGTGGCACTACACTACTTGCAATGGATCCTGATGCAGTTTGGAATTCCTGTGTGACGATCTTGATAGATGTCTGCCTATTACACATTATGACCCTCTTCAACTGTCGGCGGTCTCTGTCAGTCAACAGATGAGGTCGGCCTGTATGATTTTGTACGTGTCCCTTCACGTTTCTACTTCACTATCACATCGGAAACAGTGGACCTAGGGATGTTTAGGAGTGTGGATAGCTCGCGTACAGACGTATGACACAAGCGACACGCAGTCGCCTGACAACGTTCGAAGTCCATGAGTTCCGCGGAGCTCCCCATTCTGCTCTCTCACGATGTCTAATGACTACTGAAGTCGCTGATATGGAGTACGTGGCAGTAGATAGTAGCACAATGTGAAAAACGCACATTTTTGGTGGTGTCCGGATACTTTTGCTCAAATAGTGTATATGTATTGTATAAAGGGCAATGTCTCACTGACTCATCACTGCCCAGTCAAAACCACCAAGGATAGAAAGTTGAAATTTGCAGCGGATGTGGATCTTACACTGTAAGCATCGTTTAAGAAGGGATTATTACAAATTCCACTCCCAAGGGGTGAAGTTCGAAACCAAAACTACGAAAATTGGTATCTGGTTACTCTGTTAGAAATTTAAAAAAGTGCGTTTCAGGATCTTTGGAAATTCAGCCACTAAGGAGTACAATAACAGGTGAAGGTTTTTTTTTTTTTTTTTTGAAAATAATTCGTTATTAAAGAATAACTAAGGCATTTTTACGGCTACATCTATGAAAATTGGTATATGACTTCTCGGTCAGAAATATAAAATACTTGTTTCAGTGGTTTTGGAAATTCAGCTCCATTTGCGAGTGGAATAGAGGATGAAATGCTTTGTGAAATTATTTTATTATGAAAGCATTTTCAACGCTAAATCTATGAAAATTTGCTATCCCTATCAGGAAAATATACACGTTTGACTGTTTTTTGTAAATTCAACCCCTGAGAGTGTGAATTAGGGGATGAAAATTTTTAAGAAAATACTTCCTTAAATTAAAAGAAAAATAACGCTAAATCTATGAAAACTGCTCTTTCACTTCTCAGTTAAATATACAGAAATTAGTGTTAGGGGATGAAAGTTTCTATGGAAATACACTATCGGCCATTCAAATTGCTACACCACGAAGCTGATGTGCTACAGACGCGAAATTTAACCGACAGGAAGAAGATGCTGTGGTATGCAGAAGATTAGGTTTTCAGAGCATTCACAACAGGTTTCCGCCGGTGGCGACACTTACAACGTGCTCACATGAAGAAAGTTTCCAACCGATTTCTCATACACAAACAGCAGTTAACCGGCGTCTTCTGGTGAAACGTTGTGGTGATGCCTCGTGTAAGGCGGCGTACCATCACGTTTCCGACTTTGATAAAGGTCGGATTGTAGCCTATCACGATTGCGGTTTATCGTATCGCGACATTGCTGCTCGCGTTGGTCGAGATCCATTGACGGTTAGCAGAATATGAAATCGTTGGGTTCAGGAGGGTAATACGGAACGCCGTGCTGGATCCCAACGGCCTCGTATCACTAGCAGTCGAGATGACAGGCATCTTATCCGCATGGCTGTAACGGATGGTGCAGCCACGTCTCGATCAATGAGTCAACAGATGGGGACATTTCCAAGACAACAACCATCTGTACAAACAGTTCGACAACGCTTGCAGCAGCATGGGCTATCAGCTCGGAGACCATGACTGCGGTTACCCTTGACGCTGCATCACAGACAGGATCGCCTGCGACGGTGTACTCAACGACGAACCTGAGTGCACGAATGGCAAAACGTCATTTTTTCGGATGAATCCAGGTTCTATTTACAGGATCAAGATGGTCGCATCCGCGTTTGGCGACATCGCGGTGAACGCACATTGGAAGCGTGTATTCGTCATGGCGATACCGGCCTGATGGTACGGGGTGACATTGGTTACACGTCCCGGTCACCTCTCGTGCTCATTGAAGGCACTTTGAACAATGGACCGTACATTTCATATGTGTTACGACCCGTGGCTGCCGGCAGAGGTGGCCGAGTGGTTCTAGGCGCTACAGTCTTGAACCGCGCGACCGCTACGGTCGCAGGTTCGAATCCTGCCTCGGGCATGGATGTATGTGATGTCCTTATGTTAGTTAGGTTTAAGTAGTTCTAAGTTCTAGGGGACTGATGACCTCAGAAGTTGAGTCCCATAGTGCTCATAGCCGTTTGCCCCGTGGCTCTATCCTTCATTCGATCCTTGTGAAACCCTTCATTTCAGCAGCATAATGCACGACCGCATGTTGCAGGTGCTACACGGACCTTTCTTGATACAGAAAATGTTCGACTGCTCCCCTGGCCAGCACATTCTCCAGATCTCTCACCAACTGAAAACGTCTGGTCACTGGTGGTCGAGCAACTGGCTCGTCACAATACGCCAATCACTACTTCTAATGAACTGTGGTATCGTGTTGAATTTGCATGAGCAGCCATCCAAGCTCTGTTTGACTGAATGCCCAGGAGTATCAATGCCGTTATTACGGCCAGAGGTGGTTGTTCTGGGTACTGATTTCTCAGGATCTACGCACCCAAATTGCGTGAAGATGTAATGACATGTCAGTTCTAGTATAATATATTTGTGCAATGAATATCCGTTTATCATCTGCATTTCTTCTTGGTGTAGCAATTTTAATGGTCAGTAGTGTATCACCACAAGAACGGAAAATTTGTGATTAACAAAAACCTTGGACTCCAGCTACCAGAACCGCCTTTTGGACAGAAGTACATTTGGAAAAGACTACGCTTCTATGGTCTTAATTAGAGTGAAGGTGTAGCAATTAGTGAGCAACACTAAAAAACAATTAGAGCAACACAAAAATATTTGCGCAGACCGTGCCAAGCAGCGGGCGCTAAGCTGGTTGGTTCAGAGTTTACTTTCAGCTCCGTTACGAAGTTGGTCGTACGTAACGAATTCCTGTAATTCCTGAGGAAGAGTTTGCGCGGGCACCTGCTAGCAGGGCGTCGGCCAGGTCCTGGGCGGCGTCTGCGCTGGCGCCGGAGAACCCCTGAGCGTCGGCCAGCACGAGCTGCACCAGCGCGCTGTGGGCGGTCACGTCCACGTTGGACGCCCAGGGCACCACGCCCTCCGGCAGCAAACGCGCCAGCGTGCGCCGCAGCCGCTGCAGCCAGAACGCGCCCATGTCCACGTCCAACAGCAGGTACGCCCCTGCAAACACAGTCCAACTCACAATATGCCTGCTATTCTCTACTGCCGGGGGGAAGAGTAACGCGAAAGTCCATCTATACTGAGGTGGGGTAGCGACAAGCTCATATACACATGGCGGTAGTATCGCCTACACAAGGAATATCTAATTCATCACTCCTTCAAGTAAATGGTTCAAATGGCTCTAAGCACTATGGGACTTAACTTCTGAGGTCATCAGTCCCCTAGAACTTAGAACTACTTAAACATAACTAACCTACAGACATCACACACAACCATGCCCGAGGCAGGATTCGAACCTGCGACCGTAGCGGTCGCGCGGTTCCAGACTTTAGGGCCTAGAACCGCTCGGCCACAGCGGCCGGCATAAAAGGGCAATGCATTGGCGCAGCTGCCATTTTTCGAGGGTCACTCTAAAAGAAATGCAAACTATTTTTTTAAACCCATCTTTTATTCTACATTTTTGAAAGTTTTACAGTGTGTAGATACATCATTTAGGAACAATATTTTCATTTCTCCACATAATTTCCATCTCTCTCAACTGCCTTACGCCATCTTGGAACCAGCGCCTGTGTGCCAGCGCACTAAAATTCTGGACCAACGTATTGGAGCCACTGTTTGGCAGCGTGGACAAGGAAGTCATCATCTTCAAACCTTGTTCCACGAAGAGAGCCTTTCAGTTTCCCAGAGAGATGATAGTCACTTGGAGCCAGGTCAGGACTGTAAGGCGGGTGTTTCAGTGATGTCCATCCCAGTTTTTGATCGCTTCCACGGGTTTTTGACTGACATGTGGTCGTCCATTGTCGTGCTTTTGCCGATGTGGTCGAACACGACTCAGTCGACCTTGAAGTTTCTGCAGTGTCGTCACATATACATCAGAATTTATTATGGTGGTTCCACTTGGCATGATTTCCACAAGCAAGACTCCTTCGAAATCGAAAAACACCGTTGCTATAACTTTCCCAGCAGAAGTTGTGGCTTTGATTTTTTTTTTTTTTTTTTTTTTTTTTCTTGGGTGAATTTGTAGAATGCCACTCCATCGATTGCCTCGCCATCTCTGGTGAAAAATGATGCAGCCATGTTTCATCACCTGTCACAATTCTTCCAAGAAATTCATCTCCACCATTCTAGTACTGTTCCAAAAGTTCGCTGCATATCATTTTTCTTTTTTCTTTGTGAGTCACTGTCAGTATCCTGGGAACCCATCTGGCACAAACCATTTTTAACGCCAACACTTTCAGTATTCTGCAAACACTTCCTTCCCCTATCCCAATGCAGCGTGACAATTCATTCACTGTGATGCGTTAGTCAACAGTCACCAATTTGTTAACTCTCTGCACATTGTCTGGAGTGTGTGCAGTACGAGGCCTGCCGTTGGCAGGACAATCCTCAATATTGCCGTGCCCGCTTTCATCACGTAACCTGCTTGCCCACCGACTAACTGTACAGCGATCGACAGCAGCATCTCCAGACACCTTTTTCAACCTGTTGTGATGTTTCCTACTGTCTCGTTTTCACAGCACGGGAATTCTATGACAGCACATTGCTTCCGACGAACGTCAAGTGTAGCAGCCATCTTGAAGACATGCTGTGACGGCGCCACTCACGGGAACAGGTTGAACTAAGTTTGAAAACAAGCGGGAAGGATGTATCTACACACTGTAAAACTTTCACATATGGAGAATGAAATCTGTATTTTTACAAAAATTGTGTGCTTTTCTTTTGAGGTGACCCTCATACTCACGAGATTCGCGTGAAAAGGTTTCAGACGTGACTAAGGCAGCACAACAGGAATTAAAAGACTTTGCATGCGGAGTAGCACTTCGAGCTAGACGCATGGGACTTTTCATTTCAGAAATCGTCGGGGAATTCAGTATTCCGCCATCCACAGTGTCAACAGTGTGCTGAGAATACCATACTTCAGGCTTTACCTCTCACCGCAGACAATGCAGTGACCAAAGGCTTTCACTTAACGGCCGAGAGCAGCGGTTTTTGCCTAGAGCTGTCAGTCACAACAAACACACTAACAGACTGCATGAAATAACCACAGAAATGAATGTGGGACGTACGATGAACATATCTGTTAGACAATCTAACGCTTTCTTGGACGACAAGAGACTGCTGTGTTAGGTTGCACGGCTTAGATGTCTCTTCCAGTTGACTCAGGCCTGCAGCCGATCCTCTTGTTTGGGTCATCAGCTACGTCACCCTCACCGTTTAATTCTTCTCTGAAGACTGTATCAGGTTCAAGGGAATAATACTGACAAACTCTCTATTCTTGAAATAAATCACGTATTCGTAGAATCTTTTCAGTTCAACAAGAATATATTTTCAACTCTAATCCCCAAAGTAACAATTATTTTGTACAAGCTCCAGCAAGCCAACTGATACCAAGATAAATGTCAAAATCGATAAAACACCCATACAGTTACTTACGTGCTGCCTCATGCCAAGACATGAAGTAAGAATCTCTGTAACAACCGTAATGACACCACAAACCACGGAACGTTATAAAAACACTCTTTGTCTTTTTTGATATAAATTCCAAGGCGCTGCTGGTAATCGCTCGTCTGTCGCAGCTCCTGGCTTCTCTTGACAGCTGTCCCTCCTGCACACGCAGATAAGTGTGGTGCAATAAAAAGGCTCGCTGACCCTCGTCATTAAAATATCGGGTGTTCGAGACGGCGGAGAGCCAAGTGTTTCTAGAATTTACCCCGAAATTCTCGAATGACTACAACAGTGCGGCGAAATGCGGCGTTAATGGGCTATGGCAGCAGACGACCGACACTAGTGTCTTTGCTAATAGCGCGACAACCCCTGCACCACCTCTCCCGGGCTCGTGGCTATATTGGTTGGCCGGCCGGAGTGGCCGAGTGGTTCTAGGCGCTACAGTCTGGAACCGCGAGGCCGCTACGGTCGCAGGTTCGAATCCTGCGTCGGGAATGAATGTGTGTGATGTCCTCAGGTTAGTTAGGTTTAAGTAATTCTAAGTTCTAGGGGACTGATGACCTCAGAAGTTAAGTCCCATAGTGCTCAGAGCCATTTGAACCATATTGGTTGGACCGTAGACGACTGGAAAGCAGTGGTCTGGTCAGATGAGTCACGATTTCAGTTGGCAAGAGCTGATGGTTCTGTTCTAGACTGGCGCAGACCTCACGACGCCATGGACCCAGGCTGCCAACAAGGCGCCATGTAAGTCGGTGGTGGCTCCATAATGGTGTGGACCGTGCTTACATGAAATGGACTGGGTTCTCTGGACCAACTCAACTCCTTGGAGACCATTTGCAGTCATTGATGGTCTTCATGATCCCAAACAACGATGGAATTTTTATGGATGACAGTGCGCCGTATTATCCGGCCACAATTGTTCACAATTGGTTTGAAGAACGTTCTGGGCAATTGTAGCGAATGATTTGGCCTCCAGATCGCACGACGTAAATCCCACCGAACACTGACGGGACATAATCGAGAGATCTGTTAGTGGACAACTTCCTGCGTGAGCAACACTTCCGCAATTATGAACGGCTATGAAGGCAGCATGGCTCAGTATTTGTGCAGGGAACTTCCATCGAATTGCTGAATCCGTGTCACGTCGAGTTGCAGCAGTACACTAGGCTAAAGAAGGACCGAAACGACGTTAGGAGGTATCCCATGACTTTTGTCACCTCATTGTAATACGAGGTAAGCACATCTGGAAAAAAAGGAGCCACCCTAATATCGTCTAATGCCGCGTTTAACCTTGATATGGATCTCAGTTTCGTGGGGCAGAGAGTCGTCAAGTTCCTTTATGTATGTCATGTCCAGCTGAAGCCATTCCTTGATGATGTGGATCTACCAAGCTGCGGGGATAGTAACTCCTACATTTCACCCCCTGTTCCAAAACTGAAACGGACATTTTCTGTACGAATAGAATAGGATGACTTAGAAAGGCTGTCGAGGTACGATAGAATGCTTTAGTGTTTGTCATACTAAGAACCTATGTATCTAGGTATGCGAACCTGGCTTTTGCAGTTTTGGAAGACGAGAGTATCCACAGCATGCTCATCATGAAAATATAAATGAATGGCCGAGATTGTTGTAATAAACATCCTGGTTCATTTTCACGAGTGAGTGAGCCGAACTCACGCTACGAAAACCAATCCCGGTACTTCACACAACCACCGACAGCCCGAAATACGACCTCAGCACACCCCAGGTTACGCGCCTCATTCGATCGTCGGTGCACTCGACGCCTTGCATCACATGAAAATAAGCAAAAATCATTACTTGTCAGACCACACTGCACTCCAAATTTTGTGTTGTTTGGAACATTGACAAAAATGGTTCAAATGGCTCTGAGCACTATGGGACTTAACTGCTGAGGTCATCAGTCCCCTAGAACTTAGAACTACTTAAACCTAACTAAGCTAAGGACATCGCACACATCCATGCCCGAGGCAGGATTCGAACCTGCGACCGTAGCGGACTCGCGGTTCCAGACTGTAGAGCCTAGAACCGCTCGGCCACTATGGCCGGCCGGAACATTGACAGCGTGCAGCTTTATGTGTTGCTGTGACCAACTGCCTTTTGAGAAATGCATGACTCCAAATGTACACTGCACAAAGTTTCTTTCCATATTTTCACTTGGAAATCGGTTTAGATTGGCTTTCACTAATGGTAGAAACTACTGTCGGGCTTTAAACCCATTGTCACAGACAAAGCCTGACACTCGTCTCTGTTCCATGTCAGTTAGGATCTATATACGACCACTGTTGTTACGCCATGTTAGATGGTTGCGATAGCCACACCACTCCTTGTATACAAGTTGCACAATCTCGTCGACACACCAGCAAACTGGGCAGTTCCATTCACCGTGTCGTCAGGGGCAGCTCCAAGCACGATAGCGTCTGCTTGCCATTTTGTCATGCCTTCACGCCGACCCTCATCGGCATGGTGATTCCATACAACCAACTGCCATATACGCACACTTCAGTGCAATGACGTACGTACATGAAGGACGGTCACATGACTGTTATCTACCAGCTCTCGTCTACAGAGCTCCAAAACGACCAATGTGCTTTTTTCACGAGGTGACATCACTCCGTGGTCGACGACCGAGCCAATCCCTTGGTGCAACAACTTTATTGTTGCACTGAAGTGTGCGTATATGCCAGTTGGTTGTATGGAATCACCATGACGTATCACGGAAGCTCAACTAGTGGCAGTGCTGACACACTGGCCCACCAGTTGGTGTACTCAAAGGTGTGTGGCCGCTGGATTCCTCGCCACCTGACGGAAGGCCATGAAGGGCAACAAAGGACCATTTGCGCGGAGCTGCTTGCGCGTTACGAGACTGATCGTGAAAATTTTTTGTCGAACTTCGTCAAAGGCGATGAAACAAGGGTTCTTCACTTCAAACCGGGAACAGAGCGACAACCCATGGAGGGGCGCCACACAACCTCTCCTCTGAAGAAACAGTTCGGAGCCGCACCCTAATCTGGTAAAGTCAAGGCAACGACCTTCTGGGACTCTGAAGGGCTTAATCTGTTTGATGTCCTCTCTCATGGTGCAACGATCAGCTCTGAAGTGTGTTGTGCGGCATTGAGGACACTGAAGAAACGACTTCAAAATGTTCGTCGCCACAAAAATGTAAACGAACTCCTCCTTCATTACAACGTAAAGGCTGGTCAAAACAAAAGAAAAATCAAAGAAAATTTCTGCAGAAACTAAAAAGTTTATGCATGTATATCATGGACCATTTAGAATAGTAAATAAACCTCATGCAAATGCCTATCGTTTGGAATATCCAAAGAGTAAGAGAGAACTAGGTCTAAGAAATATTGTGGATCTAAAGGAATTTAAAATTAACAGTAATTAATTACTGTAGGGAGTCTGCCACTCTTTGGCGGATACACGGTTTGGCGTACCGTGCAGTCCCAGCTGGATGAAACTTTATTTCCTTTTCAAGTTTCATTCCCTTCTTCTGGTCTATCATAACAGGTAAGAATCACATATGTCTTCATGTTGTATATATGCTATTAGGTTTTAAGTATTCTTAGTAAGGATCTACCTAGTGAATGGCAAAACAAAAGTCTGAGTACCAATAAGAGGCAAACATGGCTAAAATAAATAAATTAAAATATTTCATGTAATTGTAAAGGGTTAGAAACTACAACTAAGAGAGACACTTTGCAGTATACGAAGTACGGTATGAATATGAATAATCCATGAGATTATGCAGAAGGTAGTATGTTGCTAGAAATAAGGTTGTCTGAAGGAAAACAGCGTAAGAAGGTAATGCTCATAGAGGCAAGCAATGGCGTTTTAGAATTAAATAAATGGAGATGTGTGGAAGTGGTGTGAGGATCGCACCAAATATATAGAAACAGGACGTCAATAGGCTGACAAAAGGAAAAGGGAGAAAGAAGTGGAGAAATGAAGTATTTTGAATCTGGAAGAAAAGGGAGAAAATGAATAAGGTGAAGAAGTGAAGTAAGTAAATTGAAGTAAATGATGTAGGATTAAAGAATAATTCCCTCACGTCTCGTGAAATGGTGAAAAACGCTAAATCTTGCTTGAGGCAAATAAATAGTTAAACAGACAACAGAAACACACAAATATTGGAAAATGCAGAAATTTGGAATCGGTATACTGAAAATAACTAATTTCTTTAGTAATTCATACAATAAAGCAAAGTGCTGGTCAGCAAATGACTTCTTTGATGAACTAATCCATACGATAATTAAGCCAGAGTACATTAAAACTAAAAGGTTACTCAATTTTCTAAGTTGAAGCAAGATCTTAATATATTAATTTGCTAAAAGAATTTTCACTATTTAGGAACCTAAAAGATTATTTATGAAAGAAGAAAGTAGGAGCTATTGTATCAGATACGACTTAGTGCTAAATGTCTTTCTGACAACTTCACAATTAGCAAAATAGTGCCAGAATATAAACTATAAAATGTACTTTGTCCTACCTTAGATATAAGTTGAAAACAGAAACTTAGACTGTATTGTCTGTTTCTCAGGGACATGCAGGCTGCATGAATGACTGACAACAAGCGGTAGGGAGATTGGAAGTAGAGACGCAAACCACAGTGAATACAATTTCCTCCCACAATTTTGTCAATCAGTGAAATTAAATGAGTGTTATAATAGGACACCCACCACAGTGCCGAGTATTATAGTAAAAGAAAAATGTGAGTGCGTTGCAGTGATAAAAGTCGTGTGTATTTTCTTTTTCAGGAAGAGACTGATTTAAAAAAAAAAATAACTATTTTGTAACCATTGAAAAATTTATATTTCCATGTAAATGTATGTAAATAATTTGTGAATATCTTCTGTACTAGGTTTTCTATGTGTATATGAGTATGGTTATTTTGTGTATGTAGTAATAAGGAATTTCCTAAGAAGAAGCAACTTAAGTTGAAAGAGGTATACTAAAGTAATCCATCGCTTGTTTGTTCTTTTAGAAATTTAATTTTGTTCAAAAATAGATTTTCACGAAAATTAAAAAGGGGGTGATGAAGCAAAGCAAGCGCTGTATCATGTATAAGATACAGAGGCGAGCGAGTGCACGGGACTTACCCTAGTTCACTGCTAGTAGCGTCACGTCATCGTAACGCGCCTGCATATAGTATTGCACCACATTTAACATAAAAGTAAAAATTAAGATTTGTGTGTAAAACTTTGTTAAAGTATAGTTCTATGTAATAATGTTTCAGGTAACAAATCTTAATGTTATAAAATTAGTAGTTTACGTAAAATTCACGTTTTGAAAGAAAAATAGGAGGCGCTAAATAATGACGCTAGGAAGCCAAAATTTGGTGAGAAGGTGCAGTAAGAAGTCATTAATGAGTGGTGCTGGTTTCCAAAACCATAAAACTAAAATTGACTCCAGAATCCGCGTTTTTCGGAAAAATCAGAGGCGCGAAATAATAGAGCTACAATATTGAAAATTGGTAGGATGCTTCAGTTCACCCTAATAATAATAATGGAAATACCACAATCAGTTACCTCTTCTAGTTTTTTAGTAATTTAGTAAAAACTACTTTTGTGAGTAAAATGTACATAAGCATTATAGATTAAGTACTTTAAATTTTAATGATAAAACAAATTCTTTAAGACCAATGATCAGATAGGACAATTAACAAAGCTACACCAAGTTTTAGTCTTGTAGCATAATTAACAGCTGATACAAGTCTTGATAAAGCTATGGTTCAGAGGTAACAATCTACCGTTGGTTCCATTGTAAAAATTCTAGAGAGTAAAGTTTTAATTTTAGCGGGCTGAGATTTTCTACGTGCTTCTGTACTGCTCAGATGTATGTATACAAAAATTGAGAAGTTTGTAAAGCTATTATTAAATGTGATATTTAAGATTATGTGCCTGAGATAGCGATCATTTGGAGGCTGCAGGCATCTGCATAGGAACGAAAAGAACAGATGCTCTCTTGGCGGTACGCGCCGGAGCTATATAAAAAGAGCGGCAGAGGCAGTAGGAAGCTCACTCCGCATTAGACCAACGCCTAGTCCACGCGAGCTTAACGCCCGATCGCGCCTCGCCTCGGGTGACGTCATAGCGGGCTGCGACATGCGCGTACTTAGCAATGTAAACGGACATTGAAAATCGCGAGGACTGTACACCGTCCTGGATCGTTTAGACTTCGGTAACAAACTGTTATTGTGCCGTCCGTGTGAAGTATAATTCCGCGTGGCAAGTGGTGACTAACTCCACTTTTAAGGCGAGCATTAATCTTTTTTTTTAACATTATTGCGAACTATTAATAGAGCACCGTTAGTTAGAGTAATGAACTATTCGGGAGGAACTTGCTGTAGAAGTCGCCTCTGAACTATTAAACGATTGGCTGAATTAACAATATTTAATGTCTTTAGCATTTTCAGAAGTTTCGAGTAATTTGTGTGAGCCTTTAAGATAATAAAATCTTGTTTGGAACTTTAAATTTTATTGAAGCAGCCCTAATCCCGTGAAGAACTATGGATATTTTTCGTTTAGCTGGGCTGTACAGGAATGTGGCCGTGCAGACTGGGAACTAAGGTCAGTAAGTTTCCCTTCGCTTTCTGACTGGCCACCAAATTAGTTGCCAGGCTCGCGTGATTTAAGGTGGCAATGTTCAACTTTCATTCAACATTAAACAACGACTTCTTCGCCGTCCCACATATGTTGCATCGGCAATAGTCTGTTACGTGAAATGAACATTCAAACAACTCAGACGTCGACTTCTTCGCCGCCCCACATATGGTGCTTATCGGCCGGGAAAACTGAATTAAAAGCAAATAAAAGTGCTCGATGTGTGAAAGCGATTGGTATAAATTAACGAACTCGGTAGGCAATAACAGGACACTGAATTGAACTAGTGTGGGAACAGTGTTACCAGTAAAGGCGGGTGTAGTGTATAAACAATAAGTGTCTACCGCTGTACGTTGGTTAGTGACGATGGTGAGGAAGGCGACGATGCTGGATCGCGGCTGCCGACGGCGCTGAGACTAAAGGAAGACGGTGCGTCATCGCGGAGCTGCGCTGATCTGCGAGACAGCTGCCGGCTGCGCCGAGCGGTCAACGGTGCCTTGCTGCCCCCCCCTGGAGCTATTGCAGTAGGCGATTCCTGTGGCGGTACTCGACGCTACAGCTGCTGCTGCTGCCTTCAATACGTCGCGACGCGTCGCATCACGATTGCTGGTACACCGCGACGACATCATTCGTCGAAATCAAGCATTTAAGTTAAGTCAAAGACTTTTAAAATATTTATTAACTGCTGCTAACAAACTAAAAGATATGGAAAGTAGTGTACATTTCAGAAGGGAACCGGTCTCTGACCAAGAATCCTCAGGATCAGGAATTGAGTTTAATGAGGATGGTTCCATTAATCCCTCAAATATTGAACTAGAACGTAATTTGTCACCAGTAAATTATGACTTTAATTTAAATGAGAGTGCAGGGATGCAATCAATAAGTGAAATAGAAGTCAAAAGGGAGCCAGTAGAGTTGCTAACTTTGTCAGGTAGTGAAACTGAGCTCAATATATCTCCAGCTCAGTCAAGTCAAGAGATACAAAGTATCAAGGTAGAAGCTCCGGATTGGATGCAAATACTGTTTGCCAAACTCGAATCAAACCAAAATAAAATTGAGGCTAAAATTGAAAATAGTAATAAAGAACTAAAAGAAGAACTGCAATCAAAATGGAATAGTTTGAATTATAAGATAGATGCTATTCATCATGACATTCAAGTAAAAGTAGGGCAACAGTTAACTAAAATGCATAGTACTTTCAAATGTGAAATAGATCAAATTCAAAAAAATTATCAAGAGGCAGATGAACTTTTGGAAGTGAGGTTGTCCGAAAGATTGAGCAACGAGTCCAAACTTTGCTCTGACAAAGTTAAAGAGGTACAAATTAAAGTAGATACTTGTCAGAAAAACATTGAGAAAGTAAAAGAAACCTGTACCGAAATTCGTGGTGCAGTGGAACAAAGATGTTCTGCCAGGATAGAAGCAGTAGAGTCACAAGTAGAGGAATTAAATACTAACATTGCTAACCTAGAAAATAGAGTAACCTCTGTTAATTCTAGTCATTCTACTGTACAGCATGTGACTTCAGTTGACGCCGCTTTTATAGGGTGTCGACAGTTTTTGCGCTTTGATCCTGATAAGTACATTCACCCTCTTGAATTTTGGAATGACTTTGAGGATGTTCTCCCCAACACTTGGTCAGAAAGAGAAAAAATTTCATTTATAAGAAGTCATTTGTCAGGTGATGCTTTGCGATGGTCCGCGGATGTAATGATCAAATGTAAAACTTTATCTGAATTTAAGTCTGCATTTCTCAACGAATACTGGTCACATAACAAACAAAATGATGTGTTAAGGGAATTCTGGAGTGGTAAGAAGTTTTTCCCAGGGCGTGAATCAGTAAAGGATTTCGCTAGGAAGTGGGTTTCAAGACTGTCACATTTGACAGAAAAGATGAAGCCAGATATGATCATTATGGGTTTAGAAGGTAAGCTGCCGTGGTACTGGCAGAAGAGGATCATTTCCGCCCCTAGAGATAATATAGACAAATTTATTGAATATCTGGAAAGAGTGGAAAGAGTAGCTGCTGCTGAGGAGCAGGTGCAGCAGAGTAACAAATCTTCTAACAATCACGTACAAAATAATGGAAACGTGAACGTTAGAAATATGGAAGTTAGGCACACCAAAACAAACTATCGAAACCAAAGCCGTGGCAGAGGAAGAGGGGGTAGATACTCATCACGCTTTCGTAACAACTACTATGACGAAAGTGGAGAAGTAAATACTATGCCATTAAGACAAGAAGGGAGTCATGATGCTACTATATCTAGTGGTGTCACAGATGAACACAACAGGCCGCGTGTGGGAAACTAAATCCCGTCTATGAGGAAACTGGCGCTCACCAGGCGGTAACAGTAACACAGCCAGTAACGGAAACACAGACAATCAGCCAACATACACAGACAGACAACATGGATGACGAAATAAATACAGATAATACCAGTGATGTGTTAAGCCACTCTCACAAAATAGTGGATAGTATTTTGGATACACTAGAAAAATGGGTCAAGGAAGAACAGGAACTCAAGGTAGATAATGGGGAAGAAATAGATAATGGGTTTGAGTCTGATGGGAATAATGATGAAGTAAAAGCTTACATCTTCGATGAAAATGGCAATCTAAAAGCTGAAGTAGAAGTAGCAGAAGTAGAATCAGTACTGCAAAACTTTAGAGAGGAGGAAATGATGAATGAAGGGGGTAGAAATAGTAACGAGGTGAAAGAATCTAGTAACTGTGTAAACGTGCCACAAATGGTTGAAGGTGACGACATTCTTATGAACAGCAATATTGCGCAGGGACGCAGTTGCTCAGAGGTAGAGGATAGTTTGGCTGATGTGCAGCAAACAAAAGTAGAAAAAGTCGTCAGATGCTTCGATTTAAAGTTAGTGGACAGATTAGAGAAAGCAGCTAAGATTATAGAGCATGATGAGCCCCAGGATGTAAATGTAAATGTAATTGCAACTGATCAGAATTACTTTAGCTGGAAGAACATAGAACGAGATTTATTAGACGAGGTGTGTGAGCAACCTGTTCAATGTAAAATAACTCACCCTGTTATCAAAGTAAACATATCAGGAGTCACTGTGCGTTGTCTGCTTGACAGTGGCAGTGAAGCAAGTGCTTTATCACAAACATTTTTTGACACCATACCCAATAAAGAGAAGTTAACAGTTATGAAAGTAAGTGGCTTAAAGATTATAGGTGCTACTGGAAAAGTCTCTAGACCAGTTCAACACGAAGCTTTGATACCCATTGGTATAAATGACGTAGTAATAGATCATCCTTGTTTGATTGTGCTAGGCTTAAGTGTTGATATGTTGATTGGTACTGATTTCTTATCAAAGTACCAGGGAAAGATCAATTTTGATCAGAACAACTTAATTTTAACTTTACCTGACTCTAAAGTGATAAGAGAGTCTTTTATAGGAAGTCATATAGGCGGTAGTAATGAATCTAGGGAACTGCCTATTAGAGTAATAAAGAATAAAGGATACTTGCAGGAAAATTTGGTTTTCAGTGAGAATGAGGAAAGTGCTAAGATTGAAGAGAGACACATCCTAAAGGAAATAGAGGAAAAGGTACAATCAACAAAGCAAATTGCTGACGAACAAAGATCAGAGTTAAAGAGTGTGTTAACTAAGCATAGTAATGTATTCTCAAACGCACCTGGTGAAGTTAAAGGTTATGAATGCCATTTGAATATCAAGCCTGGGAAGGTATTTTTTAAGAAGCCTTATCCAATACATGATGCAAGGGCTTCCCCCACTAGTTTTAAAATTGGTGAGCTAGTGCTGGTCAAAACAAAAGAAAAATCAAAGAAAATTTCTGCAGAAACTAAAAAGTTTATGCATGTATATCATGGACCATTTAGAATAGTAAGTAAACCTCATGCAAATGCCTATCGTTTGGAATATCCAAAGAGTAAGAGAGAACTAGGTCTAAGAAATATTGTGGATCTAAAGGAATTTAAAATTAACAGTAATTAATTACTGTAGGGAGTCTGCCACTCTTTGGCGGATACACGGTTTGGCGTACCGTGCAGTCCCAGCTGGATGAAACTTTATTTCCTTTTCAAGTTTCATTCCCTTCTTCTGGTCTATCATAACAGGTAAGAATCACATATGTCTTCATGTTGTATATATGCTATTAGGTTTTAAGTATTCTTAGTAAGGATCTACCTAGTGAATGGCAAAACAAAAGTCTGAGTACCAATAAGAGGCAAACATGGCTAAAATAAATAAATTAAAATATTTCATGTAATTGTAAAGGGTTAGAAACTACAACTAAGAGAGACACTTTGCAGTATACGAAGTACGGTATGAATATGAATAATC
Source organism: Schistocerca gregaria (assembly GCF_023897955.1). Lineage (NCBI taxonomy): Eukaryota > Metazoa > Arthropoda > Insecta > Orthoptera > Acrididae > Schistocerca > Schistocerca gregaria. Next base: position 654,766,103 of record NC_064923.1, read on the forward strand.
CATGAGATTATGCAGAAGGTAGTATGTTGCTAGAAATAAGGTTGTCTGAAGGAAAACAGCGTAAGAAGGTAATGCTCATAGAGGCAAGCAATGGCGTTTTAGAATTAAATAAATGGAGATGTGTGGAAGTGGTGTGAGGATCGCACCAAATATATAGAAACAGGACGTCAATAGGCTGACAAAAGGAAAAGGGAGAAAGAAGTGGAGAAATGAAGTATTTTGAATCTGGAAGAAAAGGGAGAAAATGAATAAGGTGAAGAAGTGAAGTAAGTAAATTGAAGTAAATGATGTAGGATTAAAGAATAATTCCCTCACGTCTCGTGAAATGGTGAAAAACGCTAAATCTTGCTTGAGGCAAATAAATAGTTAAACAGACAACAGAAACACACAAATATTGGAAAATGCAGAAATTTGGAATCGGTATACTGAAAATAACTAATTTCTTTAGTAATTCATACAATAAAGCAAAGTGCTGGTCAGCAAATGACTTCTTTGATGAACTAATCCATACGATAATTAAGCCAGAGTACATTAAAACTAAAAGGTTACTCAATTTTCTAAGTTGAAGCAAGATCTTAATATATTAATTTGCTAAAAGAATTTTCACTATTTAGGAACCTAAAAGATTATTTATGAAAGAAGAAAGTAGGAGCTATTGTATCAGATACGACTTAGTGCTAAATGTCTTTCTGACAACTTCACAATTAGCAAAATAGTGCCAGAATATAAACTATAAAATGTACTTTGTCCTACCTTAGATATAAGTTGAAAACAGAAACTTAGACTGTATTGTCTGTTTCTCAGGGACATGCAGGCTGCATGAATGACTGACAACAAGCGGTAGGGAGATTGGAAGTAGAGACGCAAACCACAGTGAATACAATTTCCTCCCACAATTTTGTCAATCAGTGAAATTAAATGAGTGTTATAATAGGACACCCACCACAGTGCCGAGTATTATAGTAAAAGAAAAATGTGAGTGCGTTGCAGTGATAAAAGTCGTGTGTATTTTCTTTTTCAGGAAGAGACTGATTTAAAAAAAAAAAAATAACTATTTTGTAACCATTGAAAAATTTATATTTCCATGTAAATGTATGTAAATAATTTGTGAATATCTTCTGTACTAGGTTTTCTATGTGTATATGAGTATGGTTATTTTGTGTATGTAGTAATAAGGAATTTCCTAAGAAGAAGCAACTTAAGTTGAAAGAGGTATACTAAAGTAATCCATCGCTTGTTTGTTCTTTTAGAAATTTAATTTTGTTCAAAAATAGATTTTCACGAAAATTAAAAAGGGGGTGATGAAGCAAAGCAAGCGCTGTATCATGTATAAGATACAGAGGCGAGCGAGTGCACGGGACTTACCCTAGTTCACTGCTAGTAGCGTCACGTCATCGTAACGCGCCTGCATATAGTATTGCACCACATTTAACATAAAAGTAAAAATTAAGGTTTGTGTGTAAAACTTTGTTAAAGTATAGTTCTATGTAATAATGTTTCAGGTAACAAATCTTAATGTTATAAAATTAGTAGTTTACGTAAAATTCACGTTTTGAAAGAAAAATAGGAGGCGCTAAATAATGACGCTAGGAAGCCAAAATTTGGTGAGAAGGTGCAGTAAGAAGTCATTAATGAGTGGTGCTGGTTTCCAAAACCATAAAACTAAAATTGACTCCAGAATCCGCGTTTTTCGGAAAAATCAGAGGCGCGAAATAATAGAGCTACAATATTGAAAATTGGTAGGATGCTTCAGTTCACCCTAATAATAATAATGGAAATACCACAATCAGTTACCTCTTCTAGTTTTTTAGTAATTTAGTAAAAACTACTTTTGTGAGTAAAATGTACATAAGCATTATAGATTAAGTACTTTAAATTTTAATGATAAAACAAATTCTTTAAGACCAATGATCAGATAGGACAATTAACAAAGCTACACCAAGTTTTAGTCTTGTAGCATAATTAACAGCTGATACAAGTCTTGATAAAGCTATGGTTCAGAGGTAACAATCTACCGTTGGTTCCATTGTAAAAATTCTAGAGAGTAAAGTTTTAATTTTAGCGGGCTGAGATTTTCTACGTGCTTCTGTACTGCTCAGATGTATGTATACAAAAATTGAGAAGTTTGTAAAGCTATTATTAAATGTGATATTTAAGATTATGTGCCTGAGATAGCGATCATTTGGAGGCTGCAGGCATCTGCATAGGAACGAAAAGAACAGATGCTCTCTTGGCGGTACGCGCCGGAGCTATATAAAAAGAGCGGCAGAGGCAGTAGGAAGCTCACTCCGCATTAGACCAACGCCTAGTCCACGCGAGCTTAACGCCCGATCGCGCCTCGCCTCGGGTGACGTCATAGCGGGCTGCGACATGCGCGTACTTAGCAATGTAAACGGACATTGAAAATCGCGAGGACTGTACACCGTCCTGGATCGTTTAGACTTCGGTAACAAACTGTTATTGTGCCGTCCGTGTGAAGTATAATTCCGCGTGGCACGTGGTGACTAACTCCACTTTTAAGGCGAGCATTAATCTTTTTTTTTTAACATTATTGCGAACTATTAATAGAGCACCGTTAGTTAGAGTAATGAACTATTCGGGAGGAACTTGCTGTAGAAGTCGCCTCTGAACTATTAAACGATTGGCTGAATTAACAATATTTAATGTCTTTAGCATTTTCAGAAGTTTCGAGTAATTTGTGTGAGCCTTTAAGATAATAAAATCTTGTTTCGACTTCTTCGCCGTCCCACATATGTTGCATCGGCAATAGTCTGTTACGTGAAATGAACATTCAAACAACTCATTCGACAACTTCTTCGCCGCCCCACATCCTGTATTTCAGCATTTTTTTCAGTTTTTCCTTTCTCGCCCGCCAATCGAGAATTCTTTTTTCTGTTGGTGGGCAGCAAATGCCTTTGAGCTGCTCTGTTTCCATATTCTTCTGCATATGCTATTACTTTCAATTTATACCAGCGTCATACGAATATCTTTTTTTTTTCGCCCGCACCTCGTGGTCGTGCGGTAGCGTTCTCGCTTCCCGCGCCCGGGTACGATTCCCGGCGGAGTCAGGGATTTTCTCTGCCTCGTGATGGCTGGGTGTTGTGTGTTGTCCTTAGGTTAGTTAGGTTTAAGTAGTTCTAAGTTCTAGGGGACTGATGACCATAGATGTTAAGTCCTATAGTGCTCAGAGCCATTTGAACCATTTTTTTATTTTTTACATTGCGAAACTAGCTACTAACAAAAATATTGTACTGTTACCGATAACACAATTCACTTTCGATTGAAGGTGACTGGCACCGTAGACTGCAATGAGGCATCGTGGTCTAGACTGTGTTCTAAGTTTACACCAGCATCATACGAGTACATTTTATTTTTTTTCCATTGCGAAACTAGCTACTAACAAAAATATTGTCTTGTTACCGATAACACAAATCACTTTCAGTTCAAGTTCACTGGCACCGTAGACTGCAATGACGCATCGCAGGCTAGACAGTGTTCTAGGTTTGTGATAGCAGGGTGGGAGGGAAAGAAAGCTTATGAATTCCCGCAACTCACGTTCGTCGCATCGGTGCATGCTGCTGCCAGTTGAATCCAATGTTGCCAGATAGAGATACGTTTCCCGCAGCATCGAATTTATGCCCATACATAAGACTGGCGGTAATTTTAAATCAAACACTTGGCATTTTTATATTAATTTCGAGTGTAAGACGCACCTGAAGTTTGGAGGCAATTTTTCGTAGAAAAAATTGCATCTTATAGTTCGAAAAATACGGCACGGAGCGGATTTCTCATCCAGAAACCACATTTCAGTGTTGTTTGTGAGAAGGTCGTGTTAAGCCTCCTGTAAGAAGGAAAAACATTTACCAGCACTTACTGACATTCGATAGTGATAGAATCGACGCCTATTAAGACTGAAGTTTATGGAATCAGTGGGATCAGGAGAGCCCTGCTCAATGCTACGCGGAACTTCATTTGCCCCACGCGACGTGCAGCTGAGAGGACACACACTCTGTTCGATCAGCCCTGCAAGATAGTGGAGCCGCGTTACGTATCTCGTGTCAGAAAATGCGCTTTACTGCAGAAAGACAAGTACCAACAGGGGCAGTGCGACGACGTCCACGGATTCTCAGCTCAGTTGCCACCTGTCTTCACTTGGCAGAGGAGAGCAGCGCTTCCAACGACGCCACTGTACATCGGGCAATTGGCTCTACGAGGGTGAGGCAAATGAAAACCTTAAACATTTTTTAAATATTATTATTGTGCAGAAGTGGTACAAAGCTGTATCACTTTTCAACATAATCTCCTCCACGCTCAATGCAAGTCCTCCAATTGGTAGTTCGCGCAACAACTCACGCACCGCGTGGCGTACCTCTTCATCAGAACGGAACTTCTTTCCTCCCTTTGAGTCTTTGAGTGGTCCAAACATATGGAAATCACTTGGGGCAAGGTCTCGTGAGTATGGTGGATGAGGAAGACACTCAAAATGCAGGTCTGTGATCGTTGCAACTGTTGTACGGGCAGTGTGGGGCCTTGCATTTTCATGTTGCAAAAGGACACCTGTTGACAGCAATCCACGTCACTTTGATTTGATTGCAGGCCGCAGATGATTTTTTAGGAGATCTGTGTATGATGTACTGGTGACAGTGGTCCCTCTAGGTATGTAATGCTCCAAAATGACGCCTTTTTCGTCCCAAAAGAGAGTCAGCATAACCTTCCCTGCTGATGTTTCTGTTCGAAACTTCTTTGGTTTTGGTGATGAGGAATGGCGCCATTCCTCGCTCGCTCTCCTCGTTTCCGATTGGTGGAAGTGAACCCAGGTTTCGTCCCCAGAAACGATTCTTGCAAGGAAGCCATCACCTTCTCTTTCAAAGCGCCGAAGAAGTTCTTCACTAGCATCAACACGTCGTTCTCTCATTTCAGGAGTCAGCTGCCGTGGCACCCATCTTGCAGACCCTTTGTGAAACTGGAGCAAATCATGCACAATGTGGTGTGCTGACCCATGACTAATCTGTAAACACGCTGTAATGTCATTCAGTATTACTCGGCGGTTTTCCTTCACTATGGCTTCAACTGCTGCAATGTTCTGTGGAGTCACAACTCGTTGTGCCTGACCTGGACGAGGAGCTTCTTCCACTGAAGTCACACCATTTGCGAACTTCCTACTCCATTCGTAGACTTGCTGCTGTGACAAACAACCATCACCGTACTGAACCTTCATTCGTCGATGAATTTCAATAGGTGTCACACCTTCACTTCGCAAAAACCTAATAACAGAGCGCTGTTCTTCCCTGGTGCAAGTCGCAAGTGGGGCGGCCATCTTCATACTGGTACTGCGACGGTATGTGTGCATCTGCACTACGCTGCCACATACAGGCCATTCTGCACGCTGTTTGTAGCACGCTTACCAACTTACAGGATAACGGCACGAAATTTCGATTTGTTATTACAAATTTAAGGCTTTCATTTAGCTCACCCTCGCACAAACAGCTTCACGAGCTTGTGGCTCGAAGACTTCTTAATCTATGGAACGCAATACGTTGCCCTCGACAGCGAGTGTTCATCAGATACAAAGGTATCGTCAAGAGTGTCCCAGGGAAGTGAGATAGAACGGCTATTAGTTTCTACATACATAAATGAACTGGCGGAGAGGGTGGGCAACAATCTAGGACTGTTTGCTTATGATTTTTTGGTTTGCGGGAAGGTGTCGACGTTCGGAAGCACACAAGATTACTTAGACGAAATTTCTATTTGGTGTGGCGAATGGCAGTTAGATCTAAATGTAGAACAATGTAAGTCAGTGGGGATAGTAGGAAAAACAATCCGTAATATTCGGATACGGCATTAGTAGTGTCGTGCTTGAGTCAGTTATGTCGTTTATATATCTGGAAGTGAATCTGCAAAGCGATATGAAATGGAACGAGCGTGTGGGGATCGTGGTAGGAAAGGCGAATGATCGACTTCGGCTTATTGGGAGAATTTTCGGAAAGTGTGGTTCATGTGTAAAGGATAGCTTCTGCTTCGCTGAGTATTGCTCCAGTGTTTGGTATCTGGCACCAGGCTGGATTAAAGGAAGACTTCGAAGCAATTCAGCGGTGGGCTGTTACATTTGTTATAGTGGGTTCGAGCAACACTGTGGTACCACAGAAATGCTTCAGGAACTCAAATGGGAATCACTGGAGGGAAGGCGACGTTATTTCGAAGAATGCTATTGAGCGAATTTAGACAACCGGCATTTGAAGGTGACTGGTGAACGATTCTATTGCGACTGGCTTACATTTCGCCTAAGGAAAACGAAGGTAAGGTATGAGAAATGAAAACTCAGACGCAGGCTGAGGCGTAGCGCCGTATACCGATCCTGCCTTGGAGGCGGTTAAGTGGGAGATGTGTCTCAGAGCTGGATAGTGACAGATGGTGACGCGAGACTGGACGCGCACGTAGTTTATGTATCAGCCGATAGAGAACAGTATTGGATAGGGGACTGTGATTTAGTTTCGATTGTGCCCACTATAGTGCACTAAAGTAATAGAATGTTTTTCATAAACTGTTCTAGTATTTTCATAAAGTGTTATTATGTATGTAAAATGTTATACATGTGTTTTAGCAGTATGAATGATGCGTGAGTGTGGTTTAAGGTTCATCTGAAGATAATTGGGTAACGAGTTATGTAGTGGGATTTAGTGTGCGAACATTTCGAAGAAGTATGGACGTGGACAAAGGAGATTCTTGTAGAATAGATTTGTAAAGTAAGTTTATGGTAAAGGGAAAGTTAATTCAAGTATAAATAACAGTAGCAAATAATTTTATGCATAAACAAAACTTCAGCATATTAGATAATTACGTCGGTAAAACGTGCAGTCGTTAGGTTTACTGTTTTGCGATTGGTTATTGATGAAATGCGCGGACTGACGCGGGAGAATGTTGTTTTGCTATTGGCTGTTGAGTAAATTGACCAATGGTAAGGCAATATTCTTCACGCGCCTTTATCTGCTGGTGGAGAAGACAGAGTATTCTAGAGAGGAGTCGGAGCATAGCCATGAAACAGTTCGGACGTGTGTAGTAGTAGTTCCGATGGAAATGATACGTTGCCGGATCTAGCAGTGTTTCATACATCAAAAGTGTTATAATGTGGTATTTGAAAGTGACGGCATAACTATTCCGATGGGTGTGTAGAAATTTCGGAATTTTTAAGTGAATTTTGTGACGAGAAAAGACATAAATTCCGCGTGGCGTATTGAGCAGGTCGGTGGCTAAAAACTGTGACTGCATTTGGTACCGACAGACTTAATATTTGGCTAGCATTCTCAATCAAAAACAATCCGTGTTTTTAGTAGCTATTACGTTTTCGGGAAATGCAACACCATAAACTTGCTAACGTGAGTGGAAGGGATGGTGAGTGACTGTGTTAAGACTAGCACGGACTTGGCAGTGATACTTGTTCACCTAACTTTAAGAATATATTAATTAAGGACAAAATTTCCAACTTTTCATTTCGTGTGGAAGCTTTCCCCCGAAACCTAGATTAGTGACTTTAATTGCAGCCTGGTTCACGTCGAAGTACAGTGGGGTTCGCTCTGCTTCCCTACTGATGATCTGCTGAGGCAATGTTCACAGGTAGGTGCAGGCTCGTCGTAAAGGGGCGGAAGGAACCGCGCCGCATCAAGGTATACAGACAGTCATTTTTCTCTCGCTCTATTTGCGACTGGAACAGGAAAGGAAATGACTAGTAGTTGTATAGGGTACCCTCTGCCACGTACCCTACGATGACTTGCGAAGTATTTGTGTAGATGAGAATGGACGTGTGGAGGCCGCGAGGAGGACGAACGTTGCCACATAGCATTCGTCATCGTCGTACTGGCCCGTCACCTGGCGTGATGGTATCGACCACACGCACAGTCACCTTTGATTCACACAGCCGCTAATTTAGGGATCAGACGTGTTAAGGCCAGAGGCCGTGCCTCATATTCAGGTCTCTGTGACGTGATCTTATAAGTAGATAAGGCAAGGCTACATGTTGCCCGTATCGCTATGAGTTACCTCGAAACATAGACTGGTCGACAGTTGGCTTGGTCAGGACGTTCCCTAGATCTCCTACACAGTTTTCACTGTGTATTTTGTCACGGGTTGTCGAGAATTTGGCAATCCATCACTCACAAGCCACTACGATTGATGAACCCTGCAGCAGAGTTGAGGCATATATATATATATATATATATATATATATATATATATATATATATATATATATATATATATATATATTGACGAATCGATCCTACAGACCGAACGTGAGGAGAGGGGCTAGTGTAATTGGTTAATACAAACCATAAAAAAAATGCACGGAAGTATGTTTTTAACACAAACCTACGTTTTTTTAAATAGAACCCCGTTAGTTTTGCGTTAGTTTTGTTAGCACATCTGAACGTATAAACAAATACGTAATCAGTGCCGTTTGTTGCATAATAAAATGTTAATTACATCCGGAGATATTGTAACCTGAAGTTGACGCTTGAGTACCACTCCTCCGCTGTTCGATCGTGTGTATCGGAGAGTACCGGATTAGTAGGGGTCCAAAGGGAACGGTGATGGACCTTAAGTACAGAAGAGACTGGAACAGCATATTACGTCCACATTCTAACACCTTTTTATTGGTCTTTTTCACTGATGCACATGTACATTACCATGAGGGGTGAGGTACACGTACACACGTGGTTTCCGTTTTCAATTACGGAGTGGAATAGAGTGTGTCCCGACATGTCAGGCCAATAGATGTTCAATGTGGTGGCCACCATTTGCTGCACACAATTGCAATCTCTGGCGTAATGAATGTCGTACACGCCGCAGTAAATCTAGTGTAATGTCGCCGCAGGCTGCCACAATACGTTGTTTCATATCCTCGGGGGTTGTAGGCACACCACGGTACACATTCTCCTTTAACGTATCCCACAGAAAGAAGTCCAGAGGTGTAAGATCAGGAGAACGGGCTGGCAAATTTATGCGTCCTCCACGTCCTATGAAACGCCCGTCGAACATCCTGTCAAGGGTCAGCCTAGTGTTAATTGCGGAATGTGCAGGTGCACCATCATGCTGATACCACATACGTCGACGCATTACCAGTGGAACATTTTCGAGCAACGTTGGCAGATCATTCTGTAGAAACGCGATGTATGTTGCAGTGCTCTCCGATACACACGATCGAACAGCGGAGGAGTGGTACTCAAGCGTCAACTTTAGGTTACAATATCTCCGGATGTAATTAACATTTTACAATGAAACAAACGGCACTGATTACGTATTTGTTTATATGTTCAGATGTGCTAACAAAACTAACGGGGTTCCATTTTAAAAAAAAACGTAGGTTTGTGTTAAAAAACATACTTCCGTGCATTTTTTTATGGTTTGTATTAACCAATTACACTAGCCCCTCTCCTCACTTTCAAGCGAAAAAACTAGAAAGAACGAAACTCGTCCAGCTTGTAGGGGGAAACCAGATGGCGCTATGGTTGGCGCACTAGATGGCGCTGCCATAGGTCAAACGGATATCAAATTCGTTTTTTTAAAATAGGAACCCCCATTTTTATTACATATTTGTGTGCCCCCCCCCCCACCCCCCATGAACCATGGACCTTGCCGCTGGTGGGGAGGCTTGCGTGCCTCAGCGATACAGATAGCCGTACCGTAGGTGCAACCAGAACGGAGGGGTATCTGTTGAGAGGCCAGACAAACGTGTGGTTCCTGAAGAGAGGCAGCAGCCTTTTCAGTAGTTGCAGGGGCAACAGTCTGGATGATTGACTGATCTGGCCTTGTAACAATAACCAAAACAGCCTTGCTGTGCTGGTACTGCGAACGGCTGAAAGCAAGGGGAAACTACAGCCGTTATTTTTCCCGAGGGCATGCAGCTTTACTGTATGATTAAATGATGATGGGATCCTCTTGGGTAAAATATTCCTGAGGTAAAATAGTCCCCCATTCGGATCTCCGGACGGGGACTACTCAATAGGATGTCGTGATCAGGAGAAAGAAAACTGGCGTTCTACGGGTCGGAGCATGGAGTGTCAGATCCCTTAATCGGGCAGGTAGATTAGAAAATTTGAAAAGGGAAATGGATAGGTTAAAGTTAGATATAGTGGGAATTAGTGAAGTTCGGTGGCAGGAGGAACAAGACTTCTGGTCAGGTGACTACAGGGTTATAAACACAAAATCAAATAGGGGTAATGCAGGAGTAGGTTTAATAATGAATAGGAAAATAGGAATGCGGGTAAGCTACTACAAACAACATAGTGAACGCATTATTGTGGCCAAGATAGATACGAAGCCCACACCTACTACAGTAGTACAAGTTTATATGCCAACTAGCTCTGCAGATGACGAAGAAATTGAGGAAATGTATGATCAAATAAAAGAAATTATTCAGATAGTGAAGGGAGACGAAAATTTAATAGTCACGGGTGACTGGAATTCGGTAGTAGGAAAAGGGAGAGAAGGAAACGTAGTAGGTGAATATGGACTGGGGCAAAGAAAAGAAAGAAGAAGCCGCCTGGTAGAATTTCGCACAGAGCACAACTTAATCATAGGTAACACTTGGTTCAAGAATCATAAAAGAAGGCTGTATACATGGAAGAAGCCTGGACGTACTGACAGGTTTCAGATAGATTATATAATGGTAAGACAGAGATTTAGGAACCAGGTTTTCAATTGTAAGACATTTCCAGGGGCAGATGTGGACTATGACCACAATCTATTGGTTATGACCTGTAGATTAAAACTGAAGAAATTGCAAAAAGGTGGGAATTTAAGGAGATGGGACCTGGATAAACTAAAAGAACCAGAGGTTGTACGGAGTTTCAAGGAGAGTATAAGGGAGAAATTGACAGGAATGGCGGAAAGAAATACAATAGAAGAAAAACGGGTAGCTTTGAGGGATGAAGTAGTGAAGGCAGCAGAGGATCAAGTAGGTAAAAAGACTAGGGCTAGTAGAAATCCTTGGGTAACAGAAGAAATATTGAATTTAATTGATGAAAGGAGAAAATATAAAAATGCAGTAAATGAAGCAGGCAAAAAGAAATACAAACGTCTCAAAAATGAGATTAACAGGAAGTGCAAAATGGCTAAGCAGGGATGGCTAGAGGACAAATGTAAGGATGTAGAGGGTCTATACAAGGGCGATGTACTTGAGGACAATATTATGGTAATGGAAGAGGATGTAGCAGAAGATGAAATGGGAAATACGATACTGCGTGAAGAGTTTGACAGAGCACTGAAAGACCTGAGTCGAAACAAGGCCCCCGGAGTTGACAACATTCCATTGGAACTACTGACGGCCTTGGGAGAGCCAGTCTTGACAAAACTCTACCATCTGGTGAGCAAGGTGTATGAGACAGGCGAAATACCCTCAGACTTCAAGAAGAATATAATAATTCCAATACCAAAGAAAGCAGATGTGAAAATTACCGGACTATCAGTTTAATAAGCCACAGATGAAAGATACTAACACTAATTGTTTACAGACGAATGGAAAACTGGTAGAAGCCGACCTCGGGGAAGATCAGTTTGGATTCCGTAGAAACGTTGGAACACGTGAGGCAATACTGACCCTACTACTTATCTTAGAAGCTAGATTAAGGAAAGGCAAACCTACGTTTCTAGCATTTGTAGACTTAGAGAAAGCTTTTGACAATGTTGATTGGAATACTTTCTTTCAAATTCTGAAGGTGGCAGGGGTAAAATACAGGGAGCGAAAGTCTATATACAATTTGTACAGAAACCAGATGGCAGTTATAAGAGTCGAGGGACATGAAAGGGAAGCAGTGGTGGGGAAGGGAGTGAGACAGGGATGTAGTCTCCCCCCGATGTTATTCAATCTGTATATTGAGCAAGCAGTGAAGGAAACAAAAGAAAAATTCGGAGTAGGTATTAAAATCCATGGAGAAGAAATAAAAACTTTGAGGTTCGCCGATGACATCGTAATTCTGTCAGAGACAGCAAAGGACTTGGAAGAGCAGTTGAACGGAATGGATAGTGTCTTGAAAGGAGGATATAAGATGACCATCAACAAAAGCAAAACGAGGATAATGGAATGTAGTCGAATTAAGTCGGGTGATGCTGAGGGAATTAGATTAGGAAGTGAGACACTTAAAGTAGTAAAGGAGTTTTGCTATTTGGGGAGCAAAATAACTGATGATGGTCGAAGTAGAGAGGATATAAAATGTAGACTGGCAATGGCAAGAAAAGCGTTTCTGAAGAAGAGAAGTTTGTTAACATCGAGTATAGATTTAAGTGTCAGGAAGTCATTTCTGAAAGTATTTGTATGGAGTGTAGCCATGTATGGAAGTGAATCATGGACGATAAATAGTTTGGACAAGAAGAGAGTAGAAGCTTTCGAAATGTGGTGCTACAGAAGAATGCTGAAGATTAGATGGGTAGATCACATAACCAATGAGGAAGTATTGAATCGGATTGGGGAGAAGAGAAGTTTGTGGCACAACTTGACCAGAAGAAGGGATCGATTGGTAGGACATGTTCTGAGGCATCAAGGGATCACCAATTTAATATTGGAGGGCAGCGTGGAGGGTAAAAATCGTAGAGGGAGACCAAGAGATGACTACACTAAGCAGATTCAGAAGGATGTAGGTTGCAGTAGGTACTGGGAGATGAAGAAGCTAGCACAGGATAGAGTAGCATGGAGAGCTGCATCAAACCAGTTTCAGGACTGAAGACCACAACAACAACAAACATTTGCATAGTACGTAAAGAAATATAAATGTTTATTTTGGACCACTTGTTTCGCTTTGCCATAGATGGCGCTGTAATAGTCACAAACGTATAAGTACGTGGTATCACGTAACATTCCGCCAGTGCGGACGGTATTTGCTTCGTGATACGTTACCCGTGTTAAAATGGACCGTTATCAATTGCGGAAAAGATCGACGTAGTGTTGATGTATGGCTATTGTGATCAAAATGCCCAACGGACGTGTGCTATGTATGCTGATCGGTATCCTGGACGACATCATCCAAGTGTCCGGACCGTTCGCTTGATAGTTACATTATTGAAGGAAACAGGAAGTGTTCAGCCACATGTGAAACGTCAACCACGACCTACAACATACGATGATGCCCAAGAAGGTGTTTTAGCTGCTGTCGCGGCTAATCCGCACATCAGAAGCAGAGAAATTGCGCGAGAATTGGGAATCTCAAAAACGTCGGTGTTGAGAATGCTACATCAACGTCGATTACACCCGTACCATATTTCTATGCACCAGGAATTGTATGGCGACGACTTTGAACGTCGTGTACAGTTCTGCCACTGGGCACAAGAGAAATTACGGGACGATGACATATTGTTTGCACACGTTCTACTTAGCGACGAAGCGTCATTCACCAATAGCGGTAACGTAAACCGGCGTAATATGCACTATTGGGCAACGGAAAATCCACGATGGCTGCGACAAGTGGAACATCAGCGATCTTGGAGGGCATAATGGTAGGAAGGATAATTGGCCCCCATTTTATCGATGGCAATCTGAATGGTGCAATGTATGCTGATTTCCTACGTAATGTTCTACCGATGTTACTACAAGATGTTTCACTGCATGACAGAATGGCGATGTACTTCCAACATGATGGATGTCCGGCACATAGCACGCGTGCGGTTGATCGGTATTGAGTAGCATATTCATGACTGGTGGATTGGTCGTCGAAGCTCGATACTATGGCCCGCACGTTCACCGGATCTGACGTCCCCGGATTTCTTTCTGTGGGGAAAGTTGAAGGATATTTGCTATCGTGATACATCGACAACTGCTGACAACATGCTCCAGCGCATTGTCAACGCATGTGCGAACATTACGGAAGGCGAACTACTTGAGAGGAATGTCGTTACACGTATTGCCGAATGCACTGAGGTTGACGGACATCATTTTGAGCATTTATTGCATTAATGTGGTATTTACAGGTAATCACGCTGTAACAGCACGCGTTCTGGTCCAAATGGTTCAAATGGCTCTGAGCACTGTGCGACTTAACTTCTGAGGTCATTAGTCGCCTAGAACTTAGAACTAATTAAACCTAACTAACCAAAGGACATCACACACATCCATGCCCGAGGCAGGATTCGAACCTGCGACCGTTTATTTACGTACTACAGGAATATGTAATAAAAAATGGGGGTTGCTATTTTTTAAAAAAGCAGTTGATATCCGTTTGACCCATGGCAGCGCCATCTAGCGGGGCAACCATAGCGCCATCTGGTTTCCCCTTTCAAGCTAGACGAGTTTCGTTCTTTGTAGTTTTTTCGTTTGACGCTTATTTCGTGAGACGGACCACCCTGTATATATATAGGAGCTTACTTTACGGACATGCCTCGTATTTGCAACGCTGAGCGGGTGGTTTGACGTTAAGGCGGCTAGTTTGGTGATAAGCAGTGCGTGGGATAGGGAGGCTGGTGCTACGTACCGCACATGGGGCAGCAGTGTCCGCGCGGCGTGACGGGCCGCAGGCAGGGCAGCAGGTGCGGGGGCGAGCAGGGCGCGGCGTGGCGGCACACGGCGGGCAGCACCTGCGGCCGCTGGCAGGGGCAGCCCGCGGGCAGCCGGCACGAGTCGCCCGCCACGCTCACCGCCTCCGACAGCCAGCCCTCGGGGCTGCGGAACTGCCGCCGGCCCGGCTCGCTCTCCACCAGCGCGCGCCACCAGTCCTGGTCCACCTCCTGCGACACGCGCGCTCCGTGTAGCCAGACACAATACCTGGTCCTCCCTCCGGCGCTAGGGGATGACGAATCACCACCGGCCACGTCCACACAGGCGCAACGAAACTACTGCGGCTCACCAGTGTGTTACTACGCACCAGACCAGGCTGGGGCAGCTATCGCCCACCACACTGACCGTGGAGAACTACTGCCAGCCTGACTTACTCTCTGGCAACTCGTGAAAACACACAGGTGTATAGTCCACACATACACTACTGGCCATTAAAATTGCTACACCACGAAGATGACGTGCTACACACGCGAAATTTAACCGACACGAAGAAGATGCTGTGATATGCAAATTATTAGCTTTTCAGAGCATTCACACAAGGTTGGCGACACCTACAATGTGCTGACATGAGGAAAGTTCCAACCGATTTCTCATATACAAACAGCAGATGACCGGCGTTGCCTGGAGAAACGTTGTTGTCATGCCTCGTGTAAGTAGGAGAAATGCGTAGCAGCACGTTTCCGACTTTGATAAAGGTCGGATTGTAGCCTATCGTGATTGCGGTTTATCGTATGGCGCGCTGCTCGAGATCCAATGACTGTTAGCAGAATATGGAATGGGTGGGTTCAGGAGGGTAATACGAAACGCCGTGCTGGATCCCAACGGCCTCGTATCACTAGCAATCGAGACGACAGGCATCTTATCCGCATGGCTGTAATGGAACGTGCAGCCACGTTTCGATCCCTGAGTGAATAAATGGGGACGTTTGCAATACAGCAACCATCTGCACGTACAGTTCGACGACGTTTGCAGCAGCAAGGACTATCAGCTCGGAGACCATGGCTGCGATTACCCTTGACGCTGCATCACAGACAGGAGCGCCTGCAATGGTGTACTCAACGACGAATCTGGGTGCACGAATGGCAAAACGTCATTTTTTCGGATGAATCCAGGCGGTGAAAGCATATTGGAAGCGTCTATTCGTCATCGCCGTACTGGCGTATCAGCCGGCGTGATGGTGCCATTGGTTACCCGTCTCGGTCACCTCTTGTTCGCATTGACGGCACTTTGAACAGTGGACGTTACATTTCAGATGTTTTACGACCCGTGGCTCTACCCTTCATTCGATCTCTGCGAAACCCTACATTTCAGCAGGATAATGCACGAACGCATGTTGCAGGTCCTGTACGGACTGCTGCCCTCGCCAGCACATTCTCCAGGTCTCACCAATTGAAAACGTCTGGTCAATGGTGGCCGAGCAACTGGCTCGTGCCGGCCGGGGTGGCCGAGCGGTTCTAGGCGCTACAGTCTGGAACCTCGCGACCACTAAGGTCGCAGGTTCGAACCCTGCCTTGGGCGTGGATGTGGGTGATGTCCTTAGGTTAGTTAGGTTCAAAAAATGGTTCAAATGGCTCTGAGCACTATGGGACTTAACATCTTAGGTCATCAGTCCCCTAGAACTTAGAACTAGTTATATCTAACTAACCTAAGGACATCACACACATCCATGCCCGAGGCAGGATTCGAACCTGCGACCGTAGCAGTCGCGCGGTTCCGGACTGCGCGCCTAGAACCGCGAGACCACCGCGGCCGTCGGTTAGTTAGGTTTAAGTAGTTCTAAGTTCTAGGGGACTGATGACCTCAGATGTTAAGTCCCATAGTGCTCAGAGCCATTTGAACCATTTTTGAACTGGCTCGTGACAATACGCCAGTCACTACTCTTGATGAACTGTGGTATCGTGTTGAAGGTGCATGGGCAGCTGTACACGCCATCCAAGCTCTGTTTGACTCAATGTCCAGGCGTATCAAGGCCGTTATTACGGCCAGAGGTGGTTGTTCTGGGTACTGATTTCTCAGGAGCTATGCACCCAAACTGCGTGAAAATGTAATCACATGTCAGTTCTAGTATAATATATTTGTCCAATGAATACCCGTTTATCATCTGCATTTCTTCTTGGTATAGGAATTTTAATGGCCAGTAGTGTAAATACCCGGCATTGCCTGGTTGTGTATGTATTTCAGTCTTCTATTGGTCCATCTGCTTCTTCCCCTTTCTCTGTGGATCTCCATCTTCACCCCCTCTCTGTCCACCTCCTCTGTCCATCTTCTTCTCCCTCTCTCACTGTCCAACTCCTCCTTCTCAGTCCTCCTGCTCATCTCCTCCTCTCTCCTGTTTCTGTCCATCTGCTCCTTTTCCTTTTCTCTGTCCATCTCCTCCCTTTCCATATCTGTGTCAAATTGCCCCCCCCCCCCCTCTTTGTTCATCTCCTCTTACTCTCTCTGTCTCTCTGCGTATCTCTTGCTCTCCCTGTCTGTCCATCTCCTCCTCTCCCCTCTTTGCCTACCTCTTCCTCTCCCTTCTCTGTATTTCTTTCCAGATCGTAACTATCGTAACTAATATGTGTACCAAATTTGATTGAAATCGTTCCAGGGGCTTTGTTCACATACACAAATGATAAACGTATTTCACTCACATTTAACACATATTTATGCACGTATTTCACCTGTGTTTCTAACCAATTTCTTCCTTCAGTTTTATTTTCAGGTAGTTCAATATTTATAACGTTTTATCCACTGAACTATATGCTGTACAACGATATAATTTTGCAGGTACATCCAGCAGTGTATGTGCTTACTGCTGCGAAATATGAATGAAGTTAGCAGCGAAGAAGTTATAAATTTAAGTGTCTTGCATGATGCGGCAGTTTTTCATACATCTCAGAGTTTATTACGTCATATCTGCTGAACTATCTGCTGTACATTGACATAATTATGCTGGCACATTCAGTGATATACGTGAATATCGCCTGAAAAATGTGTTGCGAATACGATTAGCAGTAAAGAAGTAATAAATTAAAACACCCTGTTTCATGCGGCAGTTTTACTGCATGAACAGCGAAAACATAGCAGGCAACAAACTTCTGTAGGGCTTGTCAACGAGAAGAAGATTCGTAAAGGTTTGAAATTATGTGTAAAGTTTGTTGCATGTCATTGAATGCTCTCATTCTCAAATACCGGATGACTAAAATGTGGGTATTGCATTGCGCATTTCCTTGACTCCCCACCTTCTCCCCTTAGATAGTTACGTGGTTTTCACTACCCTGGTGATTCTTCCAGACATTAAGTGATAGGTGTACAAAGTTTGGTTGAAGTCAGTCCTCTTCATCAGGAGATGTGGAATGTATATACATACAGTACACATACAGGCACAACATTAATACAACCGACGAACTGCAGGGACGGATTCCTGACTGGAAATAGAGGAAAAAAGGTCCTACGAACATATGTCCGGAAATGCATAGTTGTCATGGTAGATAGCACTGACGAATGAAAGTTTCTTTGACAATGTGGCGTGTGTTCCTTTTGTTTTGCAAGCTGTACGATTGACGCAGCTTACTGTAAGCAAGCAGAATGGTTCGTTATTCACATCGGGAACCAACCGAAATAGTGTTTGTGTACAGCCAAGCAGATGGAAGCGGTCGAGAGGCAGTACGACTATACCCAAAAAAGGCCCGCCCGGTTAGCCGTGCGGTCTAACGCACTGCTTTCCGGACGGGAAGGCGTGCCGGTCCCCGGCACGAATCCCCCCGGCGGATGAGTGTCGGTGTCCGGTGTCCCGGCCAGTCTGTGGATGGTTTTTAGGCGGTTTTCCATCCGTCTCGGCGAATACGGGCTGGTTCCCTTTATTCCGCCTCAGTTACACTTCGTCGGCGATTGCTGCGCAAACACTTTCTCCACGTACGCGTACTCCATAACCTTTTTCGGGCTTTGTGTGATCATCGTCTTTTCAGACGGACGAACATCTAGGGAAGCGGCAGACTGTGCAAACATTGGGGTTACACTCGTCTGGTGTGAGACGTTCCCGGGGGGGAGGGGGGGGGGGGGGTCCACTGGGGGCCGAACCACACAATAACCCTGGGTTCGGTGTGGGGCAGCGGGTGAGTTAACTCCTGTGGCCTGTTGTGGGGTTGTGAACCACTGAGGGCTACGGCGGGACGAAGCCTCTCCATCGTTTCTAGGTCCCCAGTTCCATACAATGCAATACAATACCAAAGAAAGTACCCTCACAGACACCAACCACATCACACAACATTTCAAACCCTTTTTGGGCTTTGTGCAATCATGGGTCCTTTCAGACGGATGAACGTGTAGGGAACGGGCGGACTGTGCGTACACCAGATTTGGAGGGCCGAATCTACAGGATATTGAGACAAACTCTAGTAGAGGCTTAAGGCAAGTGGCCCAACACCATGGTGTAAGCCACAGCACAATTATGTATATCCTGCATGACAACCGGTGTAACGCCTCCTTTTATTTCCTCCCAGTAACTCACCGAAAAATCTTAACACAAGCTTTAATAAAAATACTGTATTTAATTCTAGCATTACTGAGGATGACGAAAAAGCGGGGAATATGAATCACCCACAAGCTTCCCTTTAAGTGTGCATTTATTGCAACACAACCACGTGCGAGCCCTAACAACAAGGAAAAGCTCCTGGCA
This sequence comes from Schistocerca gregaria, assembly GCF_023897955.1. Taxonomy (NCBI): domain Eukaryota; kingdom Metazoa; phylum Arthropoda; class Insecta; order Orthoptera; family Acrididae; genus Schistocerca; species Schistocerca gregaria. The sequence continues at coordinate 654,785,296 of NC_064923.1, forward strand.
ATACCAGGAACCGAATCCATGTCCTACGCATGACAGTCAGCCGTGCAGACCTCTCAGCTGCGGAAGCGGAACGATGTCTTAGACTACGCGCTTTAAATTTTTCTGTGTTGCACTTCGCAAGAAACTGGCCGTTGTAAAAGAGATTAGTGACATAAAGCCAAGAAGCATTCAGTTGCTTCTCTGTTCATTGGCATTCAGCTAAGAAACCATTTTGTTGCGACTGGAAGCAACATACATACATCGCTTTTGCCCAAAAAATCACTGCAGTAGTTTTTATTGCATTAGCTGTTGAGTCTGTATGACAGTAACAAGCTATCAAATGGTGGCAGCTAACGATACATGTGTCAACTAGTGAACTTTCGGGCACGATTACCACCAATGCGACAGCAGAGTCTGCCCGTAACCCACCACCCCAGCGTGCAGTATTATGCATACTTGTTGTTGTTGTTGTTGTTGTCTTCAGTCCTGAGACTGGTTTGATACAGCTCTCCATGCTACTCTATCCTGTGCAAGCTTTTTCATCTCCCAGTACCTACTGCAACCTACATCCTTCTGAATCTGCTTAGTGTACTCATCTCTCGGTCTCCCTCTACGATTTTTACCCTCCACGCTGCCCTCCAATGCTAAATTTGTGATCCCTTGATGCCTCAAAACATGTCCAACCAACCGATCCCTTCTTCTAGTCGAGTTGTGCCACAAACTTCTCTTCTCCCCAATCCTATTCAATACCTCCCCATTAGTTACGTGATCTATCCACCTTATCTTCAGTATTCTTCTGTATCACCACATTTCGAAAGCTTCTATTCTCTTCTTGTCCAAACTAGTTATCGTCCATGTTTCACTTCCATACATGGCTACACTCCAAACAAATACTTTCAGAAACGACTTCCCGATACATAAATGTATATTCGATGTTAACAAATTTCTGTTCTTCAGAAACGCTTTCCTTGCCATTGCCAGTCTACATTTTATATCCTCTCTACTTCCATCATCATCAGTTATTTTGCTCCCCAAATAGCAAAACTCCTTTACTGCTTTAAGTGTCTCATTTCCTAATCTAATTCCCTCAGCATCACCCGATTTAATTTGACTACATTCCATTATCCTCGTTTTGCTTTTGTTGATGTTCATCTTATATCCTCCTTTCAAGACACTGTCCATTCCGTTCAACTGCTCTTCCAAGTCCTTTGCCGTCTCTGACAGAATTACAATGTCATCGGCGAACCTCAAAGTTTTTACTTCTTCTCCATGAATTTTAATACCTACTCCAAATTTTTCTTTTGTTTCCTTTACTGCTTGCTCAATATACAGATTGAATAACATCGGGGAGAGGCTACAACCCTGTCTCACTCCTTTCCCAACCACTGCTTCCCTTTCATGCCCCTCGACTCTTATGACCGCCATCTGGTTTCTGTACAAATTGTAAATAGCCTTTCGCTCCCTGTATTTTACCACTGCCACCTTTAGAATTTGAAAAAGAGTATTCCAGTCAATATTGTCAAAAGCTTTCTCTAAGTCTACAAATGCTAGAAACGTAGGTTTGCCTTTCCTTAATCTTTCTTCTAAGATAAGTCGTAAGGTCAGTATTGCCTCACGTGTTCCAACATTTCTACGGAATCCAAACTGATCCTCCCCGAGGTCCGCATCTACCAGTTTTTCCATTCGTCTGTAAATAATTCGCGTTAGTATTTTGCAGCTGTGACTTATTAAACTGATAGTTCGGTAATTTTCACATCTGTCAGCACCTGCTTTCTTTGGGATTGGAATTATTATATTCCTCTTGAAGTCTGAGGGTATTTCGCGTGTCTCATACATATTGCTCACCAGCTGGTAGAGTTTTGTCATGACTGGCTCTCCCAAGGCCGTCAGTAGTTCTAATGGAATGTTGTCTACTCCGGGGGCCTTGTTTCGACTCGGGTCTTTTAGTGCTCTGTCAAACTCTTCACGCAGTATCGTATCTCCCATTTCGTCTTCATCTACACCCTCTTCCATTTCCATAATATTGTCCTCAAGTACATCGCTCTTGTACAAACCTTCTATATACTCCTTCCACCTTTCTGCCTTCCCTTCTTTGCTTAGAACTGGGTTGCCATCTGAGCTCTTGATATTCATACACGTGGTTCTCTTCTCTCCAAAGGTCTCTTTAATTTTCCTGTAGGCAGTATCTATCTTACCCCTAGTGAGATTAGCTTCTACATCCTTACATTTGTCCTCTAGCCATCCCTGCTTAGCCATTTTGCACTTCCTGTCGATCTCATTTTTGAGACGTCTGTATTCCTTTTTGCCTGCTTCATTTACTGCATTTTTATATTTTCTCCTTTCATCAATCAAATTCAATATTTCTTCTGTTACCCAAGGATTTGTAGCAGCCCTCGTCTTTTTACCTACTTTATCCTCTGCTGCCTTCACTACTTCATCCCTCAGAGCTGCCCATTCTTCTTCTACTGTATTTCTTTCCCCTATTCCTGTCAATTGTTCCCTTATACTCTCCCTGAAACTCTGTACAACCTCTGGTTCTTTCAGTTTATCCAGGTCCCATCTCCTTAATTTCCCACATTTTTGCAGTTTCTTCAGTTTTAATCTACAGGTCATAACCAATAGATTGTGGTCAGAGTCCACATCTGCTCCTGGAAATGTCCTACAATTTAAAACCTGATTCCTAAATCTCTGTCTTACCATTATATAATCTATCTGATACCTTTTAGTATCTCCAGGGTTCTTCCATGTATACAACCTTCTTTCATGATTCTTAAACCAAGTGTTAGCTATGATTAAGTTGTGCTCTGTGCAAAATTCTACTAGGCGGCTTCCTCTTTCATTTCTTAGCCCCAATCCATATTCACCTACTATGTTTCCTTCTCTCCCTTTTCCTACACTTGAATTCCAGTCACCCATTAGTATTAAATTTTCGTCTCCCTTCACTATCTGAATAATTTCTTTTATTTCATCGTACATTTCTTCAATTTCTTCGTCATCTGCAGAGCTAGTTGGCATATAAACTTGTAGTACTGTAGTAGGTGTGGGCTTCCTATCTATCTTGGCCACAATAATGCGTTCACTATGCTGTTTGTAGTAGCTTACCCGCATTCCTATTTTCCTATTCATTAATAAACCTACTTCTGCATTACCCCTATTTGATTTTGTGTTGATAACCCTGTAGTCACCTGACCAGAAGTCCTGTTCCTCCTGCCACCGAACTTCACTAATTCCCACTATATCTAACTTTAACCTATCCATTTCCCTTTTTAAATTTTCTAACCTACCTGCCCGATTAAGGGATCTGACATTCCACGCTCCGATCCGTAGAACGCCAGTTTTCTTTCTCCTGATAACGACATCCTCTTGAGTAGTCCCCGCCCGGAGATCCGAATGTGGGACTATTTTACCTTCGGAATATTTTACCCAAGAGGACACCATCATCATTTAATCATACAGTAAAGCTGCATGTCCTCGGGAAAAATTACGGCTGTAGTTTCCCCTTGCTTTCAGCCTCGCAGTACCAGCACAGCAAGGCCGTTTTGGTTAATGTTGCAAGGCAGATCAGTCAATCATCCAGACTGTTGCCCCTGCAACTACTGAAAAGGCTGCTGCCCCTCTTCAGGAACCACACGTTTGTCTGGCCTCTCAACAGATACCCCTCCGTTGTGGTTGTACCTACGGTACGGCTATCTGTATCGCTGAGGCACGCAAGCCTCCCCACCAATGGCAAGGTCCATGGTTCATGGTTACACGTTGTAAATGTCTGCCCTAAGACAAAACTGACTGGCACAGTTTATAGTATAAATACTGCGAACTATTTTTTGCAAGAATGTTCTCTAGCAGTCCATATGAGACAAATATCTGTATGTCGTTGTAATCAGAGGAACAGGACTAAGGCTCAGGATTGTCTCTATTGGAGAGTCAAACAAGTCGACAGCAATTCCTATGTGTTCAGCACAGTGCACAAGGAGGGCCCTGTTCTTATCTGTTTTGTGCTAACATACCTATGAATTTGTCGACATTGGATCGATGACCCAGGCGAGCTTGCAAAACAGCAATTCACGTCGGCGGCAGTTTCGTTGCACTGTAGCTTGGCTGAGTGCATTTTTATATGTACAGACGGAAAAGAAGATCATAACATCAAAAAATAATTAACGTAGAGTGATGAACTTTCGGGAATACATTTGTCTAGGTAACATATTTAACTAATTAACATTACAAGATAACTGGTTAATGTAAGCACGAGATAAGTAATTGCAAATGTGAAATGCCGGTACATTAATAACAGGTGTAACCGCCAGAATGTTGAATGCAAGCATGAAACCCGCATGCATTGTGTTGCACAGCTGCCGGATGTCAGTTTGTGTGATGGAGTTCCATGTCTGTTGCACTCGGTCGGTCAGTACAGGGACGGTTACTGCTGGTTGTGGATGACGCTGCAGTTGTCCCCAGATGATGTCCCATTTGTGATTGATTGTAGACAGATCTGGTGATCGAGCAGGCCGAGGCAACACGTCTACACTCTGTAGAGCATGTTGGGTTGCAACAGTGGTATTTGGGCGAGCGCCCCTGGAAAGCTGTCCATAAATGGCAGCACAACAGGTCGAATCAACAGCTCGACACATAGATTCGCAGTCAGAGTGCGCGGGATAACCACCAGAGTGCTCCTGCTGTCAACTGAAATCACAGCCAGGTGTAGGTCCAGTGTCTCTAGCATGCAGATAGGTTGAAACTTCCTGGCAGATTAAAACTGTGCGCCGGACCGAGACTCGAACGCGGGACCTTTGCGTTTCGTGGGCAAGTATTCTACCAACTGAACTACCCAAGCAACGGGGCGTGCGTCGTGCTTGGGTAGCTGGGTAGGGTCCATGCATCCACAGATCAACACATGACCTGCTGCCCCGGGGAAATAGACGTTAATGGCTTGCCTGTGCCACGTGCCCTTGGAGTATTAACCAACCTAACAACATTATTAGTCTGCAAATTAAGTAAATATTGATGTAACGTTGTTCAATACACTGTCCTCAGTCATCAGTAGAAACATCTGCACTTAGAAACCTAACACCCTGTAAATCTCTCATAAACTTTGCTTTTTGGTATGCAGTTTGTTATAATTTCCAAGATAATGATTCTTACTGTAGCTGTTACTTTGTATTACTATTTTCAAGCTTTTATTCACTATGGAATAGCCAATAGAGCGGAAAGGACAACAACAACAAGAAGCACCGGAAAGGGGGGTACATACATAGGCTACACTACAAACAAATAGTGATGAAATATATGTTAAAGAACGAAATAATGGGACCTTTAGAATGCGAGAAACTACACACATTAGTAAACAAGAAAGCCTTCAAGGTGGGAATTCCCTTTGAGGACCTAGAAAGCATACAAAATTCAGATTTCTAGCCTGAGGACACATTAACACTCCGGTTTCGCTTCTTTCGATCCACAAGAAGAGCAACAAAAGAGGGGGTGGAATTACACTAAACAAAGAAGAAAACAAGAAAAAAATACGCTGACACGGAGCTCAGAAGGCTGTAAAAACACCCACACCACCGGGCAAGAATCTAATATAATCACAACAGACAACATAGAAGAAACGACAGTCAAGAGCACCAGACTAACAAGGAGCAATAATAACGAATTCATAGTAGGAACATCGAACGTACAAACGCTGAGAACCATAGAGAGAGAAGAACAGCTCGAAAATGCACTAAAAGAAATAAAATTCGATATGCTCGGACTATGCGAAGTAAGGAAAACAGGGGAAGCCATCATAGAGAAGTCAAACAGCGATCTGCTGTATTATAAAGGATCAACACCGGGACAAAGAGGGGCAGACTCCATCATCAAAAGCGACTTAAAATCATCCGTACAAGAATTAGTGTGAGTGTCAGGAAGAATAGCAGCTTTGAAACTTACCACATGAAATCATCAAATAACAATCATACAAATACACGCCCCAACAGAAACGAAGAATTAGAAGATTTCTATGAGAAACTAGATGACATCTTAGAGAGATATCAATCACCAATAAACCTAAAAATTGAAGATTTCGACATTAAAGTCGACTCTCGCAGTAACGATGACGAAGAACCAGTCAGACCACAGGGCTTTGGAACAAGAAACGGAAGAGGAGAAAGAATGGTACAATTTGCTCAAGAACACACACTGAAAACAACCAACACATTTTTTAGGAAAAATCAAAACCATAGATGGACTTGGCGCTCGCCAGATGGCAAGACGGAAAAGGAAATAGTTTTTCATTCTAACGGACAAACAAAACATAGTAAAAAACATCCAAGTAATCTCACAATTAAAATTTAGCACAGACCATAGAATGGTGAGGGCAAAAATAAACATTCCAAAGAAACGAAGAGAAGTAGAAAAAGCAAACAAACCAATACCAGAAAAACTGAACATAGACAAATTTAAACAAGAGCTACAGAAGCAACTACAACAAGCAAATATCAATACAAAACAAAGCACTCAAGAAATTTATAACGCACTAGAAAAATGCATATATCAAGGCATATAGGCAAAGACGAGCAAATGAAGAAAAGTCGAAGCAAATTAACTAGAGTACCATACAGCTAATCGACCACAGATCGATAAATGATAAAAACTAGAGATATTTCAGACAGTAATAAAGAAGAATACGCAAAACTAGACAAAATAACGAAAAGGTAAATATGGAAAGATATCCGCGAGCACCGATCAGCAACAACGAGACAAATACTATAAATAAACAAATCAATAAGAAAAGCGAGGATAAGTGCCGAGGGCGGGAAACAGTGGACACTAGGAACGAAGAATCAGGCGGGAGAACATCTAAACACAAGAGAGGATATAATCAAATCAGCAACGGAATTCTACAAAGCAATGTACACAAGTTCTCTACCAAACAAAGCCACAGACCGCAACCCTATCGATCCAGACCCAAACACCACTGAAACCATGCACACAGGGAGGTTAGAACAACCATCACTAAACTGAAAAATGTCACCTGGAGAAGACAACATACAATGAGATATTAAAAGAATCCCAAAATGTCCTAACACCAGTCATCACAGAAGTGTTCCACAATATCATACAAGACATTCCAGACCAGTCGAAAACAAGTACGACTGTACTTTTGCACAAAAAAGGTGCGAAAGATGACATGAACAATTCTAGACCCATAAGTTTGATGTCTAACCTATATAAACTGTTCACGAAAATACTAACAAGGCGATTGACAAAAACACTAGACGACAACCAACCCTCAGAACAAGCAGGATTCCGCAAAGGATTTAGCACAGTGGACTGTATTCAAACCATTAATCAGATAATAGAAAAATCGGAAGGCTGGCACCTCAAAATGTACCTTGCTTATGTTGATTACAGCAAAGCATTCGATACCATCGAACACCCGAACATATTTGAAGCAATAAGAAATCAAAGAGTGGAAGCAAAATACATCCAATTACTAAGAAACATTCAAAACAACAGCTTAGGTAGAGCCAAAACCGAGAACACAGGCCAACCTTTCTGCAAGGAAGAAGGAGTTAGATAACGGGATCCCATCTCCCTAAAACTATTTATCTGCATACTGGAGGACATATTCAGGAAACTAAAATGGAAGAAGAGAGATGGAATATATCTGAGGTACACTGACGACATGGTCCTCTTCAACTAACCTGCAAGGGAACTGCAATCAATGCTCCAGGAGCTTAACACACAAAGCAAGATGGCAGAATTCACAATGAACAAATCTAAAACGCGAGTAATGACAAATGGATTAGAAACCCCAATATATCTTGAAGGAACGGAACTAATGTATACATCACAATACGTATACCTAGGCCAACAACTTAACTTGCTTTAACAACAAAATAAAAAAAGAAATAAAACGAAAAGTTTCCTTAACTTGGAAAGTTCATACTGCTAGACAGAACCCTGAATAGGAGGCTCAAAATGGAGACACTCGAAAGTTGCGTTTTTCCAGTGTTATTATATGGCTGTCAGACATGGGCTCTCAAAGCCAAAGAGTGATACACTCTACAGGTATGCCGAAGGAAAGTGCAGAGGAAGATCCTTGGCATCCCTCTAAAAGACAGAATATCGAAGACCTCGATAAACAAGATGTCAGCAGCTATAGACACAGCACAACAGGCTATGATGACCAAATGGAAATGTGGCGGCCACGTGGCGAGACGACAGAGCTACCACATGGGACCCCTACATCAGCAAGAGACTCCCAGGAAGATCAAGACGTAAATTGTCGGAATTATCCAGAAAATAAGCAGAAGACAGTGGACCAGCATAGCCAGAAACAGAAAGGAGTGGAAAGAACTAGAACGACAACTACGTGATCACGTGTAATTCGATGAGCAGTGTGCATCAAGTCTGGTACCCTCTTACGCGGACTAGCTCACCGCGCGAGTCTTCAAAAGCAGCTACCCCTACTTGTAGAAGGCCTTTGATCTCAATGGGACAACACATGCTATTTTCATTCATTCATTTATTTCATTGAATTTATTTGGTGCGGCTTTGTAGCTGTAATGACCATTAAGACTCAAAATAGAATTTTTCAATCCAAGATGTATTCTTCAGTTTCACATATAATGACCCCAGCTTTACTGAACCTAAGAGTAACATGAAACTGGAGTCTATAAGGAAACAGGGAGCACTAGGACAGCCAAAACCAAATGAACTGTAACTCCAGACAAAAGCGTTCTAAGTAAAACTGGAATCGGTTGCCCTCCAATGAGGAAACTTCTCTGAGCCTAGTGGGAAGAGCATTCTCACACATACCACAATTAACACTGTCGTACATTCGGGAGGACGATGGTTCAATCGCGCGCCCGGCCATCCTGATTTAGGTTTTCCGCGATTTCCCTAAATCGCTCCAGACAAATGCCGGGATGGTTCCTTTGAAAGGGCACGGCCGACTTCCTTCCCCGTCCTCTCCTAATCCGGTGAGACCGATGACCTCGCTGTTTGGTCTCTTCCTCCAAACAATCCAAAATCCAAATACTGTTGTAACTAATCGAGGCTACTCCCACCTCAAAAACTGGTCCGATTCAGAGAGGAGAAACACATGGAACTCAAGAACAGTGCACGTCACCGTTAAACGTTGCCACCAAATCACTCCATTAAAAAACGATCTGCACGCAACAGGGAGAGAGTGTTTTGAGAAAGCTTATGGGAAGCCTCCCAGTACCAACATCACCACTGAGGAAGACGAGAAGAATTCAGCTGACACTTAATTCGTGGTAAGAGATAGGAAGTCAGGTTACAGACAGACGGTATGTATAAAAGTCTCCAATACTCACTAAAACTGGAATCCCTTTGAATAGTAGACAGCATTTTGTCGAAGATCGAAGTTAATTACTCAAAACTTCCCATCACTGAGAATTTCTGAATTATATTCAGAATGAGTTGCCAGTCACCCCCCAGTTCCTGAAAAGACCGAATTACAGTTTGACTTAATACAGAAAAGAGACAATTATGCTGTCTGTCTTCATACACGTCAGTAATAAAGTTTGCTTTGAGAAATCGAGAAATATATTCTAGGGAAAAAATTGCATCTTCTCTGAAGAAGTGTTTTACATTAGAGCTAGTCTGACATTGGAAGAGGAATATGCAAGTATTAATTGCTTACTTGAATAAAAGTGTGATAACCAAGGTCTGCAGAAGCCATTACACCTAATAAAATCAAGCATTTCTGTAAAAGAGGTGACTCTCCACTTAATCTCACCACCGAAAACTTGACTGAAGTACTATCCTCCAGAACACTGCTGCCCAATCATAAAGCTATATTAAGTGTAGTATAACATAGTGATTCGCAACATTGGGTCACTACTACTACTATTACTACGTGATCAGGCCCAGTGGACCGCACGCATCTACAAGTTTCTTCCTCCACTGTACTCTGTCCATTGCTGCTATCCGCCATCCGTTCACATCTATTGACACTTGGTTTAAATCTTCATGGAGTCCATACCTCCAACGCTTCTTGGGTCTCCCTGGCGATCTCTTTCCTGTAGGTGTGAAATCCAGGAGCTTCCGAGGCCATCTGTGATCCTCCATCCGGGCCACATGGACGGCCCACTGCATTCGTTTGGCTTTGACAGTTCCTGCTATGTTGAGCTGCTGGTATAGTTCCTCAAGCTCTTGGTTGTATCTGATTCTCTATTCTCCTGTATCTGCATCCAGAACCGGACCGAAGACCTTACGAAGCACTTTTCTCTCAAAAACAAGGAGCTTATGGAAGTCCTGTTTCCGGATACTCCATGTCTCAGTGCCATATAGAACAGCAGGCTGGATCAGGGTTTTGTACAGTCAAATCTTGAACTGTCTGGAGAGATATCTGGAGCGAAGCAGTTGTGCTAAGCTGTGGTAAGATCGGTTTCCTGCTTGTATTCTGGCATTGATCTCTGCTTCACATGACGAGTCCTCAGTGAAAAATGCCCCTAGGTATTTGAATTCTTGCACTCTCTTGTAGGGATGGTCCCCAACCTGCAGTGATTGTAGATGATCAGCAGTCTGACAATGGCCACGCCTCATAACGTGGTACTCTGTCTTGGCTTCGTTTATGTTTAGCCCAAATTTGGTGGCAGCCTCCTTTAGTGCTTTGGTCATTTGCTCCAACTCCTCTTCCGACCTAGAGGGTATACAGATGTCGTCTGCATAGGCTAAGTATGCCAGTCTCTTTCCTTCGACTTCAATCCCTTCGTTCTCTTGGAAGGTGCAGTGGGTCACAACGTAAAAAAAATGGTCACAGGGATGTGGGGTTTTGGTGAAGTGAAGAATTAATATTGAAACAATAGAAAATTGAAAAAGACATAGGAATCCGAATCAATATCAGATAAAATGGAAGGAAACGGGGAACGATGTGGAGCATCAAAGAGCTACTACATGCTGTGGTGCCGAACAGTCTACAAAACGCACACGGTAGCAGCCGTTCGAACGTTCCGCGTAAGACAACGTTCAGCAGCGCCCGGCCAAGAAGAATACAGAAAGTAAGATCATTATCTTTAAGAGTTGTTAAATTTAAAAGTATTTAAAATCCCTCTTTGCCAACAAGTAACAAATGGCCGTTTCGTAGAAATTACTAAAGTCAGTGCGAAATAAGCGGCAGTACTATTTTATATACCTTTTGAGGGCAGAGAAACTGATTTAACAGAATTTATTGATAATGTCATTGTGGCATTTGATGCAATATGAGAAGAGGAGAAGCCTCTACTAAACATCTACATCTGTACTCTGCAAAACCTCCGTAAAGCGTATGGCAGAGGCTATGTCATATTGTACCAGTTATTACAGACTTCTCCCATTCAATTCAAGTACGGGCAGCGTGAAGACTGAGTGCTTAAATGCCTCCGTGTGTGCTGTAATTCGTATAATCTTGTCTTCGCGATCCTTATGAGAACGATTTGAAAGAGTTTGTAATATATTACTAGATTCATCACGTTAAAAGATATCTGTAATTGTGGGGGACCATGTACGGGGGGGGGGGGGGGGGGAATTATGTGGACATCCTGTAAGGGAGGAAGCTGTATGATTTAAAAGAAAATTTGCACCATGGAATTATCACGAGAATCAATGCCCCTCACATGAATGCGGAACGACTCTACTTTGACCACAAGACACCTGAATTAAATTCTGAAACTGCAGCGCGAATGCTCACCATTCTGGCTGTCACTTCAGATGTCGAACGAAGACCTACAGCTCTCCATCAACTCAGAATCTTCTCTATTATTTTATTATTAGTTTTGCGACGGGAGCCAGCGAGCCTGGATCTCCAACGTTAATCAGAGAAGTGTACAGCTCGGTGCATTCCGGCGAGAACGTACCACGACGAATCCTTACTGGTTTGTAAAGTGACCATGCTGGGCAGCGTCAGAGCCCTCTCAATTTAAAGTTCGTTCAAGAAACTTTCTAAGGTGGTTCTCGGGGGAGAGTTTGCCTCTACCATTAAGAATCTGTCAGTTAGTTCTTGCAGCATCTTCGTGATTCCCCACCGTGGATCGAACGAACCTGTGACCATTCGCGCTCTCTTCTTTCTATCCGTTCAGTATCTCCTGTTAGTGTTACTTGGTACGGGTCCCACTAGAGCAATACTGAGGAAGGGTCGCATGAGATTTCCATCTGCAGACCCTTCGTAGATGATTCAGACTGGGGAAATAGAATCAATGACGTATTGACAGCACTCCAGAAAGCAATTATGAGAGTCACGGTGGTGAAGCCCAGTATACCAACCAGTAAAAGGCCGGACATGGTCCTAACGTATGCACAGCCAGCTATCCTGTAACAAAGTTTGCCCTGTTTGGGAACTTGCTAGCAAATCGCAGTTATTGGTCGAATCGAGACTCGAACCGAGAATCGTACCCTTCGCACGCTTGGTCTTTCCGATTGAGCTACCCAGCTGCAATTCACAGCCCTCCCTCAGAGCCTAGATAGCTGAGTCATTAACATTGTAGCTCACGAAAGGGTGCGCTCTGGTTTCGAGTTCCAGTACAGCACACAGTTTCAATCTGCCAGGAAGTCCCCAAATAGTGCGCACTCGGCTGGAAGATTTATTCCGGACACGGTGTACTGTTTGCCTCCAGGGCACTCAAACTTCAGCAAAGTGAGACTGGGGACGAGGATTGGAGAGCTCACCTCGCCGTCGATCTCCAGGACGCCGACGCCGACGGGCACCTCCGGCAGGCGCACGAGGAAGCTGCTGCCCGCGGGAAAGACTGCGCGCTCCAGCATGCACGGCACGCGCTCCAGGTGCGGCAGCGCCCCCGCCTCCAGCGCCGCCGCCTCGCTCGCCTCCTGCCTCCAGCTCTTCTCGTCCAGCCACGCCGCCGCCTCCACCCGCGAGAACACCACGTCTGCCACCGACACGACTAACTATAAACACTAACAGCAACAGAGGCTACGTTCTCAGGAGGATCCAGCAAGTTCCACAATGGACCAGAATTGAAGGGTTTGGTGCAAGAAGGAGGCAGCTCCACTTTTTCCAGTTTGTGGCAAATTAGAAAAAATAATTAAAAATTCAGTTTTCACCAAAACGAAAAAATTGTCAGCCTTGTTTTAGGCTATGGTGTATTTAATAGTACTGACGAGAATACACACAGACGCATGCACTCAAGTACGTGCAATAGAGTTTTGAATTTTGGAGCTGCCTCCGTTTTGCTCCAAAGTGAATGAGACACTTCATAGGACCACTTTCTTCATAATTAACCATACTTCAGTTTAAAAAATATTTATTAATAAAAAAGTACAACATTATGGCATAATACATTAATTCTACAGTTCTTCTTCAGTCTTTTAGCTCCCCTTCAGTCACCTCAGGATCGTTTGACGCATCTGACGTCAACGGGTCGTAAAATCACATTTCGTTTCGCCCAACATACTTTCTGGCGAGCCATTTGACATCTTTAAATTTTTGCCTCCGTTTACTCCAAAGTGAATGAAAAACTCTTTGTAGGACCATTTTCTTCATAATTAATCATATTTCAATTTAAAAAACATTTATTAATAAAGAACGTACAACATTATTGGCATAATACTTTAATTCTACAGTTCTTCTCCAGTCTTCTGCTGCCCTTCAGTCACCTCAGGATCGTTTGAAGCATCTGACGTCAACTGGTCGTAAAACCACATTTAGTTTTGCCCAACATACTCTTTGACATCTTTAAACTTTCGGACTTTAAGCGGGAGGAGACAATCATAAGCTTGATGAAGGTGGTCCATTGTTATGAGACTCGCAGGTTCTTGGTTGCAAATTTGCGCATTATCGAAGACAGTCATCTCTACGGTCGCACTGCATCGAATAATCCCTTTACCGATGTATGACTGTTCGTAGAGGAATATTTTGTACTTAGTGATTAAATATTTTCCTCTTTTCTTGTTCGATAATGATACGTAAGGGTCCTTTACAAAAAATTTCTTCAGCGTGTCAAAAAAGTGGAAAATAAATCTCTGGTCCACTTCAGTGACATGAAATTTGGGGCTGGTTCTTCTGATAATGCGAGCATAGTCCACTGGAAGAAAAACTCTTTCCATCTCCCTCAAACACTATTCTATATTACCGAACGCTCTGTCGCATGGCATAAAGCTGTGGCCCGGTTCTGGGAATCGATGAACGATCTTCGTCAAGCGGCCTCTTTGCACAAGGTGAAACAGGTACTGCGTTAACGAATGATTTTTATTTTGTGAGACACAATTATCGGAAAATAAGTAAAGTATTTTGATATAATCTGTTAGAACGTGGTTGATGTAATGATGTATAAAACTTATTGGCTCATTAGGCGTCTTTTTTCCGATGGTTTCATCATAGAGATAAAAATTATGTTTCCCAGTCTTACCAGACGAAATCGCAAAGTTATAGACCCCACAACTGGCGTTTATAAAATGCGTCCCCAGAAGGAACTTTGGGGAGAGGCATATTTTGTTGGTAGTCGAAGCACAACATCTCGGTGTCATTATTACATTGTGTAAGTGCCATCTTGTCTTTAATATCTTGATAAAATGAATCCGCCCGACTTTGATGAGATATCTTTGCATTCTAGAGCTCCTTACGTCTCTCATCTGAGATAGGAGGGGCACTGAATTCCTTTTGTATGTTGTCACACTTTTGACACGTGTCCGATCTTGGGTGCCCGAATCGGATGTTAAAGTGTGTGCTGAAGTACCGTAAGTAAAAACCATATTCTACTGGAGACTCGGGGTGCTTCTCCCTGTACAAAGGATGCACTGCTTTGATACTGAGGTCGCTAGGCAAGTATTGTCTGTTGCCATTGTCTCGTCGACTGCAATGCGATTCTTGCCTAGGAAAACTGTCAATGTGACAATTGACCTTTTGCACAGTTTGATTTGGAATTTTGTTGGGTCTTGTATTATGCTTTCCCCTACCATCTGGTTTTGGTGTGATAGATCCGTCAAAATAAAGTTGCTTTGCGATGTTTTCCACTCGCTTTCTGGATACACCATGCAGTGACGCAAATGCTTTTTTACAGACTCTTGCATTACTCTTACCGACTCGAACAGTATAAACATTTGAAAACGCCCTGGGCTTTCCTGTTCCAATTTTTGGCCTATTCCTTTTAACAGGTAAAACTTGAATGTAACCAACCAAATACACATCTTGGGTATACTTAGTTTTTAGGCCATTAAAAGCATTAATAATACGATGCCTTGCTTCAACGCCAAATTTAGTAAAACACTTGTATTTGCAACTGCAATCATTGCCTGTAGTCCGGCGATGTACGTTTTTTCCACTCGTGCTCTTGTACTTCTTTCCGCCAACCTTCCGGTGTTTTCTTATGTTCCGTTCCCATTGTTCCTTGTGCGATCCTTTTTTCCTCTTCAGTTGTCCAACAACTGCGTCTCTGCTTCTTGAATCTTCTTCTGAATCAGCAGAAGTCTCATCTCCACCAGGCTCGTAGTTTTCTGAAGAGTCACGATTAAACGCTCCTTCCTCTTCTGATTCACTCATATTGACAGAAACCGTGAAATCGAATGACGATGTAGTCAAAAAACAGATCGTAAACCTGATAAAAAATATCCCTTACAGGGAACGCGCGATGTTTACACAGGTCTGCTGAAGAATACGTAACACAACCTCCTTCCTGCTATTGTTTGGGGAAGAACGAAGCAGCTCCTGGAGCTGCCTCTGTTTTCATGAAAACTCGGAGTACAGGCAGCTCCATCTGTTGGATTTCTCTGAAACTACTGGGTGGAGCTGCCTCTTTCTCGCACCAAACGAAAGCGCTTTTTTTTGTGTAAGTGATAGAATATTCAACTCAATAGAGCCAAAAAGTGCAGCTGCCTCCTCCTTGCGCCAAACCCCTCAATTGCGAAAATATGCCAAAACTTCAAACAACCGTGACCAGAAGTCGTTATAACTGTGATCCTAAACTTACTGATAACAAAGCTAATAGAAAAATTGAAAAATTAAGAATGGCAAAGCCAATATGGTGCAAAAAATCCGAAAGAAATATGATTATTTTAATGAGAACTTGAAACACCGAAGGCAATTCTGCACGCCGTTTTCATCCAAATTAGAGTGTGATTTTGTGATTCAGACACTGACAACAGGGCAAATCGGAGTGGGAACGTTTTACTGATGATGTGGAATCACAGTGACTGGCAGTAAGGTGTCCTGTGTAATTTTCATTTCCTTCCTTTATAAACACAGTGACAGTGTCACTGGTTTGTGAATGTTTTTAGTGTGCTTGCCAATATACAGGGTGAACATTAATAAATGCGACAAACTGCAAAGACGGATTCCTGAATGGAAATAGAGGAAAAAAAATATTTGTCCGGAAACGTGAGGCGTCACAGCTAGGGCGCGATCGACAATTTGTCTATTAAAGCTTTCTTGTATGAATATGTGTGGGCTCCAGTGTAAGCAGTCAGAATTTTATACGATCTGCAACGGGCGAGCTGTAGCCTGTAGACGTGCGTCATAAGCATATGACGTGACTGCAGCGGAGAGGCGCTTACAGAGTAGTTACATTCTCTGGAACTATAAAAATTAATAACTGATTTAGAAACTAGCCTGACGAACTTCATATTAGGTACATAACCTTCTGTAGTGTAAAGGAACAATCTGTCAAAATCTGAAGTCAATAACTGCCATAATTTCGAACTTACAAAAAAAATCAGTAAAAAAAGTAATCATCCGACACTTAAAAACAGTTCACCAACTGTGACTATTTGAAAAGATATGATAACACTTTCAGTGTTTAGATTCAAATTTGGAAAGTTCTCATTTTAGAAAACCTTTCGTAATTTTGCTGTAGTAATAACTTTAAGAATTTCAGGTAGATATTTATGTTTTGTGTTAGGGTGAGTGTGAAAGAGAGTACTTGTGTGAGTGTACGTGGGACATTCGCCAATATTAAATTTCCAGTTCGTAATTCTCTGTAGGAAGTTGCAAGTGTTCCAGCTTTGTATCGTGGGAACGAATCCCCCAGTGGTTCCCCTACTAGAGGATGACGGATGTCCAGGCATGTTTGAATATATAAGAGACAGCCAGAACGTTCGTGACTATATAGTTAAATTCCACACGTCAAGTACAGCTTAAAGTTTGTTTCATTTTATTTGTTTAGCAAGAGAGTTTTGAGTTGCTTATTTTAATGACGTCAATGAGCTGAGAGCAGTGGTTGGTTCTTGCTAGATTTTGGCGCGAGCCGCGCCCTGAAAGTCAGTTCTGATTGGCCGTAACTCTGTACAGCCAATAAGAAGTGAGACGGTCTGCCACCTAACGCATGAGAAAGAGGTGCTTGTAGAGGCAGAGAGAAGAAGGAAGTGGTGGACCAGCTTTCGAAGGAGCCGGTCATGCTGAAAGTGTCCGAACGCATTATGTGTAAAATGAAGCGATATTTTGACTTCCGCGTTTCGATACAGTGATAAAGGTAGCTGGTGTTTACCTTTAACTATTTGTGACATTTTAAGAGTCGAGAGATATTTTGTTCTGGAGAAAACCGCGTGTGTAAACTTTGAACTAAAAGCGTGGCGGTACTAAGTAAATTTTGTTTACTGAGTGTTTATGGCGAGCAAAAACTTTATTTGAATGCCGAGTGCAAAAGTAAATAGCAGTTTATTGACAGTGTTACTCTCGTAAATGATTTCGGATTTGGATAGGAAAAGTTCTGGCTGTTTGAGTGTGACGAGGACTGTGAACAGGAGGTATAATGATTTGAACACATGTGGACTGATGATCTTGCCTAATAGCAATAAAAAAATCCTAATGCAAGTTTAAAAGGACCTTTTAACTTAGAAATTTGAACAGCAACTCATTTCCGATTTACTCTTTAGAGTTCACAAGACAATTTTCAGCTCTTTGTACTTATAGCGGCCTCCGACATGTAGTTATGAAATCGCAGTTTGTTCAACACTTTGTTCAACACTGATTGTCTGAGATCTCTTAAGTAGTTGCAGTCAGGAGTTACTTGTGCAGATCTGCGGCAGTATCGAGGTTGCAGAACCGCCGTCGATGTGCGAAAGAGCGCGTTACGTCGCAAACGGACGGTGTGCATGCAAAGACAACAAACGTCCCGGTGCAAAAACCATCGACAAAATCCTTCCCGTAGAGCGAAATCCGATGCCGACAATCCTTGCACTCGTTGCAGGCGATATGATAGTAGCAGTTGTCATGGAGAACACACATAATCGCAGTTTCGCTTACACCATGATGGTGGGCCACGTGCTACGAGTTTGTGCTAGGATTCGTCTCAATATCCGTAGAACACAGACCTTTAAATCTGCTGTTCGAACAGTCCGCCACCTCCCTACGCGTTCATCTGTCAGAGAGGACCCGAACACACACACCCAAGAAGGGCTTGAAGTGGTGTGTGGTGTGGTTGGTGTTTGTGGGAGTTACTTGTTTTGGTGTAGCTGTACTGCCTCTCGACCGTTTCTGCTTGACCATACACAAACACCATCTCCGTTTGTTTCCGACACGAACACTAGACTATTCTACTGCCTACAATACGCTGCGCCAACACGCTGCAACACGCGAGGAACGGAAGGCACGTGGTCAGAGCAACTGTAACTTATCAGCGCCATCTACTATAGCAACGATGCATTTCCGGACACTTGTCCATAGGAGCTATTCCCTTCCGTTTCCAGTCAGGAGTCCGTCCCTGCAGTTTGTTGATTCTATTAATGTTCAGTCTGTTGTAGTGTGTTGTATTTGAGACGGGCGAGCAGGAAACGCTACGACAAAACGGGACTGGATGGGAGCAAAGACCGACGACCCAGGCGGTGTGTTCTTAGAGCTGAGGCCGGCTCGACCACCCCAGTGGGAAGAAAGCTTTCATCCACACATACTGCTGCAAAGTCCGAGGTCCAGCTGGAGGACAGTGTTGCTCCAACTGCAGGATCCGGAGACGCTATTTCTTGTTTGCGGACCAACTTGAAGATAACCATCTGTCGCTTGTGCAAAGCGTGGGCTACAGGGAACGAAGTCTTGGCTCATAGGGGCTCTTGCTTAATTTCTCAAGCCTTCATTTGCGAGGCTAACAGCGCAGGTGGGAAAAGGCGCAATTGGTGTAATTGTGTGTGACGTCAAGAGCGCAGCACTGAAGTCAGTGTTTCTGGCAGTAGGGGAGATTTTCACGTTGTGATAGGCGTCTGAAGGAGACGCGCTATTTTGTGGGATTCCTCTAGTTGGAGGGAAACCTGGCGATTTGCCCTCAGTGTTTCTTAATTCTGCTATTGTCAACTGAGACGCTTTCGCGGTAATAAATTAGCAGGATGTAACTGAGTGCCACAAGAAAGACACATCGGGTTTGGTCACGGAGGTGTCCCCATCGACTTGACGTTAGGACGTGAAGGTGTCCGCATCGACTTGCGCTTTGATCGAGGAGGTGGCCACATCGAATCCGGGTACAGTAGCAATAGAGGACAGATCGACTTGCCACTGCATCGCCGTTGAGCCTGCAACATCTATCAGTAGCTACAAGGTGCTGACGACAACGCCTTCTCGAAGGAGCCAACACATCCACAGCGTTCAGCTCGGTGCACCACTGTCTATTTACGATGAGCATAAAGCGCAGCTACGGCAGAGAAGCTCAGTTCGATTTCGCATTTCTGAAAGCCAGGATAATCGCCTGTCTCAGGTTCATCGCACTAGTATGAATAGGTGAACTTCTGAGGATATTCAAGAACTTTCAATCAGGAATTTGCTGGATTATATAGATTACATTTATCGTTGTACTTTATTAGAGTGTAAATTCTCAAGTGGGCAAGCAGTAAAGACACAGATGCGGGAGGAACACGGCTATCCACTTAATCTTTCACATGAATTTCGACAAACAAAATTGTCACATTTTTCGTTGTTGAATTTGATATTGTTTTTACAGAGGTGTTTTTGAACAGATTTGAGTACTTAACTAACCAATGTTTCTATTTGCTGCTTTCACTTACATTAAGTTATACGCAGTCAACCAGTTTTCAGACAGATACTTTCAGTCACATTATACCATACGCAAATAATTGTAACTCCGGTCAGATAACGTCAATCACACTAAGCTTTTATGCAAATTCCCTGCTTTAGGATCTGTACCTAGGGCCGTAATTTCGCGTGATGAACATAACTTTGCTCATAATTAAAATTTAAAAGGTAGATCTTGAAGACGTGGCCTGCCCATAATTAGTTTTGAGAGACAGGGAATTTAACCACTCGAAATTTTTGGCCCTGCTGTTTACGAGCGACAGTGGTAAGTAAACAAGTATCAGTAACCGATTTTTATAATTTATTACACCCAGATTCCGTAGTTTTTATTGATGTCATTATTCTAATAGTCTCCCCGCTTTTCAATGCAATTGGCCCATCGTTGCACAAGCTTTCCGAAGCCCCCTGTAAAAAAGTTTTCGGATGCGCAACAAGCCACGTATACATCGCTTTCTTCACATGTTGATCGAAGCTTAATCTACGGCCCTTAAAGCATCTTTAAGTGTACCGCAGAGAGGCTAAATCGATGGGACGGTATCTTGACTGAATACAAGATGATCCAACACGTCGCAACTCAGCGTCTGAAGAGTTTGAACGGTGTGGACAGCGGTATGCGGACGCGCATTATCATGTAACAAAAGGACGCCTTCCTCCAACGAATTTCTGCGTTTATTGCGAATCGAAGGTTTCAGCTTGTTTAACAGCATCTCACTATAACTTTCAATGTTGACTAATGTCCGCCCCCGGTAGCTGCGTGGTTAGCGCGACGAACTGTTAATCCTAAGGGCTCGGGTTCGATTCCCGGCTGGGTCGGAGATTTTCTCCGCTCAGGGATTGTGTCTTCTGTTGTCCTAATCATCATTATCTCATCCCCATCGACAAGCAAGTTGCCGAAGTGGCGTCAAATCGAAAGACTTGCACCTGGCGAATTGTCTACCCGATGGGAGGCCCTAGTCACACGACAGTTACTTATTTATACTGTTGACTAACGACCCCTTTTCCAGTTAATGTTCCAGGAGCGGCCCTTTTCAGGTCCAAAAACTGCGAGCATCACTTTTCCTGCAGAAGGTTGACTCCTGAATTTACTTTTGGCTTGAGATTCTGGCTGTTCCCCTTTCATGCTCTTGCGCTTGCTTTCTGGTTCGATCCGATGAATCCATGTGATGACTCTTTGCAGAAACGTTTCACCTTGGTTAGCATGATATTCCAGGAAGCGCCGACAGATTTTCACCGTTACGCTTGTGCTCTTCATCGAGTTGTTTTGGAACCCATATCGCGCAGGCTTTGTGAAAGTCTGATATTCTTCGTATTGTTTGCCACATCATCAGCAGTGTCTCGTCTGTTGTTTAGAATTAAGTCACGGACTTACGCAGTGTTGTCGTCAGTTGTGGCTGTAGTTTTCCTCTTCTTTCACTCTCGTTCGACTACTTTGGAACCCTTCAATCAACTGGTAAACAATTTGCTGTGACATTACATTGTACCCGTATTCTGCTGAAAGACATCTATGAATTACCGCTTCTGGTACAACTCCAATCCACTAAAAACGAATTCTTCTATGGTATAAACAGGGAATAGCACGGCCATCCTGACATCGCAAAAGCACAAAGCGGACTGATGTGATAACGTTGCAACCTACCACAGGCGAAGACAAACTAACTCCGCCAGAACAGGCCATGAAGGCCCAACGGTAACTACCGGCCGCCGTATCATCCTCAGCCCACAGGCGTCACTGGATGCGGATATGGAGGGGCACGTGGTCAGCAGGCCGCGCTCCCGGCCGGATGTCAGTTTACGAGACCGGTGTCGCTACTTTCGCCATCAAATAACTCATCAGTTTGCCTCATAAGGGCTGAGTGCACTCCGCTTGTCAACAGCGCTTGGCAGACCGGATGGTCACCCATCGAAGTGCAGCCCAGCCCGACAGCGCTTAACTTCGCTGATCTGACGGGAACCGGTGTTACCACAGGCGAAGACAACGGTGGCGTCTTGAGGCTGGTGAGCACACAAAACCGTAGAGCCAACCAGAGCAATACAATTAGCGTAAAACTGCAGATACATATCTACTTACCCTCGTAGAAACAAAAGCGGGAAACGAGAATGAAACTGATCGGACAAAATCTAAAAACAATGCGATTTTTTTCTGTTGACCTAGTCTCCTAGTCGTCGATACTTTTCTTTTGATAATCTAGTGTAAACTGCCGTCAAATTTTGAACTGCTGAATTTCAACTATCTCTGTGACTTATTGGCTTTGATGGGCTGGAGGATGAAAAATTTTCTATTACCTCGGAAACTCAACTGCGCAGCGTAAGATAGCTCAGCAGAACTGTAACTTAGACCAAGATCATTGGTTGTCCTCCTTTTGAAGTGCCGAAAAATACATCAAATTGTTTCTGAGGTCGATGTGATAATTTATTTCCCGTTTTCGCACAATACGACAAGGGATCTTACTCTTCAACTATTACTATTCACTATAAGGTAATGGCCACACTTTTCAATCGAGACCATTTTCAGGTTTATGGTTTACTTGCCACCTAACTTGCCAGCAAGACGATATAATCTCTCTTGTCGGAAAGTCGATCGACATAAGAGGCAAAAAAGTATTCACCTTAGAAGACCTTGAGCTAATACGTCCAACACTGACTCTAGCCATGTTAACGGCCTCGGTTCTGCGAGGAAGAGAGTCCACATGTTTCCCCAGGCATCACATATGCAGCTAAAGTCACTCATGGATGGTTAGATCCCATATAGCTACCAATTAGCAGAGACGTTGATGGCTACGTTTTAGATGCTGCTCCAAACAACGGCGCTAATTTTGTATGAGATTAAGATCGGACGACTTATTTCGCCTGTCAGAAGGGAAGCCAGAAAGGTGGAAGGAGTATATAGAGGGTTTATACAAGGGCGATGTACTTGAGGACAATATTATGGAAATGGAAGAGGATGTAGATGAAGACGAAATGGGAGATAAGATACTGCGTGAAGAGTTTGACAGAGCACTGAAAGACCTGAGTCGAAACAAGGCCCCGGGAGTAGACAACATTCCATTAGAACTACTGACGGCCTTGGGAGAGCCAGTCCTGACAAAACTCTACCAGCTGGTGAGCAAGGTGTATGAGACAGGCGAAATACCCTCAGATTTCAAGAAGAATATAATAATTCCAATCCCAAAGAAAGTAGGTGCTGACAGATGTGAAATTACCGAACTATCAGTTTAATAAGTCACAGCTGCAAAATACTAACGCAAATTCTTTACAGACGAATGGAAAAACTGGTAGAAGCCGACCTCGGGGAAGATCAGTTTGGATTCCGTAGAAATGTTGGAACACGTGAGGCAATACTGACCTTACGACTTATCTTAGAAGCAAGATTAAGGAAAGACAAACCTACGTTTCTAGCATTTGTAGACTTGGAAAAAGCTTTTGACAATGCTGACTGGAATACTATCTTTCAAATTCTGAAGGTGGCAGGGGTAAAATACAGGGAGCGAAAGGCTATTTACAATTTGTACAGAAACCAGATGGCAGTTATAAGAGTAGAGAGGCATGAAAGGGAAGCAGTGGTTGGGAAAGGAGTGAGACAGGGTTGTAGCCTCTCCCCGATGTTATTCAATCTGTATATTGAGCAAGCAGTAAAGGAAACAAAAGAAAAATGCAGAGTAGGTATCAAAATTCATGGAGAAGAAGTAAAAACTCTGAGGTTCGCCGATGACATTGTAATTCTGTCAGAGACAGCAAAGGACCTGGAAGAGCAGTTGAACAGAATGGAGAGTGTCTTGAAAGGAGGATAGAAGATGAACATCAACAAAAGCAAAACGAGGATAATGGAATGTAGTCAAATTAAATCGGGTGATGCTGAGGGAATTAGATTAGGAAATGAGACACTTAAAGCAGCAAAGGAGTTTTGCTATTTGGAGAGCAAAATAACTGGTGATGGTCGAAGTAGAGAGGATATAAAATGTAGACTGGCAATGGCAAGGAAAGTGTTTCTGAAGAAGAGAAATTTGTTAACATCGAATATAGATTTAAGTGTCAGGAAGTGGTTTCTGAAAGTATTTGTATGGAGTGTAGCCATGTATGGAAGTGAAACGTGGACTATAACTAGTTTGGACAAGAAGAGAATAGAAGCTTTCGAAATGTGGTGCTACAGAAGAATGCTGAAGATAAGGTGGATAGATCACGTAACTAATGAGGAGGTATTGAATAGGATTGGGGAGGAGAGAAGTTTGTGGCACAACTTGACTAGAAGAAGGGATCGATTGGTAGGACATGTCCTGAGGCATCAAGGGATCACAAATTTAGCATTGGAGGGCAGCGTGGAGGGTAAAAATCCTACAGGGGGACCAAGAGATGAATACACTAAGCAGATTCAGAAGGATGTAGGTTGCAGTAGGTACTGGGAGATGAAGAAGCTAGCACAGGACAGAGTAGCATGGAGAGCTACATCATACCAGTCTCAGGACTGAAGACAACAACAACAACGTCCGAGAAGGTACCTGAGTGTTCATCAACCCACGAATGTGTGCATGCAGCCCATGAACACTGCTGTTGTCATTTTAAAAGACAGGAGCGTCCACAACTTACTCATGAAGATGTACATAGAAGAAAGACGAACAGTTAGGTCACCGAGTATTTTGAAATAGCCATCCTCGGTCACGTCCACAGTAACCTTGAGTGAGTGGGCCGAAGCCCTGGAAGGAAAAATACCCTTAAAATATTGTAAATAGGCTGCTTAGGTTTTTATGTTGGTAACACCACGTAGCGCTCTGTATGAAAATCACTGACTGTGTTGTGTGCAGTCTGTGACTCGTTTGCATTGTTGGAATATTTGCTATTGTAGTGTTGGGCAGTTGGGTGTGAACAGCGCGTAGCGTTACGCAGTTGGAGCATCGAAGATTTTTGTGAGGTAAGTGATTCATGAAAGGTAAAGGTTATTGTTAGTCAGGGCCATTCTTTTGTAGGGACTACTGAAAGTCAGACTGCGTTGCGCTAAAAATATTGGGTGTCAGTTTAGTGATGATCAGAATAAGTAAAGAGAGTACTGTCAGAGTACGTTCAGTTCTGCTCAGCTGTTTGAAAATCAAATAACGTAAGAGATTTATCAGCACAGTAATCCATTAATTTTTCTAAGGGGATGTTTCAATATCAGAGAGCCAGGTACGGCCTGAGTACCCCCACTCCCCACCCCCCCACCCCCCAAACACACACTGCAGGTTAAACGCGTTAGTGGGCCATCACAGCAGTCGACGGCTCGCATCACTTAAAAAGTGTCAGGATTCCAACTCGTCGGACCGCACTACGCACCTGTCATCTACTGTCTGGTTTCTACCTTATTTGGCCCATTTAAGACGTGCAACGTTGTGTCCCACTGTGGACAATGGTCTTTTAGAAAGTACCTAACCTCAAATGTCCATTGCTTGCAGTTCTATTAGCAGTATTCGTGTGGGAACTGCTCGAAATGAACCTACAGCATTAATTCCTGTCGGGTTCGAAACTGAATGGCAAGACGTTAAACGCGAACAACAGTAAGTGGCCGAACGGCTTTAGGCGCTTCAGTCTGGAACCGCGAGACCGCTACGGCAACACATTCGATTCCTGCCTCGGGCATTGATGACCTCCGCTGTTAAGTCCCATAGTGCTCAGAGCCATTTGAACCATTTTGAACAACACTAAAGAATTTTGAATGCAGTTCTGCCTGTCACAGACAACTCTAATCATTTCAATACCGGTCGATGGTGTGTTCATTTACGAAGTTACATTGATACCCGACCATTTTTCCTGTGTGCCTCAACTTTTTTTTTCCAAGCAATGCAAATTTCGACTTATTACATGACATACGGTGTGTCATAACCCGGCTTTCTGCGTTAAGCGAAGTGGCTTGCCGTCGCCTATTGTGAACACACCTCCGCATGAAGACAGCGACGTACCTTTCCGTTCCGTTTCGACCGCTACGGCTGTCGCAGTCGGGCTGAAACTGGCGCTCACCTTGTCCGGGGCAGTCGGGCGCTGCGTGCGCATCGCCGGCGAGCAGGAGCGCGCCGTCGGCGGGCAGCAGCAGCTCTCCGGTGCGCGGCAGCAGCAGCTCGGCCACTGCGGTGTCGCCCTCGGGCAGGCGCACGGCCGCCGACAGCCAGCCGGGCAGCACGGCGCGGTCCCGCGAGCACGGCACGCGCCCGCCCTCCCAGTTGGCCGCGTTCGCCCAGTCCGTGTTGCGCAGCCACGTCTTCGTCGCCGACACCGGCACCGCCACCACCATCACCACCACCACCACCAAGCCTGTGGACAGACAGTCCAAAATGTGGACGGGATACACTATTAACCCATTACTGGCCATTGTCCCTTTTTTGGGACGCGTATATTTCACTTATTTCTACATACTCAATGGAGCTTTTAGCCTTTATTGTTGCACATGTAGGTTCAACTAACTGCTATAATGCCTGTAAATGTAAAATAAATAACTTTTTTCTAAGTACTTCACGTCAGGAAAATTATAAACTTGCCGATTTTTTGTTCTCGCACGTGGCAGTACTGTATGTCTGCTGGTAGTTCCTAGACGACAATGAGCTGTGATTTAGTTGTCTGGGCGTGTTTGTTATGAACATAGGGATACCCATGTAAGATTAAGTATACTTACAGATTGTTTCAAGCAAGTGCAATGTCGATATATTTTATGCGTCCCAATAATGGGACAATGGCATGTTACACTATCATTTATTGTTGATGTGCCCTATTCTTGTATAAACGTATTATATAGAGAAGAATTGCATTTTACGTTCTTTATATCTGCTTTTTTCATGTTCTATTCGAATTTTAAGATTCCAACAGGATAAAAACATGCTGTGTGGACTTACACTTGAAGAAATTTTAGCAGAACTAGCGAACCATCAAGAGAGTGACAATGCAGATGATGACGTAGAATTGGCGATTATTCCACATGATGCAAATGCAATAATAGATGAAGAAGACATTGACGAATATGTATTGAACAATGAGTCTGTTGTACAAGATGTAGCCGGTACTTTAGAGAGAAGCTCTCACTTTTGGATGTCCGACAGAAAATAGTGATATTTTACCTATCAAAGAAAACAGGATCAGTACCAAAATGCAGAGGACCACAAGGAAGCAAACTGATGGGAGGACGGGTGACCACACATGTACGACTGGATCCAGGAAATTATTTCATTGTGCCAAGTAAAACACAGACGAGGGTAAAACACAGAAGAGATGTGCTTACTGCAAGAAAAAAACAAAATTGTGATAGGTGCAATGTTGGTGAACACGACAAGTGTTTTGCTTCATTTCATACTGAATACACATTCAATAACATTAAAATATTCTTTATTTATTGTTTGTGTTGTTTCTAACAATATTATGCATGGAGAATAAGGTTGTGAATTTGGATAGTGCATTTGGCCAATGTCCCAAAAATGGGACGGTCTGTAGTTTTTGTTCTAATAAACTGAAAATTTTCAAAACAACTTTTTATTCAATTAATCACTGAATGCAACGTATTTATGTATAAAAGTTTGCAAAAAATTATACGATAGAGTTTTGGCCAGTAATGGATTAATCAGGAGTAAAATGTTACGACATCTGTACTTCACTTTACTACAGTACATCACATCTGCGTAATACACTAGTACAGGACTGCAGTCAAGAACGCACAACATACTCGGAACTACAAACTGTTCACAGCATTCGTGTCGTATGCGTCTTCGTCACTGGCAACAAACATTTTAGCTTACCTTTATCCATTGTTTTTCAGTGTTTCATCTGCGACTGCACATTGATGAATCCCACTGCCCCCAAACTCCGAGCACAGCCAAAGATCCATAAACAGAACTCTCCAATTAGACCAATTGTTAACTCAAGAACACACCTGCATATAAACTTTCACAGTTGGCAAATAATATACTCAGAGAATTTTACACTTTTGAAACCACATACACAATAAAAAATGCACACGAGTTAACAACACTCATCAAAGATGTAACAATCCCCAGAGAAGCTAGACTTGCCTCATTTGACATTATCAACTGTTGTGTACATAGTTCTGCGTAATCAGCGCGTACACAACTTTCCCACTAGAGCGCGCCCCGCTAAGCACAACAGCGTGGGCGCAGTGCTTGTCCATCTCCGCACTAAGAGATGGCGCTGCCTTAGAGACGGACCAAATTCTGTTTCCGTCGATCTGCTTATTAATATGTAACACAGCCAATGAGATTGCTGCTAACGTAGAACCTTTTCTCCTCACGGATCACACTCATGCAGTGATACATGAAACCGTGAGGTATTATAACGAGTGTACAGACCTCCGATTAGTCAGTCTGCATTAGTCTGTATGAGTCTGCATTTGTCTGCACCAGTCTGTACCAGTCTAAATTTGTCTGTATCAGTCTATACGCAATTTTCAGTCTGTACCTAATAAGATTACCATATTCCTGTACATAGCCATGAAGATAAATGTATAGACACTTTGTCAAGTATCAGAGATATGTGAGAATAAGATCAACGTACCAAGCCCAAAGGAACTTCAGATTCTCAGTTGTAAATAGCATCCAGAATCAAGTTACGTAAGGTTAATGCTTGTTACTATTTTAATAAATGTGTGTGAAAATTAATCAAGTTCTGTTTAAAGTTGGTCACCATGAATCTCCTACTCTAAGTGGTCAAGTGACATTTCTATCGTCTGACCTAACGGCAGAAGATAAACATGCCACGATAAGACCACGAGACACATTGCTGACACTCGTCTACTTCATTAGAGCGACGAGTCAATCTGATGGTGTGTGTGACCGAAGGTCTTGCAGTATGCACACCACATCAATCTGTTCACAAATATACCTGTTAAAGAGACAATTGAAATTATTAGAAAGAACCTCATCACACACAAAAAACTAACCATGCCAGAGATTGCAGAGTTGGTAGATCTACTTGAACTAGTACTGTCCCACAACTACTTTTCATTTAATAATAAAATCTATCAACAGAAAGAAGGCTTAGCTGTGGGTAACTGCACGTCAAGTTTCCTAGCTGACATTTTCATCAACCACTTA
Organism: Schistocerca gregaria; assembly: GCF_023897955.1. NCBI lineage: Eukaryota > Metazoa > Arthropoda > Insecta > Orthoptera > Acrididae > Schistocerca > Schistocerca gregaria. Next base: position 654,814,270 of record NC_064923.1, read on the forward strand.
AGGAATAAGTTCTTAAAAGAAGAAAATAAACTTGTTCAAAAAATTGTGCATTACAAGAGATATGTAAATGACACACTACTCTTGTCTGATGGCACTAAAGATGAACTTGAAGAACTCCTCACATCATTCATCTCACTCCACAATAAAATAAAGTTCACAATAGAACATGGAACAAATCAATCCATAAATTTCTTAGAGCTCGCAATTGTGAACCTAATCCATAAATTTCTTAGACCTCGCAATTGTTAACCGACACTGACATCACAATACATGAATCTTCATACCACCCGAACACACATAAGTATGCTGCATTTAGATCAATGTTGAACAGGGCACAAACATTACCTTTAAAACCCAAAGCACTAACACAAAATTGATACTGTCAAAACAATTGCAGTAAATAATGGTTACTCTGTAAAATCAATTGATAAACTATCTAGAAAAATTCAGACCAACATCACTCACCAAAACACTGAAAAGAAAACTACTGACACAAAACAAATCTTCACAAGCATTCCATACTTAGGCGCAGTATCACAAAAAATAGCTAACTTATTCAAAAAACCAATATTAAAATATCTTTCTCCACAATCAGCAAACTTGGATACCACTTACCTCACACAGTGAACAAAAACAAACCAATAACTCAACACAGTGGAATATATAAATTACAATGTAACAGTTGCCCTGCATTTTACATGGGAAAAACTTGGAGGAACCTTCCACACACGGTATAAAGAACACACTGACGTCTTTCGACTAAACCATTTTGAAAAATCTACAATAGCTAACCACATGTATATTAATAAACACAGACTTGACGACATCCACAATAGCCTAACTGTACTTCACACAGAACCCAACAGTAAAAAACTTAATCTACTAGAACAGTAAGAAATAATGCTACACAAAGAAAAAAAATCCCGAAAACTTGTTGAATGAACAAACAGAGTTTAGCAGCCACAATTTTTTCTACACATTTAAAAGTTGATTTTTTCCTGAGGAATCAAATCTATAATAGTACAAACAGCTGACAACCTACAACATGGTGCTAAATAATTATTTTAATAATACCTGTGTACTACTAATACTATACCATATTATCTTCTGTGAAACAAGAAAATTGATTATATTTAGAAGTAGAACATCTGTATGAACGAGAATCTTTGACATGTTTACGTTCTGCTACTACAATGTGCGAAAAAATGTGTGACTATGTGTATATCCCAGTATGTACGGCAAAATTAAAGATGTGTATTGTGTATACTAACTGCACAACAGAAGTTGATATCATACAATGTTAAACTGTAAGTTAGCTTTATATTATTAACGCTGTTAAACTTATATCTACAAAATACCATGTTGTAACACAAAAATGTAATATCAACAGGCAAACAACTAAAAAACCTGATGTAAACTTCTGAAAAGCACCTGAAGATGAGCCTCCAGGGCTCGAAATGCATAGTGTAGTAAATAAACGCAACTTGTGACTGAAGGCGGTTTCTTCTTCATTTTACGAAACATTTTAGATACCGACTTGTAGAACAGTGCTAGATATTTACTGCGAAGCCTTCCGCCAAGGCTTCTGAATTGTGTATTATGTTCCGATTCATTTAGTGCTCTCCAGAGCACCTCTGTGCTATACATACATCAGCCTTAGCACAACGACTCCAAGAGTGTTTTCACTCGCTAGCTGATGATGGAGCCAACGTGGTATTCATCTTGGTCACCAGTCACGTCCGAGTGTCGGGGAATGAAGCTTCTGATGCTGCTGCCGAGGCTGCAGTCCGACTGCTTAGGAATTCTGGCTTCAAACAGTCTACAAGACCATCGAGAACATCGAGTTTGCTACAACAGCTGGAGACAAGAAGAATCGTATTCCAGTTAAGTCTGTCGCTGCACAAGCTCTGCTGGATGGTCCTGCTGTGTTCGTCGGTTGTAGACTTAATTTTAGTTTAGATATAAACGATACGTTTGGTCATGGTAACGGATGGTTTACTTTTGCCATTGTTCGAGGAGGTACTGGAGTACCAAGTGTTCCTGGACTTGAAAGTTTTGTGGACAGAGACATTATTGCTTTTCGTACTTACCATATTTCTGAATTGGCTAATAAGGATTTTGGTAAATCTGCATATGTTTCTCCTTCTTCTTACCCTCCCACACATCACTACTGAATTTTTCTTAGTAATCTTACCCTCCCACACATCACTACTAAATTTTTCTTAGTATCTTCATTAGTTTCAAAAGCTTTCAGAGGGGTAAGATATACAAAAGAAAAACTTTTTACTTCATTTTCTCTTGTTGTTGGCTCTGACACTGAAATTTATTTTTGAGAGACCATGTTTTCGCTTCGTGAAATAGATTTTATAGCACTTCGGATTTAAACCTTATCACAACCATTTCACAATATCGTACTGGCTGCATAAAATATTCATTATTATATTGTTTGCAGCCAGCCAAGGTGGCCGAGCGGTTCTATGCGCTTCAGTCCGGAACCGCGCTGCTGCTACGGTCGCAGGTTCGAATCCTGCCTCGGGCATGGATGTGTGTGATGTCCTTAGGTTAGTTAGGTTTAAGTAGTTCTAAGTTCTACTGGACTGATGACCTCAGATGTTAAGTCCCATAGCGCTCAGAGTCATCTGAACCATTTTTTGTTATTTGCTGAACTTGCAATGTTACTTTTGTGCATGCTTAATAATAATGTAATGCGCATGAGTATTTGTGCCATTGATTGTCTGTGGCTGTGTATCTGTTACGTAAAATTAGTGTTGAAAAATCACTTTATAAATCATTGACCACACCTAAGTTTTACTCCATTCTACTTTTTCAGTTTCAATAATATACACTACGTGTGCTCGAATTTTTTTGTGGTAACACGACGTTGTGTACACGATTCACCCCAGGGCAATAGTCTTTACTAATAGTAGTGTTTAAATAGTAAAACGCGACGACCGCGTCACAAGTTCCGGAAATGCGAGGCGAGCCTGTTACCCTCCCACGGCTACAGCGTGAAGCAGCTGTGATGGAACTTTCTGAAGCAGCAAAGGTGTTGCACGGCGCCCCATTAACACTGACCGAACGGAGCTACCTGTGGCTAGTAGGTTGCGACAGGAAATTAAGAGGCGGCCTATTACATTTATACGGCACTAAAATATTAATAGTAAGAATATATGCATGTCTTATCATTGCTGTCCAAAACGAGGTAAATGGCGAAAACGCAGTATTCTGGTGGTTTATCATACCCTACTACCGGATGAGTCAAAGAAGACTTTACCAATTTGGGTTGGGTTGTTTGGGGGAAGAGACCAAACAGTGAGGACATCGGTCTCATCGGGTTTTTTTGGGGGAAAAGACCAAACTGCGAGGTCATCGGCGTCACCGGATTAGGGAAGGATGGGGAAGGAAGGACGTCGGCCGTGCCCTTTCAAAGGAACCATCCCAGCAGTTGCCTGGAGCGATTTAGGGAAATCACGGAAAACCTAAATTAGGATGGCCGGACGCGGGATTGAACCGTCGTCCTCCTGAATGCGAGTCCAATGTGTTAACCACTTGTAAGGTGTCAGGCAAATCCAACACCTTCCATGAAAACCCTGACATGATAGGCAAATCTGGCAGTATGTCACATAGCTCCGAATAAATCCTGACATTAAATTAACCAAAGTAATACGATCAACGAATGAGCAAATGGAATACCACAGACTAACACAAGAACGCCTAAATGCATGTCATACCATCCCACCGTGAAACAGACGCAGTTCCGAGGGAAGAAACGAGAACAGAAGCCGAGAGCAGAACAGTGTTAAGATAGAAGGCCGTACGATAAGGGACGGGCACCCACATCGCCAGCCAACCACCCATGTTAAAAGACAGAGCCCTCCAGAAGAACAGTATATATCTTACGATAACACTAAAAGGGCCACACCAGCTGCAAGTTTTAGCGTGAGACTTTTTCGCGTCTCTGTTACGTTGCAAACGTTAAAAACACTGCCCCGCCACGAAAAGTAACCGCCAGGAACACCCCCAGCCCATGTTAAAAGATAGAGCCCTCCAGAAGAACAGTATAGATTTTACGATAACCCTAAAAGGGCCACACCAGCTGCAAGTTTTAGCGTGAAACTTTTTTGCGTCTCTGTCACGATGCAAACGTTAAAAACATTGCCCCACCATGAAAAGTATAACGTTTCTCATTGGATAGACAGAATTTTTGTAGGTGGAGCTTAAGGTTAACATTGAGACCCTGATTGGTCAGATACAGCCAGATAGTTTTTTTTAAACCAACTTCGGTAAATTGTAGTAAGGAGAAGTTAGGGGAGAGTTGCTTCCGAGACGGCGAAGTGCGTGGAGCTGTGCCGCCCGCCGCCCCCTGACGAACACCGACAAGGTAATGAACGCACGCGATGCCGCGTTTTTGAGCGCAGAACTGCAGATGTCTCATCTGTTACATCCCCTTTTTACGTAATACTGGTGTCGATCGTCAATTAAATCTCATGGTATACACGTTTGCTACGTAAGTTAAAATCTGAAACGCGATGATTTTTCTGTTATATAATTATTGAGAAGCCACATCAGCCACTGTAATTTACGACAAGTTAGATAAGTAATTAAAGATAAGTGAGTGTCACTGTAGGCCATTTTGATAGTTTTCTCTTTTGTGAAACTTAATTTAAACCTAGATTATAGATGTGATATGGCATAGGTCATCCTTCGATCCATTGTAGAACTTAGAAACCCACTCAGGGAATATTCGTTCAGATTTTTGTTGAATGCAGTTGGTTTTTATCATCCTGTATTAAAATATTTTTTTATCAATAGTGCAAATTTATAAACAATGTTTTGTGAGTAGAATAAAATGTTCAGTGGTAAACTTAACTGCTTTTTCGACGTTATTTTACCAGATAACTAAAAATAGGAAAGCCTTGAACCCCTTCCACTAAATTTAATTAGTATCGAGATTCTTTTACAGGGAGTGCAGTGGAACTGATGCTGAAATCATTAAGTATTTGGTTATATCATCGTTAGTCTCACTGAACTCTTCTGAACTCTACATGTCATGTGTGGTCTGGTGTCTCCTTACCAGCAACAGGTCCCAGGTTCAAACTAGTCAATTCCCTAAAAAACACGCTCAGAGCGTCGCTGCGCGAAAGTGGTAGGGAGACACGACTTAGAACAAACAGACACCACACAGAATGTTAGACACTGCACCACCTCACTCAGCACCATTTTGGAGTGGTACAAAAATGTATTCAGATAACTTCATTTTGTAGCAAACAGCCTCAAGTTTGATTCACATAAAGCATCAGCACCCCATTCCCCCACCAGGAGCGCCAGCGTAGCGCACAGTAAAAATGGCCACTTTCACTGGTGCAGAGCGTGCTCGCTTTGTGTTTTGGTTTCAGCAATGAAGCAACATTCCCTATCAGTGGCATGGTGAACACCCGCAATTGCAGAAATTGAAGCGGCTAAAATGCACGTGCAGTCTCACATCCGGTTCGTGACGGCTCCAAAATCAATGTGTTTTCTGCCCTTGGCAAATTGAAAGTGTACGGCCCTTTCCTCTTCATGGAGGAAACTGTCACTGGTATTGTGTATCTAGATATGTTTCAAAATGACCGAGATGGGATGGTTTACTACGACCAAGACAGTGTACCACCTGATTTGCCCATGGAAGTTCGGAGTTTCCTCGATAATCACTTCCCAGACCCGTGGATTCGCTGTGAAGAATCAATCGCACGGCCGCCTCGCTCCCCAGACTTGACACCACTGGATTTCCTTCTCTAGGGTTTTATTTAAGACCGTGTGAATGGTTTTTCCTTACCGAATAATTTATCCGACCTGAAAATCGAAGCTACGCTGACGCTGCACAAGTCACGGCCGATCTGCTCCGACAAGTGTGGGAAGAAATTGATTACCGGTGGGATGCTTTCTGCATCACAAATGGTAGTCACATCGAACCAGAATGAGACGATACTTTTATCTGAAACTCGAGGTTGTTTGCTACAAAAAGACAGATCTTCCGAGTCTGCAAGTTATCTCAATAAATTCCTATATCATTCCGAAGTTGTGAAAGTCCGTTTTGACTCACCCTGTATTAATCTAATAGGGTCCAGTGTGGAACGTATTATTTGTTTAATAGGTAATGCTCGGTAACAGTGTTATTTTCACAGTTCCATTAAATATCGTCCATAGTCCGACAAGGTGAATCTACACAACGAATAAACCTCATGCTGCTGGCCCTCGTTAATAGGAACGCTACGACTGCACTGTACGTGTTGCATTCAAGTTCTAAGGCCTCCGATTTTTTTCTAATTAACTACTCACCCGAAATCGATGAAACTGGCGTTACTTCTCGACGTATTCGCCCTGCAGACGTACACATTTTTCACAACGCTGACGCCATGATTCCATGGCAGGGCGAAGGCTTCTTTAGGAGTCTGTTTTGACCACTGGAAAATCGCTGAGGCAATAGCAGCACGGCTGGTGAATGTGCGGCCACGGAGAGTGTCTTTCATTGTTGGAAAAAGCCAAAAGTCACTAGGAGCCAGGTCAGGTGAGTAGGGAGCAGAGGAATCACTTCAAAGTTGTTATCACTAAGAAACTGTTGCATAATGTTAGCTCGATGTGCGGGTGCGTTGTCTTGGTGAAACAGCACACACGCAGCCCTTCCCGGACGTTTTTGTTGCAGTGCAGGAAGGAATTTGTTCTTCGAAACATTTTCGCGGGATGCACCTGTTACCGTTGGAACGCAATGGCTAAGGATTACGCCCTCGCTGTCCCAGAACATTGACACCATCATTTTTTCGGCACTGGTGGTTACCCGAAATTTTTTTGGTGGCGGTGGATCTGTGTGCTTCCATTGAGCTGACTGGCGCTTTGTTTCTGGATTGAAAAATGGCATCCACATCTCAACCATGCTGTCATTGTACGTCAACATTGCTTGGCAACATGCCACATGGGCAGCCATGTGGTCGTCCGTCAGCATTCGTGGCACCCACCTGGATGACACTTTTCGCATTTTCAGGTCGTGATGCACGATTGTGAGCACAGAACCCACAGAAATGCCAACTCTGGAGGCGATCTGTTCAACAGTCATTCGCCGATCCCCCAAAACAATTCTCTCCACTTTCTCGATCATGTCGTCAGACCGGCTTGTGCGAGCCCGAGGTTGTTTCAGTTTGTTGTCACACGATGTTCTGCCTTGATTAAACTGTCGCACCCACGAACGCACTTTCAACACATCCATAACTCCATCACCACACGTCTCCTTCAACTGTCGATGAATTTCAATTGGTTTCACACCACGCAAATTCAAAAAACGAATGATTGCGCGCTGCTCAAGTAAGGAAAACGTCGCCATTTTAAGTATTTAGAACAGTTCTCATTCTCGCCGGTGGCGGTAAAATTCCATCTGCCGTACGGTGCTGCCATCTCTGGGACGTATTGAAAATGAACGCGGCCTCATTTTAAAACAATGCGCATGTTTCTATCTCTTTCCAGTCCGGAGAAAAAAAAATCGGAGGCCTTAGAACTTGAATGCACCTCGTATATTGTCTTTTGGAGGAAATTAACCGATAGCAGCTTTGAAGTGAAAATAGTAGCTCTGGTTAGAAATCTGTGTACTTGATTGTACAGTATTTAAAGCGCTAAAAATAACAGACCATTGACTTAAAATTATATGCATTTTGGAACACTTGAAGACTTTGTTCGGCATAGTTCTACTTTATTAAACCACATATTACGTATTACAGATTTGCTCAAGAGTTTTACTTACATGTTCTGTTTCACTATGGTCTGACAGCTGTTCGTTTGACTTAAGGTTGGTGATATTCTAACTCAGTCAGTGTTGGTTTTACTTTCCTGTCTTAACTAGTTTTGAAATCAGAGATGGCGTGCCTTCATTTTGTGTTTGTCTAAAAGTTTTCAACATATTTACCTAAATGTTTCGCGTACGTTTTAATGTTTAACCATACCATACCGATGTGCAGATCCACTCCCACGAAGGTCGTAGCGGTAAGTTTCCGGTTTCCACCGCTGCACAGAACGTATATCAGCCTTCCCTTACTGGTTTTAATGTTGGGAGCAGTCCAATAGAATGCGTCGCTAAATTTGTTCTATCCAGAGAACTGAATGTATGAGTGTAACATACATTACGTTTTACTTTTTAATACAAGTCATAATAATTGGTATTCGAATCAGAGACAGAAGGCGCAAGCCACTGCCCGCAACGGCGGACAACTGTCAGTTCTTTTTTACACTAACACGAACGGTTATAAATATCTAGAAATCACTATCGTACATTTCTACTTCGTTACAAGGCTAAGAACACCGTAGTCACTTACTAGTAAGAAAAGGGGGCGAAAGTAGAGGTCGGTAGAAGGAAGTAGTAATACGGTGAATAGCCAAAGAAACTGATATAGGGGTGCGTGTTCAAATACAGAGAAGATACGTAAACAAGCAGAATACGACGCTACGGTTGCAACGCCTATACAAGGCAAGTGTCTGGCGCAGTTGTTAGATCGGTTACTGCTGCTACAATGGCAGGTTATCAAGATTTCAGTGAGTTTGAACGTGATGTTATAGTCGGCGCACGAGAGATGGGACACAGCATCACAGAAGCACCGATATAGTGGGTATTTTCCCATACGATCATTTCATGAGTGCACCATGAATATCAAGAATCCGCTGAAACATCAAATCCCCCACATCGCTGCGGCCGGATAAAGATCCTACAAGAACGGGACCAACGACGACTGAAGAGAATCGTTCAACGTGACAGAACTGCAACCCTTCCGCAGATTGCTGCAGAATTCAGTGCTGGGTCATCAACAAGTGTCAGCGTGTGAGACATTCAACGAAACACCATAGATATGGGCTTTCGGAGCCGATGGTCCTCTCGTGTACCCTCGATGACTGCACGACACAAAACTATACGCCTCGCCTGGGCCCCTCAACACCGACGCTGGATTGTGGATGACTGGAAACATGTTGCCTGGTGGGACGAGTCTCATTTCAAATTGTATCGAGCGGATGGACGTGTGCGGGTGTGGAGTCAACCTCATGAATCCACGGACCCTGCATGTCAGCAGGGGACTGTCCAAGCTGGTGGAGGCTCTGTAATGATGTGGGGCGTGTGCTGTTGGAGTGAAATGGCACCCCTGATACGTTTAGATACGACTCTGACAGGTGACACGTACGTAAGCATCCTGTCTGATCACCTGCATCCATTCATGTCCGTTGTGCATTCCAGTGGACTTTGGCAATTCCAGCAGGACAATGCGACACCCCACACGTCCAGAACAGCTGCAGAGTGGCTCCAGGAACAATCTCCTGAGCGTAAGCACTTCCGCTGCCTACCAAACTCCCCAGACATGAACATTATTGAACATATCTGGGATGCGTTGCAACGTGCTGTTCACAAGAGATCTCCACCCCCTCGTCGTCTTACGGATTGATGGGCAGCCCTGCAGGATTCATGGTGTCAATTCCCTCCAGCAGTACTTCAAACATTAGTTCAGTCCATGCCACATATATACGTCGAGAGTGGTTGTAGGGTTCATGAAGCTACATCATACCAATACTATCGATTTTCTGTCCTATTCTAATTGCGTATTGAGCGAGGGAAAAAAGACTGCCTACACTCCTCTTTACGTGCGGTAACCTCTTTCATCTTATTCTCATGATCTCCGATCGAGATACACGACGGTGGTAGCGTAATGCTGCACTGTCCTCTTTGAATATACTTTCCGTAAGTTCACACAACCGGATTTCGCGAGAACTATGTTGTTTTTCTACAAAATATTCCCATGTAAGTTCCCCGAAGATTTATGTTACACACTTGTATGGTCTACATCGACCTGTTAGGATCTAGCATCGTAGCTCAAAATTCGTTCGACGTCAGTCGTCTTTCCTTGTAACGACATAAATGTCCATGGCATAACGACAGGCCACATTTACAAAATGACAGACATCAAGGTTTCCTTTGGGCAGCGTGCAGTCGTCGAATACCTTGTCAAGGAGGATATTCTTCTCAGGCTTTATCGTGCGTGTAGAGATAGCGCGTTGGCGTACTGTACTGTTGGGAGACGGGTGACCACTTCCGCTATGGAAACACGAGCACTCAAGATAAGCTTTACGTAGATCGCCTTCGAACTGCCTTCTCGGTGCACAAGGGAAAGGTCGACGAGCTCATTAGGAAAGACATACGTGTTCCTATGAATGAAATTGCGACAAAACTTTTTTATAGTGGGAATGTTTTAAGTTTGTTGCCTGTAGAGCTGATCATCGATCTATTCCCTAATGGCAAAAAAACAATTAACAATGCATTGTTGTAGTTCCTCGATAAACGTTATGACATATGTAAAAGTAAAAGTGGTATGACATGATTGGCTGGATAATCCCGAGCTCAGCCACTTAATTGGAAAGGTTTTTCCTTTCCTTCACGAAGTGTAAAAATTGAGTTTTAAGGGTATCTGATACATGTAAGTGACTGTAATGGAAGTGTCTGTAGTGCAGTGTCACGTTTGCTTTACATGATGTCTACTCCCCTCGAATAGTAACAAGGAGGCCGCAAAGATTAATGTCGCCATCCGATGGACGGATCACCATCAGTAGCGTAATATGCCGTCGCTCCATGAGACACTGTAAAGAGGTTTGGAATTTAATCCAGGGCTTGCTGCCAAGTATGGTGATCAGAAACTTTACGCCACCACCACTCCTCTGCTTTGCCGGAAAGGTAAAGGGAAAGCTACCAATAACGCGTGGCGTACCGAGATGGTAACCCATCCAACTACCGGCCATGGCCAGAGGGATGGGAAAAACCGACCGGTTAAAACCGATACCGATATTTTAGTTCCGATTAAATGGTATTTTTCGATATTCCTTTGATCTCAACTGTAACAAAACGTTTTTCATTTTTTAACAACAGTTGAAAAAAATCAGCATATCAATTTGTTAATGCAGCAGTACTATAATGTTTTAAATAAAACGTTTCTTTTTTAAAATGGGTAATATTTATTTGTAAAGTTTTATTTGCTTTGGAATACTAAATTGCTGCAGAAAATAGGAAAAGCGATCAGTGTAGTTTTTATAACAACGCCGACAGTTGGCAACTAGCAACAAACACGTAAGAATCGGTACAGCATTGCTGAGACAATAATGTACATATTTTTTGATGGGTAGCGTCGCCTATTAGACGCTATATTGCACATGCAGCGTGAAAACTTCCCCGCACCTAGTCTATACGGTAGTTTCTCGTTGTCCTTCCGAGATGTTTGTTGTATGCAGAATGGAATCATTCCTAGTTTGGAATTATTTTACTACGTGAAGCAAGAATAAAGTACAATACTCCATTTGCTTCAAAAATGTGTGACGTCAGTAGAAAATATCCACAAGTTCCATGAAAGAGAAACCGACTTTGATTGATGTACCTATAATTGTACTGACGTGCTATAAACATGGTATAATAACTGAAGTTTTAATTTTGTGATTGCTTCAGAGTGAAACACCGATACCATCAAAAAGTGATGATGCGGGAAGGTCATCAGCTTGTGACCTTTCGCTCTCGCCCTCGCCGCGGCCGTCTTCTTCACGTTCGCCGTCAGTGCTGGAGAAACTAAGACCGATTTCTACCACAGCCTAAATCCCATACTGATCGAGAGCTCCTATTCCTTCACCTCTTAGAATTTTTCAATCTTTGGTCCAAGTCCACGTTTATTACTGGAAATAACGGCAACAAAAAACCGAAAATCGGTTATTTCGGAAACCATTATTTTGAACGTTTTAACAGTGGGGTTAAAATAGAAATGGAAAAAACGGTTGTTTCAGCGATAACGACCATCCCTACACGTCAGTCGTTGCTTATCTTCGGTGGTTTGACGAGACCAGTGTGTTCAACGAACCAAGACCGTAGCTATGTGAATCGCATAATGGGGGCCACTTTCGATAACTTTTGCAAATTACTCATATTACCATAAGGTTTCGTTACTTTTGGAACACACTGTGTAAACTTACCGCTTACAATTGTAATGTTTTTTGATTAGAAGAATATTTTGATTAGAAGAATATTCAAAACTTGGGTTATCGAAAAACTTATGCCTATTAAGTTCCTCCACTGTCAACGGCCTTGCCGCAGTGATAACACCGGTTCCCGTCAGATCACCGAAGTCAGTCGCTGTCGGGCTGGGCTAGCACTTGAATGGGTGACCGTCCAGATTGCCGAACGTTGTTGGCAAGCGGGGTGCACTCAGCCCTTGGGAGGCAAACTGAGGAGCTGAGGAGCTACTTGACTGAGAAGTAGCGGCTCCCGTCACGAAAACTGACAACGGCCGGGGGGCGGTGTGCTTACCACATGCCCCGCCGTATCCGCATCCAGTGACGCCCCTGGGCTTAGAGGATGACACGGCGGCCGGTCGGTAGGATTGGGCCTTCCAAGGCCTGTCCGGACGTAGTAAGTCCCTCCATTAATCGAACATAAAGACTAGAGAACAACTACAACCACTGTGAATGGAGACAGTTCGATGAGTGTAGTGACATAGATCAAAATCTAATCCCACAATTATGACATGCAACAAAACGCCAGAGTGTGGAATAGCGTCATTTAGATTCGTCGTCACAAAAAGCAAATATTGACAGTAGGATCTGCAGCTTCTGAGATGCAGAAAACTGCATTGTGGTGGATTTTCTTTAACCTGAACAAATCGTAAATGCTGTCCGTTACATTCAGTCGCTTTTGAAGCTCCACGATAATCACCCTGCTAACAAGATTATCCTGCAGCACGACACCGCGCGGTCTCACAGTCTCACTGTGTCAAAATCAGGACATTTGTGTGAGGAATTCTTCAGCCTTTCTATAGTCCCGAGTTGATACTCTCTGACTAGCCGAACGGGGTAGCAGCGTGGTTTGAGGGCGGCTTGCCACGGTTTGCATCGCTCCCCCGTCGGAGGTGCGAGTCATCCCTCGGGAATTGGTTTGTGTTCTGTCCTTAAGGTAAGTTAGTTTAAGTTAAATTATGTAGTGTGTAAGCCTAGGGACCGATGACCTCAGCAGTTTGGTGTCATAGGAACTTACACCAATTTCCAAAATACTCACTGACTACCATATTTTCGGTTATGTGGGAACACAGCTTCATAGACAACTTTACAAGACGCTAGGGGAGATACAGAAAGAGGTGCGTCAGGGTATTCAGCCAGCCGACGGAACGATCGGAAAAATGTTTGTGAAGAAACCGAGACCATATTGAAAAATGAGACAACTGCCAGTAGAACTCGCTCTCTGAGGTTTCCGTACACTCTTACTTATAGACGTAGATAGTTCATCCATGGGTTTTGACGAGTGTCTTTGCGACTTTGCGAGTATCAAAATATGTGACATAAGCTTAGGCCCTCTGCTTCGCCTGTATGCTCTACACAGATTTTTTTTTGTTTTCCTTTAACCATTTTTTTTTATAAACTGCAGCATCATCTTTGCTTCTCACTCTAATAAGGGCCATAGAAGCATTTGTCTCTTCCGGACGTACTTCTGACTAAAAAGTGATTCTGGCAGCTAGACTCGGAGGTCTTCGTTAATCCTGCCTTTTGAGTTCTTTTGGTTATATTTCTACACAAAGTTTTATGCCCTAACACAAATTCCTTTAGAAGTCAAATAAAAAGTTTCATAGATTTAGCTTCAAAAATACTTTCATAATGAAATAGTTTCATAAAATTTTTCATCCTCTATTTCATCCCCAAACGGGTGCTATTTGCAAGAAACACTGAAACAATTTTTTTTTAATTTTTAATCGGAAAGTCAAATACAAATTTTCAAAGACTTAATTTCAAATATGCCCTCGTAAGAAATATTTCCATAAAACTCTCATCCCATGTTTTACCCCTTATGGGTTAAATTTCCAAAAACACTCAAAACATTTTTTTAAATTTTTAACTGAGAACTCAAATGCCAATTTCCATAGATGTAGCTTCACATATTCTTTATAGTACTTCAATAATGATTTATTTTCAAAGGACTTTCACCCTCATACCACATAGGGGTTAAAATGCCCAAATTGCTGAAACACGCATTTCTCAACGAGAAACCAAACACCACTTTTCGTCGTGGAAGTATGTACCGTCTTTGCGGCTAAATACAGGCAGTTTGTTTGTTGCCATACGCGTTTCGCTTCTTTTATTTGGAAAGCATCATCAGTGACCTGAAATACATGTTTCCTTTTATACATACAATAAACGTATTAGGTGGTAGATATAATATGCTGCTATATTATATTTTATCCTGTTTTTCTCTTTTTTTAAAGGTTAGAATCAACCTTTGTAGCACAAATTCCGTAATGTGAACTCAAAATCGGTGTTACTTACGACTCCAGTGCTGTTAACTCATGTTTGTAGCCTTGGAGATGGCGGGACTGCTACGGTCGCAAGTTCGAATCCTGCCTCGGCCATGGATGTGTGTGATGTCCTTAGGTTAGTTAGGTATAAGTAGTTCTAAGTTCTGGGGGACTGATGACCTAAGATGTTGAGTACCATACTGCTCTGAACCCTGGAGATGTATTTGTTAGTTTCTATACTCCAGCTGGACGCTTTCTGGCGTTTATTCACGTATATTTGTCACATCGTATATATCACTTGCATTTTCAAAAAAAAAAAATGGCTCTGAGCACTATGGGACTCAACTGCTGTGGTCATTAGTCCCCTAGAACTTAGAACTACTTAAACCTAACTAACCTAAGGAATCACACACATCCATGCCCGAGGCAGGATTCGAACCTGCGACCGTAGCAGTTGCACGGTTCCAGACTGCGCGCCTAGAACCGCGAGACCACCGCGGCCGGCTTGCATTTTCAATTTTGTGATCAACATATGTGTGTTTTCGTTATGTAGTGCTGCCAACCGAAAACACACGTATGTTGGTCGCAAAATGGAAAGTGCGATGTGACAAATGTAGGTGAAAGAACGCCAGATATCGGCGAGCTGGAGAACGGAAACTAACAAATACATCCACAGGACCACACGCATAAGTTAACAGCACTGGAAATCATAAGTAACACCAAACGATAGGCAACAAACTGCCATTATTTAGTTGCAAAGACAGTACATACCTCCACAAATTAAACGCAACTAAGGGAAAGACGGAAAACAGAAAAAAATGACAACCAATTTTCGAATTTCTTGCTTCAAAATTGCCTTAGCAGCGATATATTTTCAAAAAACCTTTTATCCTCTCACCCGCTTGGCGGTGGAATTTAGAAATATCCCTTGTTAAACTACTCCTACAGTATGAGATAAACACCCTCACCGAATTTCAAGTTTCTGTACTTAGCCGTTTGGGCTGGACGGTGACGGGTCAGTCACTCAACACACTCCCTTTTACGACTACATTTAGAGATAAACGGCCTTATCTTTTGATTGCAGTGACTCAGAAGCTTAATTTGTTTATACCGTCAAGGAACAGTAGAAACTTTGTATTTGATATAAATATCTCCCGCCGCTCCTGAGAGAAAGAGCTCTCAACAGAAGGACAGATAGGCAGACCGACCTTCAACAAAGCAATCCTATCAGGGACCCGTTTTTACCGATTGAGGTGCGAAACCCTAAAAACGACAGGAACATCTGGCGAGTAAGATGATGTGCACAGTTTGTCTAGACAATAGCGATGGTTTGCTGCTGATTTCCCAGTGACAGGTGTGTAACGCTCGCTCCTGCCACCCAAGCTCACTCACCGGCGGTCCTCGTCAGCGGAGCTCGCCGTGTTGTCGCCATGCCGGCTGCAGACTGCAGACTGACCTTTAATGTTGGCCGCCCCCCCCCCCCCCCCCCCGACTACACCAGATGCAGCCTGCGGTGTCCGGTGTCACACGTCACCGTACCACTCAACTCACTGCACGATTACACAGCTGCACTTCTCCCTGTTCGCTCTACACGTCTTTATTCTTCTAACCACAAAATATTACAATTATACTTATATGGATATGGTGTCTGTTCTTTCGCACATATCCGAAAGAACAGACACCATATCCATACACGTATATACACTACTGGCCATTAAAATTGCTACACCACGAAGATGACGTGCTACAGACGCGAAATTTAACCGACAGGAAGAAGATGCTGTGATATGCAAATGATTAGCTTTTCAGGTTGGCGCCGGTGGCGACACCTACAACGTGCTGACATGAGGAAAGTTTCCAACCGATTTCTCATACGCGAACAGCAGTTGACCGGCGTTGCCTGGTGAAACTTTGTAGTGATACCTCGTGTAAGGAGGAGACATGCGTACCATCACGTTGCCGACTTTGACAAAGGTCGGATTGTAGCCTATCGCGATTGCGGTTTATCGTATCCCGACATTGCTGCTCGCGTTGGTCGAGATCCAATGACTGTTAGCAGTTATATTGAATCGGTGGGTTCAGGAGGGTAATACGGAACGCCGTCCTGGATCCCAACGCCCTCGTATCACTAGCAGTCGAGATGACAGCCATCTTATCCGCATGGCTGTAATGGAACGTGCAGCCACGTTTCGATCCCTGAGTGAATAAATGGGGACGTTTGCAATACAGCAACCATCTGCACGAACAGTTCGACGACGTTTGCAGCAGCACGGACTATCAGCTCGGAGACCATGGCTGCGGTTACCCTTGACGCTGCATCACAGACAGGAGCGCCTGCGATGGTGTACTCAACGCCCAACCTGGGTGCACGAATGGCAGAACGTCATTTTTTCGGATGAATCCAGGTTCTGTTTACGGTATCATGATGATCGCATCCGTGTTTGGAGGCATCGCGGTGCACACACATTGGAAGCGTGTATTGGCTCTGAGTACTATGGGACTTAACATCTGTGGTCATCAGTCCCCTAGAACTTAGAACAACTTAAACCTAACTAACCTAAGGACATCACACACATCCATGCCCGAGGCAGGATTCGAACCTGCGGCCGTAGCAGTCACGCGGTTCCGGACTGAGCGCCTTAACCGCAAGACCACCGCGGCCGGCTGAAGCGTGTATTCGTCATCGCCATAGTGGCGTATAACCCGGCGTGATGGTGTGGAGTGGAATTGGTTACACGTCTCGGTCACTTCTTGTTCGTATTGACGAACAGTGGATGTTATACACTCCTGGAAATGGAAAAAAGAACACATTGACACCGGTGTGTCAGACCCACCATACTTGCTCCGGACACTGCGAGAGGGCTGTACAAGCAATGATCACACGCACGGCACAGCGGACACACCAGGAACCGCGGTGTTGGCCGTCGAATGGCGCTAGCTGCGCAGCATTTGTGCACCGCCGCCGTCAGTGTCAGCCAGTTTGCCGTGGCATACGGAGCTCCATCGCAGTCTTTAACACTGGTAGCATGCCGCGACAGCGTGGACGTGAACCGTATGTGCAGTTGACGGACTTTGAGCGAGGGCGTATAGTGGGCATGCGGGAGGCCGGGTGGACGTACCGCCGAATTGCTCAACACGTGGGGCGTGAGGTCTCCACAGTACTTCGCCAGTGGTCGGCGGAAGGTGCACGTGCCCGTCGACCTGGGACCGGACCGCAGCGACGCACGGATGCACGCCAAGACCGTAGGATCGTACGCAGTGCCGTAGGGGACCGCACCGCCACTTCCCAGCAAATTAGGGATACTGTTGCTCCTGGGGTATCGGCGAGGACCATTCGCAACCGTCTCCATGAAGCTGGGCTACGGTCCCGCACACCGTTAGGCCGTCTTCCGCTCACGCCCCAACATCGTGCAGCCCGCCTTCAGTGGTGTCGCGACAGGCGTGAATGGAGGGACGAATAGAGACGTGTCGTCTTCAGCGGTGAGAGTCGCTTCTGCCTAGGTGCCAATGATGGTCGTATGCGTGTTTGGCGCCGTGCAGGTGAGCGCCACAATCAGGACTGCATACGAGCGAGGCACACAGGGCCAACACCCGGCATCATCGTGTGGGGAGCGATCTCCTACACTGGCCGTACACCTCTGGTGATCGTCGAGGGGACACTGAATAGTGCACGGTACATCCAAACCGTCATCGAACCCATTCCTAGACCGGCAAGGGAACTTGATGTTTCAACAGGACAATGCACGTCCGCATGTATCCCGTGCTACCCAACGTGCTCTAGAAGGTGTAAGTCAACTACCCTGGCCAGCAAGATCTCCGGATCTGTCCCCCTCTGAGCATGTTTGGGACTGGATGAAGCGTCGTCTCACGCGGTCTGCACGTCCAGCACGAACGCTGGTCCAACTGAGGCGCCAGGTGGAAATGGCGTGGCAAGCCGTTCCACAGGACTACACCCAACATCTCTACGATCGTCTCCATGGGAGAATAGCAGCCTGCATTGCTGCGAAAGGTGGATATACACTGTACTAGTGCCGACATTGTGCATGGTCTGTTGCCTGTGTCTATGTGCCTGTGGTTCTGTCAGCGTGATCATGTGATGTATCTGACCCCAGGAATGTGTCAATAAAGTTTCCCCTTCCTGGGACAATGAATTCACGGTGTTCTTATTTCAATTTCCAGGAGTGTATTTCAGATGTGTTGCGACCCGTGGCTCTACCCTTCATTCGATCCCTGCGAAACCCTACATTTCAGCAGGATAATGCACGAACGCATGTTGCAGGTCCTGTACGGACTGCTGCCCTCGCCAGCACATTCTCCAGGTCTCACCAATTGAAAACGTCTGGTCAATGGTGGCCGAGCAACTGGCTCGTGCCGGCCGGGGTGGCCGAGCGGTTCTAGGCGCTACAGTCTGGAACCTCGCGACCACTACGGTCGCAGGTTCGAACCCTGCCTTGGGCGTGGATGTGGGTGATGTCCTTAGGTTAGTTAGGTTCAAAAAATGGTTCAAATGGCTCTGAGCACTATGGGACTTAACATCTTAGGTCATCAGTCCCCTAGAACTTAGAACTAGTTAAATCTAACTAACCTAAGGACATCACACACATCCATGCCCGAGGCAGGATTCGAACCTGCGACCGTAGCAGTCGCGCGGTTCCGGACTGCGCGCCTAGAACCGCGAGACCACCGCGGCCGTCGGTTAGTTAGGTTTAAGTAGTTCTAAGTTCTAGGGGACTGATGACCTCAGATGTTAAGTCCCATAGTGCTCAGAGCCATTTGAACCATTTTTGAACTGGCTCGTGACAATACGCCAGTCACTACTCTTGATGAACTGTGGTATCGTGTTGAAGCTGCATGGGCAGCTGTACCTGTACAAGCCATCAAAGCTCTGTTTGACTTAATGCCCAGACGTACCAAGGCCGTTATTACGGACAGAGATGGTTGTTCTGGGTATTGATTTCGCAGGATTCATGCACCCAAATTGCGTGAAAATGTAATCACATATCAGTTCTAGTATAATATATTTGTCCAATGAATACCCATTTATCATCTGCATTTCTTCTTGGTGTAGCAATGCCAAGGCTTATCACGGCCGTTATTACGGCCATAGGTGGTTGCTCTGGGTACTGATTCCCCAGGATTCTCAGGATCTATGCACCCAAATTACGTGAAAATGTTATAAAAAAGGTTCAAATGACTCTGAGCACTAGGGGACTTAACTTCTGTGTTCATCAGTCCCCTAGAACTTAGAACTACTTCAACCTAACTAACCTAAGGACATCACACACATCCATGCCCGAGGCAGGATTCGAACCTGCAACCGCAGCGTTCGCGCGGTGGAACCGCACCTAGAACCGCTCGCCCTCTGCGGCCGGCAGAAAATGTAATCTCATGCCAGTTCTAGTATAATATATTTGTCCAATGAATACCAGTTTATCATCTGCATTTGTTCTTGGGGTAGCAATTGTAATGGCCAGTAGTGTAGTTGTGACAATACCGGCCATGACCTCCTTCTTCTGTGCGGATGCACACATATTACACGAACTCTTACGGGACTTGTTAAGAATGTCTTCCACGAGTTTGTTGGGTTCGGACACTACGAATTGAGTGTGTGGACATATAAGGTGAGAATGTGGTGTCGCGGGAGGTGTGCGCGGGATAATCCCTGCAGTCGCACTATCCTCTGTACCCTCGGTGGCTGAGATGGATAGAGCGTTTGCCATGCAATCAGGAGATCCCGGCTTCGAGTCCCGGTCGGGGCACACATTCCACCTGTCCCCGTTGATATATATCACCGCCCGCCAGCAGCTGAAGGTATAAATACATAATTCTAATTTCATTACAATTATCATTAATAATAGACTTCACAAACATGAAAGCTCTTTTACGTCTACATCAATACTCAGCAAGCCACCTGGTGGCGTGTCGCGGAGGGTACCACTAACTGATACCCACTTACCTGTTCCAATCGCGAAAGGCTCATGGGAAGAATGATTGTCGATAAACCTCCTCATTAGCTCGAATTTCTCGAATTTTTTCATCGCGTTCATTTCGCGAGATGTATGTGGGAGGAAGTAATATGTTTTCCGACTCTTCCGCGCAAACTACTCTCTCGAAGTTTCAATAGTAAACCCTTCCGTGATGCACAACGCTTCTTGTAGTGGCTGCCACTGGAGTTTGTTGAGCATTTCTGTAACGTTTTCGCGCCGACCAAACGATGCCGTGACGAATCGCGCCACTCTTCGTTGCATCTTCTGTACCTCTTCTTTCAGGCCTATCTGATAAGGCTTCCAGACTGATGAACAATACTCAAGAATCAGTCGAACAAACGCCTTGTAAGCCACGTCCTTCATGGGTGAGTTGCATTTGCTTAATATTCTTCCTACGAATCTGTCCGGCGTCTGCTTTTCCTACAATTTGTTTTATGCGGCCATTCCACTTCAGATCAAATGGTTCAAATGGCTCTGAGCACTATGGGACTTCACATCTGAGGTCATCAGTCCCCTAGAACTCAGAACTACTTAAACCTAACTAACGTAAGGAGACCACACATATCCATACCCGAGGCAGGATTCGAACCTGCAACCGTAGCAGTCGCGCGGTTCCGCATTGAAGCGCCTAGAACCGCTAGGCCACCGCGGCCGGCCCACTTCAGATCGCTCTGGATATTTACTCCTAGATATTTAACGGCAGATACTGTTTCCAGCAATTTCTCATCAGTATTGTAGTTGTACAGTAGTGGATTTCTTTTCCTATGTATGCACAATATGTTAGACTTATTTACGTTCAGGGTCAACTGTCAGGGACTGCACCGTTCATCAGTCCTCTGTAAGTTATCTTGCAGGTCGATACTGTTTCCTGGTGTTGCTACAGTCTTGCAGACAACAGCGAACAGTCTTAACGAGCTTCCGACGCTTTCTATTACGTCATTTATATACACTGTAGACGGTAACGGTCCCATCACACTTCCTTGGTGTACTCCGGACAACACCTGTCGAAAATTCCGTTCCTTTAAGGGCGACGTGTTGAGTCCTGTCTGCAAGGAAGTCTTGTATCCAGTCGAAAATCTGGGCAGATATTCGGTAAGTTCGCATTTTTTTCACTGGAAGGCATTGCAGGACTATGTAAAATGCCTTTCTGAAGTCAAGGACCACGGAATCATCCTGGGCGCCGTTGTCTATAGCGCTATGGATCTCACTAAGGAACAGAGTGGGCTGAGTTTCGCAGAATCTCTGTTTGCGGAAGCCATGCTCATTTTTATAGAGGAGATTTTCGTTCTACAAAAACGTCGCTGCTGACATCACAATGGTTTGCAACATAGTACTATCTCGGCATTTAATTTTCATCACACTTAAGATTATCACATCGTCTCTGACACTGTCTCTAACATTGCCATGTAGTTCTATCTTGGATTTCATTTTCATCACATGTAAGATTATCATACGGTCTCTGATACTGTCACTCTAGCATATACTTGGTCTTCTTAGAGCCCTTCTTTTTTCGGGGTATTTTGTACACACCTGATAAATTTCCTTTTCTTCTGGAGCTCGAAGTGGGTCTATAGGCTAACGAAGTCTCCTAGCTTTAATTTTGGATAGATTTCTGGTTCTTCGGTGTCCATCATTACAGCTCCAACTTCAAAACGTTGTGGTAAGAGAAACACCAGTCATAATGACGTCACATTTGAACTCCATATAACTGAAGCAGGGAGAAACGTCACGGAAAAAAAGCGTTAATTTTACCAATAGACGGAGCTGTAAGCGTCTTAACTTAAATGGGGTCGGCTACAAATGACAAATGCATCGCAATACGACACCTATGGTTTGAGTTGCACAGTATACCATCTGTACCGTTCAATGTACATTACTGCACAAGTTCTATAGTCAGCATCTGTGTCACTGTTAGTTAGGTAAGACCATCCACCTCTGCAAGGTCGTACCACACCGGATGAAAACATCGTCTTTTAATAGTCCTGATGCCAAATAGAGCTTAAAAAGCAATATGACTTCGGTTTTTAATTGTCCTGGTTTATAAATGTCGTGACTGGCGCAAGACATGTTCAACATGCTGCCCGCCGTTTTCTGCTACAAACTGATATCGAGAAGCAGCACACCCCACAAGTGATCGAAGTGTCTCGAGGGCCACGTTCAGAACGCGTGCCACAAGGCGTGCCTTCAGTTCAGCTACGTTCGTAACTGGAGCACTGAGCACAACGACAGCCAGAGGCCACCCGGATTAAGATCGGGTGATCTGGGCGACCAGGCTGTAGGAAAATAACGACTGATAATTCTCGCATTTCCGAAATGCCTCCGCAGCAGCTGCTTCACTGGTTGTGCAATGTGAGGAGGAGCACAAACTAGCATAAAAATGATCCTACTCACACATCCACGCTGTTGAAGGGTTTGAAGGACTTCAGGTAACAGGACCCGCAGAATTCATGTCCTCGAAAACATACGACCCTGCGATAAATGATGCCGTCAACCCGCACAACACAGTCGCCTTTGCAGAATGAAGTGCTACCGGTTGACGTGTGTGCGGGTTTTTCGTTGTCCATATTCTGCATTTCTGCATATTGACATGTCCTTGGAGAGGGACACGGTCTTCGTTTGTCCACAGAATGTTCCGTAGCCATTCATTGTCCACTTCCAAGCGAGGAACAAATTCCAGGGCGAAGGTTTGTCTTGCTGGCAGGGCAGCACAAGCAACTCCTTTGTATGGATACTAATTCTAAATGTTTCGTAGGATTTTATTCACCGTGCTCGCAGGCATGTCCAACTTTCGGGCAGTTCCCCTCACACTGCATATCTGCACACAACCGCTCGACCCCTCCTGCAATGCTGTGTCTACATCTTTGACAGACGTCCGATCGTCTGCTTTCCTCCCTCTGCCAAACTGCACTTCAAAAGCACCAATGTTTCGAATTTTGTAATCATTTTCTCCTGATCCTTAGCAGACATCGGACCAATGCCTCTTCCGTGACCTTGAGTATCCGGAACTTGTGTAGGGCATGTGGCGCAGAGTCACTGCTTTACCAGCAACACAAGCTCAGAAACAGCCCTGTGCGGCGGACTTGTTGCTGTGCATACTATGACGCTTTTTTTATTTTTATCTTTTTGTTCATTGACGTTTCCCCCTGCACCAGTAACATGCTGTAGATTGATTCTGAGCAGCAGTTCCCTTTCTACAGAGGTCTGAAACTGGAACTTTAATTATGGACACCCTGTATATCTTTGTTTGCTAACGTTCTTCATTCCGCTTTCTTATTTCTCGAGTTCAGCACGATATTTTTCTTTGAAAAATTCTTGATTTTACTTCTTTTGATTTTTTTAAAATCAATTTCTCACAAACGTTTGTCAGAACACGTATGGTGAGACATTTATATAAGCGAATGCCTGAATTTCTCGAAATAAGTTTCCTTTTTAATCCTTCCACTAGTGGCAAATATTATCTACTGTCTTTTTACACTACTGGCATTAAAATTGCTATACCACAAAGATGACGTGCTACGAAATTTAACCGACAGGAAGAAGAATCTGTGATATGCAAATGATTAGCTTTTCAGAGCATTCACGCAAGGTGACGCCAATAGCGACACCTACAACGTGCTGACATGAGGAAAGTTTCCAACCGATTTCTCATACACAAACAGCAGTTGACCGGCGTTGTCTGGTGAAACGTTGTGATGCCTCGTGTAAGGAGGAGAAATGCGTACCATCACGTTTCCGACATTGATGAAGGTTGGATTGTAGCCTATCGCGATCCCGGTTTATCGTATCGCGACATTGCTGATCGCGTTGGTCGAGATCCAATGACTGTTAGCAGAATATTGAATCGGTGGGGTCACGAGGGTAATATGGAAAGCCGTGCTGGATCCCAACGGCCTCGTATTACTAGCGGTCGAGATGACAGGCATCTTATCCGCATGGCTGTAACGGATCGTGCAGCCACGTCTCGATTTCTGAGTCAGCAGAGGGCAACGTTTGCAAGACAACAACCATCTGCACGAACAGTTTGAAGACGTTTGCAGCAGCATGGACTATCAGCTCGGAGACCATGGCTGCGGTTACCCTTGACGCTGCATCACAGACAGGAGCGCTTGCGATGGTGTACTCAACGACGAACCTGGGTGCACGAATGGCAAAACGTCATGTTTTCGGATGAATCCAGTTTCTGTTTGCAGCATAATGATGGTCGCATCCACGTTTGGCGACATCGCAGTGAACACACATTGGAAGCGTGTATTCGTCATCGCCATACTGGCGTATCACCCGGCGTGCTGGTATGGCGTGCCATTGATTAAACGTCTTGATCACCCCTTGTTCGCATTGACGGCACTATGAACAATGGACGTTACATTTGAGATGTGTTACGACCTGTGGCTCTACCCTTCATTCGACGCCTGGGGAACCCTACATTTCAGCAGCATAATGCATGACCGCATGTTGCAGGTCCTGTACGGGTCTTTCTGGATACAGAAAATGTTCGACTGCTGCCCTGGCCAACACATTCTACAAATCTCTCACCAATTGAAAACGTCTGGTAATGGTGGCCGAGCAACTGGCTCGTCACAATACGCCAGTCACTACTCTTGGTGAACTGTGGTATCGTGTTGAAGCTGCATGGACAGCTGTACCTGTACAAGCCATTAAAGCTCTGTTTGACTCAATGCCCAGGCGTACCAAGGCCGTTATTACGGCCAGAGGTGGTTGTTCTTGGTATTGATTTCTCAGGATCCATGCACCCAAATTGCGTGAAAATGTAATCACATATCAGTTCTAGTATAATATATTTGTCCAATGAATACCCATTTATCATCTGCATATCTTCTTGGTGTAGCAATTTTAATGGCCAGTAGTGTATATACTAGAATATTTCTTCTTTTACTTTGCTATCTGTAGTTTGCAAGATGCAAAGATAGGTGAACTGAGTCACTGTTTTGATTTTCTCTGCATCTGCTTTAGTTTGCCGCGAGACAATTAAGAATTTTGTGTTACTGTTATTAATTTCTAGACTTATTCCATATATGCTGTTGCACAATATTGTGGTGAGCGAATGGATTTCTTGTTTATTTTCTCCTAAGATTACGATATTATCAGCAATTGCAGTATGTTCAAACTGTGCTCTTGTTTTGTTTCAAGTTGCCATGATTTTATTTTCCTGACGATCTGCTCCGCAATGAGGTTCAAGAGAGATGGTAGCAAAACAGGTCCATGTTTGGTTCCGGAAGTAACATGATACATTTTCTGACAGACTGTTTTGTATTTTAACTCTAAGGTTTGAATTTTAGCTGCATAAATTTGATGAGATGCTACGTTATTTCATAGTCATTCAAGATGGTTTCAGTTAATACTATCAAATGCTTCCATAATGTCTATGAAAAGTATGTCATTATTCGAATCGTATTAAAATTTACTTTTAGTATTTGCAAAATACTAAACCAAATTAATTACCGAACAATAGAAAACTGGCGCAGCCACTTAATAGATAGATAAATGTGGGATTATGGCATTTATAGTTAGATAAAGAGTTTGACTACGTCGAATGGAATACGGCTTTCGAAATTCTTAACGCAACTGTGATAAAATACAGAGAGGGAAAGGTTTTTATAACTTGAAGAAAGGAAATCAGTAGCTGAGAAGAGAGTAAGACAGGATTATAGTATGTTCCTCGTGTATTCAATCTCTACAGTGAGCATGCAGTAAACGAAAGCAAGTAGAAATTTGGAAACGGGATTAAAGTTCAGGAAAAATAACTGAAATATCTGAGAACTCCACCATAGCCGGTCTCAAGCCCGGTTGAAAAAGGAAGAGGGGGAGGAGTAACACCTCGTAAAAAAACCTCAACGGCAGTGTAGACTGAGATGAAGATCATCGATACGTCGGAAATGGCGGAAGAGGCAGCCTTGCTTTTTGGGATGTTATAAAAGCTATCGTCCAAGGTTATTTGGACAAAGAGCACTACGGTTCCACAGGTTAGTGGCGGTACCCCTACAGCGTCTGTTCCCCATGTCAATGGCGGCTGATCTATAAAACTCAGAAGTGGAACTCTGAGCTTAACCAGGCTGAAATCTCAATTTCAGTCACAAATCTAGTCCAAATAAATCAACATGGATACAGCACCTTCAAAGACAAATTACCGCAGTGGGTAAAATCCCACGGTTGTAAACCTGCAAGTGGTCTGTTCGGATTGTGGGGAGACCACAGAAGTGGGCATGGAGGTATATCAGAGTGCCTCAAAACTCCTTAATAACAAAATCAAACTAAAATCGAGAATTTGGCTAATGACATTTAATGTAAATTCTCTCTTAAAAATGGGAAAACTAAAAAAATCCTGAACAAATCCAGAGAACGTAAAATCAAAATTATCGCATTTCCGGAATCACGATACACAGATGAAAATCCTTTTGATTCAGTAGGATAAAGGATATACAAAGGAAACCCTGGAAAACGAGCCATGGCAAATTGTCCACAATTTGGAACTGGATTTATAGTAGATAAATCAATACTTGATTCAGTCACGACTTTCAAATCTTACTCGGGTCGGCTCTCCACGATGACAATAAAATCAGATAATAAAATATACACTCTAATCAATGGACATGCACCAACTAGCGTCACTAATAAAATCGAAGTAGTAGAAGTAGAAGAATTCTGGAACCAATTAGATAATATTCTCCAAAAAATTCCAAATAACCCTGTCAAAATCCTTATGGGCGATTTCAATGCACAAATTGGTAAAGAAAATAAATATCGATATTGGGTTGGTAAATGGGCGGACGTACACAGACCAACCAGAAGGGCATGCGACTCATCGAAATCGGCAAAAACAAAGACCTATTTTTCAAATCGACATTTTTCAAGAAAAGAGCCTCGAAAACCAAAACTTGGATCTCACCTAATCTATTGCTAGGTGGATATCAGTTGGATCATGTAATGATCTCCCGCATAAATACAGTAGAAATCATTAAACTTAAAGTCCTTAACGGGCTAAACCTAGATTCCGACCATTACCCAACAAAATTCTCCCAAGATGTCATTCCAGAAAAAAGAAAATTCACTAAGAAATCTCCACACCGTTAATATGATGTACAAAAGATAAATGGTAATGAACAATTTACAAAAGAAACACAAAATTTAAAACCACAAAATTGGCAACAGCTGTAAGCAGGAAATTTAAAAGCAACTACAACTGTAGCACTGCAAACAAGAAGACGTAAACACCCATGGTGGACAGATGAGCGTGGCCAACTAATAAATGTCAGACAACAGGCATTGCAAAACTGGTTGTGCAACAGAAATCAAAAGACCCTGGAAGATCTCAAAGATACCAGGAAAACAGTCACAAACGCAATACACACAGTCTATAAACAACACAAAGACAAAAAATTGCAAGACATAGAAGACGATTTCAAGAAAAACAACTCCCGAAACTTCTACAGAGTATTCAAACAAAAATTAACAGAGTACTCTCCTTCATTACTCCAATTCAGAAATGAATATGGAGAAATTGCCCATACCAACACCGCAAACTGTGACATCCTTGCAAAATCCTTCTCTAAATTACTGAAATGTGGAAAGTCTGCAGAAAAATTTGAGTTCCGTCATACACAACGAAACCCAGACTCAAAGCCACCTAGTTTAAAGGAGATTAAAGAGATAATTCAGTCCCTGAAAAATAACAAAGCATAAGGAGAAGACCAAATCACCGCAGAATTATGGAAAAAAGCAGGAGAAAATCTTATTACAAAACTCGAAGAAATTGTAGATGAAATCTGGAAAACTGAAAAAGTCCCCACAGGTTGGAAGACAGCAATCATACATCCTCTGTACAAAAAAGAAGTGAAAAAGACCCCAACAACTATCGTGGAATCTCTTTATTGGCAATAACATACAAAATTCTGTCTAAAGCCCTACTAAACCGAGCAGAACCTCAGCTGGATTCAAAACTAGGCGAATACCAATGTGGATTCATAAAAGTTCGATCATGCGTAGAACAAACCGTTAACCTGAATAATTCGATGATGTATTTGCATAGTACTTCAAACAAAAGTTATGTCCTCACGTTTGTCGACTTTGACATGACAGTATGGACCGAGAATCCCTTTTTCAAGTGTTAGCAGAACTTGGACTAGCTCAAAAGACAGCAAACATCATAAAAGAAACACTCACGGTGTAAGATGGCAAGAACTATGCCCCTTAGATGAAGTCATTAAAGATCACCTAACTCACGTTATGCGAACAGTAGGTCTGAACAAAAATGACCGACAAGGCAAAATGCATCTTGTGTAGGGTATAGTATGGACATATTGGAATAATTAATGTGGGGTGGTGGTTTTAAAGTAAATCACACGACATGAAAAACTTTGTGGAAACGCGTCGATTTACTGGAGGCTAGTTTATCGCAGGGAAGTACACAGAGTGACCATGGCCGGCGGGGGAGCAGCTAAGAGAAGCGACAATAGGCAGCTTAGAGCGGCTCAGGCTCTGAGAAAGCCGTAACGGGATGCTGCCTCAAGCTACCTTAGGATGAGTGACAGTGAGTGGGTGGTTGACCCCATGCTGGTGTACCAGGAAGCAGACGGAAAACTTGTATGCCTGTTGATAAATGTCTGTTGTTCCGTTTTCAGTGAAACATGTGAGAAGCCGCGCAAAGCTACGGTGGAGCAGTCAACAGAGGCCAAACAAAATATGTGTGTTCGTGACTATAGCAACTTCACGCTGAATTCACGGTCTGCAGAGTCTGAAGTAAATCAGGTGAAGAGTGACAGAATGAAATACGCTGACCTCCGATGGGAACATAGGACCAAGGAATTTGAAGTACTCTCCTGGGAGTCAGAATTCCGGAAAAATTGGTGTTTTGTGCAGAGTCTAACCTTGATGGGAGGAGCTAAATAGCAGAAGTTGAGAGGAAGGGAAATTTTGTGGGAATTTGTTCACTTCCCAGAGCAGGCATAGGTCGGTGCTGGGAAGCAACGCATAATTAACGCGACTTGCATTGCAATTGGTGTAAGTGATTTTGCTGGAGGGGAAACCGAAGCGAAGAGCGGACTGGGAGAAGTCTCCATAGTGGTCTTCCCTTCTCAGCTTGCCTAGAGTGCGGACATGGCATTCTTTACTCAGCTTGCCTGAAAGAGAGTGATTTATCTCGCTTTACTCTACGCAGATGCAATTTATGTAATGTCATGTAATGTGATGTAATGTCATGATTGAAGGTCATGAGTTAAAATAAATCTGTGCTAATCGACTGCATCTGTTTTCAATCAAATAGTTGAAATCCCAAGTCACTTTCTTAATTAATTTTATATTCAACATTTGCATCTGGTGTTCAATAGCTGAGTATACATCAATGTGCACCGCTTTTTAATTAAAAGGGATCAATTCTGAATCAATTAATGTCAACACTGCCGCCGCAGTTCAATCAGGAGTCACAGGGCCTTATTACTTTCTTTGCGTTATCCGACATTGCGGCAGTTTTGCACTCTCTGTTGATCTGTTAGTCAATTACCTGGGGTGAACACACACCAAAACCAGATAAGTGACGGGTGGGGTGTTACAATGGAGACCAAATCCAAAGTAAAGTTTATGAGAGAATTGACAAAGGAGTACGACAAAGGAGTACGACAAGGGGATGGTCCGTCCCCAGTGCTCTCCAATTGTGCTCTTGAAAAAGTTGTTTGAGAATGGGGAAAAGCAGGTGAATCAGCACACAGACTGGGACCCAAACGTAAGGGCACAGAATCAGACTGTTTAGCATTTGCTGACGACATGGCACTGATCGCCCAAGACATTACTGATGCACAGAAACAGCTAAAATTATTACAAGAGCACGCACCAAAAATAGCATTAGAAATTTCATTTCAAAAAACAAAATTTATGACTGATGTCAAAGACGCTCCTCCTTATATCAAAACTGGTAGTAACTACATCTCGCGAGTAAACGAATTTAAATATTTTGGTGGATGGATTGCAGAAAAGTAATGTAAAGAAATCTGTCAGATCAACAGTCCAAAAAATGGAGACGGCGTTATAGTTAACAAAAAACGTTTACAACAAAAAAGTCTCTACTGGAACTGCAAAATACAACATTACACAACAGTTAATTAAACCCGAATCTCTCTACGCATCTGAGACACTATATCTTCAACACAGAACACTAAAAGTGGAATTAGAAGTGAAAGAACGTAAAACAATGAGGAAAATCCTAGGACTAAGAATTAAAGATGGTGTGCATTATCCAAAACTCAATGCAGAAATATATAAAAATATCTCCAAAATAACAGACACAATGCGCATGAGAAGAATCCAATTCAGGGGGCACTTAGAAAGAATGGACTCATTTATAGGTTAACGCACAAAATCCATACATTTTTAAAGAACAAAACTACAAGACAGAACTGGTACAAACAGACGGAACCTGAGAGAATTAGGGTTTCCAAATCTACATGACAGAAATTAAATCAGAAATATCACAAACACACGGAGTTTTGAGGAAGAAGAGAGAAAAATAACCGAGATACGTGGTCTGCGCAACGAAAACTAGCCAATTCGTTGCGTATGAAGGAATACTGGGCGAAAAGGAAGACCAACAAATGTTGATTACGCGTGGTCCTAAGTGATCCATCCGCGAAGAAGAAGAAAGATCTGAGGTTTTTCAGTGACATTGTAATTCTGCCGAAGGGCTTTGAAAAGCACTTGAACGGAATGGACAGTATTTTGAAAAGAGATTGTAAGACAGATACCAATAAAAGTGAAATGGGGAACTAGATTCGGAAATAAGACACTAAAAGTAGTGGATGAGTTGTGCTGTTTGGACAGCAAAATAGCTGACGCTGGCCGCAGTGCACTGGATACATATTACGCTTGTCGGGTTAGCAGCCGGATCCAAAACTGAAATTGAAATGATATTTCGGCGCTCCAAGCGGCCGCCGCCTTCATCTGAGAGACGTCAGAGCCCCTGCACGTGTCTCAGGAAGCACACGATGGGTGCGTCAGAAACCTCAGAGCCGCCCCTTACCAGGGACGCTGGCGAATGTTGGCAGAAGTGACACACCAAAATCAAGAAAACTGCCACTAAGTCTGTTGGCGACCACATCACAAGCGTTGTGACAGGATACGCGTTAAAAGAGGTTCCGCGCCTTTCCTAATGCAAACCCCTCGTCTCAGTTGAAAATCTAATCTCTGTCCCCTCCCAAAGGACACCGTCCCAATACCGGGACGTGTTTATGGCTCTGAGCACTATGCGACTTAACTTATGAGGTCATCAGTCGCCTAGAACTTAGAACTAATTAAACCTAACTAACCTAAGGACATCACACACATCCATGCCCGAGGCAGGATTCGAACCTGCGACCGTAGCGGTCGCTCGGTTCCAGACTGTAGCGCCTAGAACCGCACGGCCATTCCGGCCGGCACCGTGACGTGTCAGCAGCTGCCTATGATTCCTTATACTTCATCCAGTGCCTGGCGACGTCCTGTGAGGCGACAACGTCCCACGCACGCTCCATGTGCCCCACTAGCTGTCTGGCCCATGTAAACTTTACCACAGGAACACGGCATTTCATACACGTCTGGATTCCTTAGTTTCAAATTATCATTAATAGAGCCAAGGAGGCTTCTAGTATTGCAAGAGTGACTGAACAATGTCTTCATGTTAATTCTTTTTAAAATTCTCCCGATTTTTGAGACGGGTTCTTAGTATAAGAAAGGAATGCAACTGTTTTACATCTATCTTCCTGTACTTCCTGTGATGGTTCAACTTCCAAGGCGAGGCAAATCTACTTATCGGAAAAGACATTCTGTTTGAATACAGACTTCAGACTTTAAATTTCTTTTGGCAAGCTGTCAACGATAGAAATGGGCTGTGCTTTTCGTGCCAGAGCCCTATGGACATTACTGCATTTACGCGGCAGTTGACAGCTCGTTGCATGCAAACGTCGGTCAGTGCGTGCGGGTTTACAGTAGAAGCTGTGACCTGTAGTCCCATCGCGCCTTTTAGAAACAGCACAGCGAAGGAAAGGGGTTTTCCATAACTTTCAACTCCTGCTTATCATGTGACGACGAGCACAGATCCGTATCAGACAGCTGTGATAAATCGAATACATCCTGAAAATATAGAACTTTTAGAGTCAATGACGGCCTGCGCTTTTTTTTTTTTTTTTTTTTTTTTTTTTTTTTTTTTTTTTTTTTTTTTACTTGATTGAGACAACTTACAGTTATATCCAGACTGTATACAACTTACCTTGCTGTCTCCTGGTGACTTTCCTGTGGAAGATGTAGGCCTTCTGTTCTATGGAATCAGTATTAGTCCAAGTGCTGCTATACTAGTTTTGGATTTGCTGTAATTCAACAAACCAGACTTAGAATAACTCTTTTTTTTTGTTTAATAACGCTTATACTTTTTATGTAGGGCTCTGAATGGTTTCAGATGCAGATATGGGTACTATAATTTGAGAAAAGCAATTTTTTTTCCTTTCTGGTACATCACGAATGAAGAGTTTATACCCTCGATAGAAGACAATAATATTGCCTTAGCTGGTTACCGGAAATCTTTAATTCACTTCATCCTGGCATTAACTACACAATGGATGAAGTGAATTAAAGTATTCCAGTTAAAAATTAAGAGCATCCACTCCATGTGCCTAGACTATAACTGTGTTACCCACATACCTCAGAAAACAGGTTTCGAGGCCACTATCCTCAGCACCCATAGTCAGAACCTTCCATAAATAAGTTTACAACCGTGGGAGATAGCCACTCCGATGGTTAGATTGGAAACCCAATGATTAACTAAAAAGTACGTCAAATTCAGCAAGTGACAGCAGAGCTTCATCACTTCCAGATCCAATTTTGCGTTAACTAAAATCAATGACTATTCAATTAGAATGTGCATAAAAAGAGACATAATATCAAAGATAACCAGAGGATCTGACAGATGCAGGCCTAATGACCTCAGTCGCCGTATAAACTGCACAGGGTTAGAAATATTGTGATCACGTTTTCCAACGAAAGGCCAAAGAACTCCCGCTAAATACTTCGGCGAGTTATGGGTGGGTGCATCTAGGCTATTGACGAACTGACAGTGTGACATATTGCTGCCCTTCTTTGTGGATTTTTCGGCACAACACACAATCTCGATGGAACAGCCGAATTTTCTTCATCGCATTTTCAGGCAACAACAACGACAACAACAACAACAACAATCTGTTTTACAAAAGCCAGACGGTCTGACGTTTTATCCTATCACTGGGGTCTCTCTGTAATTTTCCGTAAGGTGGGCCATAGATAAAGAATTCATTTTGAGCTTGTCTATTATATAGCAAAATGATAGAATTAAATTAGTAGAGCAAATAGTCACAGTGACTGATCGCTGGAATAAAAATGGATGAGTCAACCACTCTGCAACGCACTAAAATCTCCAGCCTAAAAGCGTTGCTGTGCTCAAATGCATATAGCTACGTACTGGGTCTAAATGGTGACCGATAGCAGATAGTTGCAGCAATGGCTACTAGAAGTGTATTTGCATGATGTCCAGTTACTGAGTGAAAGCCATTTAACAAACCATCTATGTCTAAATTTCATCCTCACATATCCGAATAGCAGCTCTAAGTTAGTATTATTAATGACATTATTGATGAATTAATTATGCAAAAATAATAACACTGTTCGTTATTTAAATCTGTTGCCACAAAGAACAAATATGATGGCAGGAGCGGGTGCGGTTGAGAAAGATGCACAAGCTGATGTGACCATGTAAGTCGTAAAAGGTTTGTTATTTACTTTTTTGAGTCTCTTGCGATGTGAGAGTTGCAGTTTTTATGCTCATTTAAACGTCGGGTATAGTAGATAGATTTGAAAAGTCGGTGGGTGACCAATGTTAAAAGACGTGCATCTTTTGACGAATATTACTCACACGTTTAGAGTGATGAATTTAAATAGTGTTTAAAAATTACGTATTTGTGAAACGGTAGAGAGAATTCTTGGGCTACGAAGCTGTATAAGTAGCGGGAAAGCAGGGAGCGTCGTCAGCCGGGCACTCTGGGTCAGTCTTGGTGGTCATTCTTACGGGGGCAGCCAGCAGTAGTCAGTCTGTGAGGCGCATATCTGATGTGCGAAAAAAACATCATACTAACAAAGATCATTCGGTTGCGCTCTGAACACATCGCCAGAGCAGAAATAACAGACGGACAGGATATTTGGCTTTTGCGTCCATATACGCTTTCCCGGGGGTATGCAGCTTTACTGTATCATTAAATGATGATGGCGTCCTCTTGGGTAACACATTCCGGAGGTAAAATAGTCCCCCATTTGGATCTCCGGGCGGGGACTACTCAAGAGGACGTCGTTAACAGGAGAAAGAAAACTGGCGTTCTACGGATCGGAGCGTGGAATGTCAGATCCCCAGGTAGGTTAGAAAATTTAAAAAGGGAAATGGATAGGTTAAAGTTAGATATAGTGGGAATTAGTGAAGTTCGGTGGCAGCAGGAACAAGACTTCTGGTCAGGTGAATACAGGGTTATAAATACAAAATCAAATAGGGGTAATGCAGGAGTAGGTTTAATAATGTATAAAAAAAAGGGAGTGCGGGTGAGTTTCCACAAACAGCATAGTGAACACATTATTGTGGCCAAGATAGACACGAAGCCCATGCCTACTACAGTAGTACAGGTTTATATGCCAACTAGCTCTGCAGATGATGAAGAAATAGATGAAATGTATAATGAGATAAAAAAATTATTCAGGTAGTGAAGGGAGACGAAAATTTAATAGTTATGGGTGACTAGAATTCGACAGTAGGAAAAGGAAGAGAAGGAAACGTAGTAGTTGAATATGGATTGGGGCTAAGAAATGATAGAGGAAGCCGCCTGGTAGAATTTTGCGCAGAGCATAACTTAATCATAGCTAACACTTGGTTCAAGAATCATGAAAGAAGATTGTACACATGGAAGAACCCTGGAGATACTAGAAGGTTTCAGATAGATTATACAGGGTGTCCCAGCTATCTTGTCCACCCAAAATATCTCTGGAACAGAGGCAGCTATTGGAAAACGACTTTCACCGGTATCAATGTAGGGCTGGGGCCCATGAATGTACATATTTGGAAACATTCTAAAAAGAAAGCATATGTGTTTTTTAACACAAAATTATGTTTTTTTAAATGGACCTCCTACATTTTTTATTCAGCAATCCATAGCATGACAAAGCACATACACAATGGCGTTGATTGCATCGCAATATTCCCATTACATCCCGAGATGTTGAGACGCGAAGTTGACGCTTGAAACACCCGACATGCGCTGCTAACGCAACTCCTGAGGCTCAGGCGTGAACCCCATGAGATAAAAGATGTGGACTCTGACCACAATCTATTGGTTATGAACTGTAGATTAAAACTGAAGAAACGGCAAAAAGGTGGGAATTTAAGGAGATGGGACCTGGATAAACTGAAAAACCAGAGGTTGTACAGTGTTTCAGGGAGAGCATAAGGGAATAATTGACAGGAATGGGGGAAAGAAATACAGTAGCAGAAGAATGGGTAGCTTTGAGGAAAGAAATAGTGAAGGCAGCAGAGGATCAAGTAGGTAAAAAGACGAGGGCTAGTAGAAATCCTTGGGTAGCAGAAGAGATACTGAATTTGTTTGATGAAAGGAGAAAATAAAAAAATGCAGTAAGTGAAGCAGGCAAAAAGGAATACTGACCCTACGAATTGTCTTAGAAGAAAGTTTAAGGAAAGACAAACCTACGTTTCTAGCATTTGTAGACTTAGAGAAAGCTTTTGACAATGTTGACTGGAATACTCTCTTTCAAATTCTGAAGGTGGAGGGGTAAAATACAGGGAGCGAAAGGCTGTTTACAATTTGTACAGAAACCAGATGGCAGTTATGAGAGTCGAGGGACACGAAAGGGAAGCAGTGGTGGGGAAGGGACTGAGACAGGGTTGTAGGCTCTCCCCGATGCTATTCAATCTGTATATTGAGCAAGCAGTAAAGGAAACAAAAGAAAAGTTCGGAGTAGGTATTAAAATCCATGGAGAAGAAATAAAAACTTTGAGGTTCGCCGATAACATTGTAATTCTGTCAGAGACAGCAAAGGACTTGGAAGAGCAGTTGAACGGAATGGATAGTGTCTTGAAAGGAGGGTATAAGATGAACATGAACAAAAGCAAAACTAGGATAATGGAGTGTAGTCGCATTAAGTCGGGTGATGCTGAGGTAATTAGATTAGGACATGAGACACCTACAGTAGTAAATTAGTTTTGCTATTTGGGGAGCAAAATAACTGATGATGGTCGAAGTAGAGAGGATACAAAATGTAGACTGGCAATGGCAAGGAAAGCGTTGCTGAAGAACAGAAATTTGTTAACATCGAGTTTAGGTTTAAGTGTCAGGAAGTTGTTTCGGAAAGTATTTGTATGGAGTGTAGCCATGTATGGAAGTGAAAAATGGACGAAAATGGTTTAGACTAGAAGAGAATAGAAGCTTTCGAAATGTGGTGCTACAGAAGAATGCTGAAGATTAGATGGGCAGATCACATAACTAATGAGGAGGTATTGAATAGAATTGGGGAGAAGAGGAGTTTGTGGCACAACTTAACCAGAAGACGGGATCGGTTGGTAGGACATGCTCTGAGGCATCAAGGGATCACCAATTTAGTACTGGATGGCAGCGTTGAGGGTAAAATTCGTAGAGGGAGACCAAGAGATGAATACACCAAGCATATTCATAAGGATGTAGGCTGCAGTAAGTACTGAGAGATGAAGAAGTTTGCACAGGATAGAGTAGCATGGAGAGCTGCATCAAACCGGTCTCAGGACTGAAGACCACAACAACAACAACAACATACGCTCAGTACTCGTATGATATACAACCTTTCCTAGACAAAATAAAAGACATTGGACGACACTGAGAAGGAAAAGGGCAGCTCATTTAACCGATATCAACACAAAATACCCTTTGTGGAACTGAGACAGAACTGACGCCAGAGGGCAGCTAGTGCTTGACGTGGTAAATGAATGCAGCCTCTCCAAACTGAATAGGAAGGGACAGCCACCTACCTACCGCGGAGGGGCCAGCGGCGTAACTAACGTAGATCTTTCTCTAGGGAACGCAAAATCTCTTCCACTAATCAAAACATGGAGGCTATTAGATAGAGCCACACACAGCGAGCACAGCGCAGTCGTCATAACCACCGACAGATATGTAAACACACATAAGACAGACCATAGACACAGGCATTTACTAGTAGGAAGGGCCGACTGGCAAAAAGTTCGAGATATTGTTGAGGCGTCGTCACTACACATTGTTCAAGGCAGTATAGATTACAAAACTCATGTGCTGACATAAGTCCTACAAAGAGCACAAGAAGCAAGTATACCACGGGAAAAAATGGGTGGGGACAGAAACAACTGTGGTCGACTGAGCTGGCAAGATTAAGGAAGGATTCGCGGGACCAAAGAAAGTACTACCAACAGGCAACGACAGCTCCTGAAAGACAGATAAGCCTCGACCTATATAGTAACACCAAACAGAAATACCAAAAACAACTAAAGACAGCAAGGCAAGATTACTGGACCAATTTCGTCAAAAGCCAGCTACAGAATGACATCTGGGGATAACCATTCAAGATAGAAACAGAACGACTTAAGACACCGACAGTTCTGCCAACACTAAAACAAGCTGACGGCACAATGACCAGAGGACAGAGAAGCACAGCAGACTATCTCCTGAACAGGCTCCTCCCAGATGACGACCCCACACAAGACGAATGCTGACCTAAGAGAGAGGACGAGGCAACCATACATCAGTGTCAGTGTAACCATACCATTCTCACAAGAAGAAGTCGCGACGGCAATCAGCAGGCTTAAAAGCAAAAAAGCACACAGCCCACACAAAATAATTTCAGAAACATTAAAACAAACAGTAACATAAATCACATCTTTCCTTATTAAAATATTCAACATGGCAGAATTCCAAACCTCTGGAGAAATGCTAATGTAGTAACAATCAGGATATCACAAGACAAAGAGCCAACAGATCCCAAAGCGCACCGACCTATCTGCCTCTTAAAAAATACTCGCCAAGGTACAGGAAAGGCTCCTGTGTGACCGCTTACAATCGCGCAAAGGCCTCCTCGGCCTAACGCCCCATCTATTAGGCTTCACGAAAGGTAGATCAATAGAAGACGCCGTCAACCAAGCACTGACAGTAACTAATAGCACCAGCGACAAATACGTGGGCGCCATAATAACTGACACAGCCGGGGCTTCTGACAACCTGTGGTGCCCGTCCCTCTTCGCATGGTTAAGGGAAATGAGGCTAGCAGCTTCCCTCTATATAAGCCTCCTCGACTACTGGAGAGAGAGAGTGGCGGAGTGGAGGGCTGGTACATGCAAGGTTGTCAAGAGAACAGTAAAGGGATGTCCACAGGGCTCGATCCGCGGACCGGTGTTTTGGGTTCTCGCAGTCGAGCCCTTGCTGAACACCCTGGACGGTGATGACAGGGTAAGAGGTGTTGTGGTGTACGCAGATGACCTGCTCGTAGTGGTGTCAGCCAACTCGAGAGCAGCATTAGAGACAAAAGGCACTCAACTGCCTCGGAAAATTAACAGTTGGTGCAAAGAAAATAAACTAAAAATAGTAGCCAATAACACTGTACATTTACTGCTCGGATGGACACTACAGAGGAACCCAATTCTAAAATTAGACAATACTAGCACACAGAGAAAGCAAGGTACACGTTATCTAGGTCTGCATCTTGACCAAAAGCAGACTTTCAACTATCATAATAAACTGACAATTGACAAAGCCTCCAAAATTATGGACAAGCTAACAAGACTCAACACCTCAGTACAAATTACCTATTAAGACGCCGAGGACCTACCACACTGCGATATTTGAATCCATCACATGCTTTGTTACAAGTGCTTGGGCTCCCAGACTGAATATACACACTAACAAGACAACTCCAAGACGAGGTCAACGTAGTGTACTCCTGAGAATGAGTGGAGCCTTCAACACCACATCGCTAGAGGCACTTCGCGTTGCGATGGCAACCTGACCTATAGACGTAACAATACGTTATAGAGCTGCAATTTACTGACTTAAGAGAGACAGGTTCGGTGAAGTCACCGAAATTACAGTAACCAACATTATAAACAAAACACAAATGAAGCAATGGTGGATTCAGACGTGGGAGAGGGACGCACCCGATAAGGCTAGCCCAGTACATTCTTTCTTTCCTGACGTACGCAAAAGATTACAACTGAAATATGTCAATCCAAGCCGGAGGATGGTCCATTTCCTGACAAGCCACGGGCCGTACTTAAACAGCGTGGGACTAACTAACATTGAAATATGCGTTTGCAGAGAAACTGGGACACCAGAACATGTCACAATGCTACGCAACACGCTAGCACAAATGAGACCTATACAAAACGACAGTAATCCCGACGATTTGAACACAATTAATAGTGTAGCTGATGTACCGAATCCACTGTATGAAGAACACAAGCGCCAAAACCCACATGGAAGGAGGCGTAGACAAGCATAAACATCACAACGAGCCACATAAGGACACAAGCACGACCACAGATGCCGAAACCAGCACACTAAGTCAACATCACTCACAAGGGAAGGGACCCAGATCAGCAACACACGACACTACACGCCATAACACGGTCAAAACACACACAACAGGCATAACAGTCGTAAAACAACCACCGACACCACATACTAAGACTGCGGAAATAAGGTAACGTCGCTTGGGAGAAGAAGGCTCGAAGAACATTTATTCCGAGGCGGGTCCTCCCGAACGACACACTGCTAGCGTATTATTCGTCTTATTGTGTATAGACAGAAGTATATTCTCTTCTTTATGTGAACCTACAGTCAGTGGATTTTATATATCAAATGCATTTTCTGTGTAAAGTATGTACACTCATCAAAAAAAATTTGCACCACCCCAGTTCCCAGAATTCCTGAAGATAGACGTTGACTGTGGATATTGTATCACAGACACAGTCCTTTTGATTGTTCGGAGGTGTCACTAAACCCGCCCAAAGATGTAAACAACCATGCAAGAGCAGCGCCTATTGGATGGAGAGGGTCC
This sequence comes from Schistocerca gregaria, assembly GCF_023897955.1. Lineage (NCBI taxonomy): Eukaryota > Metazoa > Arthropoda > Insecta > Orthoptera > Acrididae > Schistocerca > Schistocerca gregaria. Next base: position 654,854,681 of record NC_064923.1, read on the forward strand.
GACAGCCGATCAGTTCCAGGCATTCCAGCACGAAGGAGGTACGCGGCTCTTGTCGTCTGTTGTTCAACAATGCCTAGACGGTCAATACCGCTGTTATATCGTGTGCGCTTTGTTACTCTGTGCCAGAGAGGGCTCTCAACAAGGGAAGTGTCCAGGCATATTGGAGTGAACCAAAGCGATGTTGTTCGGACGTGAGGGAGATACAGAGAGACAGGAATTGTCGATGACATGCCTCGCTCGGGCCGGCCAAGGGCTACTGCAGCAGTGGATGACCGCTGCCTACGGAATACGGCTCGGAGGAACCCTGACAGCAACGCCATCATGTTGAATAATGCTTTTTGTGCAGCCACAGGACGTCGTGTTACGACTCAAACTGCCTGGGATAGACTGAAAAGGGTTGTTTATGGACGACGTGACCCACCAACCACTCTGAGGGATCTGCGCCGAATCGCCGTTGAGGAGTGGAACAATCTGGTCCAACAGTGCCTTGATGAACTTGTGGATAGTGTGCCACGACAAATACAGGCATGCATCAACACAAGAGGACGTGCTGCTGGGTATTAGGAGTACCGGTGTGTACAGCGTTCTGGACCATCAGCTCTGCAGGTGTCGCTGTATTGTGGTGCAAAATGCAATGTGTGGATTTTATGAGTAAAAAAATGGCGGAAAAGACGTTTATGTTGATCTCTTTTCCAATTTTATGTACAGGTTCCGGAACTCTCGGAACCGAGGTGATGTAAAACTTTTTTATGTGTGTCTAAAACTAAAAATGTAATGTATTCAGTTATTTAAGGAATACTGCATTCAAGTAGCAATTGTCTGCCTTCTATTTCTACTAATAAATTTACAACCATAATTGTATTCCTCATGTAAAACTAAAATTTATGTATTCCGTGTATCAAATGCTTAATCGGTATTTAATGTGTATAATACCAGGTGTATGTATCTAAGGTATCACATAGATATACCACAACTACCAGTAATGAGACAAACAATTACTAAATATCATGTATTTTTTCTCTGCCTCGTGATGAGTGGGTGTTGTGTGATGTCCTTAGGTTAGTTAGGTTTAAGTAGTTCTAAGTTCTAGGGGACTGATGACCATAGATGTTAAGCCCCATAGTGCTCAGAACCATTTGAACATCATGTAGTTCCTGGCATGCAACACTAAAAGTAATATATCAATACACTCAAACACAATAAACATACATAAAAACAAACCATTTCAAATGAGAATAGCTCGAGGTTCTACCGATACATTCTCACCTGAAATAGGTAGAAATAGGCTATTATCAACCAACAAGTTACTTAGATTATATTACACATCCAAGTATAATATATCATTTCCTTCTACATATTGCAACTTATTTTCACCACACTTATTGTATTACGTGTTTTTTTTTAATTTTTTCTTTGACATTTGCAATGTCAACCATTCAATCCTCTGTAACCTTTGAGAATTTTTTATATATGATATCTTTCTATTACTTTAAAAAAGCATTAACAACTGTATACCAATAAAACTGTAATAATGAGATGTCTTTGATGTTAGATTCCATTTCAAGGCGATGGGTTATTCTGCACTTTTAAAGAAATGAAATGACATAAATATATGACGTACAGTACGAGGTCGTACAGTTTCAGTAGATAGAAAATACACTCCTGGAAATGGAAAAAAGAACACATTGACACCGGTGTGTCAGACCCACCATACTTGCTCCGGACACTGCGAGAGGGCTGTACAAGCAATGATCACACGCACGGCACAGCGGACACACCAGGAACCGCGGTGTTGGCCGTCGAATGGCGCTAGCTGCGCAACATTTGCGCACCGCCGCCGTCAGTGTCAGCCAGTTTGCCGTGGCATACGGAGCTCCATCGCAGTCTTTAACACTGGTAGCATGCCGCGACAGCGTGTACGTGAACCGTATGTGCAGTTGACGGACTTTGAGCGAGGGCGTATAGTGGGCATGCGGGAGGCCGGGTGGACGTACCGCCGAATTGCTCAACACGTGGGGCGTGAGGTCTCCACAGTACATCGATGTTGTCGCCAGTGGTCGGCGGAAGGTGCACGTGCCTGTCGACTTGGGACCGGACTGCACCGACGCACGGATGCACGCCAAGACCGTAGGATCCTACGCAGTGCCGTAGGGGACCGCACCGCCACTTCCCACCAAATTAGGGACACTGTTTCTCCTGGCGAGCACCATTCGCAACCGTCTCCATGAAGCTGGGCTACGGTCCCGCACACCGTTAGGCCGTCTTCCGCTCATGCCCCAACATCGTGCATCCCGCCTCCAGTGGTGTCGCGACAGGCGTGAATGGAGGGACGAATGGAGACGTGTCGTCTTCAGCGATGAGGGTCGCTTCTGCCTTGGTGCCAATGATGGTCGTATGCGTGTTTGGCGCCGTGCAGGTGAGCGCCACAATCAGGACTGCATACGACCGAGGCACACAGAGCCAACACCCGGCATCATGGTGTGGGGAGCGATCTCCTACACTGGCCGTACACTTCTGGTGATCGTCGAGGGGACACTGAATAGTGCACGGTACATCCAAACCGTCATCGAACCCATCGTTCTACCATTCCTAGACCGGCAAGGGAACTTGCTGTTCCAACAGGACAATGCACGTCCGCATGTATCCCGTGCCACCCAACGTGCTCTAGAAGGTGTAAGTCAACTACCCTGGCCAGCAAGATCTCCGGATCTGTCCCCCATTGAGTATGTTTGGGACTGGATGAAGCGTCGTCTCACGCGGTCTGCACGTCCAGCACGAACGCTGGTCCAACTGAGGCGCCAGGTGGAAATGGCATAGCAAGCCGTTCCACAGGACTACATCCAGCATCTCTACGATCGTCTCCATGGGAGAATAGCAGCCTACACTGCTGCGAAAGGTAGATATACACTGTACTAGTGCCGACATTGTGCATGCTCTGTTGCCTGTGTCTATGTGCCTGTGGTTCTGTCAGTGTGATCATGTGATGTATCTGACCCCAGGAATGTGTCAATAAAGTTTCCCCTTCCTGGGACAATGAATTCACGGTGTTCTTATTTCAATTTCCAGGAGTGTATATTCGTGTGTTTCGAACTTCGCTGAATTTATTGCTCGTTTTGATGACTGAAAATCTCGCGTGAATTTCGGACTAATTTTGGAAGAGTGTTTGGCAGTTTTGAAAATAAATTGAGCGTCACCCTGGTTTTCCACCTTAAGCCATTCGGGACTTCTCGTATCTGTCGCATGAACTAAGACTATAAAACCTTTACGTGTTACGTAATTAAAAATTTCACTGCACGCAAACTCAATTCAGGAATTCTAAAGACCGTTCAGCAGTTACTGGCACATCAGGCGGTAGAATTTAACGAGAATGAAGTTCGGAAGCTAGTAGTTCGTTTCGCTAAGGGTCATAATATTGGCTTAAACTACGTTGAAGAATATATCAAAATACTATAGGCTATCATATAATAAGAAGACTGTTTTAAAAATGTTCTTACACGCATTTAATATAAAAACGGTCTTGCTTAAAACACAGTATCTTGTATTTGGATTGTTACCATTGTATGACGCTGACGATGTATCCTGAGACAGTGTTCCTGTGACATGTTGAATCGTTGTCATCCATACAAATTATGAAAATTAATGTATTTGTGCCTGTGTGTGTGTGTGTGTGTGTGTGTGTGTGCGGTTGTGTGTGTGTGTGTGTGTGTGTACGTATGTTCCACATCTCCTCCTTTACCAATACAGCGATTGCAACTAAACTTGGTATTCATAGTCTTTACTGTCCAGCAACAACCGCTGTAGGGATAAGGACCACCTACCTAACATATTTCAGTAGATGTGAAGTCAATAAGATGCGTGAAAAATTGTCATATTGTGCAAGTTGCTTAAATTTATTACTTCTGTTCTATAAACTCTATTCTCAACACACTTTGCGGACAGTAGCCACATATGCCGCCGAATGTACTTGCAAAATTACATCACTCTATGACACTTAGATCAGGACGAGGCTTACGAGAAAGACGGGCCGCGGCGCGTAAGTCACCGAGATTGGCCTGCGCTCGCTCGCTCAACTCAACAACGTTTCTACACCTGTTAACTCGTAACTAGGTGTGTACGTACAAACGAGAATGGCATCTGCTACTGCAATCCGTTATTATGGAGTCTTACTGCCATTAGTCCGACAATGATCACAAGTCCATAAGCCTACTTATAATTTGTTACGGCAGCACTGGGGTACATGGCTCTGAGCACTATGGGACTTAACATCTGAGGTCATCAGTCCCCTAGAACTTAGAACTACTTAAACGTAACTAACCTAAGGACATCACACACATCCATGCCCGAGGCAGGATTCGAACCTGCGACCGTAGCGGTCTCGTGGTTCCAAACTGTAGCGCCTACAACCGCTCAGCCACCTCGACCGGCACTGGGGTACAATTAAATAAAATCATGCCAAAATGATTATGAGTTGCATAAGGCACCACATCCTATATGAAATGAGGACTGTTAAGCAGAAGAGACTAAATGCTATAAACAATCCGTTATACCATTTATATCGAGTATTGACCTTAAATTAATTTTGTTGTTGCACTATTAATCAGCATGACTTCATAACAGCAGATTCCAGAAGAAGATGCAGTTCTCGTTAGTACGGACACGCCCAGCTGCGAGTTAATACGTTCAGAAACTCATTTTGTCTGCTGAGCTCAACGAGCGAGCGACCTATGAGCCGCGGCCTGTTTTTCTAGTGGGCCTCGGATCAGAAGATATGACGTCATAAGCATTGAGATGCGTGAAAAACTGCCGCAAATGCCAGACTTTTAAATTTATTACTCCTTTGCTACTAACTTTATTCGCAACATATTACGGAGACAGTATCTACACATGTCGCTGTTTCTACACAAATACGTCATGGTATAACACATAATTCAAGAGGTAAGACCTCAGAAACACTGACATGCGACAAAAGTTGCTGTGTCATGTATGAAGTTTTAATACATTTATTCTTTACTCTTAAGATATTTGTAGAGTCGAGTCAAATCAAGGAAGTCGCCGACATTTGGCAGCGTGTAACAGCTTTCAATTGCGAAGTGCAAATGGCTGTAGGCGTAAATAGTAGCCATCTATAGAGCTATGAAGAGGTGTTCACAAATTCGCAGTCGATAGAGGTGTTGCCATAGAAACATTTAAAATATGGCGTTGTAGAATAGCGAAGCAGCTACGCCCAGCTTACAGGAACTGCTTGGGATCAAGTATCTTAATTTGCATACAATACTTCTACATTTGTACCTTATACATATTTCTTTGTATGACTGTTTCATAATTACAGACGTTTTTTTTCACGAATAGGCCTACATGGAAATGAAAGTTTTTGATACTTCACTACAAATAGACTATTCAGTTTTGGTTTTCATTTCTAACAGAAAAATGGCAAAATGAATAACCGGGCGATGTCGGGCTTGTCAGCTATTTTCATTATAAAAATCGGTCGCTGAACATTATTTTGCTTAGGGACTATGTTTTTTCTTCATGTTTCAAAGTTTTGTAGGCAGAGAGTGTAGTTGACATAGCTAGTCAGATTTGTTGATAAGAACGCATCCGGACGAAGTATTAGTGGACTCCTTAACAGAGCACTCTGATTGCATTGGCGAACTGTAGATGGTGCAGTATCGGTACCATGCGGTCATGTCATGCTCCACTCCTGACAGTAAGGTGGTGTCTATGTGCTAGTCGGTTGTACGGAATCAGCACAGTAAGCCAGGACGACGTGGAGACGTTGCAGAATGGCAGAAAGGAACTTCCGTTTTTGGATATGCCTATGATCATACCGTGAATGAAGTTACCCGATTTATTGGTGTACCAGTGCGGTCTGTACAACGCATGTACATAGAATGGTGTACGAGTCCCAGTGACGCAACACGGCGTAAGAACAGTGGTTGTAGAAAGATAGAAAGTGAGAGGGGCCGGTGACGAGTGTCAATGACGATCGGTTTCAAACCCGAAAGGATTACGTGCTGTCAGTGAATGCACTTTTAGTGTCAACCAGATTCGGAGGAAACATTGCTAGTGGAACTGAATGTAACAGACATTTGGAGTGAGGTACTTCGCAAAGGACATTGTTCGCAGTGGCACATAAAACTGTAAGTCCTCAGTGGACCAAAAAACAGGAAAGCAAACACTGCCAGACTGGAAGCATGTTGTGTGATACGACAAGTCACGATTTTGCATCTTTTCAAGTGCCGCAAGGCGCCGACGCATCGACACCATTTACCAGAGTGTGTGTAGGCGATAGTACAAGTCGGAGGTTTCTGTGTGTGTGTGGGGGGGGGGGGGGGGGGGAGGGGGTATTTTTTTTCTTACCTTGACAAATTTCATTCTATTCTTTACATCTCCATCACGAGTATGCTATAGAACTTCCGTCTTACAAGCTGACATCCTATCGCACTCGACTGGCCCGCTATATCGCCCGATGTTATACCACAGAAAAATTCTGAGACTATATGGAAAGTCAGGTGAAAAGCGGCAACAGAAATATTAGCAGTCTGGTAATTGTGAGGGACATAATCGTCACATGTATCTCCTGGCCTCTCTTCCTCGCCGACATGCGAACATTATCAAAGCCAGAAGCAGAGTTCAAGCCGGCCGCTGTGACCGAGCGGTTCTAAGCGCTGCAGTCCGGAACCGCGTTGCTGCTACGGTCTCAGGTTCGAATCCTGTCTTGGGCATAGATGTGTGTGACGTCCTTAGGTTAGTTAGGTTTAAGTAGTTCTAAGTCTACCTCAGATGTTAAGCCCCATAGTGCTTAGAGCCATTTGAACCATGTTTGAGCGGAGTTCAACGGTACTAGCGTGACGCCTCCTGCGGGTGTGGTCGCCATGTCGAGCTAAGACTGCTATACGTGGTGCAGCAGACCCGGAAACTGCGCTGGCAACGTTTCGCTAGCACAGTGCCCAGCGCAGCGTCGGTGGCTCCGGCGCGGGCCCACTCGACGCTTATCGCGAGCGACGCGTCTCCGGTTGCGGCGGGCGAGGTGTCGGGTCTCTGCATCGGCAATGTGGCCGGCAGCTGGAAACCTCTGCGGGAAGAAGAGCGCGCTAATACCGTGGCAGTAATTTAGTTAACGACGTGTTCCGTAGATAAGATGAACGATTTTTGCTGTCGAAATTATGTGGAACGAGACAGTTTACAGGCATTCTATACATGTACACTTTTAATACTTAAAACTAGGTTCTTTTTTAACAGGTTACCAGCTATTAAATGATATTTCCCCTGTGGAACAGAGGGAGTTGTGCAGAAGAAATGGTTTTAAGATATACACTACTGGCCATTAAAATTGCTACACCACGAAGATAACGTGCTACAGACGCGAAATTTAACCGACAGGAAGAAGATTCTGTGATATGCAAATGATTAGCTTTTCAGAACATTAACACAAGATTGGCACCGGTGGCGACACCTACAACGTGCTACACGAAGAAAGTTTCCAACCGATTTCTCATACACAAACAGCAGTTTACCGACGTTGCCTGGTGAAACGTTGTTGTGATGCCTCGTGTAATGAGGAGAAATGCGTACCATCACGTTTCTGACTTTCATAAAGGTCGGATTGTAGCCTATAGCGATTGCGGTTTATCGTATCGCGACATTGCTGCTCGCGTTAGTCGAGATCCAATGACTGTTAGCAGAATATGGAATCGGTGGGTTCAGGAGGGTAATACGGAACGCCGTGCTGGATCCCAACGGCCTCGTATCACTAGCAGCCGAGATGACAGGCATCTTGTCCGCATGGCTGTAAGGGATCGTGCAGCTACGTCTCGATCCCAGAGCCAACAGATGGGGACATTTGCAAGACAACAACCATCTGCACGAACAGTTCGACGATGTTTGCAGCAGCATGGACTATCAGCTCGGAGACCATGGCTGCGGTTACCCTTGACGCTGCATCACAGACAGGAGCGCCTGCGATGGTGTGCTCATCGACGAACTTGGGTGCACGAATGTCAAAACGTCTTTTTTTCAAACGAATCAAGGTTCTGTTTACAGCATCATGATGGTCGTATCCGTGTTTGGCGACATCGCGGTGAACGCACATTGGAAGCGTGTATTTGTCATCGCCATACTGGCGTATAATCCTGCGTGATGGTCACCTCTTGTTAGCATTGACGGCATTTTGAACAGTGGACATTACATTTCAGATGTGTTACGACCCGTGGCTCTACCCTTCATTCGATCCCTGCGAAACCCTACATTTCAGCAGGATAATGCACGACCGCATGTTGGAACTCCTGTAGAGGCCTTTCTGGATACAGAAAATGTTCGACTGCTGTCCTGGTCAGCACATTTTTCTGATCTCTCGCCAATTGAAAACATCTGGCCAATGGTGGCCGAGAAACTGGCAGGTCGTGAGCGTTAGTTACCGTTTAGACTGACCGTTCTGAGTTGATGTTAGCCAAAGGCGACACAGATGCCATTATCAGCACCTCCCTAAATTTGAAAGACGTCGTATAATACGGCTACAAGAAACTGGATGTTCCTTCTGCAACACTGCAGAAAGACATGGCAGTAATGTAGTCACTGTACATGACTGCTGGCAACGGTGATCACGAGAATGTACTGTCCAAGAAGATAGGGCCCGGAGGGCCAAGTGGCGCTACAGAGAGTGACGACCATCCTGTTGGGCTCGGGGATCTGCCGCATCACGCTGCGTCTGCAACAGCACTTTGAGCAGCAGTTGGCAACACGGTGACACAATGAACCGTTACAAATCGGTTACTTCAAGAACAGTTCCGAGCCAGACGCCCTGTAGCGTGCATTCCACTGCCCTCAAACCATCGCCATTTGCGGCTTCAGTGGTGTCAAGCGAGAGCTCATTGGAGGGCAGGATGGAGGTCTGTTTTGTTTCCTGATGAAAGCGGGTTCTGCCTCGGTGCCAGTGATGGCAGAGTGTTGGTTAGGAAGAGGCCCGTTGTGGCCCAGCAACCAACCTGTCTACGTGCCAGACACACTGGACCTACTCACAGAGTTGTGGTCTGGTTATCCCACGCATCCTGTCTACCAAACTGGCGATTCGACCTATTATGCTCCCATTATGAACAGCAGTCCAGGGTGTGTTTGCCAACAAGATAATTCTCGCCCACACACCGCTGTTGTAGCCCAACATGCCCTACAGAGTGTCGATATGTTGCCTTAGTCTGCTAGATCACAAGATCTGTCTCCAGCCGAGCACATATGGGACGTCATCGGACGACAACTCTGGAACTCTACCCCACAAAATGAGATCTGGTACCTGCACAACACAATGAATGCACATTTGCATGCCTGCATTCAAAATCCTGGCTGTTACGCCGGTTATAGATGTACGAGTATTTCACATTTGCAATGGCGTCTCCCACTGCATTTATCTGTGATCTTGCAATGTTAATCACTTAAATGTGTTACCTAGACGATTCTATTCCCAAAATTCCGTTACTCTTCATGAAATGTTTCTTGGTGTTGCGACTTTTTTTCGCCAGTTTATAAATTACATCATCAGTCATAAACTGTACCAGACAGTACATTCATTCATGCTACATCAAACGTCAGCACTGAATTCTAGTTTTTTTTAATATCACTGACTTTTATAAACAATGTTTCCACAAACACTTTAAATAATGCAACTGGCAAACTATTGCTGCCAGGCTCATAAACGATTTGTCAAACTGGAGCTGAACTGTTGATGTAGCATGAATGAGTGGACAGTGTCGCACAGTTTAGACTGACGACGTAATTTATATTGATGTATAACAACAATGACGAATTCATGGCTTTCATTATCTAACACAAATGATTTTATGTCGTCTAATACGGTGAAGTACGTGGAATGAAACTGGTTGTTCAATAAAGAAATTTTATCAGCTGCCCTTGGAGGCAAGTCATAAAGTCTTTCAAAGTTTTTAGGATATATTTAAAACTTGATTTGCTACCTATCAGACATTTTATGTTGTTAGGCAGTCGGTCAAAATTTTTAATTTACGCCTAATGAGCCACTGATAGTTTTGGTGATCGGTAACAAAGTTCATTTTTTCTTCTAGAGCAGGTTATGTATATACCAGCACCATCCTGGCCCGGGCTGATTGCTACAGCCATGCAGCAACGCTGATCAGTCACTGCTGGAGTACTGGTTATTCTTCGTGTTTTACTGTACCTGTTAATAGATGTCGATAAAACAAATATTGCACTAGACTAATTTCGGCCCGCTCTATCTCATGGTCACGTAAAATTTATTTTATGCTGGTAAAATTCACAAAACTGTGAGCTAAAAATTTACGCAAACGTCAGTTTTACAATTTGTAAGCGCTCGAGTAAGCCGGTGGCGTAATAAGGCCAGTCAATGAAGAGCAAAATGACGAATGTGGGAAATGATTCGTGCAGTTGCAAATATTTGTATATTGGTGGGAAGGAGTGCCGTGAACAACATACTAGAAATACTGACTGGTGGGGGCTGAGTGTGGTAGCGAGCGTTCGTTGCAAGGTCACCTTTGTACGTTTTTCTTGAACAACTTCAAAACTACGGCCTCTAGCGAAGACATATCCCAGCACCAAATTTAACTAAATTAAATTTCCTACAATAAGGCCCTGTCCATTTTTTCCATAGGACTAATAGTCTGCTCGTGGCTAGCGGGAGATAATGAAAATCTCTCAGTGGTTTGTGAAGGCCAGCTAGCACATTGCGGGTTGCATAAAACGACCAGGCCAGGGGTAGCTGAATTACTGTGTACACCGGATGTCCCTTACAAGAGTCGTCAGGCACATTTTCTCTCGTATTTCGGCAGATACTCGAAATTCCGTTTTTGCTGTGTGCAGCTGGAATCGTACCAAACAAATGCTGCTCCATAACGTCTTCCATACGACGTCCAGTGTAGAGAGCGAGACAGTATGAAAGTCTCGCGAGTGGTTTACGAAGGCCAACACTCAACATTGCGGTCTGCATAAATCGACAGCTATAGCTGCAGCTGAATCACTGTGTATGTTGTGAAGATGCAGTGACACGCAAAATGCCTAATTCCTTGAAGATGACTGAAAGTGAACACCACATATTATTGTTAGTCCTCTCTTTTGTGCAGTTAGTACTTTTTAGTGGAAATACGCAAAATGCATTAGAAAGTTCATTCATTTTGTTAGTTTAAAAGCCCGGCTGGGTGTTGACTAGGGCTGGGAGTATAATGCAGCCACGAAGTAGACCTTCAAAAGCGTGGTCAGTCCGAGCACAATGGTGGGCGGACGCAGATAATGGATTTGGTTTCCCGGAGATGATCTTCAAAGTAAATGAAGATATCAAATTGTTCTTCACGGCGCTGATTCAATGCAGAATAGCGCGTCGCTGTGCGAACTCTAGTTTCTTTATTAACACTGCTATTTATAAGCAATATTTGAACAAACACTTTAAATTATACAACTGGCAAATCCAGTACTGCCATGTGCATAAGCGATATGTTAAACTGGAGCTGAACTGTGCAGTAAACGCGTAAGAACCTAGTTCATCTGGAACTTAACTTGATCCAGAGTAGCAAAGATTTCGATCAACACTACTCAATTAAATTTACCAAAGCTCAAAGTACTGAACAAAATTACCCTATACCTGTACCCTTCTCCTAAATATATTCATATTTAAGTATGTAAGATATTTATGTGCCAAATTGCAAAACCCCACCTATCTCTGAAATGGTTCCATGAACCAGAAAATTAAGAAGAGGACATACCTTTAAGACCCAAGCTGAAAATACTGGGCGCAAGGAAATGACCAATGCGAATTTATGACCCTAGCTTTGGATTCTAAGGTGAAGGAATGCATACCGTTAACAATGATGTTAAGTGAAGATGTTAACATAATGAACACATTAATTTATTCAACTAAAACACAAACCGCAACTGAGTATGAAGAATTTCAGTAGATATTGCACATCATTTCTGCAAGTATTACGCCAAGTGGACCTACTGGTTTTCAGAGATGCTTGACGGTGAATGAAGTTGTTCCCTTTAGATGCAACTGACAGCGAAAAAAAATTCGCGGACTTCTAAGTAAAAAAATGCAGTAACTTCAAATGGTTGAAATGGCTCTAAGCACTATGGGACTTAACATCTGAGGCCATCAGTATCCTAGACTTGGAACTACTTAAACCTAACTAACCTAAGGACATCACACGCATCCATGCCCGAGGCAGGATTAGAACCTGCGACCATAGCAGCAGCGCGGTTCCGGACTGAAGCGCCTAGGAGCGCTCGGCCACAGCGGCCGGCTGTAGTAACAGTTGGACTGACAGATGGAATTTACATCTACATCTGCATCCATACTCCTCAAGCCACCTGGTGGTGTGTGGCGGAGGGCACCCTGAGTACCTCTATCGGTTCTCCCTTCTATTCCAGTCTCGTATTGTTCATGGAAAGAAGGATTGTCGGTATGCCTCTGTGTGGGGTCTAATCTCTCTGATTTATCCTCATGGTCTCTTCGCGTGATATACGTAGGAGGGAGCAATATAGTGCTTGACTCTTCGGTGAAGGTATGTTCTCGAAACTTCAACAAAAGCCCGTACCGAGATACTGAGAGTCTTCCACTGGAGTTTATCTATCATCTCCGTAACACTTTCACGATTACTAAATGATCCTGTAACGAAGCGCGCTGCTCTCCGTTGGATCTTCTCTATCTCCCCCATCAACCCCACCTGGTACGGATCCCACACTGCTGAGCAGTATTCAAGCAGTGGGCGAACAAGCGTACTGTAACCTACTTCCTTTGTTTTCGGACTGCATTTCCTTAGGATTCTTCCAATGAATCTCAGTCTGGTATCTGCTTTACCGACGATCAACTTTATATGATCATTCCATTTTAAATCACTCCTAATGCGTACTCCCAGATAATTTATGGCATTAACTGCTTCTAGTTGCTGACCTGCTATATCATAGCGAAAAGATAAGAGATCTTTATTTCTATGTATTCGCAGCACATTACACTTGTCTACATTGAGATTTAATTGCCATTCCCTGCACCATGCGTCAATTCGCTGCAGATCCTCCTGCATTTCAGTACGATTTTCCATTGTTACTACCTCTTGATATACCGTTGCATCATCCGCAAAAAGCCTCAGTGAACTTCCGATGTCATCCACAAGGTCTGTATGTATATTGTAAATAGCAACGGTCCTACGACACTCCCCTGCGGCACATCTGAAATCACTTACTTCGGAAGACCTCTCTCCATTGAGAATGACATGCTGCGTTCTGTCATCTAGGAACTCTTCAATCCAATCACACAGTTGGTCTGATAGTCCATATGCTCTTACTTTGTTCATTAAACGACTGTAGGAAACTGTATCGAACGCCTTGCGGAAGTCAAGAAACACGGCATCTACCTGTGAACCCGTGTCTATGGCCCTCTGAGTCTCGTGGACGAATAGCGCGTGCTGGGTTTCACATAACCGTCTTTTTCGAAACCCATGCTGATTCCTACAGAATAGATTTCTAGTCTCCAGAAAAGCCATTATACTCGAACATAATACGTGTTCCAAAATTCTACAACTGATCGACGTTAGAGATATAGGTCTATACTATACTTCTGCACATCTGTTCGACGCCCCTTCTTGAAAACGGGGATGACATGTGCCCTTTTCCAATCCTTTGGAACGCTACGCTCTTCTAGAGACCTACGGTACACCGCTGCAAGAAAGGGGGGCAAGTTCCTTCGCGTACTCTGTGTAAAATCGAACTGGTATCCCATCATGTCCAGGGGCCTTTCCTCTTTTGAGCGATTTTAACTATCTATCCCTCTGTCGTCTATTTCGATATCTACCATTTTGTCATCTGTGCGACAATCTAGAGAAGGAACTGCAGTGCAGTCTTCCTCTGTGAAACAGCTTTGGAAAAAGACATTTAGTATTTCGGCCTTTAGTCTGTCATCCTCTGTTTCAGGACCATTTTGGTCACAGAGTGTCTGGACATTTTGTTTTGATCAACCTACCGCTTTGACATAAGACCAAAATTTCTTAGGATTTTCTATCAAGTCAGTACATAGAACTTTACTTTCGAATTCATTCAACGCCTCTCGCATAGCCCTCCTCACACTACATTTCGCTTCGCGTAATTTTTGTTTGTCTGCAAGGCTTTGGCTATGTTTATGTTTGCTGTGAAGTTCCCTTTGCTTCCGCAGCAGTTTTCTAACTCGGTTGTTGTACCACGGTAGCTCTTTGCCATCTCTTACGATCTTGCTTGGCACATACTCATCTAACGCATGTTGTACGATGGTTATGAACTTTGTCCACTGATCCTCAACACTATCTGTACTTGAGACAAAACTTTTGTGTTGAGCCGTCAGGTACTCTGAAACCTGATTTTTGTCACTTTTCCTAAACAGAAAAATCTTCCTACCTTTTTTAATATTTCTATTTGAGAAAAACATACATCTGCTGAAGCGATGCTGCACTTGAGACAGATAACTGCAGTGATCTGACTTAGTACGGATAAAGAGTTGTCCTAACATGGCGGTGCTGCTAATAATTCTCACCGTAAGTCATCAGCATGAGAGGTGCAGAAGACTGCTGACATGCCTGCCTCTGGAGCACTGGGCGAGGGCCTTACTACTGCCGAGAGCAACTCTGGCCCTGGACGGCTACTAAGATGCACACCAGATCTGCCCTCGCCTCCAGACAAACTTCAGATTTTTTAAGTGACCTCCTGTGCGGCCTACTCTTTCCTTCCCACCTAACAAGACATGACCGCCAAAAGCTGAGTAATAACACGCAAGACAGTCAATGGCTTGATAGCTTCTTCCGCAAATATCCCGCCAAGAAAAACACATCGCCTTAAAACTCCAATGGCTTTCCGATCCAGCCCTCTTAAAAAAAAAAAAAACACTACTGCTTATGCACTGACTTCCTGCTGTCGCAAGCATCGTAATGAAAGAATCCCTGGTCATTTTCTTCTTCCTACAGTATTGTCAACACTTGCATCACCAAGTTGGCGACTGCTCCTTACATTCTACATTACGCTCACTAAATTAGTACGAGGGCAATCCCAAAAGTAAGGTCTCCTGTTTTTTTATATATAAGTACATAGACCTGCTTATTTCTAAAATGGTTTAAATCAGTTTACAGCTTGAACATTTATCTATTTTTCGACGTAATCACCATTTCTGTCGATGCATTTTTGTAGGCGCTGTGGCAGTTATTGTATGCCCATGTCATATCAGCTCGCCGCCATGCTGTTTAGAAAGTTATGAACCTCTTCTTTCACTTCGTCGTGGGAGCTGAATCGCTGGGACCACAATTAACGCTGAGAGGTACTGTGAGACTCTGAAAAAACTCAATCGGGCAATTCAAACCCCGGGAAAGATGAATGTGTGCACATTCTCCATGCCAACGCTCACTCAAACATCGCTCGGCGAACTGTTGCTTTCCTGCAACAGTTTCAGTGGAACATAATCACCCACCCACTCTATAGTCCTGACGTCGCGCCCAGAGACTATCACCGGTTCCCTAAGTTAAAAGAACATTTGGCCGGAAAGCGATTCAACTTCGACGACGAGGTGAAAGAAGATGTTCATAACTTTATGAACAGCATGGTGGCATGTTGGTATGACATGGGCATACAAAAACTGCCACAGCGTCTACAAAAATGCATCGACAGAAATGGTGATTATGTCGAAAAATAGCTAAGTGTTCAAGCTGTAAACTGATGTAAACCATTGTAGAAATAAACAGGACTGTGTATTTATAAAAAAAGGAGACATTACTTTTGGTATTACCCTCGTACTTCCCCGTAACATGGAATAAAATGTATTTCGTTGGTCAGATGACAAAGACAATGTGCCTTGTCATTGATCACAAGGATACTTCACTATCCCAAATTTTGACATTAGCTCCTCACTTGTCTTTAAATGAATATCCTGCATGTCAATCATTCTCCTTATCTTCCCAATAGTGGATCTGGCCAACATCATTGTCTTAGAATGTTGCATACTAATAACTAACTACAAAGGTCCATCATGCAATGGATAGAAGTTTTCAACTACTTTCTCTAGCCATGGTTTGATTTAATTGCTAAGGCCTTCCAACATTTCTAGTCATGACCTTTTCTAGATTAATTTTTGTCTCTATTAACTGTTTTTCTAATATGTGCACTCCATTTGCTTCAGTATCCTGTATTGATTTTCTATTATGTACAGGTTCATCTTTGTTTTCACATTTACTTCCACCATTCTAAACAATCAACTAAGTTCTGTACATGCCTGAATCCTAATTCTACTTTCTTTTCTATTTTGTCTATTCTCCCATTTATCTGAGAACCTAAAGCAAACAATTTTTCATATATTTGAGAAAATACTTCACCCATTTGAGAAAATTTTTCATTCGTTTGTATAAACTTTAATTCTATGCATGGACAGGTGTGTGTAAATGCTTTCGCTACACTGAAAGCCATGTTTGTGAATCCCACCACAATAATTAAAATCCTCACAAAATAGAGACAAGGACAAAAGTCAAGAAGGTGATAAAAGTTAACAATACCAGGTTTTCTTATTGAAGTTGTACCATCAAACTGACTTCATAAACACGCCGTATGAATTTGACAGCACGGTAACAATACACCACTAAAAATTGCTTTCCTATCTAAATTGAATCCACGTGTTTTGAATTAGGGAGTCCAATGTCGAGTTCATTTGGGCTATGTCTGCTGTCCATCTATACACCCTGTGTCAGCTGAACCAGATATAGTTGGCAGCCACACCAGCTGTAAGCAGATAGTGTTGCTTATCGCCACTGCATCAGTGTTGAAAGCCACTACACCCTGTCCTTGAACATCACAATTTGTTTTTCTTGGATCAGATTAATTAGAGCTCCAGAAAATCTCCTTTTTATGTTAATTCGACTGGAAAATATTGTGGAATGATTACTATAACATTTTACTCTGATGTTGAATGTCTTGATGACTCCTTGTTAATTGTTATAGCTATAAAAAATATCATGTTTATATTTTCCATGCATACATTACTAATTTTTTCAGATGTGCTTAAAGTTAAAATCAGTATTCATAAAACAACTTTTGATGTAGAAATTAAACATAAATCTGACTTTTGATGCATGTTACAAAATTCATATTGTACATGAAATTTCATACAATTCAGAACCATGGTACTTCCTTCTTGGTTGCACTGAATGTAGAAATATTGTTATTGGCACCCGTTGTACTCCCAGAACGAAAACATTTTCCAAAATGCAATCAAACTGCACTCTGTATGGCGAAAGAAACTGGTAAGGCAAGCGAAACAGACGAAATAATTCCCCCAATAATCACAACTAAACGAATTTCTGCTTGTTTTAATACAGCGACAGTTTTCACATCACGTATACTTAGCTGTTGGGCATCTAACTGAAGAACTTCACAGCATCAGGATGGCAACACTTAATAAGGCTTTGCAAATCTTTATATTTTAGCCTGGAAATTGGAAGAACAAAGAACAGAATTGGTCGAGTTAAATAACGTCGAACAGAAGATAACTGTGAAGCTATTGAGGATTAGACAAGAAAGCGATTCTGAAGTAAAAAATACCATTATAAGCAGGTGTGGGCTGTTTCAAAGAGCCCATCCATAGGTTGAAAATGACATTTTGTCCTTCTGATGCCAGTTTGTATAAGTTGTATAATATTTCAACATATGACACATTCAAGTAAACTGGTCAATATTAGCACTAAAGGGGGTGATACTACATCCTACTCTACACCAATGACAGCAATACATGCAGACTCTTACAGTAAAATAAATAATACTACTTGAAACAGAAATATAAACAGTTACTGTACAATTCTTTGCAAATGTAATTATGACTACTTAATTACTCAATGTATATAAGAACAATGTGACTAACACGAAAGATCATTCTTTTGAGTCCTTCAATTATTTCCCTTTGTTAGTTGGATAGAAGACGTGTTTATTTTATTTGCGCAGTATAAGATAATTACTTCGGCAGCTACACCCTTTCCTCATTCTTCAGGTACGAAATTGATTGTGATAAAAAAAATCAGTTTTTTTTTTTAAGAGAACCACTCACGGAGCCAGTTTTTAAGATCATTAAAGGATGTGACATGCTGTTCAGAAAGATCATACTTAATGCACTGAAATAAATGGTAATTAGAAGTTGCATTGTCTGTCAAAAAAGGCGGGTGGAGTAAGGCATCTGTATTCAGTCATATTATTTTTCTTTCTTTTCTTATATATAAGCTATATGTAAACTGAATGAGCTATAAACCAAAGACACCGCCAAAAGTAAATTGACAAGTTGTTTTGCAAGGGCAATGTTTTGATACATTGTTAAATATCTGTATTAAACAGAGTAAGAAATTTATTAACGCATGTATCTTCACCCTTTTGTTTCGGGAGTGGGAGCTTATGGACGTATGCTTGGATCTGTCGTACCAGCATTGTCAAAAACGGGTATTTAACCATTTATTAAGAGAATTATAAAAAGTTATTAGAAAAGGAATATTTATTCGCGGGTTTATAAGTTCAACTCCTATCTGTCCATCATTTCACTCGCCGTTGAGATCCTGCACCAAGAGTTACGTTGCTGACAAGAATAATAACGCCGTATTTGGAGAAGCGCTCTTGCAGCGACATTGTCACACTCAAGATTAAACACAGTGAAATTATTGTGGAGGTAATGATTCAAATTTGATAGGTGCCTATTGAACTTGATTTACTTATACTAAAAATATTGTGTTTAAGAAATTATAGACAGATTGACAATTTCATTGGTTGCGGTGATTATTTGGTACCGCACACTACTGGAAGCAGCAGTACGAAATGCAAATTATGTTTATTGACCTTGAATGTCATGATATACAAGGTCTGTTGATGTTGGTATCAGTTCAAGTTCACACAAAACTGTGCACAGATTCATAAATTACTTTCAAGAAACTAATGGAACTTTCATTGTATTTATTACATGTCCATGAGATTGGGAAGGATAAAGCCATTGAAAGAGCAAATTAAAATTAAATTCTTACTGCAAATGAGAAGAGTTGGGAATGCTGATTTCTGCAGTAAAGGTAGGAAGCTACTACACTGTTGTGTGTATATGGCCGTGCTTGGCACCTTCTCTCTGGCAGTAGATAACCAATTTTCCATCCAATTAATATCCTTTAAGGAAAGAGCATTTTTACAGAAAAGACAAAATTTTGTACAAAGTCATTAAACTGCAAGATAAGTAGTTTAAACTCTATAAGACTGTGTCAGATAGTAACCATGTTCATTAGTGAATACGCAGCTAAACCTACTTTAATTGAAAAGTACCAATAAAGACAAAATTTCGTTCATAATTTTGTTTTCACAATGGAGTCACAGAAAATGATCATTATTGAAAATTCATTACAAAATGCAATACCAGTATGCTAAGATGTGGGAAATCCGAGCTTGGCAGCAGGTGAAGGTAATGCGCCAACTCTGGAACTGGCCGATAGCTACCAAAACAACGAGTTTGGCGTCCCACTATCAATAAATGACGTCACTAGTAATATGGTTTGTTGGTTGGTTGGTTTAAAGGTGGGGCAAGGGACCAACTGTGAGGTCATCGGCCCCTTGTTCCTAACAAAACAATGCCACAAGTGTGAGAATAAAACGGATGAAACATATAACACAAAACGGAAAGAAAGGAAAAGTCAAAAGAACGAAGGGAAGGCAACGGACACCAAAAGGAACAAAAGAGGACAAGAAAACAACAGAGAGATGCTAGAAACAGAAGAGAGTAAAACATGAAAGCAGAAGCAGATTACAGTGGCTGGCCAACCACGAGAATAAAAAGGGAAAGCCAGCCACTCTGCAATACATTAAAACCTCCACCCTAAAAGTACTAGAGTGGAGGACACAGAGGGACAAAGGACATGCGCTAAAACCTACACAGAAGTATAAAACCCACTCTTATGGATAAAACGTAAAACTAAAGCTGCTGTGGATGCATTGTCGCCCAACACCGAGGCAGGGTGCTGGGAAAAGTTAAAAGTCTGCCGCAGAGCAGCTAAAAGTGGGCAATCCAACAAGAGGTGGACGACTGCCATTTGGGAGCCACAGCGATACTGAGGTGGGTCCTCGCGATGGAGTAGGTAACCAGGGGTTAGCCACGTATGGCCAATGCGGAGCCGGCAGACGACAACTGATTCCCTGCGAGAGGCCTGCATGGAAGACTTTCAAACATTCATAGTCTCCTTAATGACATGCAGTTTGTTGTGCATGCTGCTATGCCATTCCATCTCCCAAAGCCAGAAAAGCCTGTGGTGTAAGACAGAACGAAGGTCAGCTTCGGAGATGCTTCAGAAGCAGTTTCCGTGTCGCCTGTTTGGCCAGCCTGTCAGCAAATTCGTTGCCGGGGATTCCGACGTGTCCTGGGGTCCACACAAACACCAAAGAATGGCGGGACTTTCCAGGGCAAAGATGGACTCCTGAATGGAAACAACCAGAGGGTGGCGAGGGTAGCACTGGTCGATAGCTTGTAGGCTGCTCAGTACACAGGAGAAATGACTCGCCAGGCCATGAGCGGATGTACTTAAGAGCACGAGATATGGCCGCCAGCTCTGCAGTGAAAACACTGCAGTCAACTGGCAAGGAGTGCTGCTCAATGTGTCCTCCATGAACATATGCGAAGCCTACCTGGCCATCAACCATTGAGCCGTCACTGTAAACCACTTCAGAGCCCCGAAACATGTCAAGAATCGAGAGGAAGTGACAGAGGAGAGCGGTGGGGTTAACAGAGTCCTTAGGACCATGCGAAAGGTCCAGGCAAAGCTGTGGCCCAGGCGTACACCATGGAGGCGTACGTAAACGGACCACAAGTAGAGGTGGTAAAGAGAAGGAATCGAGTTCGGAGAGAAAGGACTAGCCCCGATCTGAGCTGCCGATGCGGGAGATGGACTGCCGTGGGCGGGAAATGGAGACAGTAATTTGGATGGTCAGGGAAGCTATGAATGTGTGCTGCGTAACTGGCGAGCACTTGGGCACATCTGATCTGCAGTGGAGGGACACCAGCCTACACCGGTACGCTGGTCACCGGACTCGCCCTAAAAGCTCCTGTCGCTAATCGAACCCCACAGTGGTGCACAGGGTCGAGTAAATGCAATGCTGAAGCCGCTGCCAAACCATAAAACACAGTCCCATAGTCAATTCGAGATTGGACAAGGGCTCTGTAGAGCTGCAGCAGTGTACAGCGATATGCACCCCAATTGGTGTTGCTCAGGCAACGGAGGGCATTGAGGTGCTGCCAGCACTTCTGCTTAAGCTGACGAAGAGGAGGGAGCCAAGTCAATTGAGCATCAAAAATCAGCCCTAGGAACTGATATGTCTCCACTACAGTGAGTGGATCATCATTAAGGTAAATTGTGTGTTCTGGATGAACGGTTCGACGATGACAGAAGTGCATGACACATGACTTTGCAGCTGAAAACTGGAAGCCGTTGGCTAGAGCCCATGACTGCGCCTTGTGGATGGCTCTCTGGAGGCGCCGCTCAGCAACAACAGTACTGAAGCAGCAGTACGAAATGCACACACCGTCTGCATACAGAGAAGGTGAGACAGAGGGCCCAACAGCTGCTGCTAGACCATTAATGGCCACTAAAAATAGAGAAACACTCAATACAGAGTCCTGCAGGACTCCATTCTCCTGAATATGGATGGAACTATGGGAGACACCAACTTGGACATGGAAGGTACGGAGCGACAGGAAGTTTTGATTAAAAATCGGGAGTGGTTCCCAGAGACGCCACTCATACAATGTGGCAAGGATATGATGTCACCAAGTCGTGCCATATGCTTTACATAAGTCAAAAAAGACAGCAATCAGGTGTTGCCGTCTGGAAAAGGCTGTTCGGATGGCAGACTCGATGGACCCAAGACTGTCAGTGGTAAAGTGACCCTGGCGGAAGCCGCCCTGACATGGAGCCAGCAAGCCACTTGACTCCAGGACCCGACCCAACCGCCGACATATCATACGTTCCAGTAACTTACAAAGAACGTTTGTGAGGCTGATGGGCCGATAGCTATCCACATCAAGTGGGTTTTTACTGGGTTTGAGCACCGGAATGATGGTGCTCTCCCGCCATTGCTATAGAAAGATGCCATCGCACCAGATCCGGTTGAAGATGACGAGAAGATGTCGCTTGTAGTCAGATGAGAGATGTTTAATCATCTGGCTGTGGATGCGATCAGGCCCAGGAGCTGCTTCGGGGCAATGTGCAAGGGCACTGAGGCGTTCCCACTCTGTATATGGGGCTTTATAGGATTCACTGCAGTGTGTAGTGAATGAAAGGACGTTCCCTTCCAGCCGCCTTCCAGCCGAAAGGCTGGGGGGTAATTCTTCGATGCAGAGGCTCAAGCAAAGTGCTCAGCAATGTGCTTGGCAATCGTGTTTGTGTCAGTACATAACACGCCAATTATGGCAACACCGGGAACAGCTGTTGGGCCTGGTACCCGAAAAGACATTTGATCTTTGCCCAGACTTGGAAGGTGATGTGTGGCACCCAGTGGTGGAGACGTATCTCTCCCAACACTCCTCCTTCCATTGTTTGATAAGGTAGCGTACACAGGCATGGAGCCGTTTAAAGGCTATGAGGTGCTCCGGGGAAGGGTGCCGCTTTATAGCTTCAACACTCCTTAATTTCTTCAGCGACTACCAAGGGACTGCCTTACGCCTCGGGCACCCTAAAGAGCGAGGGATCGCATTTTATGCCGCAGAAGCAATTGTGCTAATCACCTGCTCAACCATCACATCAATGTTACCGTGTGGAGGAGACTCAGTGGTGACAGCAGAGGTGAAAGTTATCCAGTCCGCCTGGTTCAAAGCCCATCTGGGCAGGTGTCCGTGTGCCTGAGGTCAGGGCAGTGACAGTAAGATGGGGAAGTGGTCACTACCACACAGGTCGTTACGTGTTCTCCAGTGGATAGACGGGAGAAGTCCTGGGCTGCAGATTGATATATCAATGGCCGAGTAACTACAATGAGCCACACTGAAATGTGTGGCCACCCTAGTATTTAAGAGGCAGAGGTCAAATTGCGACAGTAAAGTTTCGACATCTCTGCCTTGGCCAGTAAGTGGAGTACCACCACACATGGGGTTATGGGCATTAAAATCTTCCAGAAGTAGGAACGGTTTAGGGAGTTGATCAATCAGTGCAGCTAATACATTCAGGGGTACTGTACCATCTGGAGGAAGATATACATTGCAGACAGTTATTTCCTGTGTCGTCCTTATTCTGACAGCCACAGCTTCAAGCAGAGTTTGAAGAGTCATATGTTCACTACAGACCGAGTTTAGGACACAAACACAAACTCCACCTGACACTCGATTATAGTCGCTAGAGTTCCTGCAATATTCCTTATAGCCGTGGAGGGCAGGGGTCTGCATTGCTGGGAACCATGTTTCCTGGAGCCCAATGTAGATAGCAGGTGTAAAGCTTAACAGTTTCCATAGCTTAGGCAGGCGGTGGAAAAAACCGCCGCAATTCCACTGGAGGATGACATCGTGAGACTGGGAAGGTATGGAACATTCAATGAGGCAGTTTACACTTCAGTCACTGGCTGCCACCGATTTATTGCCTGAGCAGTCTGTATCCACTGTGTCTGAGGGTCTGGCGAGATATAGGTCCTAAGCAGACACCAAAATCTCCAACCCATCCTCAGAGTTTGTAGGTAGCAATGGTGTGGGCGCCACCGCAATTTCCTTGGTCTTAGGTGTTTCCTTTTTGGATTTCTCTTGCTGCTCCTTGGGTTTCCCTGGCTGGGAGGAATTCACTGACTCAATCTCTGGGACTTAGGATGAGCATAAAGTCCTACGACCAGCTGCTTTTGGGCTCTTCAACCACTGGCGGGTGTCGTCTTTCCCACTAGAAGAAACCTGGGAAGGGAGTGACCCAAGGGAACCCTTCCTAGCGAGAGAAGCCAAACAAGACCTATGCTTCTCTGGCGTAGAAGTGGGGACGGACGTCCCCGATGGTTGAGGGTTTGTTGCTCCCAAAGTAGATGGTACAGGAGCAACGGGAGGGGGGGGGGGGGGGGGGAGGGAGGAATGCCCCCACCATCAAGGGGGCAGGTGTAGTCTTCCAGCTCTGAGAGGTGACCTGGGTTGGCAGAGCTGATGGTGCCAGAACTGTTGTAGTGGCGGCGTAAGATGATGTCATACGCACAGGATGCAGGTGTTCAAATTTTCTCTTAGCCTCAGTGTAGGTCAATCTGTCCAGGGTCTTGTACTCTACGATTTTCCTTTCTTTCTGGAGAATCTTGTAGTCAGGCGAGCAAGGCGAATGGTGCTCGCTGCAGTTGACATAGATGGGAGGCGGGGCACATGGAACATTGAGATGTGATGGGTATCCACAATATTGGCGTGTGACACTGGAAGTACAGCAGGAAGACATATGGCTGAACTTCCAGCACGTTAAGCACCACATCGGGATATAGGGCTTTACATCACACTGGTAGACCATCACCTTGACCTTCTCGGGCAATGTATAACCATCAAAGGCCAAGATGAAGGCACTGGTGGCAACCTGATTATCCTTTGGACCCCGGTGGACACGCTGGACGAAATGTACACCTCGCTGCTCTAAATTGGCGCGCAGCTCATAGTCGGACTACGAAAGAAGGTCTCTGTGAAATATGATACCCTGGACCATATTTAAGCTCTTATGGGACATGATGGTTACAGAAACATCCCCCAGCTTGTCACAAGTGACTGGGCAGAGAAAGCTGTTTTGATCAAGACTGACCCAGGTCTCATTTTGGACAAGCCCTCCGCCACCCCGAACTTGTCTTCTAAATGCTCAACAAAAAACTGTGGCTTCATTGTCATGAAAGATTCCCCATCAGCTCTCCAACATACAAGGTAGTGGGCGAACAAGATCTGCTGCCATCCTTAGCCTGACATTCCTCCCATGGTGTGGCCAGGGAGAGGAACAATTTGAGGTTGTACTTCTGTGCGTTAAATTGAGCTCATGATCGCTTAGAGACTGCTGGTATTTCACCATCAGCAAGAGATGATGAACTACACTTCATCACGTGTCATCTGCCCTGATGTCACCCACTCCGACCAGGGGCCTCTCCATGGGTACCACCTAGCTGCAGTAAAGGCAACCTGGCACAATGGACATTGCCGGGAGTCCCGATGCCCCAGGGGGACGGGTATCTAGACCTTGGCATACGTGGAGAGTTAATGGCACAGGCATCAGTTGAGCGATCCTTATGTGGTCAGGGGGCTACAACCAACATGATACATGGTGGCCCTACCACAACAAACTGGCTACCGTGCTGGATATCAGGTGCAAAGAAGTCCATGGTCATCATCAATGCAGAAATCGACACAGCGTAGTGCATGGTGGAAAACGCACCAAGGAAGGTGTCCTCGCCCAAGAGATGGAGAATGCGCAGACTGCAATGCAACGACAAGAAAGTGGGCTAAAGATCTCAATGCACGATGGACACGATGCACCATTCCCCAATTGTCTCGCTCTTCGGGAAAAATTTGAAGTATGGAGGTCAAACCCTACAGGGGACCATCACATAAAGGCCGAAACGTGTGAAACTCCTTTTAGTCGCCTCGTATGACAGGCAGGAATACCTCGGACCTATTCTAAAACCCGGACCCGCAGGGGGGACCGGTAGTATAACCAATTATGATGTCAATAAAATAGAAAGAAACTTCCACATGGGAAAAATATATTAAAAACAAAGATTCCAAGACTTACCAAGCGGGAAAGCGCCGGCAGACAGGCACAATGAACAAAACACACAAACACACACACAGAATTACTAGCTTTCGCAACTGATGGTTGCTTCTTCAGGAAAGAGGGAAGGAGAGGGAAAGACGAAAGGATGTGGGTTTTAAGGGAGAGGGTAAGGAGTCATTCCAATCCCGGGAGCGGAAAGACTTCCCTTAGGGGGAATATGGATGGATGTGTGTGTGTGTGTGTGTGTGCGAGTGTACACCTGTCCTTTTTTCCCCCTAAGGGAAGTCTTTCCGCTCCCGGGATTGGAACGACTCCTTACCCTCTCCCTTAAAACCCACATCCTTTCGTCTTTCCCTCTCCTTCCCTCTTTCCTGAAGAAGCAACCATTGGTTGCGAAAGCTAGTAATTCTGTGTGTGTGTTTGTGTGTTTTGTTCATTGTGCCTGTCTGCCGGCGCTTTCCTGCTTGGTAAGTCTTGGAATCTTTGTTTTCAATTATGATGTCACTTTTATGGCGCTCGATGAGACAATTTCTCAGTTCTTACCGGGAAACATTTTGTCAAATAGTGAAACTGAAGGGCATGACAGCGAAAATTCCTTTGATTACTGGCTCTCAACATTGCGAACGCAAGAACAGGTAACAGTTCGTAAAAACAATGTAAATACTAGTGAGTTGCACAACTGACACAAATAACGCAACAAATAACACAACAGTTTACAAAACAACAGGAACTTCAGGAAAGTGTAACATATCTTAAAGGGTATGACACAGCAGTTCACAAAACATCAGGAAAGTATACGACAACAGTTTACACAGCAAGATCAGGCATTTAACGATTTCAAGAATAGTATTAGTCAACAGTTCAGTGAGATGAGAAAAACTATACACACTTCATTATCTGACGAACTATCTGGGAAGTTGACAGAGCCAGGCAAACAACTAAAACAAGAAATAATTAGCAACATATCCCGCAATATAAATATGTTAACGCAGAGTATCATCCGTAGACGATAAACATGTGCAACTTGCAGATGAGTTACAAAACCTTAGTGAAGCATATTCCAAAATTCAGGAGACACTATCCCAGTGAAAAATGTGATGGACGTACTCAGCGAGCTGCAAGACGTGTGCAAAAACTTACCTACAGAAGTACAAAATTTAAGTCTGAGTGTGGACCAGTTAAGTTTCGAGTCAAAATTTGCCAAAAAACAAAGGGATATGTGCAGATGTAAAGGAAATAACTGAAAAAGCTGAAGCCGGGATGCTGGATAAGGGCAGCACCCTTGCTGAAAAGATAGTGCCAGAGTGCAAGATTTATGCAGATACAGTAGAAGCAGCTCTAAAAGAGAAAAAAAGTCAATTTCTAGCTACAATAGATTCAGGTTTGAAGGAAGCAGAGGAAAGGTTAGGAGGCAGTATTCCTAAAACTGCTGACATTCCAAAACAATTGACAGAAAACAAACCCATGTTTTTAGAGAAGTTAGATACTTTCACTGCTTACCCACAATACGTGGCTGGCCCATCGAAGAAAAACAGCAACAGTTGCAGAATGCAACAACAGTTGCCAGCAGCTGTACCTGTCGACCAAGTGCAGTTGCCATGTGCTAGGTCACAAACGAACATATACACGCCTGTCACTGACAGTGCGGCATGTTTGTCAACATTACTTGCAGACGAGGGATTACTTAGGCATCGACAATTTCCGGTATTTACCTCTGAAGGGAAAACAACAAACCCTGTTGTCTGGAGCATTTTGAAATGTTTTACCTTGTACCTGGACCGAAGTCCAAAAAATTAGATTTGTTATTGGATACACACAGGGTGATGTTCTGCTATGGGCTACGGACATGGCAGAACATTGCCACTACTATAAAAAGTTTGAGAGAGGTCTTTTTATATCTATAGTGGTCTGAGACCATACAAGAGAGGCTCAGATGTTACGTGTTCAACCCAAATCCATTAAATAGCAAACATGGAAGCTTAAGGGGCTATTTCAAAAAATATTTGAATAAAACCAGATACTGGTATCTCAAGTAGAAATTCTGAAAATCTTAAAGAGCTGTCTACCTGCCCAGGAATAACTCCTTCACATTCCGGAACACGACACCAAATAGTTTCTACCTGTACTGGACTCAATAGGTTTGATATATGAAGAGAGACCAGTGCAACCCAAGCCTGTTAATGTGCAGATAGCGCCATTGGGATTCACGGACTAACAAGTGAACAACGTATTCATAGTACAACACGGATGGCAATCCACACAGACCTATGGTAATGGTACGGTAATTGCAATGGCAAAAGCAAAAGCAGTAAATTCAAGGGTGGATGTAAAAGAAATGGGCAAAAATTTGACAAAAACTACTAAATGGGCAAGTAGCATTCCGCCAGCCTGTACAATATGTACAGACACAAGCTACCGGCAATAATCAGCCGACTGCTTTGCAAATACATGACAATACCAGACAGTCAAATAATCCACAGACAGTGGGATTTGGCCGGCAAAGTAATGCACATATGCCAAATAACATGCAAAGGCAAAGAGAATCTGAGTTGAGAGCCTCACAGGATACTAACTGGCGTAATCAAACACCAACAGTCCATATAGTAGAAGTTACGCCTAACCCAGAGACCAACGCCACCATGACGTGCTGTGACCTGGGAGGAGAGTGGGGGCATGAGCTTCATCAACACTTGCTTCATCAGGTATGATCAAGGTAGTGAAATAAAAGATGACCTGTATCAAAGTAATGAGGATACTCAGGAAAACTTGACAGAGGACAAGATACAAGTTACTATTAAATCCAAAATATTTACCTTAGACGTACCCATTGTGCTTGATACGGGTACTATGACTAATTTGATATCAAAGGGATTCTTTCAAGAACTGAAGAAACGTGGGCGTATACCCAGACTACCGGTGCAAAATTGCAAGGTACAAACTGCAACTGGCCAGAAATTGAAAGGAGTCAAAATACAAGCTTTAATTCCTGTCCAATAAGGGCTGTTTTCTCTATAACACAATTTTTTGATTAGTACAGAAATTAATAGTTGACTGTTCAATTGATATGGATACATTTAGGACAGTCCAAGGACAAATTGACATTGGCAAGGGTCAAAGTCATTTCACAGTAAATAACCAATTATTTGCAGCAGACCTAATCAGGAGAAGTACTGACAGACATAAAAATTGAAGTTACTCATGATTTTGAGGTTCAATTGGTGAATCCCATGGTCATATTTATCAGCACATACAACAACGAACAGTTGGCAGCACATACAACAACGAACAGTTGGCAGCAGAAGAGGTAAACGTCGACATAATAAACATGAAGGTAAGTGAATCAAAATGCTTGTCTCAAGAACAGCAAGAGGAACTTAGGGACCTGATACTTGCTCGTATATGTGTATCTGAAAAAAGACTATGTTTCATTAAGAATTTTGTGTACAAAATGGAAGTTTATCCTCACGAAACTTTTTGTTCTACTTCATAAACCTGTACCATAGACACGGAGGGAAACAGTAAGAAAAGATATTAACAGGATGCTTGAATGAGGTGCAATGTAACCACCATTTTCCCTTTATTGTAGTCGTATATGGCTGTGAGTAGGCCAGATGGCACGATGAGCTTGGTCCTTGACACATGTAACATTAATAAGATCTTTGTATCAGTAAAAACATGTCCAGACAATTTAGAGGAACAGCTTATGAAATTACATTATGCTAAATTTATTACTATAATCGATCTCTGGTCCTCTTATTGGCAAATAAAACTACAAAACAAGTCAGAAATATACTGCCTTTGTATGTGGGGGCAGGAGCTTCAAATTTCAAGTATTACCATTTGGATTGAACATAAAGTGCAGGTGTATTTATCTCTGCTCTGGACAAAGTGCTAGGACCCGAACTTTTCAGTAAGGTAACAGTATCTGTGAAGGAGCTTTTAGTTGCCACACCAACTTGGGTAGAAGACTTAAGCTTAGTTGAACAAGTATTGAACCACTATTCCGAACATGGAGTTATAGCAAATCTCAAGAAATCTTAATTTTGTACAAGAAAAGGTAAAATTTTTAGCACTCACAATCTCTTCAGAAGGCATACTGCCATATCCTACAAAACTTGATGCCATTAGGAATTGTCCTTTTCCTCAAAACAAGAGGCAGTTAAAGGCATACTTAGGCCTAGTCTCATTTTTTCCAGGAAATTTACCCCTAATCAACTTATGAACAGTGATGCTTTACTCAATCTTCTCTGTGATGTAAACCTGTATAAACGTATATTTCAGAAACACACTTTTAAATCTTATACTTCCATTATGTGCACAGGCTTCTAGAATGCAAATGGCAAAGGAATTCAGTGTAGAGGTTGCCAAATATATTGTCATTTGAGCAGAGCACTTTATTGTGGCCATCATCTCGATTCATCCTGAGAGAAAAAGCCAGAAATTATTACGCAAAGATTCTAAGATTCTTTGTTGATTACCAAATTTTAATGGATACTCTTAGACAAGAAGATTCAGCTCAATGTCCATCATCAGAGTTCAAACCATGAATCTGTTGAGTAATACATGAATTGTCTTCGTAAAAAAGGCAATACTTTCACATAAACGAAAGCCACTTATTAGGAACTTGAATATATATCAAAATTTTAATTTAAACTATATTTTAAATTTATTTCATAAATATTTCAACTTTACAAAGATATTAAAACAAATGTGAGTAAAGAACATTGTTCATTTACTGAAACTTAACACTGATGAATAGGTACTAACGCGTGTATAGTGACAGTGAATCATAATACCTAAAAAATTAAAACCAAAATAACAAATTATGGAATAGTGAAATATCTATGACAGATTTTAATCCACACAATAAAATTTTTCTCACAATAAATAATGAGAATTAAGTCTTATTTACATATCACATAACATTATTTATTTTTTACACAGAAAACACTATAAAATTACAAAGTACGGCAATTTTATGTATGGGATATACTCTCTCTGTACAAATTTCAAATAATATTTTTATTTTTTATACATCTGAAAATAATTCTGTTAAAAAAATAATCACATTCACACCACTTATAAATTATGTACTTGATTTTGTGTGAAAAAATAAAACTAATTTTTGGTTCCCAGTTAAATATGTCAAAATTAATGCTTTTTAATGATAAAGTGTTGTGTTATCGTGGCTTTTGATTATGTCATACGTCAAATCTGTCATAAAAACACATCTCTGAGCAACACTGAATGCATGATTTCTTACAACAGTTCCATCAGAACTTGAGTCATTAATGAGGTTTAGAATTTTTTTTTAAATGTGTTGTTGTACTTAAAACTTTATTTTTTCATGGGTGTTAACTACTTTGATAGTAAAACCTTCACATAATGAACAATTTTGTAATTGAAAATCCACATGATTTTTATGTGGCATTCACTGTGTCCTAAGAAGTGAAGTACCTAGACGAAACCACAATTTTGCAAGAAATGTGTAAATGAAAACTCACTATACTTCTAACTGATAGGATAACAGTACTAACAGAAAACAGAATGTAATAAGTGTTGGTAGAGCACAACTGTCGAATATATAACATTAACTATTACTAATGATAATGTGTAGGGCGGGATGAAGAGTTCTGGTCTCCCAATCTCATAACTTTTATCAAAATGCAGAAACTTACACTGTTTTATGTACAATTCTTATTATAAAAATTCATAATGGGCAATGCATGCCATCTGAGAATGCTGACTATGGAATGCTTGTGGATTCATAGTTTGGAGACTACATTTCTCATGGCCTATTATAAGTTCTTGATTTTCTTTGACTCCTCCTCATTTTATTTGCATCTTCAGGATTCCGATTATTGTTTTTATTGACTGGTTGCTTTTGCGTTTCACATGCTTTTCGTTTTGCACCATCTGGAGGGTCAACTTCTTGCTCCTCTTCCATTTGTATATTGGTTGGCTCAGCTTCCTTTTGTGCTTTTTTCATCTCAGTGTGAGCTTCCTTTAGAACGTCCACCGTCTTCTCAAAAACTCTGCAATTTTGAAACCACAGAAGATAACATAAATACTAAGTTGCTTTGCTCAAAGAGAACCTAGTGTTTAGTGGTTTACATGTAAGAAACAATAAGTGATACTCTTAGTTTATGAGCATGGTAATAGTTTGGAAGTCTCTTATTTATTAACACATAAGATGGACTAAAAACAACTTGTCTGGTAGATGTAGTTGGTAGTGATCAAAGAAAACACAACACTGTCTAGTAGATGCAGTTAGTAGTGACCTAAGAAGTCAGTAGGCATCAAGAACAGTCTATTTTAATTTTCCTACTCGCATCAATCACCTATTTAAACATCTTCTTAGAGTTCTCGTTTTATCAGAGTCACGATGGCTTTGAAGCCAGTGTAAAGGAAACTGTGTAAGCCATGGTTTGTGTCACAAAAAAAGATAAGAAACAAAATGTCAACCAAAGGAACACTTATGCAATAAACAAGAGCCTTAGGCTCCTCATCCTGCCAGAAATGATTTCTGTAAGATTAGTGTCGTATCTCTTTCAGGACATGAGACAAGTAGCTCTAACAACATCATGGCAGAAGTTTTGCAGCCCAAAAAGGAAAATTGTGAATTTAATCTAATGTATACTTTACTGCTAACTTGTTTGAAAACAGAACATTGAGCTGACTCAAAGATGCAACTACAATATGAATCTATTAGCACACCACATCACTGAAATACTTTGAAAGCCTCTGATTTATTGATGAGTAAGATGCACTAAATACAATGTTACCTGGTAGCCAAAATTCGAAGTGACCAAAGAAGTCAACAGCTTTCAAAATCAGTCTGTTTGACCTTAGATACTCTCATCAGCCATCCAGTCAAGCGTCTTCTTAGACTTATTGGTTAAACAAAGTCACAATCGCTATGAGTCCAATGAAAAGAAAACTGTGTAAAACAAGTTTTGTGTTATAAAAAGAAGATAAGAAACAAAATGTGAACCAAACGAACTATTATGCTTTCCGCGGGATCCTCAGGCTGCTCATTCTGGCAGAAGAGATGACTGTAAGAGTAGTGCTCTCTCTCTCTCTCTCTCTCTCTCTCTCTCTCTCTCTCTCTACAAGAATGAAGTAGGCTTTAACAACATCAAGGTGACAGTTTTGCTGTCAACCAAAACTATACTGGAGCTTTGTATGAAAACATAAAATGGTAAGTAGACTCTGAATCAAACAGCAGACCATAAACAAATACTTCTTGGCTGTACAAAATTTTGGAATTCAACCACCACTGACTATAATGAGTAGGTCTTTTTTGCACAATTTTGCTCTCAAACCTCAGGATATTTATTATAAGCAGAAACTTGCAATGAAGTACTTACAACTCATTTTACAAAAATTCAAAATGCGCAATGAATTCCTTCAAGGGAAGGAACACGTTTCCGGTGTTTCACATTATTTTTGTTTCACACTAACTGGAGACTCAAGTTCTCACTCGTCTTCCATTTGTATATAAGTTCCATAGTCTTCTCGACAGGTTCACAATTTAAAAATACACAAGGTAACAGAAATACTAGGTTGTTGTGCTAGAAGGGAACAGAGTGTTTAGTGCTTTACAGCAACGAAAAGTTTTACCTTAGTTTATGATCACTCATATAGTTTGAAAGCCTCTTATTTATTAACATGCGAGATGCACTAAACACAATGTCACCTGACGCCTTAAGTTGGTAGCGACCAAGGTCGCTACCAAGCCTTCGAAAGGTCAATCTATATGATATTAGCTACTCTCATCAACCACCTAGTCAAGTGTCTCCTTAGACATCTTTGTTTAACAAAGCCATAATGGCTCTGAACACAATGACAAGAAAACTGTATAAACCATGTTTTGTGTTGCAAAAAGAAAATAACAAACAAAATGTGAACCAAAGGATCTGTTACACCATCAGCAGCTGTTATGCCATCTGCCAATTCTTACAGAAGAGATGTCTATAACACTAGTGCCATCCTCTCCCCCCCTCCTCCACCTTCTCTTCTCACTCTCTCTCTGCACAAGAAAGAAGAAGTGGCTTTAACAACTTCAATTTGATAGTCAGGCAACAGAAATTTTAAATTAAAGCTCAAGTATATAAACACTATTGCCAAAATGTATGAAAACAGACCACAGTAAGTTGACTCAGAGATACAACTGCAATAGGAATCAATAGAAAACTAGATAACAATACTTATTGGCAGTAGCAATTGAATTGTCAATTATTGAAATCAAATTAGTGAAAATGTTCAGTTTTCATTTTTTCATTGAATACTACATTTAAGTCTATAGCCAATCATTTGGAATTAAAATGAGACGTGTCACGGTACTTGAAATGATAGATATGGGTTGCATTTAACGCTGTTTGTTGTTGACACCAAATATATCACTGAATTCTTTTGTTTCAACAAATATTGCTCATACCCACACTGAAACTGTTTATATGCACTACTACACTCTGTTGATAAATTTGCCCCCTTTCCTTTATTGTGGCACAAACAGTCATTGTTAGTGTTGACTGTCTTTCATTTGAATGGCAGCTGAAATATAACTATGGCTCCAAAAAAGAAGAATAGCAGTGCAGAATATAACAGAAATAAGTTAAAGACAGCGCATACTAAATTACTACATATCAAAATTACAAAGAAAATTATGTTCCTGGGAAAGCAGTCACAGAATTATACAGGTAAATTTAATCTTACTTGGAACAATAGCATGAAAATGTGAGAGATGTACATAGCTATAATATTGGTTTTTATCTGCAACACGAGTCCTTTATTAACAATTTTGTTTCAACTGCAGACTGAAAAATTTATGGTTATGTTGACGTAAATCATCAAAATGATATTTTGGCAAAATTTCTCTGTCGTCGCCCTACCAGAGATGCCCAGGACTTACACCTGCAGCAGCTTACTGAAGCAAAGGAAGTAAATAAGAGGCATCCTCGGAAATTTGATCCAGAATGTGGTGACAAGAGTAGATATGCAATGTTTCTTTACCATGTAAAGCACAGAAGTGAAAGAAAACAGATTTGCAAGAAATTTTTCTCAGATGTACGTCCAGTGACGAAATTGTGTCTGTTTCGTACCTGTATATTAATAAAGTGAATGTCAGCTGTTGATAAAAGTGGGAAAAATCTGAACAATAAAAACACACCAGATTAGACCATTGCACAAATTCATGAGCAATATAATATCTTTCCCCACAAAAACTCACATTATTCACAAAAGAAGGTAACATATTTAAACTCTGAATTAAACATATGGATCATGCACATGTTCAATGAGAAATATGCAGATTGTAGAGTATGATGTTTATCATTATTATTGGGACAACTTTAATTACTCCATGTCTGTTGTAAATGTCAAGAGATCGAATTCAAATTTAAAAGGACACATTTAAATAAAACAGCCAAGCTTGCCGCCAGAGTGAAATTAACTTTCCTTAAGTACCATAGTTCTAAATTTTACAATTCACTTCGGGATGCTAACAAAAGATGCCAATCTAATGATTATGTGGGAGCAATAGTTTTTGATTTTATGCAAAACTTGCCACGTCTGCATACCCAAATCCAACAGATAGTCTCCCTGTGTCAACTGTGGGTGTACTGTTCCAGCACACATAATATGATAACCCAGGACATTCTACCGTGTACTTGTATCAACAGAGTTTAGCAAAGAAAGTTGCTAACAAAGTAATGCCTATATATTTTATTGCATAATAAATGATCTCAGTAAAAATATAGCCAAAATACTACAAATATAGCCAAACTACATTTGTACTACAAACATGTAATTGCAATATAAGAGGAAAATAAAAACTCATGATCACATTTAAACCCCTCATGAATGCATGGAACTAACAGCAAACATAAAAGGAATGTGACTGTAAAATTAATTAATTGACAGGAAATACTAGGTTTTGACGACTGGTGGCTCAAATATGTTAGAAAAAATGCTGATTCTTATAAGATAAGAGAATGGAATAATAAAAAAAAATCTTGTTTGCTCCCAGTACCTTCAAAAATATACACTGCCAGAAAAAAATTGAAACACTGAACAATAATTAATGTAGAACAATGGACTTTCAGGAATACATTTGTGTAGGTAACATATTTAAGTGATTAAACTGCAAGATCACAGATTAATGCAAGTGCAAGATAACCTATTATAAATGTGAAACACTGGTACGTTTATAACCGGTGTAAGCGCCAGAATGTTTGATGCAAGTATGCAAACGCACATACATTGTTTTGTACAGGTGCTGGATGTCAGTTTATGAGACGAAGTTCCATGCATGTTGTACTTGGTCAGCCAATAACGCTATTTGTGGATGATGGTGGTGTTGTACAATGACATCCACTATGCACTCAATTGGAGACAGATCTGGTGACTGAGCAGGTCAAGGAAACATGTTGATACTCTGTACAGCATGTTGGATTACACCAGTGGTATGTGGATGCACGTTACCCTTTTGGGAAAAACCCTGGAATGTCAGTACAACAGGTCAAATCACCAGAGTGATGTACAAATTTGCACTCTGGGACAAGCACGAGACTGCTCCTGCTGTCACATGAAATCACACTTCAGACCATAGCTCCAAGTGCAGGTGCAGGTCCAGTGTCCAGTATGCACTGGTTGACTGCAGGTCCTCAAACATCCTTTTCCTAACCAACATATGACCATCACTGGTTCCAAGGCAGCAGAACCAGCTTTCATCAGAAAATACAACACCCTGCCCTCCAATGAGCTCTCACTTGACACCAATGACATTGAAAATGGTGGTGGTTTGGGGTTAGAAGAATGCACACTATAGCACATCTGGCATGGAGCTGTTCTGGTTGTAACAAATTTGTAACAATTCATTGTCTCACTGTAGTGCCAAATGCTGCTCAAACTGCTGTTGCAAATGCACTATGATGTGCCAGAGCCCCATGTCAAACACGATGGTCATCCCCCTTGGCAGTGTGACATGTTGCATGGTCATCCAGAGCCCAGTCTTCTTGCGATCGTACATTCGTGTGACCACCACTGACAGTAAACATGTACAACAGCTATATTTTTGACAAGTCTTTCTGCAATATCACACAACCTCATTCAAACTCAGTGAAGTGTTGACAGTGGCGTGTTTATTGCCTTAAATACACTCTTGACTAACATCAACTCACCACATCCTTCTCAAAGGTAACTAACACTCATGACCGTTATGGTGTGTATTTAATGCAAATGTGATTTGCATCCTCATAACAGTGCTACTTGTGTCAGTCTTATGTGACTAATGTGAAATCTGAATAGACATCATGTTTCAGATGTCTACGTCATACAATTCCTTCTTTGTGTTGCGAATTTTTTTCTGTCATTGTATAGTACAAACCGTTCTATCTGTATAATACCTGGAGAAATGAGAGTTGGATGGGCTACTGTATGTTGATGATTAGCATGGCATACATTCTGTTTAAGAAAAAGGCACATGCCCATCATACCAGGATTAATGGACAGTATCCCAATGGCCTACCCAATTTACCAAATACCTATTTCCACAATGAAGATGGAAGATGTAAAAAAGTCGTTGAAAATGTGCCTGCTGCAGTGAGATCACTCCATGAGGAATTGCTTTCGGCCAGCAGTGGCTAAGTCATAGCTAAAGCACAGTTAATTACTATTGTTGTTAAAAGTACTTTATGCTGTTTTGTTACATCATGCTGGTATATTTTTAAGTGTTTGTACAATTAAATCACAAAAAAGTATTTGTACTGGAACTTACTGGCAGATTAAAACTGTGTGCCAGACCGAGACTCGAACTCAGGACCTTTGCCATTCGCGGGCAAGTGCTCTACCATCTGAGCTACCCAAGCACAAGTCACGACCCGTCCTCACAGCTTTACTTCTGCCAGTACCTCGTCTCCTACTTTCCAAACTTTACAGAAGCGAAGTTTGCAAAACTAGCACTTCTTTCTTTCAGGAGTGTTAGTTCTGCAAGGTTCGCAGGAGAGATTCTGTAAAGTTTGGAAAGTAGGAGACGAGGTACTGGCAGAAGTAAAGCTGTGAGGACGGGTCGTGAGTTGTGCTTGGGTAGCTCAGATGGTAGAGCACTTGCCCGCGAAAGGCAAAGGTCCCAAGTTCGAGTCTCAGTCCAGCACACAGTTTTAATCTGCCAGGAAGTTTCATATCAGTGCACAATCCGCTGCAGAGCGAAAATCTCATTCTGGAAGTATTTGTATTGTTTGTCAGTTGTTGAAACCAAATATGTCAATAAACTTTGAAAACATTAAAAATCAAAACGATGTACACTAAACTACTTCTCATTGAATATGGCAACCAACAATTCTCACCTTCTTTTACGAGTGCTCGATTTTCTGCCACTATGGCTAGTTCCATTTGCATCTTCAGGTGTTTTACTGACTGGTGGATTTGGTGTTTCACATTCATTTTGCTTCACACTATCTGGTGGCTCCACTTCTTGTTCATCTTCTGTTTGTCTTTTTCCTGGCTCAGCTTCCTTTCGTGGGTTTGTAATATCAGTGATAGTTTGCTTTATGACTTCCACCTTCTTCTTCAAAACACTAAAATTTTAAATATATACAAAATAACATAAAAACTAAGTAGCTTTTACAGTATTTAGGGAGCTTACACTGAAGAAAGAACAAGTGTCACTTTCAGTTAATGATTATTGAAATAAATGGAAACTAGCGACTGGTCCCAATATCACACATACAGCACTAAGTACCTATGGCTAAAGGGATTCACTCGCATATTGGTAATAGAAGGTACACACAAACTTTCTTTGTCAATCAGTCAATATATCAGTGAAAATTCTATCAAAATCCTTACAGCTGTTTCTGAGATGTGTTTTTACATACAGATAGAAAAATGCAGTGGTGGCTTTCTTACTTCATAGTTCAGCCAATTTGCACAAAATATTTATAAATTATACACCAATGCCTTCTTTGTGAATGTTTATCTATTAGGAAAACCATGTCAAAATCTAAAAGGTTAGCCTTCACATATGGACAGAAAAATGTGGCAGGGAATTTTTTAAAGTTAGTGAAACCCCTATTTTACTTTTTTGTGTGGTCCATACATAAAAAATGCGATACTGAGGAAAATGCAGGATGGAAGTAAAACTTTAAAACTCCAAAATATGAGCAAGAACATATGTAATTGGCACATAAGATAAAAAATCGTAATCCTCTCCAATAAATTGTACGTATAAAAACTGCATAAGTGAAGCAAATTAAATGTACAATACAATGTTTATACAATAATTTGTGGTAATGAATTTCATCAGTTCTTAAAATTCACAGATTTGTAACAGCAAGTAAAAGTGCGTCAAAAAACTGAAACAGGTATCTCGGTACAAGGTAATCGAGTTCTTTTCTGACATGCTACGACCACAAATTATATGACAAATCGCACGTCTTTGAGAGATCTTTATTTGGGACCACCCGGAAAAAAAGCAAAAATTGATGAACATGTTGAATTTAACTGAAAATTGTGAAGTATGATGAAAGACATCGGAATCTAACATATGGGGAAGGGGTTTCCTTGTGTAGCCAATGGCAGCACAACATACTCTGGTGACGTGAGGACCCTGAACTCTAGTATATTGCTTGTAAACTTTTCCTTGTTCATCGTGGTGAGTGGTCAAAGGGACTGAGTACGCTTCATGCTAGTTTTTGCGGGTAAGTCTTTCCGCTCCCGGGATTGGAATGACTCCTTACCCTCTCCCTTAAAACCCACATCCTTTCGTCTTTCCCTCTCCTTCCCTCTTTCCTGAAGAAGCAACCGTCGGTTGCGAAAGCTAGAAATTCCGTGTGTGTGTTTGTGTGTGTTATTTATTGTGCCTGTCTACCGGCGCTCTCCTGCTTGGTAAGTCTTGGAATCTTTGTTTTTAATATATATATATAGAGGGAAAAATATATCTAAAAACAAAGATGACGTGACTTACCAAACGAAAGCGCTGGCAGGTTGATAGACTCACAAACAAACACAAACATACACACAAAATTCAAGCTTTTGCAACCAACGGTTGCTTCATCAGGAAAGAGGAAAGGAGAGGGAAAGACGAAAGGATGTGGATTTTAAGGGAGAGGGTAAGGAGTCATTCCAATACCGTGAGCGGAAAGACTTACCATAGGGGGAAAAAAGGACAGGTACACACGCACGCGCGCGCGCCCACACACACACACACACACACACACACACACACACACACACACACACACACACACACACATCCATCCGCACATACACAGGCACAAGCAGGAATTTGTAAACACAAAGTGTTTGGGCAGAGATGTCAGTCGAGGCAGAAGTACAGAGGCAAAGATGTTGTTGAATGACAGGTGAGGTATGAGTGGCGGCAACTTGAAATTAGCGGAGGTTGAGGCCTGGCGCATAATGAGAAGAGAGGATATACTGAAGGGCAAGTTCCCATCTCCGGAGTTCTGACAGGTTGGTATTAGTGGGAAGTATCCAGATAACCTGGACGGTGTAACACTGTGCCAAGATGTGCTGGCCGTGCACCAAGGCATGTTTAGCCACAGAGTGATCCTCATAACCAACAAACACTGTCTGCCTGTGTCCATTCATGCGAATGGACAGTTTGTTGCTGGTCATTCCCATATAGAAAGCTTCACAGTGTAGGCAGGTCAGTTGGTAAATCACGTGGGTGCTTTCACACGTGGCTCTGCCTTTGATCGTGTACACCTTCCGGGTTACCGGACTGGAGCAGGTGGAGGTGGGAGGGTGCATGGGACAGGTTTTACACCGGGGGCAGTTACAAGGGTAGGAGCCAGAGGGTAGGGAAGGTGGTTTGGGGATTTCATAGGGATAAACTAAGAGGTTACGAAAGTTAGGTGGACGGTGGAAAGGCACTCTTGGTGGAGCGCGAAGGATTTCATGAAGGATGGATGTCATTTCAGGGCAGGATTTGAGGAAGTCATATCCCTGCTGGAGAACCACATTCAGGGTCTGATCCAGTCCCGGATTAGATTAGATTAATACTTGTTCCATAGATCATGAATACGACACTTCGTAATGATGTGGAACGTGTCAGCTTAATGAAAGATGTCTGTACAAGATATTACATTACACAAAATATTGCATGACACTAATGTTTAAGTTAGTTTTTTTTCCCTCCCTTAATGTATATCTAAAAATTCAGCCAATGAGTAGAAGGAGTTGTCATATAGAAATTCTTTTAATTTATTTTTAAATTTGGTTGACTATCTGTCAGGCTTTTGATGCCGTTTGGTAGGTGACCAAAGACTTTTGTGGCAGCATAATTCACCCCTTTCTGTGCCAAAGTCAGATTTAACCCTGCATAGTGAAGATCATCCTTTCTCCTGGTGTTATAGCTATGCACACTGCTATTACTTTTGAACTGGGTTGGATTATTAACAACAAATTTCATAAGTGAATATATATACTGTGAGGTTACTGTGAGGATCCCTAGATCCTTAAATAGATGTCTGCAGGATGACCGTGGGTGGGCTCCAGCAATTATTCTGATTACACGTTTTTGAGCAATGAATACTTTTCTACTCAATGATGAATTACCCCAGAATGTGATACCATACAAAAGCATGGGCATAGTGAGCTAATTTACTAAGATTCTTATCACCATAATTTGCAATAACCCTAATAGCATACGTAGCTGAACTCAAGACGTTTTAGTAGACCATCAATGCGTTGCTTCCAGTTCAACCTCTCATCAATGGACACACCTAAAAATTTTGAAAATTCCACCTTAGCTACAGACTTCTGTTCAAAGTCTATATTTATTACTGGAGTTGCGCCATTTACTGTGCGGAACCATATATACTGTGTTTTATCAAAATTTGAAGAGAGTCCGTTTGCTGAGAACCACTTAATAATTTTGTGAAAAACATCATTTACAATTACATCACTTAGTTCTTGGTTTTCGGATGTTATTACTATACTTGTATCATTGGCAAAAAGAACTAACTTTGCATCTTCATCAATATGGAATGGTAAGTCATTAATGTATATCAAGAACAGTAAAGGACCTAGGACCGAACCCTGTGGGACCCCGTATTTGATAGCCCCCCAGTTTGAGGAATCAGCTGTTGTTTTAACATTACATGAACCACTTATTTCAACTTTCTGCATTCTTCCAGTTAAGTATGAATTAAACCATTTGTGCACTGCCCCCCTCAAACCATAATGATTTAGCTTATCTAAAAGAATTCCATGATTTACACAATCAAACGCCTTTCAGAGATCACAAAAAATACCAATGGGTGATGCCCGGTTATTCAGAGCATTTAATATTTGATCAGTGAAAGCGTATATAGCATTTTCTGATGAAAAGCCTTTCTGAAAACCAAACTGACATTTCGT
Source organism: Schistocerca gregaria (assembly GCF_023897955.1). Lineage (NCBI taxonomy): Eukaryota > Metazoa > Arthropoda > Insecta > Orthoptera > Acrididae > Schistocerca > Schistocerca gregaria. Next base: position 654,896,785 of record NC_064923.1, read on the forward strand.
TAGTACTTTATTTTTACAAATATGGGAGGCTACTCTTGAATACATTACTTTCTCAAAAATTTTTGATAGAGCTGTCAGAAGAGAGATTGGGTGATAGTTGTTGACATCCGACGTATCCCCCTTTTTATGCAATGGTTTTACAATGGCATATTTCAGTCTATCGGGAAAACACCCTGCTCCAAAGAGCTATTACATACGTGGCTGAGAATCCTACTTATCTGTGGGGAACAAGCTTTAAGTATCGTGCTGGAAATGCCATCAATTCCGTAAGAGCTTTTACTTTTCAGTGAGTTTATTATTTTACTGATTTCAGAGGGAGAGGTTGGTGGAAATACAGTTGTTTCAAACTGCACAGGTATGGCCTCTTCTATTAGAAGTATCCTGTCACAGGTATGGCCTTGTATTAGAAGTATCCTGTCACAAGTGGGGCACTTGAATTTTGTAGCAAATGTTGAATACAAGAGTTTTATCCTTCTGCTGTCCTGTGCTATATGAACCACCAGAGTTTGGCTAGTGCTGTACATGATATGAGCTTATTTCAATACCATTGTTATGCATGTGTCTTTTTGGTACAGTTATCATGTCTGACAAAATGCGAAATAAAAGCACTGGACCCAGGATTCAGGATCCAGACACATCAAGAAAGAAAGCCAGACAAGGAAATGGACATTTGTGACAGTTCAGTAAGAGCAAACAATTCGGGTATAATGCTGAGTGCTCTGCTTGCTGGAAACTAGCTCCACACGTGAAGTCTCAACTGACAAGTTATTGTAATCAGACTATAATAATTGTTGTTTTTTAAGCATTTAAGACATATTGGGCAGTTAATAATGAGAGCGAAAGTTTGACGTAATGATGTGTGGAAGGATGAATGAGTACAGATGGGCAAGAAACCAATGTAGAATAACCGTAAAGCCTCTGAACTTTGCAGTTCAAGCTATGTAATGTTAAGAAGGAAACAGTAAATAATATATGTTTTTGCCATGCAAGGGAAGTCTTTTGTTGTAGACCGGTCACAGGAGATACCCAGGGCTGAGTTTTCCATAAGTTGGTAGCCATGTAGTACCGTGGCTATTTTTTGGGCACTGTTGAGAAAATAGCAGCTCTGCTAAGCCTGTGTTGAAAGCAATGGACAGATGACGGGTGATGAGTAACTGCCATGCTGATTTCATCAACAGGCCTGTTTCCCCACCAGAAGATGGGCCAGGTTCCGCCCTGTGATCCTGGTGACATAGCAGAAGTGCAGCACAGCTGTGGGCTGGCCTGGGTGTTACTATAACATTTATCTACGTAGGTGTTGATTCATACATGGTTAGAAGCATTGCATCAGTGTAACATATGTCCTACTAACCCACATAAATACTCATTGGTTTTAGCAGTGATACGAGCAGTCTGGCAGCACCCACTACAATGCGAGGGCCATGCCAGTGATAACCAGGTTATGGATCAAAAAGCAGGCAATGCCGTTCTGGTCCGACACGTCTACCAGACCAGATCCCAGAAGCAATAAGGAACCCACTGAGTGTGAGGTTAAACTTCGATCTCTAGTAAGGCTTATTTGAAAGTGTTGTGTTAACAATTATGACAGGAATAACATTAACTGCTAGTAATTCACCATCTGTATCAGGAGGGTGACAGAAAATAAGCATCAACGAGGTGCAGAGATCAACCTTCTATGGGAAGTATGAATTACACTTCACAAAATGGACATTGTCAGTATTCAAGAAATGTTCAAAACAAACCATTAATTTGCACCACAAACACTGAATGAAAAATGGCATACCAAGTGATCACAATGGTTCGGTCTATCAAGATTGAAGGTGGACTCCTTGGGAGTTAAAAACTGTGCAGGACATTCAGCTAGCTATACACTCTTTCAGAATGCATATCAAATCATACTGATGTAACAGGGTGATGCGAACTGATGGGATGTGATGGCATGCAACTGAAAGCGAAAAAGTCTGTCGAGGAGCTTATCATGAAACTGGGTACCCTTTAAGGTGCAGTTGCAGATAGTGTGATAAACTATAGGCACATAAAAAACTATAGGCACACAAAAAAATCCAGAATCTGAATTTGTCTAGTGGTTTCAGGTTGTGAGAACTGTGATGTCACACACTTTTCAGGAGGGATAGTTTGCTCTAAAGGAGTATGATTTTTATACACAGACTAGGAATCAAGCAAAAGCAATTTATTTAGCCAGCTATTCCCCAACAGCAGTGATCACACCACACTTGTAATTCTCTTGTGTCATTTTCCCGCTCTTGCTTGCTGTGATGTAAATATTCCCTACTGATCTTGCAAGATTACGCACACGCAAAAGAATCATAGGGGGCAAAGCACAATGAACTTCTCGTCGCAGCACAATAAATAACTTTCCAGCCAATTTACCATCCAGATTAGTAATTGGCATAATTGTCTATGAACGTGTTAAGGCACAGATGTTAGTTGATCTCAATACAACTATGTTGGTACCTTTAATTTCCAGGGTTCCTTTCATATGCATTTCCCCTTCAAATCCTGACTGGTTGGAGATGAAAACAAACTCTTTACTGAACAATGGAGTAAGTTTGTTTATATCATGTATATATATTTTTGGGCCAGTTCCACAGTTTTTTGTACATCGTCAAACTGACGCTTTATTTGAAATTTCATTATTTTAGGTCTATCATTCCTGTAGCACTATTTGAAGTTATGCAACCACCCACTGACTCCCTTGGAATCGCAGTAATCTATGTCACATGTAACTTAATGTGCATAACTTAGTAGGTCACTATCATGTACATCCTATAAATTACCTTGAGCATGCTTGAAATGCACAAACACTAGTTTTGTAACAAGTGCACCTTGTTCTGTCTTGAATATCCGTGGTTTATCTTATGTACTACGAGGTCATATTGCTGTGGACTTATTCGAAATCTGTTCATAAATGTTTTTTACTATGCTGTGGATGATCTTCCATGTACATAATTATGTTTACTACCCACTCCTAGGACAATGATTGTCTTGAACTATGTTTCACCAGAGACAGGATTTCTGGCTTCCTACCTGAGGAGGATGATGAATGACATGGCTCACCACCTGTATCAGTATCACTTTCATTTGTTAAGCACATGTCGTAATCTTTGTACTCCTCATGTAAATTTTCCGCACAGTCAAGTGTATACAACACCACACATTCCACTAACTCATCTTGCAGAAACGATAATATTTCATTTGCCACTTCTTTCTCGCACTGAGAAATTCCTCGGGCTTTTTTCTGGCAAAATGTCAACTGCAGCAACTATTGTTGTAGATATAACACAATGTTTGATTTGTTTATCGTTGCCATTGCTCAGCTCTTTATCAACATCACTAGCACTGTTATGAGTTACTTGTCGACTAAACAGTTCAACTAAGCCCTGTAGCCTCATGCTGTGCTCACCATTGGATACCTCCAGTTTCACCCCTGTTGCCATTAGCAGCCAATATTGTGATTGTATGGTAGACAATATATGAAGCATATAAACCTCTTGACTTTTTATGACATTGCACTCAAGGGCTTCCTTTAAGTCCATTACCTGGGAACTACTGCTTTGCGATGGGTAAGCCATTTCCTGGCTCTTTTATAGCGGCAGCTGAACTTCTGTCTAGCAGACCAGTGGTTCATCTCCAGGGAGATGTGGCTGCCCGCATATTAACACAGGGTAACTGCTCCAGCATCTGTCATTATTCCCCACCGTGTCGATCTCTTCTTCCAGATCATGGCTGTCGCCATAAGAATTCTAGAAGTCATACCAACTGTCACTTACCGCTTGATGCCACATGGGACACTAATTGCTAAATGGGCAAAACAGAGGTGTAACACACCAATGCAGTACCTAAATATAAATTTTTTCCTGCCTTATTAACAATGTACATTTAAATGAAGCGTATAAATATGTGGAGTAAATGATGTATATATGTTTTAGTAATTTCCTGTGTGCAAATACCAATGAAAGAGAATGTAAAGAATTGTAGGTAGGTTCACTGACCAATCCAGGGAATATTGTTATGCAAACCAAAGTGATTAATGTTATTGTCTTACTGACTATCTGCAACTCAGCATGTATATGGTGAGTAGCAAATTCTCATTTCATAATACTGTTACATCCCATCCTAGATTTTCTATTGATTGATTATCAAATTGAGTAATAGCTTAAATGAAAGTGAACAAAGAAGTCCCTTTGAGAGCTGATTATTGACAAATAATTTGACAAAGCAGTACAGTTAACAATATTTCATGTTCACACAATTTTGTGTGAGAAATAATTCATGCAACAAAAAGTTGGTTTTTTGATTTGGTAAAGCTATATATTTAACAATATTTCATATTCAGACAATTTTGTAAGAGAAATAATTTACGTATCAATAAGCCACCATAGCAAACTCCATAATCGTAACAAAAACCAGTTATCATTGTAGAATAGTACATTTAAATACTAAAATAATTCTTTTCAAAACGTTTTCCTTTTGCAAAACAGTATAACAGCAGAAACATCACAGTGAGAAAAGCAGTAGTATATAGATCTAATAATAAATTTCATGAAGTGGTTGCAAGTTAGCTTTTGCCCATGACTGAAATTTTTCTGGGTGATCATTGCGTTTTGATAATGAATGCAAGACTGTGTCTTTGCAACTGTCCACAATTGACAACTTGCTACAATAGTAATGTGATTTAATTTGAAAGTCAAGAGTACTAACTGATTTTGCTCACATTCAGTGAGATGTCGATCGTTCATTTACACTAATTTCCAAACAGAATCAGAATTAATTCACCAAAATTTCACTAGCTAAATTCATATTATTTTCCACATTTTTTTATTTCTCTCAATCGTTGTGGTGCAAAGTAAACTGCACAATAGCGATCAAGTTATGACAGCAGACGACTTCTTCCAGGTAATTCTGTCACTTTGGACTTGAAGCCGTATCCCAAACTAAAATCGAACCATTATCAACACAGTAATTTTTTAATTAGTCCTCCACCCAGAGAGAAAGGAGTGTGTTATACAGTCAGCATCACTAGGCATGGATGTCACAGCCAGCTGTGCGCTCTGCAGCCAGCTTCTGCAGCTGTCAGCAAGGCCTCTAAGTGGCATTCCATAGCATCACAGCTGTATGAATGTTGTAGCAAAATACTGCTGTTATTTCATTCACTGCTATAAGGCTGTGCTCCAAAGCAGTGAACGTCTGTGTTCTAGCACAAGTTGAATGAAAATGTTTTATGCTCCAGCTGTGTTATCCTAGCTGCCACCACCACAATCTCCATCCTCTGCTGCAACTCAACCTCTACAACATATTGATGCCTCACCATCAGGACATTACAACTCTGTTGCTGTCTTGTATGAAAACTATACAAACTGGACATGACTGATTGACTCAGATACATAATTACAATGAAAACATCATAACAAACTACCTACATACTAGTTGGTTGTACACAACTGCAGGATTACCATAACTGATAATGAGTATTTTGAAGTCAAACCTCATAACCTTTAGTATCAAGCAGAGACTTACACTACGTTACTTTGAATTTATTTTCTGAAAATTCAAAATATGCAACGAGTGCCTTACAAAGATGTAAACTACAGAATGCTTTCTAATGAATAATATGGCAACCAATATTTCTCACCGTCTTTTACGAGTACTCGATTTTCTTTCATTACTGCTGGTTCTATTTGCATCTCCAGGTGTTTTATTGGCTGAAGCCTTTGGTGTTTCACATTCATCTGGAGACTCAATTTCTCCCTCTTCCATTTGTATATTTGTTGGTTCAGCAGCCTGCTCAACTTCCTTTTGTGCATTTGTCATCTCCTTTTCCTTCAGACCTTCCACTGTCTCCTCAAAAACTCTGCATTTTAAAAGAACACAAGATAATACAAATACTACATTGTTTTGCAAAAGGAGAATATAGTGTTAGGTGTTATTACACATAAGAAAGAGGATGTGACACTTAGTTAACAATCACTAACAGAATTAGATATACCCTTACTTATTAGCCTGTAAGATGCTCTAAGCACAATGTCGTCTCGTAGCTGAAGTTTGTAGTACTAAAGAAGTGATAGCCATCAATGCGAGTCTGTTTCTACAGATTCTATCTAATCCCATAAACAACCTAGTCAAGTGTCTTCTCAGACATATTGGTTTAACAATGTCACTGGGCTGTAAACCCAGTGCAAAGAGAGCTGTCAACCATGTTTTATGTTACAAAAAGAAGGTAACAAATAAAATGTGAACCAAAGTACTGTTACGCCATCAGCAGAATCCTTGAGCTGCTCATTCTGCGAGAAAAGATGGCTATGACAATAGTGTCCCCTCCCCAACCTCTCTCTGTGTGTAAATAGAATCTGATGTATGTAAACCCTATTACTGAATTGTATGGCACTGTAAGTTGTGTCAGAGGTTCAACTAGATTATGAATCTAATAGCACACTAAAAAACAAATACTTCTTGGCAATAAGAAATTTGGAAAATAACGAGTAGGGACTACACTTCAGAATGAGATTTTCACTCTGCAGCAGAGTGTGCACTGATATGAAACTTTCTGGCAGATTAAAACTGTGGGCTGGACCGAGACTCGAACTCAGGACCTTTGCCTTTCGCGGGCAAGTGTTCTACCATCTGAACTACCCAAGCACAACTCACGCCCCGTCCTCACAGGTTTACTTCTGGCAGTAACTTGTCTCCTACTTTCCAAACTTTACAGAAGATCTCCTGCGAACCTTACAGAACCAGCACTCCTTTCTTTCAGGAGTGCTAGTTCTGCAAGGTTCACTTCTGTAAATTTTGGAAAGTAGGAGAAGGGGTACTGACAGAAGTAAAGCTGTGAGGATGGGGCCTGAGTCGTACTTGGGTAGCACAGATGGTAGAGCACTTGCCCGCAAAAGGCAAAGGTCCCGAGTTCGAGTCTCGGTCCAGCACACAGTTTTAATCTGCCAGAAAGTTTCAGGAACTACGGTGACTTATTTTTTGAACAATTTTTGCTCCCAAACCTCACCACTTACATTGAAGTATGTACAGTCCATGTCCTGAAAATTCAAAAGGAGCAATGAGTTCCTTCAAAGGATGTAATTTACAGAAAGGGATGAAACGAATAATATGGAAACCAACAATTCTCACCGTCTTTTACGAGAGCTCGATTTTCTTCTACTACTGCTAGTTTCATTTGTATCATCAGGTGTTTTACTGACTGGTGGATCTGATATTTCACATTCCTTTTGTTCCACACTATCTTGCGGTTCGCCTTGTACTTTGTCCTCCACCTGCCTATTTCTTGGCTCGGCTTCCTTTTTTCGAGGATCTGTAGTCTCAGTGCTCGTTTGCTTTATGACTTCCACTGTCTTCTTCAGAACACTGAAATTGCAAATATATGCAAGATAACATACAAATTAAGTGGTTTTTCCAGAAGACCACAGTATATAGTGAGCTTACATCTAAGATAGAATAAGTGTCACTTTTGGTTAATGATCACTGAATAGCTGGAAACTAGCAATTTGTCTCGGTATCGCACAGATAGCACTAAGTACCTATAGTCAGAGGACTTGTCTGACATATCAGTAATAGAATACACACACAAACTTTCCTCATCAATCAGTTTATCTATTAGTGAAAATCCTATTAAAATTCTTGCCTGTTGCTCTTGAGCTTTGTCTTTACATACAGACAAAAACACATAATGTTGGCTTTAATTCATCCTAATTAGCCAGCTGCACAAAATATTTAGGAATTACACACCACATATTGCATTGTGACAGTTTATCTGTTAGTGGAAACTGTATTAAATTCCCTATAGCAGTACATGAAATTAGATTTCGCATAACAGACAGAAAAATGTGGCAGTGGTTTTCAATTTAGTTATGTGTACGCACATGAAACTGCAGCTCTATTTTTGCTAGAAGATTAGAAATACAAATTTAAAAGGTTGTCATGCTATGTGCCTGAAGACAAAGCCTTAGTGTGCTGAAACTGACTGACTGACTGAGAAAACAAAATGGAGTGATGGGAGAGCTTTTTGTATGGATTGTTTGCTTTTGCAAAAGCTTCAACTCTATTTTTTCAGAATGACCTTTCCTTGCTTTCTTCCTTTCGTTGTATTTAAGCTTCCAACAAATGACTGCTTATGTTGAGAAGCAGTAGCATTTTCCCACCACTGAACAGAATGCTTCTCCAATTTAAGGTGTTTGTTAACATTATTTTTCTTTTCACCCCAATTCGATAATTACAAAATCAGCAGATTATTGATTTCAACCTTTTGTGGCCATTCACATTTGTCCAACCCATACTTTACAACACTAAGAATATAGCCACCAGAGTATTTTGTGTAGAAGTAGAACCAAAGATAGATCTATTCGCACATTAAGGAAGGACTTTCAACAAGGTCAAAAGATGTTGACAGGTTGTGTTTTCTTGTCGTTATAATGCAGAATGAGGACACTACAAATTAGCAGTCAGTTGCTATGGTAAATAAACGAGAATTATGACCAGCCAAGGAGAAAGTAATAGGGATTATCAATCCCTCAGGCACTGTGTGTGTTGTGTTCAAACTCCTTGAGGACCAGGATTAGTCTTTTCACTCACTTGAAATTAAGAAAGGAAAGCACCCAGTACTGGCTACTGCGAAGTTGCTTGTATAGATTAGCAGAGTACAGTGGACCTCGCCACACTCACTGCACCACTGTGAGAAGTAATTTATGTAACAACAAGTTAGTTTCTTCGACTTTTTAGTTAAGTGCTCATTAGTGACAAATACACTGAAGATCCAAACAAACTGGTACACATGCCTAATATCGTATAAGGCCCCCGCGAGCACGTAGCAGTGCTGCAACACAACATGGCATGGACTCGACTAATGTTTGAAGTAGTGCTGGAGGGAATTAACACCACAAATCATGCAAGTCTCTCCATAAATCAATAAGAGTATGAATCTCTTCTGAACAGCACATTGTGAGGCACCCCAGATATGCTCAATAATGTTCATGTCTGGGGAGTTTAGTGGCCAGCGGAAACGTTTAAACTCAGAGGAGTGTTCCTGGAGTGACTCTGTAGCAATTCTATCCTGCTGGAATTGCCCAAGACCATCAGAATGCAGAATGGACACGAATGGATGCAGGTGAACAGACAGGATGCTTTCGTATGTGTCACCTGTGACAGTTGTATCTAGACGTATCAGGGGTCCCATATCAACCCAACTGCACACACCCCACACCATTACAGAGCCTCCACCAGCTTGAACAGTCCCCTGCTGACATGCGAGGTTCGCGGATTCAGGAAGCTGTCTCTGTACCCACACAAGTCCATCTGCTCAATACAATCTGAAACAAGACTCATCCGACCAGGCAACATGTTTCAAGTCATCAACAGTCCAATGTCGGTACTGACCGGCCCAGGTAAGGCATAAAGCTTTATGTCATGCAGTCATCAAGGGTATACAAGTGGTCCTTCAGTTCCGAAACCCTATACTAATGATGTTTTGTTGAATGGTTCACACGCTGACACTTGTTGGAGGTCAATCACTGAAATCTGCAGCAGTCTGTGGAAGGATTGCACTTCTGTCACACTGAACGATTCTCTTCAGTCATCGGTGGTCCCATTCTTCCAGGACCTTTTTCCGGTTGCAGCGATGTCGTTGATTTGATGTTTTACCGGATTCCTGATATTCATGGTACACCTGAGTATGGTCGTGTGGGAAAATCCCCACTTCATCACTACATTGGTATTGCTGTGTCCAATCGTCAGCTATAACACCATGTTCAAACTCACTTAAATCTTGATAACCTGCCAATGTAGCAGCAGTAACTCATCTATCAACTGCACTAGACACTTGTTGTCTTATATAGTCGCTGCTGACCACAGCACCGTATTCTGTCTGTTTACGTTTCTCTATATTTGAATACTCATGCCTATACCAGTTTCTTTGGCACTTCATTGTAATTTGACAAAGGAGTATAGTTAACAATATTTAATGTTCTAACACAAAATTGTGTGAACTAATTTATGTAACAAAAAGTTAGTTTTTTGTACTTGCTAATCAAGTGCTGATTATTGCCAAGTAATTAGGCAAAGCAATATATTTAACAATACTTCATCATCAGACAATTTTGTATAAGAAGTAATTTATGTAACAATACGTCAATGTAGCAAACACCATAACTGCATTAACAAGCCAGTTATTATTGTACAACAGTCAATTTAAATACTAAAACTATTCATTTCGAAAAAGTCTTCCTTTTGCAAAACAGCTTAATAGCAGTAGCATCACAGTGAAAAATGCAGTTCAGATGCTATGTAACTGATAGCGTAAACTAGTAATTAATTCCGTGAAGTGCTTTTGTCCATGACTGAAATTTTTCTGAGTGATCACTGTGTATTGATAATGAATGCAAGACTGTGTCTTTGCAACTGTCCACAATTGACAACTTGCTACAATAGTAATGTGATTTAATTTGAAAGTCAAGAGTACTAACTGATTTTGCTCACATTCAGTGAGATGTCGATCATTCATTTACACTAATTTCCAAACAGAATCAGAATTAATTCACCAAAATTTCCCTATCTAAATTCATATTATTTTCCACATTTTTTTAAATTTCTCTAAATCGTTGTGGTGCAAAGTAAACTGCACAATAGGGGTCAAGTAATGACAGCAGACAACTTCTTCCAGGTAATTCTGTCACTTTGGACTTGAAGCCGTATCCCAAACTAAAATCGAACCATTATCAACACAGTAATTTTTTAATTAGTCCTCCACCCAGAGAGAAAGGAGTGTGTTATACAGTCAGCATCACTAGGCATGGATGTCACAGCCAGCTGTGCGCTCTGCAGCCAGCTTCTGCAGCTGTCAGCAAGGCCTCTAAGTGGCATTCCATAGCATCACAGCTGTATGAATGTTGTAGCAAAATACTGCTGTTATTTCATTCATTGCTATAAGGCTGTGCTCCAAAGCAGTGAACGTCTGTGTTCTAGCACAAGTTGAATGAAAATGTTTTATGCTCCAGCTGTGTTATCCTAGCTGCCACCACCACAGTCTCCATCCTCTGCTGCAACTCAACCTCTACAACATATTGATGCCTCACCCTCAGGACATTACAACTCTGTTGCTGTCTTGTATGAAAACTATACAAACTGGACATGACTGATTGACTCAGATACATAATTACAATGAAAACATCATAACAAACTACCTACATACTAGTTGGTTGTACACAACTGCAGGATTACCATAACTGATAATGAGTATTTTGAAGTCAAACCTCATAACCTTTAGTATCAAGCAGAGACTTACACTACGTTACTTTGAATTTATTTTCTGAAAATTCAAAATATGCAACGAGTGCCTTACAAAGATGTAAACTACAGAATGCTTTCTAATGAATAATATGGCAACCAATATTTCTCACCGTCTTTTACGAGTACTCGATTTTCTTTCATTACTGCTGGTTCTATTTGCATCTCCAGGTGTTTTATTGGCTGAAGCCTTTGGTGTTTCACATTCATCTGGAGACTCAATTTCTTCCTCTTCCATTTGTATATTTGTTGGTTCAGCAGCCTGCTCAACTTCCTTTTGTGCATTTGTCATCTCCTTTTCCTTCAGACCTTCCACTGTCTCCTCAAAAACTCTGCATTTTAAAAGAACACAAGATAATATAAATACTACATTGTTTTGCAAAAGGAGAATATAGTGTTAGGTGTTATTACACATAAGAAAGAGGATATGACACTTAGTTAACAATCACTAACAGAATTAGACATACCCTTATTTATTAGCCTGTAAGATGCTCTAAGCACAATGTCGTCTCGTAGCTGAAGTTTGTAGTACTAAAGAAGTGATAGCCATCAATGCGAGTCTGTTTCTACAGATTCTATCTAATCCCATAAACAACCTAGTCAAGTGTCTTCTCAGACATATTGGTTTAACAATGTCACTGGGCTGTAAACCCAGTGCAAAGAGAGCTGTCAACCATGTTTTATGTTACAAAAAGAAGGTAACAAATAAAATGTGAACCAAAGTACTGTTACGCCATCAGCAGAATCCTTGAGCTGCTCATTCTGCGAGAAAAGATGGCTATGACAATAGTGTCCCCTCCCCAACCTCTCTCTGTGTGTAAATAGAATCTGATGTATGTAAACCCTATTACTGAATTGTATGGCACTGTAAGTTGTGTCAGAGGTTCAACTAGATTATGAATCTAATAGCACACTAAAAAACAAATACTTCTTGGCAATAAGAAATTTGGAAAATAACGAGTAGGGACTACACTTCAGAATGAGATTTTCACTCTGCAGCAGAGTGTGCACTGATATGAAACTTTCTGGCAGATTAAAACTGTGGGCTGGACCGAGACTCGAACTCAGGACCTTTGCCTTTCGCGGGCAAGTGTTCTACCATCTGAACTACCCAAGCACAACTCACGCCCCGTCCTCACAGGTTTACTTCTGGCAGTAACTTGTCTCCTACTTTCCAAACTTTACAGAAGATCTCCTGCGAACCTTACAGAACCAGCACTCCTTTCTTTCAGGAGTGCTAGTTCTGCAAGGTTCACTTCTGTAAATTTTGGAAAGTAGGAGAAGGGGTACTGACAGAAGTAAAGCTGTGAGGATGGGGCCTGAGTCGTACTTGGGTAGCACAGATGGTAGAGCACTTGCCCGCAAAAGGCAAAGGTCCCGAGTTCGAGTCTCGGTCCAGCACACAGTTTTAATCTGCCAGAAAGTTTCAGGAACTACGGTGACTTATTTTTTGAACAATTTTTGCTCCCAAACCTCACCACTTACATTGAAGTATGTACAGTCCATGTCCTGAAAATTCAAAAGGAGCAATGAGTTCCTTCAAAGGATGTAATTTACAGAAAGGGATGAAACGAATAATATGGAAACCAACAATTCTCACCGTCTTTTACGAGAGCTCGATTTTCTTCTACTACTGCTAGTTTCATTTGTATCATCAGGTGTTTTACTGACTGGTGGATCTGATATTTCACATTCCTTTTGTTCCACACTATCTTGCGGTTCGCCTTGTACTTTGTCCTCCACCTGCCTATTTCTTGGCTCGGCTTCCTTTTTTCGAGGATCTGTAGTCTCAGTGCTCGTTTGCTTTATGACTTCCACTGTCTTCTTCAGAACACTGAAATTGCAAATATATGCAAGATAACATACAAATTAAGTGGTTTTTCCAGAAGACCACAGTATATAGTGAGCTTACATCTAAGATAGAATAAGTGTCACTTTTGGTTAATGATCACTGAATAGCTGGAAACTAGCAATTTGTCTCGGTATCGCACAGATAGCACTAAGTACCTATAGTCAGAGGACTTGTCTGACATATCAGTAATAGAATACACACACAAACTTTCCTCATCAATCAGTTTATCTATTAGTGAAAATCCTATTAAAATTCTTGCCTGTTGCTCTTGAGCTTTGTCTTTACATACAGACAAAAACACATAATGTTGGCTTTAATTCATCCTAATTAGCCAGCTGCACAAAATATTTAGGAATTACACACCACATATTGCATTGTGACAGTTTATCTGTTAGTGGAAACTGTATTAAATTCCCTATAGCAGTACATGAAATTAGATTTCGCATAACAGACAGAAAAATGTGGCAGTGGTTTTCAATTTAGTTATGTGTACGCACATGAAACTGCAGCTCTATTTTTGCTAGAAGATTAGAAATACAAATTTAAAAGGTTGTCATGCTATGTGCCTGAAGACAAAGCCTTAGTGTGCTGAAACTGACTGACTGACTGAGAAAACAAAATGGAGTGATGGGAGAGCTTTTTGTATGGATTGTTTGCTTTTGCAAAAGCTTCAACTCTATTTTTTCAGAATGACCTTTCCTTGCTTTCTTCCTTTCGTTGTATTTAAGCTTCCAACAAATGACTGCTTATGTTGAGAAGCAGTAGCATTTTCCCACCACTGAACAGAATGCTTCTCCAATTTAAGGTGTTTGTTAACATTATTTTTCTTTTCACCCCAATTCGATAATTACAAAATCAGCAGATTATTGATTTCAACCTTTTGTGGCCATTCACATTTGTCCAACCCATACTTTACAACACTAAGAATATAGCCACCAGAGTATTTTGTGTAGAAGTAGAACCAAAGATAGATCTATTCGCACATTAAGGAAGGACTTTCAACAAGGTCAAAAGATGTTGACAGGTTGTGTTTTCTTGTCGTTATAATGCAGAATGAGGACACTACAAATTAGCAGTCAGTTGCTATGGTAAATAAACGAGAATTATGACCAGCCAAGGAGAAAGTAATAGGGATCATCAATCCCTCAGGCACTGTGTGTGTTGTGTTCAAACTCCTTGAGGACCAGGATTAGTCTTTTCACTCACTTGAAATTAAGAAAGGAAAGCACCCAGTACTGGCTACTGCGAAGTTGCTTGTATAGATTAGCAGAGTACAGTGGACCTCGCCACACTCACTGCACCACTGTGAGAAGTAATTTATGTAACAACAAGTTAGTTTCTTCGACTTTTTAGTTAAGTGCTCATTAGTGACAAATACACTGAAGATCCAAACAAACTGGTACACATGCCTAATATCGTATAAGGCCCCCGCGAGCACGTAGCAGTGCTGCAACACAACATGGCATGGACTCGACTAATGTTTGAAGTAGTGCTGGAGGGAATTAACACCACAAATCATGCAAGTCTCTCCATAAATCAATAAGAGTATGAATCTCTTCTGAACAGCACATTGTGAGGCACCCCAGATATGCTCAATAATGTTCATGTCTGGGGAGTTTAGTGGCCAGCGGAAACGTTTAAACTCAGAGGAGTGTTCCTGGAGTGACTCTGTAGCAATTCTATCCTGCTGGAATTGCCCAAGACCATCAGAATGCAGAATGGACACGAATGGATGCAGGTGAACAGACAGGATGCTTTCGTATGTGTCACCTGTGACAGTTGTATCTAGACGTATCAGGGGTCCCATATCAACCCAACTGCACACACCCCACACCATTACAGAGCCTCCACCAGCTTGAACAGTCCCCTGCTGACATGCGAGGTTCGCGGATTCAGGAAGCTGTCTCTGTACCCACACAAGTCCATCTGCTCAATACAATCTGAAACAAGACTCATCCGACCAGGCAACATGTTTCAAGTCATCAACAGTCCAATGTCGGTACTGACCGGCCCAGGTAAGGCATAAAGCTTTATGTCATGCAGTCATCAAGGGTATACAAGTGGTCCTTCAGTTCCGAAACCCTATACTGATGATGTTTTCTTGAATGGTTCACACGCTGACACTTGTTGGAGGTCAATCATTGAAATCTGCAGCAGTCTGTGGAAGGATTGAATGATTCTCTTGAGTCATCAGTGGTCCCATTCTTCCAGGACCTTTTTCCGGTTGCAGCGATGTCGATGATTTGATGTTTTACCGGATTCCTGATATTCATGGTACACCTGAGAATGGTCGTGTGGGAAAATCCCCACTTCATCACTACATTGGTATTGCTGTGTCCAATCGTCAGCTATAACAACATGTTCAAACTCACTTAAATCTTGATAACCTGCCAATGTAGCAGCAGTAACTCATCTATCAACTGCACTAGACACTTGTTGTCTTATATAGTCGCTGCTGACCACAGCACCGTATCCTGTGTGTTTACATTTCTCTACATTTCAATACTCATGCCTATACCAGTTTCTTTGGCACTTCATTGTAATTTGACAAAGGAGTATAGTTGACAATATTTAATGTTCTAACACAAAATTGTGTGAACTAATTTATGTAACAAAAAGTTAGTTTTTTGTACTTGCTAATCAAGTGCTGATTATTGCCAAGTAATTAGGCAAAGCAATATATTTAACAATACTTCATCATCAGACAATTTTGTATAAGAAGTAATTTATGTAACAATACGTCAATGTAGCAAACACCATAACTGCATTAACAAGCCAGTTATTATTGTACAACAGTCAATTTAAATACTAAAACTATTCATTTCGAAAAAGTCTTCCTTTTGCAAAACAGCTTAATAGCAGTAGCATCACAGTGAAAAATGCAGTTCAGCTGCTATGTAACTGATAGCGTAAACTAGTAATTAATTCCGTGAAGTGCTTTTGTCCATGACTGAAATTTTTCTGAGTGATCACTGTGTATTGATAATGAATGCAAGACAGTGTCTTTGCAACTGTCCACAATTGACAACTTGCTACAATAGCAATGTGATTTAATTTGAAAGTCAAGAGTACTAACTGATTTTGCTCACATTCAGTGAGGTGTCGATCGTTCATTTACACTAATTTCCAAAAAGAATCAGAATTAATTCACCAAAATTTCCCTAGCTAAATTCATATTATTTTCCATTTTTTTTTATTTCTCTCAATCGTTGTGGTGCAAAGTAAGCTGCACAATAGCAATCAAGTTATGACAGCAGACGACTTCTTCCAGGTAATTCTTTCACTTTGGACTTGATGCCGTATCCCAAACTAAAATCGAACCATTATCAACAGCCCCCAGGGGCTCAGCATTCATTTGCTGGGTACGGGCTTGCCGACCCCGTTCCTGAGCTGGGGACTGGTAAGCGCTGCCAGCCCCCTGTCACCGTAAGCTCTGGGCATACTTCAACGACCACGGTGCGGCGCGGCGGTGGAATGTTGTGTGTCTCAGGGTGTTGGGATCTTGGCTTGTCCGCCCGGATCGCGAGGATGGAGAAACCTCTATAAACAACCCCTCAATCTCAAGGTGTGCTGCGTGCTGATGAGATGCATGGCTGTTGAGGTGGAACAGTCAATAACGGGCAACCTCTGGGGAACCTGCCGCACCTCAGTTGTGTAAGGCTTACATAGGCACGCGGGGCTCTGTCTAGGTGGGCTTCTAGTTCCCTAGCTGCTCGTGGGACCGAGATGGATCCTTCGAAATCCTCTTTTCCTCCTCCCAGTGGAAAGGGTGGGCTGCTGGAAGGTTCTAACACCCAGTCTCTGAAGAGGGCTCGTGCAGTCAGCCCCCTGACTGCAGCACATCTTTGACAAGTGAAGTCTTTAGTAACAGAATGCATTCTGGTACTCAGAATGTGTTTCTCATTGTGAAACGGAAGGACGGTAGTTTAGAGAAGGTTTCGCCCCTCTATATACAGAAGGGTCTGGAGGGCATCTGTGGCTCCTTAAAATCAGTGAAGCGTTTGCGTAATGGGACCTTGCTCGTGGAAACTTCCACTTCCCAGCAAGCCACGAACCTGCAAGCTGTTAAATGCCTTGGGGAGTATGCCATAGACACTGAACTGCACAGCACCTTGAATTATAGCAAAGGCGTTGTGACATGCCAGGATCTAGTCGACATTCCCAAAGACGAACTGCAACGTGAGTGGGCTCCGGAAGGTATCGTTGATGTTCAACATATCATGAAGAGGGTTGATGGCAATCTTGTGCAATCCAATTCTTATATTCTGAACTTCAGTAGCACGACACTTCCAGAACATATTAAAGCTGGCTTCCTTCGCCTTAGTGTGCGCCCTTATTTCCCGTCACCAATGCGCTCTTTTAAATGCCAGCATTTTGGGCATACCAACTGAGGGTGTAAAGGTGAAGCGACTTGTGGCAACTGTGGTAAGGCTGCTCATGAAGGAGTTGGCTGCTCGTCTCCAGCCAGATGTATTAATTGCTCTGGAAACCACCCTGTTTGGAGTAGGGACTGCCGAATATTTTTAGAGGAACGAAAAGTCCAGGAAATAAAAAGAAACAAGCGTATCCCCTACGGTGAGACCAAGAAGATCTATAAGTCGATGCAACCTCCCACATTTGCTACATCTTTCGCATCCCTGGTTCAGAAGCCTACTCCAAAAGTCGATGCCTCAACACAGGTGGTGAGTGTTGGCACTAACACCTGCAGCTGGCAGTGCACTTGCAACGCAGCCAGTGTTTCAGAGCCGGTAACCCCTACTCAAATGGCAGACAAGGGTACAGTGGCGAACTTGGGCCAGCCCCTATCGCCTCCAACAGCTGAGACTGTTCCCAAGCCCAGTGCACCAATTACCACTCCCACATCAGCTCCCCCAAAGCCCACCAAACCACAGAAAGCTCCTGTACAGCAGCAACACCGGGTCAGATCCCTTAGTAAGCCATCTGACCAAGCAACTGTTGTTTTTACGTGAGGCTTCATCTGACTCTTCCCCAGAGTTAATGGAATACAACATATGTGTGGGGCAATCATCTCGCCCCACACCTGCCCCTCCACCTGCTGCGGTCTCCCCGCCCCGTCGGAGAGGCAGGATGAAGGTGCTACCCCCAACATAGATGGCTCCCATACTTCAGTGGAACTTGCAAGGGTTCAGGATGCATGTGGAGGAACTTCGTCTTCTCTCTCAGGGTAGACCATTGTGTCTCTGTCTCCAGGAGACTTATTTCCATCCCTCATACTCCCATGAGCTGCGAGGCTATACACTCTACAAAAAGGATGACCTGCGTGGAGAGAGAGCTAGAGGAGGTGTGGGTATTTTCATCAGGATGGACTACCACTCCTCGCCTCTCTCGCTTATGACTACTTTACAGGCTGTCGCTGTGTCTGTGCAAGTACGTCACCTATTGACTGACTGTTCACTTTACTTGCCCCCACATGACGCACTTGATGAAGTGGCCCTCACCAACCTTCTTACACAGCTCCCCCAACCATTCATTATTTGTGGAGATTTTAATGCCCACAATGTGCTTTGGGGCTCTGCAATTACCTGCCCTAGGGTTAGAGCAATTGAGAGGCTTCTCCTGTCGTCCTGTGCCTACTTGCTCAATGGAGGACAGAGTACTCATTTCTGCACAGCGACTGGGTCGTTCTCGGCCATTGATCTCTCGCTTTGCTCTCCAGCACTTGCCGCCAGTGCTCACTGGGAAGTGGTCGCTGACTTGCATGGCAGTGATCATTTCCCCATCTGGATTCACCTGCCAGATGGCGTGGGCCCCGAAAGGAGACCACCACGATGGGTGCTCAGTGGAGCTGACTGGACACTTTATAGCCAGTTGGCCCAATTCGAACACTGTGCGACTGTTGAGGTGTGGGTGGATCATATTACCGAAACGGTCCACCACGCCGCTGCAGCATCCATTCCACAGTCCAGGGGTCCCGGAAGAGGCCACCTGTGCCTTGGTGGAGTGCCAAATGCCGCTCTGCAATCAGGACCAGGCGTGCAACTCTGCATCAGTTCAAGTCTCAGCCGACTGCTGAGAATCTTGCAGTATTTCGGGTAGCGAGGGCAAGGTGTCGCCGCATTATTCGTGAGAGCAAGAAGAGGTCATGGCAACAGTTCCTGAACACCATTAATCATTCCACCAAAAGTTCCATTGTGTGGGAGACCATCAGCAGAATTTCTGGCAGAGGAGGGAGGTGCCCCATAGCTGCTGTAATGAATAATGGCACTCTCCACACGGATCCGCGAGACATTGCCCAGACTATGGCAGCGTATTTTGCCACAGTTACTCAACAACCAGTCAGGATCCAGGTTTCCAGGGCCATAGGGCCATTGCTGAGAGATGTAGTCTGGACTTCCAGTCTACCTATCATGAAGTTTACAACTGCCCATTTTCTACGTGGGAGCTGGATTCTGCATTGTCTCGAGCTCGTGACACATCCCCTGGTCATGACAGGATCCATTACAGTATGCTATGGCACCTCACAATGCGCAACAAAGAAATCCTCCTCACACTTTTTGATGCAATTTGGGTGTCGGGTCACTTTCCTGACGCGTGGCGTGAGGCAGTTTTAATCCTTTTTTTAAAAACTGGGAAAGACCGCACGAGCCCAAGTAGCTAATGTAGTGTTGCCCTCACTAGTTGCATAGGGAAGACCTTGGAACGGATGGTCAACCGCCACCTTGTCTGGATGTTAGAATCCCGGCAACTCCTTAGTCGCTTTCAGTGTGGGTTCAGGAGGTTTCGTTCCACCTTCGATAACCTTGCCCTCCTGGAGGCGGCTACACAACAAGCTTTCCTACGCCGTCATCACCTTCTAGGTGTATTTTTCGACATTGAGAAGGCCTACGATATCACTTGGAGGCGTCTCATCCTGGAGCAACTTCACGAATGGGGTTTTCGTGGTTGTCTTCCTCTTTTTATTCAGTCTTTCCTCTAGCCACGATATTTTAGATACCGAATTGGTGACGTCCTGTCTGATCGCTTTGAGCAGGAGAACGGTACCAGGTCAGGAGGGTAGTTACGGGATGCAACCTGGTACAGAAGCAAATAACCAGAGCCACTTCCTCATCCCCTCAAACCCACAACCTCTCACAGAAGAACCCCAAAAGTATCCCACTTGTGACAGGATACTTCCCGGGACTGAATCAGACTCTGAATGTGGCTCTCCAGCACGGATACGACTTCCTAAAATCCTGCCCCGAAATGAGATCCATCCTTCATGAAATCCTCCCCACTCCACCAAGAGTGTCTTTCCGCCGTCCACCTAACCTTCGTAACCTCTTGGTTCATCCCTATGAAATCCCCAAACCACCTTCCCTACCCTCTGGCTCCTACCCTTGTAACCGCCCCCGGTGTAAAACCTGTCCTATGCACCCTCCCACCACCACCTACTCCAGTCCTGTAACCCGGAAGGTGTACACGATCAAAGGAAGAGCCATGTGTGAAAGCATCCATGTGATTTACCAACTGACCTGCCTACACTGTGACGCTTTCCATGTGGGAATGACCAGCAACAAACTGTCCATTCGCATGAATGGACACAGGCAGACAGTGTTTGTTGGTAATGAAGATCACCCTGTGGCTAAACATGCCTTGGTGCACGGCCAGCACATCTTGGCACAGTGTTACACCGTCCGAGTTATCTGGATACTTCCCACCAACGCCAACCTATCCGAACTCCGGAGATGGGAACTCGCCCTTCAGTATATCCTCTCTTCTCGATATCCACCAGGCCTCAACCTCCGCTAATTTCAAGTTGCCGCCGCTCATACCTCACCTGTCTTTCAACAACATCTTTGCCTCTGTACTTCCGCCTCGACTGACATCTAAGCCCGAACTCTTTGCCTTTACAAATGTCTGCTTGTGTGTGTGTGTGTGTGTGTGTGTGTGTGTGTGTGTGTGTGCGCGCGCGCATGTGTGTGCACCAGTCCTTTTTTCCCCCTAGGGTGGGTCTTTCCGCTCCTGGGATTGGAATGACTCCTTACCCTCTCCCTTAAAACCCACATCCTTTCATCTTTCCCTCTCCTTCCTGAAGAAGCAACCATCGGTTGCAAAAGCTAGTAATTCTGTGTGTGTGTTTTGTTCATTGTGCCTGTCTGCCGGCGCTTTCCTGCTTGGTAAGTCTTGGAATCTTTGTTTTTAATATATTTTTCCCATGTGGAAGTTTCTTTCTTCCACATGGGAAAAATATATTAAAAACAAAGATTCCAAGACTTACCAAGTGGGAAAGTGCCGGTAGATAGGCACAATAAATAAAACACACACACAGAATTCCGAGCTTTCGCAACCGGCGGCTGCTTCGTCAGGAAAGAGGGAAGGAAAAGGAAAGATGAAAGGATGTGGGTTTTAAGGGAGAGGGTAAGGAGTCATTCCAATCCCGGGAGCGGAAAGACTTACCTTAGGGGGAAAAAAGGATAGGTATATACTCGTGCACACACACATATCCATCCATACATCTGTATATGTATGGATGGGTGTGTGTGTGTGTGTGTGTGTGTGTGTGTGTGTGTGTGTGTGTGTGTGTGTGTGTGTGTGTGTGCGCGCCCGCGAGTATATACCTATCCTTTTTCCCCCTAAGGTAAGTCTTTCCGCTCCCAGGATTGGAATGACTCCTTACACTCTCCCTTAAAACCCACATCCTTTCATCTTTCCTGACGAAGCAGCCGCCGGTTGCGAAAGCTCGAAATTCTGTGTGTGTGTGTGTGTGTGTGTTTTATTTATTGTGCCTATCTACCGGCACTTTCCCGCTTGGTAAGTCTTGGAATATTTGTTTTATATACACACCTTGGGGGGGGGGGGGGGGGGGGGGGGGGAAGGATAGATATATACTAACACACACATATCCATCTATATATATAAAATAGAAAGAAACTTACATATGGAAAAAATATATTAAAAACAAAGATTCCAAGACTTACCAAGCGGGAAAATGCCGGTAGACAGGCACAATAAACTAACACACAAACACACACACAAAATTTCTAGCTTTCGCAACCAATGGTTGCTTCTTCAGGAAAGAGGGAAGGTGAGAGAAAGACGAAAGGTTGTGGGTTTTAAGGGAGAGGGTAAGGAGTCATTCCAATCCCGGGAGCGGAAAGACTTACCTTAGGGGGGAAAAGGATAGGTATATACTCACACGCACACGCACGCGCGCGCGCGCGCGCCCACACGCACACACATCCATCCATACATATACAGACACAAGCAGATATACACACACACACACACACACACACACACACACACCACACACACACACACACACAATGAAAACATCATAGCAAACTAGATACATACCAGTCGGTTGTACACAACTGCAGGATTACCATAACTGATAATGAGTATTTTGAAGTCAAACCTCATAACCTTTATTATTAAGCAGAGACTTACACTACGTTACCTTGAATTTATATTCTGAAAATTCAAAATATGCAACGAGTGCCTTACAAAGATGTAAACTACAGAATGCTTCCTAACAAATAATATGGCAACCAATATTTCTCACCGTCTTTTATGAGTACTCGATTTTCTTTCATTACTGCTGGTTCTATTTGCTTCTCCAAGTGTTTTATTGCCTGGAGCCTTTGGTGTTTCACATTCATCTGGAGACTCAACTTCTTCCTCTTCCATTTGTATATTTGTTGGTTCAGCAGCCTGCTCAACTTCCTTTTGTGAATTTGTCATCTCCTTTTCCTTCAGAACTTCCACTGTCTCCTCAAAAACTCTGCATTTTAAAAATACATGAGATAACTTAAATACTACATTGTTTTGGAAGAGGAGAATACAGCGTTATGTGTGTTTGCAAATAAGAAATAAGATGTGACACTTAGGTAACAATCACTGATAGAGTTTGAAATTCCCTTATTGATTGACATATAAGATGCACTAAGCTCAATGTCGTCTCATAGCTGAAGTTTGTAGTGCCAAAGAAGTAAATAGCCATCAACGTTAGTCTGTTTCATCTAATCCTATAAACCTCCAAGTCAAGTGTCTTCTCAAACATCTTGGTTAAACAATGTCAAAATAGCTATGAATCCAGTGCAAAGAAATCTGTGTCAACCATGTTCAATGTTACTAAAAGAAGGTAACAAACAAAATGTGAACCAACAGAACTGTTATTCCATCAGCAGAACTCTTGAGCTGCTCATTCTGAAAGAGTAGGTGTCAATGATAGTAGTGTCCTCGTTCCCAACCCTCCCTCTCTCTCTCTGTGGGAAAAAATTTTAATGACGTCGGGGTTATATTTTTGCAAACAACAAAAGAAAATTTTAAATTGAAGCTGATGTATTTCAAACACTATTAGTGAATTGTATGAAAACAGAACATTGATAGTTGTGTCAAAGATAGCATTACAATATGAATCTCATAAGCATATTAGATAACAAATACTTATTTGCAGCAAAAATTTGGAATTTAACAATTACTGACTATACTGACTTATTGTATAGAAGAATTTTGCTCCCAAACCTCATAACTTACACTGAAACTTCCCTCATCAATCAGTTTACCTATTAGTGAAAAATACTATTAAAATACTCACTGTTGCTCTTGAGCTTTGTCTTTATGTACAGACAAAAACACACAACGTTGGCTTTAATTCATCCTAATTAGCCAACCTGCACGAAATATTTATGGCTAAAAAATGGCTCTGAGCACTATGGGACTTAACATCTGAGGTCATCAGTCACCTAGAACTTAGAACTACTTAAGCCTAACTAACCTAAGGACATCACACAGATCCATGCCCCAGGCAGGATTCGAACCTGCGACCGTAGAAAAATTTATGAATTACATACCAGAGACTACCTGGTGACAGGTTATTAGTGAAAACTGTTCCAAAATCCCTACAGTAGTTCCTGAAATTAGTTTTCACATAACACGCAGAAAAATGTGGCAGGAGATTGCGATATAGTTATGTGTATGCACCTGAAACTATAGAATTTAAAAAGTTATCATGCTATGTGCCTGAAGACAAAGCCTCAGTTTGCTGAAACTGACTGTCTAAGAAAACAAAAGGGAGTGCTGGGGGAGTCTTTTGTCTGGATTGTTTGCTTTTGCAAAAGCTTCAACACTTATTTTTTCAGAATGGTTTCCTTGCTTTCTTCTTTTCGCTGTATTTAAGCTTCCAACAAATGAATGCTTATGTTGAGAAGCAGTAGCGTTTTCCCACCACTGAACAGAATGCTTCTCCAATTTATTTTTCTTTTCACCCCAATTTCATAATCACAAAATCAGCAGATTATTGATTTCAACCTTTTGTGGCCATTCACATTTGTCTGGCCCATACTTTACAGTGCTACATATATAACCATCAAAGTACTTCATGTAGAAGTACAACAAAATATAGTTCTACTCACGCATTAAGAGAAGACTTTTGGCAAGGTCAAAACATGTTGACAGGTTGTGTTTTCTTGTTGCTGTAATGCAGAATGTGGGCACTATGAACTGGCAGTCAGTTGCTATCATAAACAAAAAAGAATTATGACCATCAGAGGAGAAATTGATAGGAACACAATCCCCTCTGGCACTGTGAGTGTTCTAATCAAACTCCTTGTAGGTCAGGATTAGTCATTTCACTCATTTCAAAATAAGAAAGGAAAGTATCCAGTACTGGATACTGCAAAGTTGCTTGTATAGATTTCCAGATTTTTAAAAGAGGTAGTTCAAGCCTGAACTCTACTGGTATCTGATGCAACCACAGTTCAAACCCCCACCACCTCAAACTGGCATGTTAAAGAATCTGCAATCACTGTTTAGCTAGCACACAAATGTACGTGTTCCTCTATTCTAAAAATGATAGCTCCCATGGCTGATTACTACACTGCATTACACGGTGTGTACAGAGATCATTTAACCACCCTTATTAAAGGGGCAACAGAGCATCGAGTGCACTGACATGCTGTTGCATTTGTGCAGTTTCAGTTTTGCATACACATTCTTAAGCATATTATCTTTGCAAATTGGGCTTTCCCAGATGATATTAAATACCACTAACCAACAAGTCATTACAGTTTCGATATTTTTATGCAAAAAATAGTTCACTGGATACAAATAACTATGAAATAACATTTCTTACAAAAATTTTGTGTTTTTGAATTTTGAATCAGAATTCACAGTTATTGCAAGGTGAGAATTTTTAGGTCTTATGTAATACATATTATAGATCCTCTTATTTAGTATCATGTAAGATGTAAAAAACGAAATATTGTATGCTACCTGAAACTGGTAGTGATTAAAGAAATTAATAAACATTGTCAGTTATTTCTACAGGCTTAGCGATCCCCAACAGCCACCTAGATGAGTAAAGTCTTCAACTTTTTGGTGTAACAAAGTGATAATGGTGAAATTGGCTCTGACCTGCTGGTGTGTGTGTGTGTGTGTGTGTGTGTGTGTGTGTGTGTGTAAAATGTTTGGTATCATTAAAAATGTACAATAATCAAACAAAATGTGAAGCAACACATCTGTTACATTATCTTTGGCAATACCATTGGGTTGCTTCTCCTATAAGAAAAGATGGTTATGTAAGTCGTAGTCCTCCCCCCATGCCCACCCCCAACCAAGAAGTGCAATTATCACCACTAATAACGAATAGGTTGTGATGAGTATTTTGCTCCCAAAGTTTAAAACATTTAATATACAGCAGAAACTCACACCGTATTAATTTGAATGCATTTTCAGAATATTCAAAATATGCAACAATTGCCTTCCAAGGATGTGAACTACAGAACGCTTTCAAATGAATACTGACTGAGACTGACATTTCTTACCGTCTTTTTCTGTTTTTCAATTTTCTTCCAACACTGCCGGTTTTATTTTCATCTTCAGGACTTTGATTATTGTTTATATTGACTGGTGGCTCTGGTGTTTCAAATTCTTTTTGTTTTGTACTATCTGTAGGCTCAACTTCTTCTTCCTCTTCCATTCGTATACTGGTTGGCTCAGCATCCTGCTCAACTTGCTTCCGTGCATTTGTCATCTCCTTGTGAGTTTCCTTCGTAACTTCCACTGTCTTCTCAAAAACACTGCAATTTTGAAAACACACAAAGTAACACAATTACTAAGCTGTTCTGCTAGAAGAGAATGAATGCTTTAGTGGTTTACACCTAAGAATGAATAAGAGAGACTCTTAGTTTGTGATCACTGAAATGGTTTGGAAGTCTCTTATTTATTCACACTTAAGATGCACTGAACACAATGCTGTCAGGTAGATGTAGTTGATAGCAGCCAAAGAAGCCAGTAGGCATCAAGAACAGTCTATTACAATTTACCTACTCCCATCAACCACCTTTTCAAATGTCTTCTTAGAGTTCTCAGTTTATCAGCGTCACAATGGCTTTGAACCCAATGTAAAGGAAACTGTGTAAGCCATTGTTTGTGTCACAAGAAAGGGAAGATAACAAACAAAATGAGAACCAAAGGAATAGCTTGAGTTCCTCCTCCTGCCAGAAAAGGTGACTGTAAGAATAGTGTTATCTTTCTTTGCGCACATGAAAGAAATGGCTTTAAATCATGATACAAGTTTTGCAGCCTAACTAAGAAAACCATGAACGTAAGCTAATGTATACTCTACTGTTGATTTGTATGAAAACAGGGCATCAAGTTGATTCAAAGATACAACTACAATATGAATCTAATATCACGCCATATAACAAACAGAACTGACTGATAGAACTCAAATTTGGAATCCAACCAGTGCTGATGATTATAAGTAGGTTTTGATCCCAAACCCAATAGTATTTATTGAGTAGAACCATACATATACATACTTACAACTCATTTTATGACCATTCAAAATTAGCAATGACTTCCTTCAAAGGATTCAAGGTACAGAATGCTTCAAAACGAATAATATAGTAACCAACAATTCTCACCGTCTTTTACGAGCACTCAATTTTCTGCCACTACTGCTAGTTTCATTTGCATCTTCTGGTGTTTTGTTGACTGATGAAGCTGATGTTTCACATTCACTTTGTTTTGCATTATCTAGTAGCTTAACTTTTTGTTCATCTTCCATTTGTATGTTTCTTGGTTTAGCTTTCTTTTGTGGATTTGTAACCTCACTGCTAGTCAACTTTACAACGTCCACCAACTTCTTCAAACCACTGAAATTTTTAAAATATGCAAGACAGCATAAAAACAAAGCTATTTTCTAGAAGGGACTACAATATTTAGACAGTTTATACCTAAGCAAGAACAAGTGTCACTTTTGGTTAATGATCACTGAAATAGTTACAAACTAGCAACTGGTCCCAGTTCACCTAGGCAGCACCAAGTATCTACAATCTGAGGACTTGGCTGGCGTATCGGTAATATAATACACACATCAAATTTTCTCATCAATCAGTCTATCTATTAGTGAAAATCCTATCAAAATCCCTTCAGTTGTTTCTGAGATTTGCCTTTATATACAGACACGAAACACAGTGATGGCATTAATTCATCGTACTTCAGCCAATTTCTAAAAAAAAAATATTTATAAATTATATACTGCAGCCTTCCTCATGAATATTTACGTATTAGTAATCTGTCAAAATCCCTAAAGTAGTTCCTAAGATTAGCCTTCACATAGACAGAAAAATGTGGCAAGGGACTTTAATTTAGTTATATGTCTACATCCTCTTATTCATTAACATGTAAGATGTACTGAACACAATGTTGTCTGCTAGTTTACATTTGCAGTGACTAAAGAAATTAACAGCCATCAATATCAATTATTTACATAGATTTAGTGACTCCCAACAACCATCTAACCAAGTAATTTCTTAGGCTTGTTGGTGTAAGGAATTGGTAACAGCTTTGACACCTATGTAAAGAAAAGTGTGTAATATGTTTCTGTATCATGACAACAGTACAACAGTCAAACAAAATCTGAAGCAACACATATCACACCATTAGCAGGATCCTTGGGTTGTTCCTCCTATTGGAATAAATGGCTATGAATATAGTAGTCCCCCCTCTTCACTCTCGCTCTATGTAAAACAAGTGTTTACCACCAAGGTGGGAGTTTTGCAATGTAGTGCCAAATTTGTAAATGGATAGTTATGTAAACACTAATAGCCTTCTATGAAAATGAAACAAACTTAACATGTTTGGATGACCCAAAGATACAACCTCACAACAAACTAAATAAATGTTTGTTGGTCATTCGCAATTGTAGAATGACCACCATTGGTAATGAGTAGGTTGTGAAGAGTATTTCTCTCACAAACCCCATAATGATCATTGTAAAGTAGAAACTTACCCTGTATTACTTTGAAATCATTTTCTTAAAAATTCAAAAGATACAATGATTGCCTTCGAAGAATGTATACTTCAGAATGTTTCCAAAAGAATATTATGAGGACTAACAGTTCTCACCGTCTTTTAGCAGTCCTCAATTTTCTTCCCCTACTGCTGGTTTTATTTACATCTACAGGACTTTGATTGTTGTTTTTATGGACTGGATTGTCTGGTCTTGCCCTCTTTTTTTGTTTTACTCTCTCTGGCTGTTCAACATCCTGTTCTTCCATTTGGAGATCTGTTGGCTCAGCATCTTGTTCAGCTTCCTTTTGTGGATTTGTCAGCTCAGTACGAGCTTCCTTTAGGACATCCATCATCTTTTCCAAAATCCTGTAATTTTGAAAATATGCAATACAATATAAACACTAAGATCATTTGGTAGAAGAGAACACTGTCTGCAGAGTTTTTTCACCCTGGAAAGAAAAAGAGATTGTCATAGTTTTGATCATTAATAAGTTTGAAATCCAGTTAATGATAATTGAAATAACATGTTAGGTGCACTAAAAGGCGATGTTGTCTTTTAGCTGAAATGGGTTGTGCTTTGGAACAACGTATTTTTTCAGTACTCTTTAAACCACTCTATATAAGAAAAATATTTTAAAAACCAGAGATTTAGTTTTATCAAAGACGTCAAACTTCTTGAGAATTTTGTAGAACTGCTAATCTACGTTGTTTTTAACAAGCAAACGTGTAACTTCACTTGTCTGATAAATGTTCCTGTACCGTTTTTCTTGTGGAGCGTGAAGAGATTGATTGTAAGTCTTATGCACTCCAGTCTGGTGGCAATAATTACTCTATTCCTTATAATTAATTCTGTGTAATTGCTATACAACCAATTACTTTCCTTGCCTCCACTGTCATGAATAGAATTTTCATTGTATTCGTATGATATTCACAGGCCCTTGGTGTGAAATCAGAAGTGGACTGTTCGATGATAAAACGACACAACACTTTTTGTGTTCTGTGGTTAACTCTTCATTAATCAACACAGAACCCTTTCCCTTCAAAGATTAATATGCCTATCATTTTCTTTATCTTCCATTATCTTCAGTAAGATTGTTTTCAACTGATCAGTCACATGTCATCGTACAATGATGTAACCAAACATGTTCATTGGTCTGATGTGCATCCATATTTTTCTTACTGATGGTGGTAATTTAAATGTCTATAATTTTCATTTTTCAGAATTATCAACCAATTTGCACCTCATGGCCCTTTCATAAAAAGTTTTTTTTCCCACAATCATTGGGATGTACTTTCTTTCTGTGATAACTAACTTATACAAAGTAATATTTTTATTCACTATTTGTATTGTCACTTATCAAGAAACTTCTCACTGAAATATCTCAATAGCCAAGAAATGCACACTTCATCTCGTACCCAGTGCCCCCCCCCCTCCCACCCAAAAAAAAAAAATAAAAAAAATAGTTACCTCCAACAAAAATTGTGTGGTTTCTCTGTTGCACGTTCAATGACCAACATTGGAGAGGAATAACAAATGAATATTTAGAGGAAACAATGGAAAATCCACTTTAATATTTAGATGACATTCATCAAGAACAACGATAAAAAGAAATAAGAATAACATAATTCTATTGCTGGCATTTGCATCTCACGATTTTTTCGCTTGTATTTGCACGTTATGATTTTTCGAACATTGCAATGAATGGTCCATGATCCATATTTGGTCACTACAAGTTTTAATTTGCAAAAGATTTCAAACAGAAAATTTCACCATTTTAAAAACAGACAGAAGATGCTGTTCTGTTGTTTTATATTGTGGCATCCATCTTGTCATTTTGCATATTAAGTTAACTCTGCTGCAAGTAATTTAGTTGACTTAATAATAAGCATTCTTGTTGTGTGGTATGACTAAATTTGGGAAGTTAGTGAAGATGTATACCATGAATGATGTAGACACTGAACCTAAGGCTGATGGCGGTAGTGTTCTTGATCCGACAATGCAGGACGTGAATTCCGCCACCTCTGAACACGAATTGGATGCACAATTTCAATCTGGTGAGGAAGTTCAGCTAGCTAGTAAAACTAATGATCCATTTACAGAGATGTTTGACAAATTAACCATTATGATGAACGCTAATTTTGACTGAGTAGCATGGGAGCTGGCCAGTCAAATTAATACTGCTCTTGGTCTTGTTGCTACAGAATGAATGTAACAGATTAAGATGGAGATATCCAATTTAAAACAAGCCAACAAAGAAATACTGGAAATGGCTACAAGCTAACAGATGACATCAGTGTATTAAAAACGGCTCAAGTTCTGTTAGAAACTAATGTCAAACAGCTGACTGAGCAATTTAATGATTTGGCCACTAAACAGCAATGCACAATTAATGAAACCCTGGCTGCACAAGGAACAAAGTTTTCAGAAGAGTTTAACAGATGGATAAACAAAAAAGATTTTCTGATTGCCGGAAAATTTGAGACAGATGTTCTTGCAGTGGTACAGTCTGTTAGTACAGAAGTCTCACTAGAACCAAGTACTTCAGGTGGAACTATCTGAGATCAGGGTAAACTGAAATTCAGTAAATTGCAAACAGCTGTTATGTGATGATTTATTAACAATCTGTTTCGCTGGGTTAAAGCAGCATCTACAGGTTGTTAGCAATGTCACATAGATACAGACGTGGAGACGCCCGCACCGTTCATTGTCACGTATTCAAACCGTATGAAGAGGGGAAGTAATCAACAAATAATAAGTGGCAGAGCATTGGGGTGAAGAGAACAGCAGTTGAGGCACCTGTATTTGATCATCACAAGAGTAAAGCATTGGAGGTAGTCAGCTGTATACAGCTGCAGCTGCAGCGAATATGACAGAGGATGAGGCACCTGTAGTTGGTTATTGCGACGTTAAAGCAGATGTCTCATCCCCAGCACTATTCGCACCAATGCTCTGCTATTTATTATTTGATGAGACTTCCTCTCTTTATGGGGTTTGATTATGTGACAGGTTGGGGGTGTCTCCTCTATTAATGTGGCACAACTAACAATCTGAAGATGCTGTTTTAACACAGTGAAACCATTATTCAAGTCCAATTTCACATGAATTTCAATGGCCATAGCTGCCATATTATAAAGTTGTATGTGTTGTTGTGGTCTTCAGTCCTGAGACTGGTTTGATGCAGCTCTCCATGCTACTCTATCCTGTGCAAGCTGCTTCATCTCCCAGTACCTACTGCAACCTACATCCTTCTGAATCTCTTGGTCTCTCTCTACGAATTTCACCCTCCACGCTGCCCTCCAATAGTAAATTGGTGATCCCTTGATGCCTCAGAACATGTCCTACCAACAGATCCCTTCTTCTAGTCAAGTTGTGCCACAAGCTTCTGTTCTCCCCAATCCTATTCAACACCACCTCATTAGTTATGTGATCTACCCATCTAATCTTCAGCATTCTTCTGTAGCACCACATTTCGAAAGCTTCTATTCAATTCTTGTCTAAACTATTTATCATCCATGTTTCACTTCCATACATGGCTACACTCCATACAAATACTTTCAGAAACGACTTTCTGACACTTAAATCTATACTCGATGTTAACGAATTTCTCTTCTTCAGAAACGCTTTCCTTCTCATTGCCAGTCTACATTTTATATCCTCTCTACTTCAACCATCATCAGTTATTTTGCTTCCCAAATAGCAAAACTCTTTTACTACTTTAAGTGTCTCATTTCCTAATCTAATACCCTCAGCATCACCCGACTTAATTCAGCTACATTCCATTATCCTCGTTTTGCTTTTGTTGATGTTCATCTTATGTCCTCCTTTCAAGACACTATCCATTCCGTTCAACTGCTCTTCCAAGTCCTTTGCTGTCTCTGACAGAATTACAATGTCATCGGCAAGTTTTTATTTCTTCTCCATGGATTTTAATACCTATTCCGAATTTTTCTTTTGTTTCCTTCACTGCTTGCTCAATATACAGATTGAATAACATCGGAGAGAGGCTACAACCCTGTCTCACTCCCTTCCCAACCACTTCTTCCCTTTCATGCCCCTCAATTCTTATAACTGCCATTTGGTTTCTATACAAATTGTAAATAGGCTTTCGCTCCCTATATTTTACCCCTGAAACCTTCAGAATTTGAAAGAGTATTCCAGTCAACATTGTCAAAAGCTTTCTCTAAGTCTACAAATGATATAAACGTAGGTTTGCCTTTCCTTAATCTATTTTCTAAGATAAGCCGTAGGGTCAGTATTGCCTCACATGTTCCAATATTTCTACAGAATCCAAAGTGATCTTCCCCGAGGTCGGCTTCTATCAGTTTTTCCATTCGTCTGTAAAGAATTTGTGTTAGTATTTTGCAGCCGTGACTTATTAAACTGATAGTTCGGTAATTTTCACATCTGTCAACACCTGCTTTCTTTGGTATTGGAATTATTATATTCTTCTTGAAGTCTGAGGGTATTTCGCCTGTCTCATACATCTTGCTCACCAGATGGTAGAGTTTTGTCAGGACTGGCTCTCCCAAGGCCGTCAGTAGTTCTAATGGAATGTTGTCTACTCCTGGGGCCTTGTTTCGACTCAGGTCTTTCAGTGCTCTGTCAAACTCTTCATGCCATTTCATCGCCATCTACATCCTCTTCCATTTCCATAATATTGTACTCAAGTACATCGCCCTTTTATAGACCCTCGATATACTCCTTCCACCTTTCTGCTTTCCCTTCTTTGCTTAGAACTGGGTTTCCACCTGAGCTCTTGATATTCACACAAGTGGTTCTCTTTTCTCCAAAGGTCTCTTTAATTTTCCTGAAGGCAGTATCTATCTTACCCCTAGCGAGATAAGCCTCTACATCCTTACACTTGTCCTCTAGCCATCCCTGCTTAGCCATTTTACACTTCCTGTCGATCTCATTTTTGAGACGTTTGTATTCCTTTTTGCCTGCTTCATTTACTGCATTTTTATATTTTCTCCTTTCATCAATTAAATTCAATATTTCTTCTGTTACCCAAGGATTTCTACTAGCCCTCGTCTTTTTACCTACTTGATCCTCTGCTGCCTTCACTACTTCATCCCTCAGGGCTACTCTTTCTTTGTCCATTGTATTTCTTTCCCCCATTTCTGTCAATTGTTCCCTTATGCTCTCCCTGAAACTCTGTACAACCTCTGGTTCTTTCAGTTTATCCAGGTCCAATCTCCTTAAATTCCTACCTTTTTGCAGTTTCTTCAGTTTCAATCTACAGTTCATAACCAATAGATTGTGGTCAGAGTCCACATCTGCCCTTGGAAATGTCTTACAATTTAATACCTGGTTCCTAGATCTCTGTCTTACCATTATATAATCTATCTGAAATCTGCCAGTATCTCCAGGCTTCTTCCATGTATACAACCTTCTTTTATGATTCTTGAACCAAGTGTTAGCAATGATTAAGTTGTGCTCTGTGCAAAATTCTACCAGGCGGATTCCTCTTTCATTTCTTACCCCCAATCCATATTCACCTACTATGTTTCCTTCTCTCCCTTTTCTTACTACCGAATTCCAGTCACCCATGACTAGTAAATTTTCGTCTCCCTTCACTATCTGAATAATTTCTTTTATTTCATCATACATTTCTTCAATTTCTTCGTCATCTGCAGAGCTAGTTGTATGTATCTGAGACCAATTAGGGGACATAAAGTGTCTATTAAGGCAAGGCCTTCCTGAGTGAAACTACCCAAGTCACTGACCTGCATCACAAACTTATAGCAAGGAAAGCCACAATGCGTGATCTGTCATAGAGTGTGTCATGATGATGTAGGGCAAGTTAGCCCGCACACCAAATATTAATCTGAAACGGTGAGGGCAGCACCTATTTTGATGGCAGTGCTTTTAGAAAAAAATCTATGGCTTTGTCAATTTCAAATCTCCTCTCTAGAGAAAATGTCACCCCATCCTGTGGCTCTTTAAAAGCTTTTAGAGGGGTCCTACCCAAGACCTGGAATGTGAAACATATTTCATTAAATTTCACAAAGATAATGATTTTATAAACAACAAAAAGCATTAACTCATTTCACTATGTAACTTTTCATCTAAACAACAAAAAGCATTACCTCATTCACAGAATTTCACTATGTAAGTTTTCATCTATCACATGATTGTGTGTGTATATGTACACCGCCAGTTTCTGCAAAACCCCGCACAGTGTAGAATTTCCCTTAACCCTCCCAAACTGTGTGGAGGCCACCTTTTTAAGAACTAACCTCTAAATTTTTGTGCCCAAAGTTAAATGGATAATGTGAAAATTATGGCCTTAGACTCTGTTGAAGAGGAGAATTGGCACAAAATTTCATTCTAACATTATGTGACTGCAGTAGTTTGTTGGTTATGATTTTGAGCTGTTTGCTAAATTCTTTGTGGATATATACTAAAAGTCTATAACTTAACATAAGTGAAGGGGTCAAACAGAAACACAGCTTAAATTCAGTACTAATGCTTTTTCATAAACACCTTTATAGGATCAAAATATAAGTAATCAAAAACCTATGACAATTACATCCATCCTAATTTGGACGAATATTATATGGAAAGCAGCACCTCTCTCACATCAGTTAAATTAAATCTTTTCCTCTTAATAATTTACTCTCTTCCAAAGTTCAACGATAACTGACAACTACATAATCTTGTAATTCCTGATTGGAACAGTGACTGGAAGTCAGTGACTAAAACCCAGAACTCCACACATTCATTACCAGTGGAAAAGGAGATGGGACAGATGATTGTCCTACATTCCACAAGTGGGAAATCAAACTGAAATATTCTGTTGCTGTGACTTATGCTTACCATAAGTACAGCTGTGCTGAGACATGCATTGCAGATGTGCTTGCCCCTTTGTGAAGAGTCATTAGCACCTTTGTGGGTCTCTAAGATGTGGCTGCAGCTACCGCACCACTACACCAAGTCAATTAGCACACCAAGGCATTCCAGTCTGAATTCAATGTGTGCACTCTTGTGTCCTACCCCAATCTGCTTCCCTTGCAACATTCACTCACGCTCTGCCTCTCCCCCTTCACCACAAAGGTAACAGTTGCCAATCACAAAACTGCTGTCCAATCACAAGGACTTCATCTGACAGAGAACTCCACAAAAATAGCGCACCTTCTTCAGCCTCCAATGACAAAATGCAACCCTCCTCTACTACCAAGAAGTATTCATTTCAGTCCTGTGATATGACATCACACATCTTTATAACACCTGAAAGTTCTCCCGCCAATGCTCATAGCCTCACAACAGGGTTCAAGAAATTCAGAGAGGATCACTACAAGGCTAGAGTTTGTTTCCCGTGGTCCTCGCTCTCTACAAGCAGCAGATACATATCTTCAAAATAAGTCAGAAAACACGGAGAAGCACCCCCAACTCCTGCACTTGGCATCATATTGCTCTCCTACTGGACATTAGCAACAAGCAGTCATGTGGGAGGACAATGACTGCCGCCCTTGTTGGTTCCGGGTTGACCTCACTTCCCAGAGAGATAAGACATGAGAACTTACATCCCTCACTAGAGTTTTTTTCTGACTCTTGTTCCCATGAGCTACGCCCAAATGGGGAAGGAGAGAACTTACAAGCCATATAGAGAAATTCATTTCTAAATTCTCGTCCAATGCTGAAATTATGTGAACGCTGTGCCAACACAAACATGCATGACGTAACACCACCTATCAAAATCAATTTCAAACAACAATTGTCACTGCAAATTTCCAACAAATTCTGTCTCACCCATGATTTAGGATTTCAGTTAAAACTGATATGGTATATCAGATTGAAAGTTATTATGACTGAATGATGTGACTGAAAGCATGAAGTGTAGGTTGTTTACACCATAACTTCCAGCATTCAAGGGGGCGATGAAACATTACATTTTTAAGTACCCTTTAAACCACTCTGTACAACAAAAACATACCGAAAACCAGAGATTAATTTTTGTCAAAGATGTCAAACTTCTTGTGAATTTTGTACAACTGCTACCCTGTGTTGTTCTGATGAGTGAATTTGTAACTTCATTGGCCCGATAAACACTCTTGTACCCTTTTTCTTGTGGGAACTCAAAGATACTGGATGTCAATTTGTGTACTCATGTTTTCTGACAACAATTAACTCATTCATTATACATAATTGTCATTACTGCAAAACCAATTAGCTTCCTTATTTCATTGTCATGAATATAATTTTCGTTGCATTTGTGTAACTTTCCTCGGCAGACAGAACCCCTCTGAGATTAAATATGCCAATCGTTTCATTATCTTACATAATTTTCCATGTACACTGATTGTCACACATCACTGAACAATGACACCACCCAATATGCTCACTGGCCTGATGTACCCCACATTTTTCTTACTACAGGGGGTATATTTAAATATCTATAATTTTTCAAAATTATCAACTTACCTGCACCTTACAGTGTTCTATAAAAGAAATTTTTTCCACCAACACTGAGATGTAAGCTTTTTTTAAAATACATCAGTATCCTTTTCTCTGACATTTATGTGCCTTTTTAACATATTGTCATGCAGTTTCACATATTTTTGTATATTTTACGTATATGGACATCTTTATGCATCTTTGCGCTTATCCAGTTCCTCTCACCACCATCAAAAACTATTTTGCCCATTTCTGCATCATTCCTATTTCCTTTGCACCATTCTTGCCACAATAGACCTTTCATCCATCTTTCTGCATCAATTCAGAAAAGTATCCCTTTTCCTGGCTAAAAACCAGTCAGCATCCTGTTTCTCAAATGCTGTCTAACCCATGGAACCCCCAACCATGCTAACAGTAAGGATTCTTTTCTCTGGATCCCACCCATCCTTTCATAATGACTTACACCTTTTCAGATTCCACCAATTCCTGGCTCCCACAAACCTGGTACTTCAAAAACATATTTCCATGGCACAGGGATCCCACAACCACCTCTGCTCCCTCTGTAAGATACTACTATTCTGCAGTCCCTGCCCCATACATCACATCTCTGAAATTGAATTCCTTGCTTTCAGACACCACCTCCATAAGTTATTCAACCTGCTAACATTCTAGTACTGCCTCAGGACACCACTATCCAATTCCTATTGTACCCACAGTGTTCCTGCTCATTCATCCCCCCCCCCCCCCCCTCCCACAGCTGATAAACCATGCCTAGCTGACCTTTTCAACTTGCCACATCCCAAAAACTCCCTACCAACTCTCCAGCAAATCCAGAGCCAAAACATTCCTGTAACACAGTTGTTAACCTTTCCATCAAAACCCTCAGCTCCACAGAAGTTTCAGTCCTGTCCAAAGGTCTCACCATTAGCCATACACCCAAATTTAATAATGTTAGAATTATCAAAGATCTACTCTCCTTTTCCCGATTTCTGCAATGGAAGCACTTCTTTGCTGCCAATCCCTCCAGCCAAAACCATCCTAATTCCAACATTGAACCATGCCTCTTCCAGTTCATACCACCATCCAACTGTGATCCTCCCCCTCTGCCACCTAACCATCTGTTGGTCACCTTCTATGAATTCCTTACCCTCAATTTGGCCTCACCATCCTTCCCCAGATTCCTTCCACAGAATACTGTGACCTTTCAGTAAAAGAAAGAACAGCCATACAAAATCAAAAAACAAATCCTGCCTAATCATCCTACCTGCAGACAAAAGGTTCCACTACAGTTGTTATGAATTGCAGTGACTGCCTGGCAGAAGGCCTCTGTCAATTATCTGACTTTTGGTCCCTTCAACCCCCCCCCCCCCCCCCCAAAGCCAATTACCTGACTCCTCCACCAATAAACTCTGCCACAATGATCCCATCCCAGAAGTCCAACACAACCTCCAATCCTGCTTTAAGCCTTAGGTCCTCCCCAGAACATTTCCCTCTTCAACCCTGTGACACCCCACATATCCATCTACATGCTTGCCAAAATCCGTAAACCCAACAATCCTTGATGACCTACTGTGGCTGATTATTGTGTCCCCACTGAAATAATTCCACAACCTCCTCCCCTTTCTCATCTCCCACCTTGTTTATTTGCAGCCCTCTGCCAATGCATCTGCCAAATAAGTAAGCTTTCGTGCAAAAAGGCCTTCACTGGAATTAGACAACATATACCCATACATTCATGAAAAACACACACACACACACACACACACACACACACACACACATTGTCAAAAACTTCCTTGTTTGACAGTCTTTTTGTTGTACCTATCTGCAACTTCACATCTCCACCACATCTATCCTTTTCATAATACTGTCATTATTTCATCCTGGGTTTTCTATTGTTTAAAATTCAGTATTGACTTTTCCTCCTGTTAAAGGTGATGTTTGCATCAGACAGTACAGTCCTCTCTTTCTTTGTATGTGAAAGAAATGGCTTTATAATGACATTAAGATCACAGCTGCAAATCAACTCACCATTTCCTACTGCGTGAGGAACTTCTTGTAGTATTAATTTGTTGCTTGTACCTTCAGCCCTGATTCTTTCATTTACTTATGACATTTCTAGGCAACTACATTTTTTCATTGTTTGTTGCAAGTAGCCCATGCTGCCATGTCAGCTTCTCTGACTTACAATGGCAAGGATATCAGGTCACATGGTAATATGTTTTGTGCCATTTCAATTGCTGGACACATTTTCAGAATGGTGTGATGTGCATTTGTGGCATCAGAGAAGAGAAGTAAATTGGTCCACGCGCTACACTTCAATTTTATGATTTTAGGTTCGCAGTGCATGTAAACTTGCTCAGAATCTAAATTCTACAGGTACTTTCAGTGAGAACTGCTGTGCAGACAACTGTGTCTCCTTGCTTAAACTCATCAGTGCACAAAACTAAAAATGAATAAAAAGTTTGTTTGAAAATAAAATATGCTGCTCACGATTTTTGTATCTCGTCAGGTTTACAGACAGCCTGACTCGTATTACCAACCAGCAAACACACTTAATCTGACCTCATTGTAACAGTTTCATTACTAATTTCAGCTTCCTAGCACACCACAATCAGACAACTTAAATATGTCGACTAGAAAGGTGTCAGTTGTTTAATATTTGTGTGACCTGAGGCATGGTAATGGTCGGGTGGGGATGATGGGGTGGAGGGATTAGAGGCTGGAAACTGTGGCACTGACCAGACTTCATACGTTTGTCATTCCACCCTATTGTTTGGGGTCCTAAAAGGCTGGGTATAAGGCTCTTCATGACTGCTTCTGACAGCAGTCTAAAGCCCTTGTGGTGTACTTAGTCCAAGAATTTCAGATAGGAAGGTCACCACGAGCTGTACACCCTACAGCCAAAAACCACCTGTGGCCAAGCAATGGCACTGTAAGATAATAACCGACAGGATCTGCCTACCAGCAGGAAATGCTACTAAGGCACTTTCAACTTGTTTAGAAGCTTTAGAGACCTAACCTTGTGAGGCTGCAGTTGAATCCAGGCGAGTTTCTTGTCGAAGGTGAGGCTTGGAAACTTTAATGATTTCTTTAGTTTTAAGAGAGTATCGTACCAGTCACAATTTGGATTGATTAAAAACATGATGATAATAGTTCAAATGTACACATAATAGATTTATCTCGGACAATTTGAAACCTGCAGTTTATGTCTATAGTTTCAGCCCTCTTAACATTAACTGCAGTTGCTGAGCATCACAGGACTGGAATGTGATGGAGGAGGACTGAAATTCCAACAGTAAACAAGGGACATTAGACATGATATTCGAATTTACACAGTAAATTACTTTTGAAATGAAGTAACATGTTAAATGCACTCCAGAGGGTTACCATCATTCCTGGTACATCATTTTATGAACTGTTAACAGTGACACTAAAGTATCATTCTGAAAGGATCACACTATAATTGGAAAACAATCCCAACAGTCCCTTTCACACTGCACTGGCTGGAAGTTATCTCTGTCTGTATGTATGTATGAAAAAAATGACGAGGTAGCCATTCTAACATATGACTGAGCACTTGCCTATTCCTGTATTACAAGACACAGATAACATATGTGTTAACTACCCAATTTAAAATGCGTGGTTGTATTCTTTGACAGGACTAGAGCTAAAGTTCAGTTCTCTGCCGATTTTCACCTGTGTTGGATCTGCTAACTCTTTAAATTATAATTAGAGTTCAAAACTTAAGTGCTTTAATGCTGCCATTATGTGTGTGTGTGTGTGTGTGTGTGTGTGTGTATGTGTGTGTGTGTGTGTGTGTGTGTGTGTGTGTGTTTGAGGTTTACGGGCGCTAAACAGCGTGGTCATCAGCGCCCATACGCAGAGAAACAGGAACACAAGCGGCGAAGGGACGAAGACGGACGCCGAACAAGGAGAACGGCTAAAAGACACAGGCCTGACGCAGTTCCAAATGCGCACATACAGAGGCAAAACAAGAGGAGAAGAAACACACTAAAAAAGGAAAGGAAACACAAGGAAAAGAGAACAGATACCGAAGGGAAACAAGGAGGTAATCGTGACTGGCGGACCTCTTACCTAAAACCTGGGTGAGCCAGTCACCCAGCAGCACATTAAAACCTTCTCCCTAAAATCCGAGGCAACAGATTGGACAGGACACAAAACCGTAAGACCTTAACCACAGTCGCTGCGTCGTCTTGCAAAATAGAGGGCAAATCCGGTGGCAAGGAAACCACCGCCCTCTGGTCAGAGAATAAAAGACAGTCAAGTAAAATGTGGCGGACAGTAATCTGGACGCCACAAGCACTGCAGATTGGGGGGTCCTCCCGCCGGAGTAAAAAACCATGCATGAAGGGACTGTGTCCAATGCGGAGGCGAGTGAGGAGAACCTCATCCCGCCTGTATGACTGGTAGGACGTACGCCATGGTCGCGTAGTGGCCTTTACCAGACGCAGCTTGTTGTCAGAAACTGCCAACCACTCCTCTTCCCATTGATGCATAACACGAAAACGCAAAAGGGAGGTTACAGCATGGAGGGGGACGGCACATTCAACAACGTGAGGGAGGGAACATGCATCTTTGGCAGCCACATCCGCCAGTTCGTTTCCCCTAATACCCACGTGCCCCGGCACCCAGCAGAAAGAAACCTCCTTCCCCTGCCGTTGCAGGTGTAGTAGGGCATCATGGATGTTCTGGACGACCGTATCCGCTGGGTACAAGTGTTGCATGGTCTGAAGGGCACTCAGGGAGTCATAAAAGATGAGGAACTTAAGACTGGTAACACATCTCATCTGCTCCAATGCCCGCAAGATTGCAAACAATTCGGCATCGAGGATGGTAAACGCCGCAGGAAGCCGTAACTTGACGACTCGATTAGGGAAAACAACAGCACAACCAACAGAGTCCCCCTGTTTAGCGCCATCTGTGAATACAGGTACATGGTCCGGATGCTGGTTTAAAATATCGTAAAATAAGGAGGTAAAAACAAACGCCGGAGTGCAGTTCCTCCGGTTCTCCGACAAGTCTAGAAGGATGCTGGGCCTCTGGAGCAACCAGGGAGGCAGGCGAGTAAAACCTTGTCGTTGGGGGGCCACACGCTCCACACCAAGGGACTCAAGCAAATGCTTGGCACGAATCCCAAATGGTTTTGTTGCCCTGGAACGACTGGAAAAGAGACGTTCCATAGGTGGTCGGGCAACGGTAGGGTACGCAGGGGAGGTAGGACAGGCAAGGAAATGACACACCCGTCGCACCATGAGGAGTTTCCGCCGGATGGCGAGCGGCGGTTCCCCTGCCTCAGCACACAGGCTGGGGATGAGACTGGTACGGAAGGCACCAGTGGCCAGCCTGATACCCTCATGGTGTACTGCGTCAAGGATCTTCAGATATGAAGGCCTTGCTGACCCATACACGGTGCAAGCATAGTCAAGACGCGATCGGACGAAAGCCCTATAAAACTGCAGCAGACGCGCCCGATCTGCTCCCCAGGACCGATGGCTCAGACACTTCAAAATATTCAGTGCCTTCAGGGCCCGCACCTTGAGGTCTTTAAGGTGAGGCAACCACGACAACTTGGAATCAAAAGTGAGGCCCAGGAACCTCACAGTGTCTCTAAAAGGAAGAACGGTGTCCCTCAGACGCAATTCAGGGGAGGTAAAAAGACGCCGAGAACGATTAAAATGAACACACACAGATTTGTCTGCAGAAAAGGTAAAACCCGTCTTTGCAGTCCATGCCTCTAAGCGCTTTATCGTAAGCTGTAACTGCCGACTAGCACTGACAAGACTGGAGGAAGAACAGAAAACAGCAAAATCGTCCACAAACAAGGAGCATTGGGCAGGACTCCGGATAGTGGACGTGATACTGTTAATAGCAACGGCAAAGAGGGTGACACTTAAAACGCTGCCCTGAGGAACACCATTCTCCTGCACGTACAAATCCGATAGCACATTACCAACCCGATACCGAAAGAGGCGGTGAGAAAGAAAGGACCGAATGAAGATGGGGAGATGGCCACGAAAGCCCCACTCATGGAGTTGATTGAGGATAAGGCGGCGCCAAGTAGTGTCATACGCCTTATTAATGTCAAAGAAGACCCCTAGACAATGATGGTTACGTAGAAAGGCCTGCTGGATGGCGGCCTCAAGCAGGGTCAAGTTGTCTATAGTGGAACGACATCTCCAAAAGCCACACCGAGAGGGGCTAAGGAGCTGCCTGGTCTCGAGCAGCCAAACCAGGCGGCGGTTGACCATGCGTTCCAACGTCTTCCCAACACAGCTCGTCAAGGCAATACTCCGATAACTACTGGGATGCGTTCGGTCCTTCCCTGGTTTGAGGAGGGGAATCAAAATTGCCTCCCTCCACGAGTCAGGGTACGTGCCGGATAACCATATCATATTGAAACAGTTCAGGAGAACTTCCGTGGATGGCAGCAATAGGTGCCGCAGCATGCTGTACCGGATTTGATCATGACCAGGCGCAGTATCATGAGCCACAGACAGCGCAGAATCCAGTTCCCACATTGTGAAGGGGCAGTTATAGGGTTCAGAATTTAGAGACCGGAAGTCCAAGTGACCCCTTTCGATGGCAGTGCGGTAGCGGCAGAAATCTGGATCACAGTTAATAGTGGCGGTAGATTCCGCAAAATGCATGGCCAGTGTCTGGGCAATGTCTCTC
This sequence comes from Schistocerca gregaria, assembly GCF_023897955.1. NCBI lineage: Eukaryota > Metazoa > Arthropoda > Insecta > Orthoptera > Acrididae > Schistocerca > Schistocerca gregaria. The sequence continues at coordinate 654,940,278 of NC_064923.1, forward strand.
GGCGCCGTGAGGAGACATCCCTGATGCAGCAATGCCGTGACAGGGAGCTGGCTGAGTTTCCCGGAAATCCTCCTGATGGCTTCCCATACTTTCGTAGAACTAGTGGAGCGAGAGATGGAATTCAAGAACGATTGCCATGACCGTCGTTTGCTCTCTTTAATCACTCGCCGCGCTCTGGCCCTTGCCACCCGAAAGGCCGCAAGATTGTCAGCTGAGGGACGGCACTTGAAGCGGCGCAGTGCTGCATGGCGGGCGCGGATGGCTGAGTGGCACTCAGTGGTCCACCAAGGGACAGGACGCCTCTTGGGATGACCGGATGACCGTGGGTTTGACAATTCAGCAGCATGTGAGATCACGGCTGCAACATGGTCTACCCATTCGTGGACGCTGGCACGGTGTTCCAAAACAGCCAATTGGCTGAAAAGTGTCCAGTCAGCTCTGCGAAGGTGCCACCGGGGCGGCACTGGTAATGCCACAGCCTCATCCAGGAGGCGAATCCAGAGGGGGAAGTGGTCACTAGAATGGAGGTCAGCTGCAGCCTCCCACAGAGCAGAATCCACGAGTGCTGGAGAGCAAAAGGAAAGGTCAATAGCCGATGACGATCCGGAAGCAGTACAGAAATGAGTGGGAGCACCAGGGTTGAGGAGGCACAGTTCTTCAGACATCATGACACTTTCCAGAATGCGACCCCTGGGGCAAGTAGTCGGAGAGCCTCATAAGACATTATGAGCGTTGAAGTCCCCCAGAAGAAGAAATGGGCGGGGGAGTTGGCTAATAAGGTCCGTGAGAGCCTCAGAGTCTATCGCATCCGGAGGTGGTAAATAAACTGAACAGACTGTGAGCCTCCGACCCACAAGAATGTCAACTGCAACTGCTTGCAAGTCGGTGACGAGAGGAGGTCAGATGAGGGGTGCATGTCACGGACAAAAACCGCAACACCACCCTTTCCCCTTTGCCCCGTCAGATCATCTTTTCGATATACGGTATAGCCGCGTAAAGAAGGAGAATCAGTGGCCCGAAAATGTGTCTCTTGGAGACATAAGCACAAGGTGCACTCTCGTATAAGGAGTTGTAATTCGGCCACATGCGTCCTGAACCCATTCAGGTTCCACTGTAATATGGGAGCCAGTGATCAGGGTGGCTGAACTTTCACCCTGCCTCTGTGCTTTGGAGGAGAGACCGTACTGGCCGGAGATATATTCCTGGGGCGAGAAGATCGCCCCCGGTCGACATCAATGTCCATAAGCTCCGATGACGACCCACGGGAGACAGTACGATGGCCTCGTCATCGGACCGAGGCTGACTAGTCTCCTCAGGTGGCAGAACCTTCATCTTCTGAGGCTTTGTCTTGGGGGGCTTGGAATGCAGAGCCTTGTCAACAGTTGGAGGTTGACTCGCCTGGGCAGAAGGCGCCATATGGGGGGAGGCTGGAAGTACCTCAATGTCAGCAACCACGGCCTTGTCCGATGTAGCGGGGAGAGCCGCAGATTGCAAAACAACCGCAGCAGCACAAGTGCACTGGCAAGCGCAGGTTTTAGTGCTAACACTAGCAACCTCCGTTTGTGTAGCAACAGTGGCCAGTTGTACCGGTTTTTTGAGAGCGGAAGCGAAAGATGTTGAAAACACAGGAGGTTGCATGGCCTTAAAGGGCTTCTTGGCCTCACCATAGGGGATGCGCTTAGATGTTTTAATCTCCTGTACCTTCCGTTCTTTGAGATAGATGGGGCAGATCCGGCTCCAGACAGGGTGACTCCCAGAGCAATTCACGCACTTCACAGGCGATGAACAATCGGCTCCGTCATGGGCAGGCTGACCACATTTACCACAAGTGGCTATCCCATTGCACCCCAACGTAGTATGCCCAAAGCGCTGACATTTAAAACAGCGCATTGGGTTGGGGAAATATGGCCGTACGGGCAAACGTAAGAACCCCGCTTTAACATGCTCCGGGAGTCTCGGGCAACTGAATATGAGAATAAACGAGTCAGATTTGACAAGGTCCCCATTGACTCGTTTCATAATGTGCTGCACGTCAACAATTCCTTCGTCAGCCCACTCAGATTTTAGCACGTCTATGGGGATATCCACCAAGTCCCTACACGTCACAACACCCTTACTATAATTCAAAGTGGAGTGGAGCTCGGTCTCGACAGCGTACTCTCCTAGACAATTTGCTTTCCGCAGGGCAGCGACTTGACGGGAACTAGAAGTTTCAACTAACAGAGTCCCATTGCGCAGTCACTTTACAGATTTCAGTGTTCCTGAAATTCCCTCAAGACCCTTGTGGATGTAAAAGGGAGAAACCCTCTCAAAGCTACCCTCCTTCCTTTTAATAATCAAAAACACATTCTGATTATCAGCATGTGCTCCGTTACTACATTCTGTTAAATCTCTAGCAACACCAGGCGCTGGAGGACTCGCAGCGCGTAGCCGCTTTTTCGATGGGGTGTGTTTTCCTACCAGCGGCCCACCCAAGCCACTGGTAGGGGGAAATGTAGAGGTCGAAGGGTCCATTGCAGTCCCACGAGCAGCTAGGGAACTAAAAGTCCGCTCAGACAGAGCCCCGCATGCCTGAGTAAGCCTTATACAACTGGGGTGCAGCAGGTGCCCCAGAGGTTGCCCGCTTGCGACTGTTCCACCCCAACAGCCATGCATCTTCTAGGCGCGGAGCACACCGAAAGATTGAGGGGTTTTTATAGAGGTTGGCCTTCCTCGCAATCCAGGTGGTCAAGCCAAGATTACCATTCCCCGCAGCACACAACATTTCACCGCCGCGCCGTACGGTGGTCGCTGAAGCATGTCCGGGGGTTACGGTGACAGGACACTGGCGGCGCAGACCAGTCCCCAGCTCAGGACCCCGGGGTCGCCAAGCCCGTACTCAGCAAGTGAATGCTGAGCCCCTGGGGGCGCCATTATATGTGGCTCTGCTAATATTTTACAATCAAAAGGACTCAACCCTCCAGGATCCCATATCTACCAAAGGTTACAGTTTGCCAGAAGGTAATATGCTCACTCATTAACTGAAGATTACGTATTATGTCAAAACAATGACTGTACGGACTCTCACCTACATAAGTTTTATATTGGAAATTTGATTGTCTTTCACAAGAAATTCTCTTGAAGTGTGGATTTTTAATTTAAACTAAATAAGTAATTACCTTCATCTCAAAAAATGAATGCAATGCTGCACATATTTCAGACTTCTCCAATTGTAGGAAGAAAACCCACAAAATTAAGTTGAAAACATACAAACTTGTGGACCAATGTTGAGATTCAAATAAATTTCACATGGCGTGTTAACACACTGACTGCTTGGTGAAGTCTTTGCTGTACACAATGAGGCAGAGAATTTTCAACATACGATGTAGTGAGAAAAAAATAAATAAAATTTTTTAAAAAATTGGTCGGTAAAGGGCACTGAATTAAAAGAGTTATGTTATTTGGATTATAAAAAAAGAGAAAGTTCTGTATAACATGGATGTACATTGGAATTCTATAAGGGCATGTGGAAAAGTAATTCCCCCAAATTTTTTATGTGGAAACTCTTAAAGCTTTTTAAATGAAACAAACATTATTAATATTCTACATCTTTATTCTTCATGACTACCGATTTGCAGCTCTCTATTGTGTGAGGGCTCCAAATTGTAGGGTGTAACATGGTGGTGTGAGACGTGTCTATGTCAGTACTTGAGAAACTGCATGCTCTAGTTTCGAATTTGAACAGTTCATCACACTTGGACCACCCTCTCCTTCAGCATGACAATGCCAGCATCTGCAACAATCCCACACCTTAGGTTCACTGTCATTAATCATCTTCCATACAGTCTCAACTTGATCTCATCCCATTTTCATCTGTTTCCAAAACTAAAAGAACAACTTCGAGGACTTCAGTTTCATAGCGATAAAGTGGTGTAAGCAGAGGTGACGTTGTGGCACCATCAACTAAGTCAAACATTCTACAGTATCAACAAACTGGTCTCTGATTGGCAGAAATACATTCTTCACCAGAGTGACTATGTTGAGAAATAAATACGCATACATGAAGAATAAAGATGTAGAATGGTACTTCCTGGCAGATTAAAACTGTGTGCCGGACCGAGACTCGAACTCAAGACCTTTGCCTTTTGCGGGCATGTGCTCTACCATCTGAGCTACCCAAGTACAACTGACGCCCCTTCCTCACAGCTGCAGTTCGCAGGAGAGCTTCTGTAAACTTTGGAAGGTAGGAGACGAGGTACTGGCAGAAGTAGAGCTGTGACGACAGGGCGTGAGTCGTGCTTGGGTAGTTCAGACGATAGAGCACTTGCACGCGAAAGGCAAAGGTCCCAAGTTCGAGTCACAGTCCGGCGCACAGTTCTAATCTGACAGGAAGTTTCTTATCAGCACATACCCCACTGCAGAGTGAAAATCTCATTCAAGATGTAGAATGTTAATAAGATTTGTTTTATTTAAGAAGCTGTAAGTGTTTTCACATAAGAAATTCAGAGCATTACTTTTCAGCACACCATCATACTAATGAATTTTTTCAGCACACCATCACACTAATGAATTCAGGTGAGTGATAGAAAAACATAAAACCAAGAAGATACACAAGGACACAAATGAGTCAAGTTCATTGTTAATAGAACGCAATTTTACTTACGTATCATCAGTTTCCATATCTGCTTCCTTTGAAATCTGTGCATGGTAGCTGACTACTGCAGACTCTGCACTGTTAAGCGCACTCTTAAGGCTTTCAACTGACACATACCTCCGGTAGCGTACAAAAAGGAGCAGTAACCCTAATGCTGCTAGTAGCTTTGAAGAATCCTGCACAATAATAAAATTGAATAAAAGTATATTTTATACATATCTACCCCAAGAAGAGATGTGTTTGGAAAGTACGGTTATGACACATTTCATCAACAGATAAATGCCTACTTACTCAAGAAAAATACTTGGTATATACACAAGTATAGTACCATACTACACATGTATACTACTGCGCTTCATGTGACCATCATTGCACATCAAGCTTCTGTATGCTCGTGGCACCCGTTCCTATTGGCTATTAACCTCCTTTGTTGCAAGTGTTTTCCTTCAAAATGGTGAAAATCAAGAAGTTACTCTTCACTATGTCATGACTATGGAATTGGCCTCTCGTCAAGAAAAGTCAAACAGCTGTCATAGCATCACCTGCAGTTTCAATTCCATTAAGTGGTGGGCTACCCAGATTTCATCCCATTTCATAACAGAGTAAGAATTCTTCACCTGCTCCACTCAGTCACCCCAAATGAAATTTCTTTTGCAATTTTCAGCTGACCCTTTTGTTGCTGCAGGTGCCTTAAAAAAGACACAGTGCCAGAGCTTTCCCCAGGTGCTGTAGACAACTTGATGTACACCAGTCCTTTTTTTTTTCAAAGTACTGTAGATACATGTAATTATGGTACAGATAGACCCTATAAATGACAAGACACATTTAAAAGCGGTGTTACTCAGTTACCTGTGGGATGTAGATGCCATAACACATTCACCACATATCATGCAGCTTTGTTGCATACTGCCCGACTTCTGGCTGTGTTTCTGCCCTATTTACCCAGTGGCTCTTCAGAGTTTCAGTTGTTTAGTTGGAATATGTAGGGGCATTTGTTCTTGGGGTCTCCTTTTGACATTTATGGTTTCTCTTTAAGTTTCTGGCTATTCTTCAAAACTGGCATTATTGCACAGTGGCAAATGTCATAGCAATAACTAGCTTAGAAACCCTGCATTGCCTGGGTATTTGTTTAGAGCTGTGCCCCGGACTTTGTATGTGTGGAATTTATTTTTGACTTATAAGCTTCTTTGTATTCAATGTTTGGGGTACTATGGTTGGGAATATGAACGAAGAACTTATTTGCTTAATTATCACAGGGGAGAGCCATGGAGAATTGGTCGTGTGAAAAGCAACTGACACAAAGGTCCACACCTGTAACACACAGCCTCTGGCCTTGTTTATGGTCACGGCAGAACATAAACCACCACGAATTTTACATGTTTAAAGTGAAATGGTAAACTGTCAGGAATAAGCAGGATGTGGGGTATAAAAATTCGCTAGCCTGTGCCACTTCCCATCAACATTTGCACTTCTGTACTGTTATGATGGAGAGAAGTGATGTTCTCGAGCTGCAGCAAGTCTCGCTTCATTGTATAATTGAGACCACATTGTCGAGGTCTTTTAGCCATTCTGGTTTATTCAGAAAGACTGTTCCCTAGGCATTTTTATGACCACATTGTCGAGGTCTTTTAGCCATTCTGGTTTATTCAGAAAGACTGTTCCCTACGCATTTTTATTTGTAAAAAAATGAAAGCAAAATGTTGTGAGAAGGAAACCACATCACAAAGCAAACTTAATAAATTCATTTTATCTAGCAAAGAATATAACAAAAACCTACTGAAAGAAGCAAAGTAGAGCCATTAAGTTTTTAACACACAAATTGAAATCAGTATATCTGTATACTTTAGCCAAGTAAATTCAGTGCTAGTTTGTATTTTTAGGATGACTGTGGTGCTTAATTCTCTCACTGACATAAACTTCCGAAAATACTTCTGGCCTTGAGGCAAAAAAGACTTCCATGGGAAGGAAGTCAAATATAAATAAAACCTATCACAATAAGCACAGCAACACTGCCTTGTTTTTAATGCACAACGTAAAATTGGTAAATCCTGGTATTCCAGTCAAGTAAATTTGCTGTTAGTTTATATTCAAAAAGATAATATTGCAGCGCTTAATTCTGTCACTGGCGTAAATTTCCAAAAACACCTCTGTCATTGAGTTAAAAAAAAAACTAACAGTGCCATCTATTGGTTCTTTTTGTGCTATGTAGTGAGGACTGAACTTCCTAACTACTAAGCTGAGCAGACAAAGTTAAATAAAACTTTAAATTATATATGTTGCCCCATACTAAGCTCAAGTCATCCACGAAAATTTGTCTAGTAGTTTTGGATTTTAGCTTGTTCAGACAAACAGACAGATGCAATAGTTTTAGATAAACTTTAAATCATTATATATTTGTTTCCATGATCCAATTTTGATGTAGTAAAGCCTACACATTACCCCAAGCTACGCTCAAATTACTAGTAAAACACTATGCAAACTCGTCTAGTAGTTTAGGAGATTATAAAGTAATTGGATAGCCAAAAGATCTACTCACCAACCGGCAGCAGGAGGCCACATATATAAAAAAAGGTTTTAGGTACGCAAGCTTTCTTCTGGCAGAAGACTTGAACCCTAAGGAAAAGGAGTAAAGGAAAAGGGCTGGAGAGGTTTAGGAATAGCCCACTGGCTACGGAATCTTGCATACCTAAAAGAGTTTTTTGTATGTGTGTTCTCCTGGTGAGTAGATTTTTTTTACTATCCAACTACATTATATTGTCAAAAATTGGTTATTTCCATCGTTATATTAGTTTAGGCGATTAGCATGTTCAAACAGACAGACATGAAGGTTTTATGGCTTTATTCTTAGTATTGATACACACTCCTGGAAAATGAAATAAGAACTCCGTAAATTCATTGTTCCAGGAAGGGGAAACTTTATTGACACATTCCTGGGGTCAGATACATCACATGATCACACTGACAGGACCACAGGCACATAGACACAGGCAACAGAGCATGCACAATGTCAGCACTAGTACAGTGTATATCCACCTTTCGCAGCAATGCAGGCTGCTATTCTCCAATGGAGACGATCGTAGAGATGCTGGATGTAGTCCTGTGGAACGGCTTGCCATGCCATTTCCACCTGGCACCTCAGTTGGACTAGCGTTCATGCTGGACGTGCAGACCGCGTGAGACGACGCTTCATCCAGTCCCAAACATGCTCAATGGAGGACAGATCCGGAGATCTTGCTGGCCAGGGTAGTTGACTTACACCTTCTAGAGCACGTTGGGTGGCACGGAATACATGCGGAAGTGCATTGTCCTGTTGGAACAGCAAGTTCCCTTGCCGGTCTAGGAATGGTAGAACGATGGGTTCGATGATGGTTTGGATGTACCGTGCACTATTCAGTGTCCCCTCGACGATCACCAGAGGTGTACAGCCAGTGTAGGAGATCGCTCCCCACACCATGATGCCGGGTGTTGGCCCTGTGTGCCTTGGTCGTATGCAGTCCTGATTGTGGCGCTCACCTGCACGGCGCCAAACACGCATACGACCATCATTGGCACCAAGGCAGAAGCGACTCTCATCGCTGAAGACGACACGTCTCCATTCGTCCCTGCATTCACGCCTGTCGGGACACCACTGGAGGCGGGCTGCACGATGTTGGGGCGTGAGCGGAAGACGGCCTAACGGTGTGTGGGACCGTAGCCCAGCTTCATGGAGACGGTTGCGAATGGTCCTCGCCGATACCCCAGGAGCAACAGTGTACCTAATTTGCTGGGAAGTTGCGGTGCGGTCCCCTACGGCACTGCGTAGGATCCTACGGCCTTTGCGTGCATCCGTGCGTCGCTGCGGTCCGGTCCCAGGTCGACGGGCACGTGCACCTTCCGCCGACCACTGGCGACAACATCGATGTACTGTGGAGACCTCACGCCCCACGTGTTGAGGAATTCGGCGGTACGTCCACCCGGCCTCCCGCATGCCCACTATACGCCCTCGCTCAAAGTCTGTCAACTGCACATACGGTTCACGTCCACGCTGTCGCGGCAAGCTACCAGTGTTAAAGACTGCGATGGAGCTCCGTATGCCACGGCAAACTGGCAGACACTGACGGCTGCGGTGCACAAATGCTGCGAAGCTAGCGCCATTCGACGGCCAACACTGCGGTTCCTGGTGTGTCCGCTGTGGCGTGCGTGTGATCATAGCTTGTACAGCCCTCTCGCAGTGTCCGGAGCAAGTATGGTTGGTCTGACACACCGGTGTCAATGTGTTCTTTTTTCCATTTCCAGGAGTGTAGATGACAGTAAGATGGACGTTTTGTGTCACAAAATGTGATGACTTTTACAAAATCTGAAGGTGACATTCTCTATATCCTACAGCACATCATTCTTTCCTTCCTCAAGAAGTTGTATTAACTCTTTAGAATTGAAGAGATGGTGAAACTTTCGAAAAAGGAGCAGCTTAGCAAAATGTTTATCTGAATCAATCTGTAGTGAATTTTATCTAGATCAACAGTTTTTCAATGGCACAAGCCTATTTTAGTTAAAGATCTTTATCTTTGAAACAGTTTATTCCATGCAAATCAAGTAGCTTGTGGGTGTAGGTCAATGACTAACAAAGTTTAAAGCCAGGAGGGTTATGGGAACGTGGAATATATTGCATGGAGAGTCCCCCCTGCACAATTCTGAAAATCTGGTGTTGGTGGGAAGGATCCCGATGGCACAGGCTGTAAAGCAGTCTTTAAACTGAAGAACATTATGTTGGGTAGCATGCTCAGCAACTATGTGGTCCAGCTGTTCCTTGGCCACAGTTTGTCGGTGGCCATTCTTGCGGACAGACAGCTTGTTAGTCGTCGTGCAAATATAGAGCGCAGCACAGTGGTTGCAGCTTAGCTTGTAGATCATTGGCTAGTTTCACAAGTAGTCCTGCCTCTGATGGGATAGGTAAAGATTGTGACTGGACTGGAGTAGGTGGTGATGGGAGGATGAATGGGACAGGTCTTGCATATAGGTCTATTACAGGGATATGAGCCATGAGGCAAGGAGTTGAGAGCATGGGTTGTGTGTGGATGGGTGAGTTTGATGGGTGAGAAGGATAGTGGGTAGGACATTCCTCATTCCAGGGCACAATAAGAGGTAGTCGGAAGTAGTCGGAACCCTGGTAGAGTATGGGATGCAGTTCCTCAAGCCCTAGGCGGTACCAAGTTACCTGAGGAATGCTCTTTTGTGACTGGATGGAGGGGGGGGGGGGACTTTGGGAGGTGAGGGCTGACTGGAGGGATAAGGCGTAGGAGATCTGTTTCTGTACAAGACTGGGAGGGTAATTATGGTCTGTGAGGCCTCAGTGAGACCCTTTGTAAATTTCGAGAGGGACTGCTCATCACTACAGATGTGACAGCCATAGATAGTAGGCTGTATGGAAAGGCTTCTCAGTACAGAATGGATGGCAGCTGTCAAAGTGGAGGTATTGCTGGTGGCTAGTAGAATTCATATGGCCAGAGGTGCTGATGTAACCATCTTTCAGGTGGAGATCGACATCGGGGAAGATGGCTTGTTGGATTGAGGTGGAACAGGTGAAGTGAATCAGAGAGAAGATGTTTAGGTTCTGGAGGAATGTGGATAGGGTGTCCTCACATTGGTCCAGATCACGAAGATGTCATGAATGACTCTGAACCAGATGATGGGTTTGGGTGGTTAGAAAGGATTCCCCTACATGGTCCATGCACAGGTTGGCATAGGATGATGTCATGCAGGTGCCCATCATCATGCTCCAGATTTGTTTGTAGACAGTGCATTCAAAAGAGAAGTAATTGTTGGATGAGAATATAGTTGTAGCATGTAAGTAAATAACAGGTCAAGCGCCAAAAAATGAAAATTTGAGTTAAAGGTGAAATTCCACTGTAACCCCAGTGCCAATAACATCTACTCTGATACAAGTGCCAGAACAGTGCAAACAGTATTTACAGCTGTCACAAGATGGCACTCACATCTAACACCGACATTGATGTTCAAATAACAAGTCATGCGCCCTATGTTATTGTCTTGGTGCATACTTGCGTGAATTGTTGACAGTTGAAGTAGTTCTGTGGTTTGTTTGCAACAATAGGACACTGCTGAAGTAATTATTACAGATACATAATACACAATATTGAAAAATGGAAAGGATAACTGCACCAAAACGGAGGAAGAGAGGTGAAGGTAGTGTTCAAACTGAAAGGAAGAAATTACGCAGCGAAGGAATGGAATATACTCGAAAAGACAGCACTGTGGTTCCAGCTAAAGAGGCTCCCAAGCACCATGTAGGCCTTGACTGCTGTTTTAATTTTAATTACAAGGGTTGGAATCTGAATAAGTTATGTTCTAATATTTTAATGCATTTAATTTGTTATTGAAACAAATTTCGTGTGGACAAAAATCATCTTTTTGATTATGAGGTTATAGTTAACTACTTGAATGAAATTATTTACTTACCTGCAAATACCTAGGCATGTTGATTTAAACATATAATATACACTGCTTCACTCTTTCAGGTCTCCTGTAAATGTCAGTTTAAGTGCAGGCACCTTTCATATGACCATTAACTTAAGGTGTTTAAGGAATTCTACTCACTAAAAATAACTATGCAGTGTCTCACATACATGTTTGTAAAGTGAAGAGGTGAAGATCAAAAGCAATAATGATAATAACGAAACTGCCCAGTTGTCTACTGAGGAAGGTGCAGGACAACTGGTCATCTCCAAGAAGAATAACGTAACTGTATGTTACACATTGCCTGATGGTGAGGTTCTTGCTTTGACCAACATTAACACAAATGATACAGAGTGGTGAAATTGTATATGAAGAAAAGCGAGGAAATAAGACAAAACAGCAGAAATATACAGAAGATGAAAAGCTGGTTGTTGCTCATATTAACACTACACCAAGACAAGAAAGCCACTATTCAAGGGAAAAATTGGGTGACACACAATACTTAAGTGAAGACCTGACTGTTTATCATTTATTTAAGGAATTTCAAAGGCAACATGAAGACACTTAACATTACATAATGCTTCTATGCAAAAGTCTTTAAATACAAACTCCCCAAGCTAAAATTTCATCATTTGCCAAGTGACACTTGTTCTACATGTGACCTTTTTAAAGCCAAATTGAGGTGTGATCCCAAAAATAAAGACAACAAACTGCAGCTAGAATGCCATCACCGAAAAGCAAAGAAAGCTTCGGATTCCATGAAAGCTGTCACAATCGAGAGTCAAGGGCCTAACTTTGAAGTATGTACAGCTGCAATGGATTTGCAAAAAGTGATTTCTCTTCCTTCATTAAGGCACAGTGAAATGCACTATTTACGACAGCTCTCTAATTACAGCTTTTGCATTCAAGTTGGTGATAATCAAACTGGTCACATGTTTCTCTGAGATGATGCCCTATGTGGCAGGGGTGGGAATGAAACTGCTTGCTATGTGCACAAAGCTTTTACTTCAACACTTAGTTGTAAAAATAAACTATTAATGTGGAGAGCTGTGAGCAGAACAAAAACAAGATGATGATGTTTCTGTGGGTTTACCTTACAGCAAAGGGTTATTTTGAGGAGGAGGAGGAGGTGGTTAGTGTTTAACGTCCCGGTGACAACGAGGTCATTAGAGACAGATCGCAAGTTTGGGTTAGGTAAGGATGGGGAAGGAAATCGACCGGCATTTGCCTGAAACGATTTAGGGAAATAACGGAAAACCTACATCAGGATGGCTGGAAACGGGATTGAACCGTCGTCCTCCCGAATGCGAGTCCAGTGTGCTAACCACTGTGCCACCTCCCGGGGTTGGAATGACTCCTTACCCTCTCCCTTAAAACCCAAATCCTTTCATCTTTCCCTCTCCTTCCCTCTTTTCTGATAAAGCAACATTGGGTTAGAATTTAATGTTGTTTCCTCAGTTGTTTCATAAAACTACCAATTTTTACGCAGAGTATGACTGTTGTAGTTGTTTGCACATAGTTTCTCACATATCCCTGCACTAGCACCAAGAGTCACACTGCACTAGCACCAAGAGTCAAATGTTACGTGATTGTTCGACCAAGGTCAATACCGTATTGAGTGCTTCGGCTTACTGGGAAATCTCAAGCTGACTTTGAATGCAAACATTGTTTGTCAAGCCCCATCCTTCTGGATTGTTCCAAATAAATTTGTATCAAACCTCAATTGCCAAAGCTTCATCTTTAAATGAAATGTGACCCCTATATGAGTCTCTTAAACAATGTAAAAATGTTTACCTCAGCAGCAATAGAGTAATCTGCGAATATAAACTCGGCCTCATATTTTTTGAAAGACAAATCTGGAAAAAAAACCTAAGCAAAGAAGGGAAAGCTGAAAGGTGGAAGGAGTACCATATATTCTGGAATAATTCACAGATGTTTTTCCTGAATTTAGTGGACAAAAAACTGGGATGTGCAGATTATTCGAAACAAGGTTGGTACTGATCTGCCTCCAACAATAGATCCCATTACACTATTGCATTGTTGCGGCCCAAGTCTGTGACATTTTATTAGCACATTAGAAGTGAAGTATTAACAACGTCTTTTAAACTTGTTAATTATGGCTACAAGTTCTCATTATTTCTCATACACTGTTAAAGAATAACTGAAAATTATCAAATGGAAAAATCAAATGGCTGGATTTGTCCCAGATTTGTGAGTGGGTGAAAAGGCATGGGACTCCATTCCACAACCATTGGTGGAAAATCCTTCAAAAAATGTGTCATAAATCCACTGTATGGAACAGAGGATAACACTCTATGGGAAGATGGTGATGACAATTATTCTCCTGTTAGTGATGACAATGAAAGTGATGAGGAATAGGGAGCATATGTACTGACTAAAATATTTTATTGCACATATTACATTCTTAAACATGGTAACATGCATATTATTTTTTTTTTTTTTTTGCAGGTAGGCCTAGACTCCCCCCTCCCCCCAGCTGGCGGGGTTAATGTAACCCGGCTGCCTAATGGGCCAGATGGCAGGCCCGCTGGCCAGCCAGCTGTATGCTGCTGAATAGGTTGCATTTTAATGATTCATCAACCTGTACAACAGCATGTGAAGAGTATGACATGGTTCTTCAAATCAATTGATACTTTGAACCCATCATTACATTAAAACAAATCAAAGCAACAACAACAACAAAATTTTTCCCTCCCTCAAAATTAGGATGCGCAGATTATTCGAGGGCGCAAATCATTCGAGTATATACATTATATAGAGGATCTACATAAGGGAGGTGAACTTGAAAGCAGTATTATAGAAGTGGACATCCGTGAAGATGAAATGGCAAATACGATAACACAAGAAGAATTTGATTAAGCTCTGAAAGATCTGATCTCAGTCAAAACAAGGCTCCGGGAGTAGACAATATTCCATCAGAACTAGTGATAGCCTTGGGAGAGCAAGCCATGATAAAACTTTTCCATTTGGCGTGGAAGATGCACAAGACTGGCGAAATACCTTCAGACTACAAGAATTCCAAAGGAAGCAGTTGCTGGCATGTATGAAAATTACTGAACAATCAGTTTAATAAGTCATGGTTGCAAAATACTAACATGAATTCTTTACAGAAGAATGGAAAAACTGGCAGAAACACACCTCAGGGAAGATCAGTTTGGATTTCTGAGAAATGTAGGGACGGTGAAGCAATACTGACCCTACGACTTATCTTAGAAGATAGGTTAAGGACAGCCAAACCTACATTTATAGCATTTGTGGACTACGACAAAGCTTCTGACAGTGTTGACTGGAATACTCTCTTTGACATTCTGAAGGTAGCAGGAGTAAAATACAGGAAGCGGATTGCTAATTAAAACGAGTACAGAAATAAAATGGGCATGAATGGAAAGCAGTAGTCGGGAAGGGAATGAGACAGGATTGTAAACCATCCCAGATGTTATTCAATATGTACATTGAACAAGCAGTAAAGGAAACCAAAGAAAAATTTGGAGCAGGAATTACAGTTAAGGGAAAATAAATAAAAACTTGGTTTGCCAATGACATTGTAATTCTGGCAGACAGCAAGGGACTTGAAAGAGCAGTTGAACGGAATGGACAATATCTTGAGAGGAGGACATAAGATGAACATCAACAAAAGCAAAACAAGGAAAATAGAATGTAACTGAATTCAATCATCAGGTGATGCTACAAGAATTAGATTAGAAAATGAGACACTTAAAGTAGTTTGCTATTTGGGCAGCAAAATAAATGATGAAGGTCAAAGTAGTGAGGATATAAAATATTTTCTGGCAATGACAAGAAAAGCACTTCTGAAGAAGAGAAATTTGTAAACATCAAATACAGATTTAAGTGTTATGAATCCTTTTCTGAAGGTATCTGTCTGGAGTGTAGCCATGTATGGAAGTGAAACACGCATGATAAACAGATTAGATAAAAAGAGAAAAGTAGCTTTTGAAATTTAGTGCTATGGAAGAATGCTGAAGCTTAGAGGGGTCAATCACGTAGCTAATGAGGAGGTATCGATTAGAGTTGGGAATACAAAGAATTTGCAGCGCAACTTGACCCCAAGAAGTGATCGGTTGATAGGACACATTCTGAGACATCAAGGGATCACCAACTTGGGAGAAAGTGTGGGTGATAAAAACTGTAGTGGAAGACCAAGAGGTGAATACAGTAAGCAGATTCAGAAGATGTAAGTTGCAGTAGTTATTTGGAGATGAAAAAGCTCACACAAGATAGAGTGGCACGGAGAGCTGCATCGAACCGGTCTTCAGAGGGAAGACCCCAACAACAACAAGTGCCATCATGATTTATTTTACTAATAGGCAAACCTGACAATATTTCACACAAATAAGAAAACCTCATTTTATCTCTGAAGATTAATATTACTTTCTTATTTATTATGTAGTCATCTGTGGCTCACCTCTTGATACTCTCTGGAGATATTCCTCTCAAGTGCTTGAAACATCATTTCTGTAAGAATTTTGTTGTTATAGAAAGATGTCACAAGCTGAGATGCTACGTATGGCAGATCCTGTACCTTCTTCAAGATTGCTATATTTTCTAGCTGCAAAAATGGTCAAATTAATGCTTAAGCATTGACTAACAAAAGAAACCACCTTTAAACATATTTCATCATTAGGTGCACTTGTCCTTACCAGTCCTGCATCTTTCTTCATTATTACTAAAATTGCAGTAACAAATTTGTTGAATGTTTTAACAAACAAATCATTCGAAACGCCAAACATTTTTGACAGTAACATCAGTGTATTAATCATTGCTGTTCTTGTTTCAGCAAAATTCTGTAAGATAAAAAATATGGTCAGAGAGGACTGTCAAGCTAATACAATTATTAGCATACAATATTTCAAAATCTCCACAGGAACTATTACTCTGTAAAACTATATATATATATATATATATATATATATATATATATATATATATATATATATATGTGTGTGTGTGTGTGTGTGTGTGTGTGTGTGTGTGTGTGTGTGTGTGTAACATTAAGGAATGTCTGAGTCACACACATTACAGGGTTGTGAATTCCGCACAACAAACTTGCACCCTAGCACTGATGGCAATGTGGGAATGTGCTCGTCTAAGGTGAGATGAGAATTTCTATTAACTACTGGAATTACATCATTATTCTGTTTTGTACAAAGCTTAGCAAAAATAGAAACTTATCTTTACTACACAAAAGTTTTACCTCAATATGTAATTTCAGGCCTTCTTTTGTAAATGCCAGGTCTGTCAGCGACGAAACACAGTCCCCCAGTAAATTAGCTACAGTATTGAAAAGCATCGATAAGTTCTTTCCACTCAGGATCTTCTTATAATAGTCAGAAATATGATGCATCACTCCACAAGCAGAGTAGACAAACATAACCCTACAACCTGCAAGGTTACAAATCAACCAACATTTAAAATAAGAATTAAGTTGTGCCATATTAGCATAGCATAAATTTTATGAATACTAGCAGTTTGTGATGCTTACACTACTAGTACAAGTCTAATACTCTTAATACTCTACCAGTGTTTTAAACAATAGCCAAAAAAGCAATATTAATGTGCCCATTACTTTCAATAACACCACTAATCCTTTAACAGCAAAGGTGAGGATTGACAATGGAGGAGAGCAGAAATGGAGGGGAAGGGGATAGATAATGATTGGTTGGTTGATTTAGTGGGGCGTTGTGGGGTGGGGGTGGTGGTGGGAGGGGGGGGGGGGGGGTAGGGACCAAACAGCAAGGCATCGCTCCCATTGGATTGGTGAGGGATAGGGAAGGAAGTCAGCTGTGCCCATTCAAAGGAACCATCCTGGTATTTGCCTGAAGCAATTTAGAGAACCACGGAAAACCTAAATGAGGATGGCTGGATGCAGATTGATAGAGGCCAACGACAGACTCACAAACAACACACCTCCAAAGCCCTCCTGGCCACCAGCATTTAGCTCAGAGTCAGGCAGCACATAGCGACCAGAGTAGTGCACATAACGGACTTGTACGTCGCCAGTAGTGGGGCTAATGTAGACTATTACGGAGAGCTTGTACCCCAATAACTAGCTTAAGTTAAAAAGCTTTCTTATTCTTATGAATAAAGAACCCAGTTAATACATGCATGCAGTTTGTGTTATAGAAAGATGATAACGGCCACCAAACAACATCCTCTCCTTGTTTTTGGTGGTACAGCTCTATAGGGACAACAAGACGACAAAAAAATTGGCAAAAAGTATAATTCAATGCAGATTTTGCTTGGTTCTCTTGTGTTTTAGCTTGCAGGGGTGCTTATTTCTATTTGCTAATTTCTTGTTGTATCTTGCATGTATTCCAGGAGGGGGGCCGCAGCACTAATCAAATTTCTCTTTTCAGCAGCTTTGCTTGCTTTTTTCTATAAAGTATTTGTGTAAACCATGACTACCTCCACCCTCCACCCCCTGCAGCTGCACCCCAGCTGCAGGTGGCCAATGTGATGGCTCTAAAATAAATTTTTCAGTTTCAGAAGCAACAAATTGTTGCCCTACTAATGACGGTACAACAATCTCTTGCTGCACAAGCCACATCGGCCGCACAACAACCGACTGACTGTGCCACTAACCAGCATACCAACATTCCGGCAATTTCACAAAACATAAGAGGAATGGCTCGAATACCTGACACAGTTCCAAGCACATTGTGAAGTTCATTGAGTTCAAGGTACTGTGAAGCTATAAAACTTCCTATTGACTGCAGAGTCCCCAGTGGTCAGGTTAATACAAAAACTATTCTCAATTGTGTCTCCCAATTAATTCAGTTTTGACAAAGTAATCGCTGCATTAACTTAACATTATGGCCAGCCAGTCCAAGTAGCTACAACCAGATATCAGTTCTTTTGCTTGCAGAAAAAGTCAGAACAGATGTACTGTCAGAGGTACACAGAATTAATGGGCATGGTCATGGAGTGCAAATTTATGTGTAGTTGTGGCAACTTTTACAATGACTTAATGATTTGGAATGCAACAACATGCAACACATAGTAGAATACAGGAACAGATCCTAAAGTACTCTGGTCCATCACTTTCTCGAGTATTACAAATCTGAGAGCAGTATGATTTGAATGAAACAGCGGCCGAAAAGTTTGACCAGGCCCCGATTTGTCGGGTCGAGTCACCCCTTGCTCGCGACCGCCCCAAGTAGCCACAACAACGAGCACATACACAGCCATGTGGACAGCCACATAGACAGATAAACAGGCCTGTGAACTTAGTGAAGTCTTGTGCTCAATGTTTCGCTCACCATAAAAGACAAGACTGCCCATCACATAACGCAAAGTGTTACACATGTGAAAAAAAAGGCCATGTCCAAGCAATTTGTTTGCAATGAGACATAAACGCCAATTTTGTCCGCTCTCAGAAAAAACAGGCCTGTGCACCTGCAGTGAATGTTGTGTTTTCCAAACCAACAACAGGTTCTGACAAAAGTAAGACTAAGGTTGTGCCTCTTTCTCGCCCTAGTGCTGTGAAACAATGTTCTAACAAACTATTTGTCTCATTATGCATTGCTGGCCATCGTGTGTACTTTCAATTAGACACAGGTGCCTCAGTAACATTGCTACATCATGCCACATGTGAACACTTGGCTCACCATGCCTTTCTAAATCCAGCGAGCACCTTACTGCTTACAACAGACAGGAAATTCCAGTGCTTGAACAGTGTAGTTTGCCTGCCACTTACATATCTTTCACCAGGAAGTGAATTTTACTGTGTTGCAATCAAGAGACAGTGAGAACATAGTCGGTTTTGATGCCTTTGATTTGTTTGGACTTAGCATCCATGACAATGTACTTTCCATATCCACTTGTGATCCAAAATACAGTGTCACTAGCTGGCTTACAGAATTTCCTGAACTATTATAGAAGTAATGAAAAACGCTAATAACTTTGTATCACATGTTACATTGAAATACAATGCACAGCCTAAGTTTTTTTTTGGGCCTGCCCTGTTCCAATTGCATTAAGAGACAAAGGTGCCAGTGAACTGAAAGAATTGCAAAATAATGGTGTACCTGCTCCCATTCACACTAGTCAGTGGGCAAGTCCTGTAGTTTTGCTGCCTGAGCCTTCTGGTCACAATCACATTTATGTTGACTTCAAGTCTACAGTCAACCCACAGGCAGTAGTTGACACTCATTCCTTACCTCACCCCGGGAAACTCATGGACAGGCTTGGTGCATGACATTAGTTTTCTAAGACAGATTTGTGTGATGCCTACTTGTAAATTCCACTGGATGAAGAATCACAGAAAGTGTTTGTTGTAAATACACACTTAGGACTGTTCAAGTATTTGCATTTGCCCTTTGGCAGTGCTTCCGCACCCACCATTTTTCAATGTTACTTGGAACAGCTGACCACAAAAGTGCTGTTTTGTTCAAACCACCTTGACAATATTCTTGTCTCAGGTCGTACACCAGAGGAACACATTGCCAATTTGCATACTCTTTTTCAAGTGTTGTCAGAAGCAGGACTCGTGTATCATCTCGAAAAGTGTGACTTATTTCAAACTGAACTACAGTACTTAGTGGTGATGGTTAGTGTTTAACGTCCCGTCGACAAAGAAGTCATTAGAGATGGATACAGTACTTAGGTCATGTGATAAGCAGTCAGGGTGTGCACTCCCTCCAACCTCATTTGCTTGCAACTGAGGCCTGTCTGTTCATCTCAATGTATCTGAACTGCAGTCCAGTACTAGGCAAGATGACGTGCTACATTCGGTTCATACCGAACGCCACCCAGATCGCAGCTCCATTGCATCGCAAGAATGTACCTTCTGTGTGGTACTGTCAAGATGCATTTCAGAAACTCAAAAATGCCTTGCTTAGTGACAGGTGTTTAGTGCATTTTGATCCCGCAAAGCCGGTACTTTTGCAAGTCAAGCTTCTTCCTACAGAATCGGCACAGCACCTTCACACAAAATTGGTGCACAAGACAGGCCTATTGCTTTTGCCTCAAAGTTGCTCACTCAAACTCAATGCAATTATTCTCAAATAGAAAAAGGGGTATTGCGTATGGTGTGACAAAATTCCATCAGTATCTATACGGACGCAAGTTCTATTTAGTAGCAGATCAAAAGCCTTTGCAGTTCTCGTTCATCTGTCACAGGCAGTTCCTAAACACACTGCTCAAAAATTGCAATGCTGGACTTAGTTGATTTCACAGTATCAGTAGGATGATGTGTACACATCTACGGCAAAGCATGACAATGCAGACGCTCTATCTCGCCTTCCGATTGGCTCATACTCTGATTTTTATGCATCTCCTGAATTGTGTAACCAAATAAATGCGCATAGCTCTGATTTGTTGGAATCTTTTCCCTTGCACCATAGAAAAATTGCTCAGGCCACGGAAGTAGACCCATATCTCATAATTTTGTTGCTTTACATTCACACGTCTTGGCCTCGTTCACTGAACAGTCTCCAGAACTCAGTTGTGCGTCGATATTTTGCACATCAGCATAACCCTTCGCTACAACATATGATCTACAACATATGAACACTTGTTGGCTCATAGTGATAGATTCTTTTAGCAAGTTTTCATTTGCGGTGCCTATGAACTCTACCACATCAGGAAGCACCAATCAGCATTGTCCTCCCTATTTTGCATCCAAGGTTTGAGAGCCAAGCTTCACACCCCCCACACACAGGAACAGGTGCTGAAACTCTTTCTCACTTCCTATCACTTCCACCATGAGTCAGACCATCACCAGCGGAACTTCGGCACGTTAGATGCCGTCGGACACTGCTACATCCAGCACAGCATTCGACACCGCCAATGGTCCACAAGTATCAATTTGCATCATGCGATCTTGTTCTTTTCAGGGTTTATGGCAACCGTTGGCAGTGGGAAAAAAGATGTGATCCAGGAACGCATTGGTTCTTCTATGTATTTGACTGCAAGTCCCAATGTTCTGCAGCGCCACCACCAGAACCAACTCCGCACATGTCATTTGCTCTGTGATTCTGCTGGTTTTCTTCCCCCCGATTCATTGTCTGACAGGACTATGCAGCCTTCACAGCTGCCCGATGGTGCCACCAGGGCACCCCAGGAGGAGCAGATGGACAATGCCCCCCCTCACTAATCCCATGGACCTGGACCCACCATCACTGTCGCCGTCATTGCCCCAGCACATGCGTCAGGCCTAGATGTGTGGCCTGACAGCAGTTTTCATGAGGATGTTCCCATTGCCTTGCAAGGCAGATGGTGGGGTATGGATGGGAGTACACCATCCTCCACAGCCATGGCTCCCGGCTCATCTCTATGTCCAGTGTCCTGCCTCCCTCCCTGTTGTTGTTCGCAGCCTCGTCCAGTGTCCTGCCTCCCTCCTTATTGTTGTTCGCAGCCTCACTACACAACAACGGTGTTTGTGTGTGTGTGTGGGGGGGGGGGGGGGGGGGGGTGGAAATGTGCTGGTATAAGCTGTCACCAGCACACCAGGCGGCAAAGAGGTTAGAAGATTGATAGAGGCCAACAACAGACTCGCAAACAATGCACCGCCATGACCTCCCAGCCACCAGTATTTAGATTGCTGCCGCGGACCAGAGGCCAGTCACTTCCAGTCAATTATACAGTGAGTCAATGAGCCAAGTCACCAGTCACAGCCCAGTGGGAATAGCAGTTGCAGTTAGCTCAGGAACTGATGGAGTCATTTGGGTGAGAAAAATTTCCTTGTCATCTATACTGTCCTTCCCGGTTGCAAGTAACTTTCATCCCTTCCTTTGCCTGCAGAGTGGGATGATAACATCAAGTGCATAGTACCAGGATAGTTGTGGAACAAAACACAAAAGTAGTTCAAAGTGAGTGCAGTAGGAATGGAAATAAAAGAATTCTAATAAATGATTCTGTGTAAATCTTTTTGTCCTTACTTTACAGTTACACCTCATACTCTAGAGAGAGATATTTCCTTGTCATCATGCTGCTTACCAGTGCGAAGCAGCAGTTTGCATAGTCTTATCACTTTTGATGTGAGTTTCACTGAGGCTTGTCCAAGGAGTATCATATTTGCTCCCACTTTTAGAACTTCATTCAACAAACTGACTAAAAGAGGCCCAACAGAGTCAATAATCACCCATTCAACAGCAGTGTCATCATTTGTCAATGGGAATTCTTTTGGGAGACTCGATACCAATATCCTGAAACAGAAGGGGCTATATTAGACTTACATACTCTGCCGCAGCAGACAAAGTACAAAAAGAAACTAAAGAAATATAACTCCACACTAACTTAAGATTTGCATAACAATACATATTAAATAAAAGGATGCACTCAAATCATAGATTCAATCATCAATAATTTCCACCTTCCTCTTTTCTTAAATGGCTCATACCTTATTTGAAATCAATATCTTTACACATCCAAAAACCATTGTTTCCTTGTCAAGTTACAGCACTCCCGATTTTTTTCCAACAACTAATCATATGAAAACTGTGAAACTTTTGTCTCTTCTCAACGTAATCTCTCTGCAGCCATTCACATTTTTCCCCACTGCCGACACTATGACTCCAAGGCTACTGTGAACACTTCTTTAGGAGTCTGATGCAGTAGTGGCATGGGTAGTGAATGTGCTACAACAGAGAGTGTCTTTCATCGCCAGACACAGTCAAAAGTTGCTAGGAACCAAGTCAGGTGAATAGAGAACATGAGAAAGCACTTCAAAGGTGATGTTCACGTGGGGGGGGGGGGGGGGGGGGGGGACTGCAGCTAGCATTTTCCTGATGCACTGGTGCATTGTCTCAATGAAAGAGCATGCACACATGCAGCCTTATCTGGTCTTTTTCATGCAATGCTAGAAGCAACTTACTCATCAAAACATTTTGGTAGGATGTACCTGTCACAGTGTTACCCTTTAGAACACAATGAGTAAAGATTACATCATCACTGTCCCAGAATGTGGCTACCATCATTTTTCCAACTTCCTCAAAGTTTTTTTGAGTGTGCATGCTTGTGTTGACTGGCACTTTGTTTCAGAATTGAAAAACAGCCTCCATGTCTCATACACTGTCACAATCAATGAGAGAAAATCCCATTAATGCTATCATGAAGCATCAACATTGCCTGGCAACACATCATGCATGCAGCTGTGAGATCAACCGTCAGCATTTGTAGCACCCATTTGGAGAACACTCTTCACATTTTCAGATCTTCATGCAGTTTTATGTGCACAGATCCCACAGATATGGCAACTTCGGAGGCGATGTATTCCACACTCATTTGGCGGTCTTTCAAAATAACTTTGCCTACTCGCTCGATCATGTCATCAAACCACTGGGACAAGACCAGTTCGCTGACAAATAATGATCTACCTGTTTGAACTGTTGCATACACGAATGCATGTTAGACAGATACATGACACCATCATCACATGTTTCACTCAACTGGCGATGAACTTCAATCAGTTTCACATAGCATAAATGGAGAATGATTAAATGACTTTCTTGTAAGTATAACGTTACTATTTAAAGTAATGAACCATCTTCACTCTTACCACTGCCGCTCGAGATGTGTGTGCTGTACAGTGCTGCCATTTCTATCACACATTCAGAAGAAATGCACATATATTTTAAAACAAACTACATGTTTCTGTTTCCAGGCCTAAGAAGAAGAAAAAAATATCAGATGTGTTATAACTTGAATGCAACTGTTAGGATGTTAACTGCTTTGAGCATTAACGTCAAATCATCACATACTTTAGTGGTGAAAACTGGGTATCCTTTACTCTTCATTTCCTTGTACAGTGTACCATAATGACAATGCAAGAATTTCTTTTATCTCATGCTGATGGAGGAGGAGGGTGGGATTGGGGGGAGGTGGGAGGGGGGGGGGGTGCCATAAAATGGAATGTCACTGACAATGTGAGATGGCTGGGAACTGAAAGGAAACAACAGAGGTTAAAAGAAATAAACTTGTGATATGAGAATGGAAAAATAACAGAATCCAATAATAACTACAAACGTTAATTTTATAGGTTTCCAAGTATTATTTAGTATTTTCTGATGTTGATAAAGATTTTGTTTTAAAGATACTCACTATGAAATTATCAGTCCATCTATCCTCATGAAATAAAAGGGAGAGAGGACTGCAAGCCAGTGCAGAGATGGCTACAGCTGGGAGTTCTCCAGGTCTAGCAACAGTGCGAAGAGGCACAACAACCCTCTCCCCTCAATCAATGTCATGGGTAAATTAGCTTGAAGAGTGGGTTTAAAGCCAGTGTGTTTATGTCAGAAGGGTAAAAGACACTGAATGTATATAGACTGACAGAGGTAAAAAGTAGCTGTGTGCATTAGTTCAGGGACGAAGTTTAACAGGTCACCTGGGGCTAGAACTGCAATGAAAGGCAATCCCTCTTCACCAACCTCAAGAACCAACGGGAGGTGACAAGCATTAAATTTTGTTATAAAATGCAGGCATAGGTAGTTGCAATGTGAGACAGTGTATCTGAGATAATGAAGTATCCACGTTCAGCCCAAGAGGTACTGCCAATACGAGAGTATGGGGCACTGTTGGAGGTGCTCTACAGATAAAATGGGGATGGTCTGCTTGTTGCAGGATGATTCTGTGTGAGAGGCTGGTGTGGTCAGTGGGTAAGCAGCAAAAGACAATTGCTTCTTTTTGAGTAGCCTGGAGTGAAATTCACATTTTCATAGTTGTCTCTCTGCTCACAGTTTGCCGGCGTGTGCGTAGTTTTTCATTCTCTTTTCCCAGAAATTCACATTACAATGACATCAATGTGTCCTCAGTGCCTGGTATTCCCAATTCTAATGTAGGCATTATAGCTGCCTCGTCATACAGTCTGTCAGTGAGCTCGTTTCCTGCTAAGACCATGGGGCTGGGTGGTCAAAGTAAAGTGATGTACATTCCCGCTGTGCGTAGCCCATATACTAATTTCTGGCTATTGGAGACTAGTACTTTCTGTGAATAGTACTGTGTTATCAGCTGTAGCCCACATCAGAAATCACTGCACATTATAAACTTCTAGGTAGCAAGTGTTCTGATGTGTTGTAGAGCTCTGGATATGGCTGTCAGTTCTACATGCATTTGGTGGAGAGCATAGTTTGTAACCCACATTTATGTGTAACCTTAACTGAAAGATAATTGACCCTTGAGCTATCTGTGTACATCAATGTCAACTACAGTGCAAAAAATGTACAATGTGCTGTACATGTGAAATCCGGAGCTCAATGTGACTAGATACTACTTTCTATGCGTCAGTTTTCGACGGTTCTTCTCAGAACAGCACATTTCATTCAACAGTGTGAAGCGAAACTGTTTCTGCTGGCATTTATCGGTTGGTATGATTTTCTTCAGTTTGACAGAATACTAGTGGCCGTGGTGTTTATCCCTCACTACTTATTCATGATACAAAAAAAGTTCAATGGTCCAAGGGCTGTTGAAATGGGACATCCAATCGAAAATGGACAGTCCCGTGACCTTTTTTTGCAAGCCTTTAAAAGGTACCACAATTCTTTTTCAAAGAGAAGGATGAGAATTGTCAATGCCTATTATGGAGTCGCACATCACTAGGTGTTGCAAATATGCTACATGGTTACAACACTATGCACACAGAATTTAAAGATTTAGTTTGTGATGAATGAACATTAAATTACAATGATAAACAGCTGATGTGTATGACATTCACATCAACAAGTACTTTTGATTAAATTTGCAGGTAAGAAAGATGAGATTCAACTGGTGGTACGAATAGCAGATTTTCTTAAGTCGCACAGTTTATTAACTATCTGCTTCAACAGTTTTAGATGGAATTACACAAAGAGTGTGGAAATATATATTACTGTGACGTATGTTTTTATTATTTTTGTACGTGCATTCTCTTGTACCAACAGTCAGAGCCGTATAATATTCCTCCTCATGATCAGTTGTACATAAGACTGCTCTTCATGATCAGTTGTAAAGTGGTCCAAAGTTCTGATTTCCCAATTACTATAATACGAAACCCACCTGTATTCAGGCCATTCAGCATTCCTTGCGTGGTTGCACTGCCACCCGACTACAATGCATTTCCAGTTTCCCTATCTTTCTGCTCAAACAATGTGGCATTGTAGTGTGCAGCCAAATGAGAGAGATACACTCCAATGCAAGACATCTGCTTGCTAAATGTTTATTTGACACTACAACAGTGAAACCATAGTCAGAGTACACAAAATTTTTCTCTAAAAAAAGGGGTTACATTACCGGTTTCAACAAACTACATCGTCATTTTCAAATGTAAAACATTAGTTGGAGAATATATAGTGGGAATTATGACCACATTAGCAGTTTCAACAAACTACATTTTCAAATGTTTTGTAAAACATCTGTTGGAGAATATATAATGGGAATTATGACCACACAACTGTCACAATTCCCATTACATATTCTACAACATGTTTTACATTTGAAAATGATGATGCAGTTCGTTGAAACCGGTAATGTAACCCCTTTTTTAAAGGAATATTTTATGTACTATGACTATGGCGTCACTATTGAAGTGTCAAATAAACATCATCGTCGTCATCATCATCATCATCATCATCATCATTTAAGACTGATTATGCCTTTCAGCATTCAGTCTGGAGCATAGTCCCCCTTATAAAATTCCTCCATGATCCCCTATTCAGTGCTAACATTGGTGCCTCTTCTGATGTTAAGCCTATTACTTCAAAATCATTCTTAACCGAATCCAGGTACCTTCTCCTTGGTCTGCCCCGACTCCTCCTACCCTCTACTGCTGAAACCATGAGTCTCTTGGGTAACCTTGCTTCTCCCATGCGTGTAACATGACCCCACCATTTAAGCCTGTTCGCCCTGACTGCTACATCTATAGAGTTCATTCCCAGTTTTTCTTTCTTTAATTTCCTCATTGTGGACACCCTCCTGCCATTGTTCCCATCTACTAGTACCTGCAATCATCCTAGCTACTTTCATATCCGTAACCTCAACCTTGTTGATAAGGTAACCTGAATCCACCCAGGTTTCGCTCCCATACAACAAAGTTGGTCGAAAGATTGAACGGTGCACAGATAACTTAGTCTTGCTACTGACTTCCTCCTTGCAGAAGAGAGTAGATGGTAGCTGAGTACTCACTGCATTAGCTTTGCTACACCTCACTTCCAGTTTTTTCACTATGTTGCCATCCTGTGAGAATACGCATCCTAAGTACTTGAAACTGTCCACCTGTTCTAACTTTGTTCCTCCTATTTGGCACTCAATCTGTTTATACCTCTTTCCTACTGACATTTCTTTCATTTTGGAGATGCTAATCTTCATACCATAGTCCTTACATTTCTGATCTAGCTCTGAAATATTACTTTACAAACTTTCAATCGAATCTGCCATCACAACTAAGTCATCCGCATATGCAAGACTGCTTACTTTGTGTTCACATATCTAAATCTCACCTAGCCAGTCTATTGTTTTCAACATATGATCCATAAATAATATGAACAACAGTGGAGACAGGCTGCAGCCTTGTCTTACCCCTGAAACTACTCTGAACCATGAACTCAATTTACCGTCAACTCTAACTTCTGCCTGACTATCCATGTAAAGACCTTTAATTGCTTGCAAAAGTTTGCCTCCTATTCCATAATCTCGTAGAACAGACAATAACTTCCTCCTAGGAACCCGGTCATATGCCTTTTCTAGATCTATAAAGCATAGATACAATTCCCCATTCCACTCATAACATTTCTCCATTATTTGCCGTAAGCTAAAGATCTGGTCCTGACAACCTCTAAGAGGCCTAAACCCACACTGATTTTCATCCAATTGGTCCTCAACTAATACTCGCACTTTCCTTTCAACAATACCTGATAAGATTTTACCCACAACATTGATTAAAGAGGTACCTCTGTAGTTGTTACAATCATTTCTGTTTTCATGTTTAAAGATTGGTGTGATTACTGCTTTTGTCCAGTCTGATGGAACCTGTCCTGACTCCCAGGCCATTTCAATTATCCGGTGTAGCCATTTAAGACCTGACATTCCACTGTATTTGATGAGTTCTGACTTAATTTCATCCACCCCAGCTGCTTTATTGCACTGCAATCTATTGACCATTTTCTCCACTTCCTCAAATGTGATCCTATTTCCATCATCATTCCTATCCCATTCTACCTCGAAATCTGAAACACTACTGATCGTATTTTCACCTACATTGAGCAACTCTTCAAAATATTCCCTCCATCTGCCCAAGGCATCCACAGGATACACCAGCAGTAGTCCTGACCTGTCCAAAATACTTGTCATTTCCTTCTTACCTCCCTTTCGAAGACTGCTAATTACACTCCAGAATGGTTTTCCAGCAGCTTGACCCATAGTCTCCAACCTGTTTCCAAAGTCTTCCCAAGATTTCTTCTTGGATGCTGCAATTATCTGTTTGGCTTTGTTTCTTTCTTCAACATAACTTTCTCTGTCTACCTGAGTTCTAGTATGTAGCCATTTTTGATACGCCCTCTTTTTCCTTTTACAAGCTGCCTTGACTGTGTCATTCCACCAAGCTGTTTGCTTCATCCTACCTTTGCACACTACTGTTCCAAGACATTCTTTAGCCACTTCTAGTACTGTGTCCCTGTACCTTGTCCATTCCTTTTCCAATGACTGTAATTGATTACATTCAACTATCTGGTACCTTTCTGAGATCACTGTTATGTACTTGTGCCTGATTTCCTTATCCTGAAGTTTCTCTACTCTTATCCTCCTACATATGGACCTGACTTCCTGCGCTTTCGTCCTCACAGTACCAATTTCACTGCAGATTAGATAATGATCAGTGTCATCAAAGAATCCCCTGAATACACGTGTGTCCCTCACAGCCTTCCTGAATTCCTGATCTGTTATTATATAGTCAATGACAGATCTGGTTCCCCTGCCTTCCCAAGTATACCGGTGAATGATCTTATGTTTAAAAAAGCAGTTTGTGATTAGTAAGCCCATACTGGCACAGAAATCCAAGAGTTGTTTCCCGTTCCTGTTGGCCTCCATATCCTCTCCAAATTTACCCATAACCTTTCCATACCCTTCTGTTCGATTTCCATCATGGCATTAAAATCACCCATGAGCAGAACACTGTCCTTGTCCTTTACTCTAACAACTACATCACTGAGTGCATCATAAAAACTATCCATCTTATCTTGATCTGTCCCTTCACAATGCGAATATGCTGACACAATCCTAATTATCTTGCTAGACACTGTCAAATCTACCCACATCAATCAGGCACTTGCCCGCGAAAGGCAAAGGTCCCGAGTTCGAGTCTCAGTCGGGCACACAGTTTTAATCTGCCAGGAAGTTTCATATCAGCACACACTCCGCTGTAGAGTGAAAATCTCTTTCTGAAAACATCCCCCAGGCTGTGGCTAAGACATGTCTCCGCTATATCCTTTCTTTCAGGAGTGCTAGTTCTGCAAGTTTCGCAGGAGAGCTTCTGTAAAGTTTGGAAGGTAGGAGACGAGATACTGGCAGAAGTAAAGCTGTGAGTACCGGGCATGAGTTGTGCTTCGGTAGCTCAGATGGTAGAGCACTTGTCCGCGAAAGTCAAAGGTCCCGAGTTCGAGTCTCGGTCGGGCACACAGTTTTAATCTGCCAGGAAGTTTCATATCAGCGCACACTCCACTGCAGAGGGAAATTCTCATTCTACCCACATCAGTCGTTCATTTACATACCTTATTGCAACTATGCTGGGTTCCATTTCTTTCCTGATGTAAAGCCCTACACCCCATTGTGCTATTTCTGCTTTGACTCCTGACAAGTAGACATTGTACTCTCCCACTTCCTCTTCTTTCTCACCCATTACCTGAATGTCACTAACAGCTAAACCTTCCAGCCCCATCTTACTTGCAGCCTCTGCCAGCTCCACCTTCTTCCCAGAACAGCCCCCATTGATATTAATAGCTCCCCATCTCATTACCATTTGTTTGCCAAGTCGCATCTTAGGAGTCCCTGGTTTGTCCGTTAGAGGTGGGACTCCATCACCTCCAAAGGTCCGAGGCATTTTGCTCTGATTGTTGCTAGCATAATATTTAAAGTACCAGGGAAGCAGGTTGCTAGCCTTACTTGCCCCGAGTCCCATTGGGTTTTACCCCTAACCGTTGAGGGACTAACCGGTGGATGTGGTAGTCTTTGCTGTATGAAAACAAAGGTGACCACAACTCAGAATATGTCCGAGATGCCCAGCCTTATTCCAAAGTAACTGGTATCCCGACTGCTGGGACCACTTACTTGGCCACTCATACATTGCCCGTGGTTCATGAACTAGGACATGACAACAGGAACCCATACCATGAACATTTAACTTATATTTAGTCACACTCCTTATGACAATTATGTCTGAATATAGATCTCCACATGTATGCAGATTTCTTGGTCATCCTTGGTGTACACCAGTTCCAAAGTACAGATAATCATGAAGGACTGAATAGAATACAAACTGTTAAACAATGGGATCTGTTTTTTTGGTAGTGGTTCACGAGCAATTGGATCCTTTGAATTTAGAACACAGTTGTGTACCATAAAAATAGTGATCGGACATCTGGTCATGATTGTGTAGCTGACTAGGAGTTGCTGGAGTCTCAGACTCCTACAGGTGGGACATCTGCTTCTCCAAGGAAATTGGCAACTGGACTTGTGCGAAAAGCTTCAGATCCACTCCTCATGTATTGCCAGATCTGCTTCTCAGGTGTTTCCAACAAAATGGAGAGCATTAAGTTTCCTCATACAGTTTGCCTTTAGTTGGCATATATGAGGTAGCCATCTTACTTTGTTACCCAACAGTGGATGCAAAAGGCAGAATGTTCAGGTATATGTATCACTTAATTCCTAAGTAGAACTCAGAGAGGGGATGCACAGAACTGAGTCTACAGAAATGTGTGACATGTGATTTTGCTGGTGAAAAACAACACTTATGTATTTGCTCACATTCAAGTGCGTTCCCTATGGTTGTCTGATGCTGAAATTCTCTAGTGTGCAATGATATAGACCTGTAATATAAGCAGATCTTGTCAACATATAATGCCAATGAGACAATAAGTATCACAATTGTTATAATTTATTGCTATCATAAAGAGGTTAGTACATAGTATGCAACACATGCAGGAAAATCAGGCACTGCAGATATCAGTACTAAGGTCTGTGCCAACTTTGATATAAAACAGTCAAAGTGATAGAAAGTTATCAGGCAGCATCAAAAATCCCCATTTACGTAAAGTGGATACAATGCGGTAATGTCGAGTTGTATTGTACACCTTTTGAAACTCAAGGGCACAGCTTTTGAATGTCACAGAACACAGAAATCAAGTACCTGTGATGTTCAAAGGTGTCATGGATTGCAGATTCGAGGTGCAGAAGATAGCTGTCGGCTGGGTTTCTTGGAAATTGAATTGGTATTGAGAAAGGTTTTTTGACTCCAGTCTCCTATAAAGTCACTTATCAACCATAATTTCCAGTAAGTCACATAAGCTGGTTGGTACACGAACTGGTTGGTAACTATAGACGTAATAGCAAACCCAGCAATGCTTCGCAATTACTAAATATGTATGGCAATTACTAAATATGTATGGGCATTCGACATACATCTTAAACTCCTTCTACACCTTCTCTCTGCCCATTTTCTCCTCTCCTCTCTGTTCGTTCATATCCTCTTCCCACCCCCCCCCCCCCTCCTGTGCACCACTTCTTCCTCCCCTCTCTGTTCACCTCCTTCTCCCCTCTCTGTTCATCTCTCCCCCCCCCCCCCCCCCCCCATATGCTCATTTCCATCTCACCACTCTCTGTGTCCTCTTATTGCTCTCTCTCACCTTGAGCATTGTTATTTGTTTTTGCAAACGAAACCTTGTTAGTGAAATGAAAGTGCTTAAAATGAATAGGACAAATTCTCCAGAAACATCACATGAAGATAGTCTTCCACCCAGTAACCAAAACATGGGCACTTCTTGGTAGTATATGGAGTCAGGTGAAAGGTTTTGTAGGGGGCCTAAAATTCTGAGGATTCCTTGAAGCTCCGCCTGGACATCAGGAATGGGATTACCTTGGCAAACTTTATATGTAGAGTTGTCTGAAAGCTGACACAGTCCCTCAGCCACATACTCCCGACAATCAAGTACCACGGTCGTGGAACTCGATCAAACTCCTGACCCCACCAACACCTTGCACTCCTACCTTCTACCTACTTCCTAAAATTCACAAACCCAAACATCCCGGCGGTCCCATTGTAGCTGGTTACCAAGTCCCCACAGAACGTATCTCTGCCTACGTAGATCAACACCTTCAACCCATTACATGCAGTCACACATCCTTCATCAAAGACACCAACCACTTTCTCGAATGCCTGGAATCCTTACCCAGTCTGTTACCCCCGGAAACCATCCTTGTAACCATTGATGCCACTTCACTATACAGAAATATCCCGCACGTCCAGGGCCTCGCTGCAATGGAGCACTTCCTTTCACGCCGATCACCTGCCACCCTACCTAAAACCTCTTTCCTCGTCACCTTAGCCAGCTTCATCCTGACCCACAACTTCTTCACTTTTGAAGGCCAGACATACCAACAATTAAAGGGAACAGCCATGGGTAACAGGATGGCCCCCTCGTATGCCAACCTATTTATGGGTTGCATAGAGGAAGCCTTCTTGGTTACCCAAGCCTGCCAACCCAAAGTTTGGTACAAATTTATTGACGATATCTTAATGATCTGGACTCTCAGTGAAGAACAACTCCTGAATTTTCTCTCCAACCTCAACTCCTTTGGTTCCATCATCAGATTCACCTGGTCCTACTCCAAATCCCATGCCACTTTCCTTGACGTTGACCTCCATCTGTCCAATGGCCAGCTTCACACATCCGTCCACATCAAACCCACCAACAAGCAACAGTACCTCCATTATGACAGCTGCCACCCATTCCATATCAAACGGTCCCTTCCCTACAGCCTAGGCCTTCGTGGCAAACGAATCTGCTCCAGTCCTGAATCCCTGAACCATTACACCAACAACCTGAAAACAGCTTTCGCATCCCGCAACTACCCTCCCGACCTGGTACAGAAGCAAATAACCAGAGCCACTTCCTCATCCCCTCAAACCCACAACCTCTCACAGAAGAACCCTAAAAGTGCCCCACTTGTGACAGGATACTTCCCGGGACTGGATCAGACTCTGAATGTGGCTCTCCAGCACGGATACGACTTCCTAAAATCCTGCCCCGAAATGAGATCCATCCTTCACGAAATCCTCCCCACTCCACCAAGAGTGTCTTTCCGCCGTCCTCCTAACCTTCGTAACCTCTTGGTTCATCCCTACGAAATTCCCAAACCACCTTCCCTACCCTCTGGCTCCTACCCTTGTAACCGCACCTGGTGTAAAACCTGTCCTATGCACCCTCCCATCACCACCTACTCCAGTCCTGTAACCCGGAAGGTGTACACGATCAAAGGAAGAGCCATGTGTGAAAGCATCCATGTGATTTACCAACTGACCTGCCTACACTGTGACGCTTTCCATGTGGGAATGACCAGCAACAAACTGTCCATTCGCATGAATGGACACAGGCAGACAGTGTTTGTTGGTAATGAAGATCACCCTGTGGCTAAACATGCCTTGGTGCACGGCCAGCACATCTTGGCACAGTGTTACACCGTCCGCGTTATCTGGATACTTCCCACCAACACCAACCTATCCGAACTCCGGAGATGGGAACTCGCCCTTCAGTATATCCTCTCTTTTCGATATCCGCCAGGCCTCTACCTCCGCTAATTTCAAGTTGCCGCCGCTCATACCTCACCTGTCTTTCAACAACTTCTTTGCCTCTGTACTTCCGCCTCGACTGACATCTCCGCCCGAACTCTTTGCCTTTACAAATGTCTGCTTGTGTGTGTGTGTGTGTGTGTGTGTGTGTGTGTGTGTGCGTGCGCGCGTGAGTGTGCACCTGTCCTTTTTTCCCCCTAGGGTGGGTCTTCCCGCTCCCGGGATTGGAATGACTCCTTACCCTCTCCCTTAAAACCCACATCCTTTCGTCTTTCCCTCTCCTTCCCTCTTTCCTGAAGAAGCAACCGTCGGTTGCAAAAGCTAGAAATTCTGTGTGTGTGTTTGTGTGTTTTATTTATTGTGCCAATCTACCGCCGCTTTCCCGCTTGGTAAGTCTTGGAATCTTCATATAACAGTACACATGTATATTTATTAAGCATATATATTTAAAAACTATGTAGCCTATGTCTGTCCAAAGGTTTATTAGAGTATTCTGAAAAATTTGAAGTAACCTGGTAAAGAACTTTTGGAGATTTCTGCTAATAATATTGCCCCTTTATATGGTAAATACACTGATCAGACAAAACATTACGACCACCGACCTACTATCAATATAAGCCTGTCCAGGCGACAGCAGCATCACCTGGCAAGGAATGACTGCTGGTCAGATACACACACGGTGCACATAGTATCATGAGCATGCTGTCTGTGTGTAGAATGGGGAAGGAACACAATCTATCACAGTTTGACCGAGGGCATATTGTGATGGTACGGAGGGTCAGATGAGCATTTTGGAAACTGCACGACGTGTCACATGTTTGAGGAGTGCTGTGGTATCTTCAACACGTGGGGAAACAAAGGTGAAACCTCGTCCAGGCATCGTGAGGTTGAGCGGCCACTACTCATTTCAGATGTCGGACGCTGTAGGCTGGGCAGACTAGTAAAACAGGACAGGCAGCAAACTATGGTGGAACTAACATCAGACTTAAATGCTGGGCAGAGTACTCCTGTGTCTTAACATGCAGCGCACAAACACTACTTAATGATGGGCCTCCACAGCCAATGACCAATGCATGTGCCAATGTTAACATAATGACATCAGCAACTACAACTGAAATGGACATGTGAGCATTGGCACTGGACGTTGACATACTGGCAGAGCATTGCATGGTCTGATGAATCCCGATACCTCCTTCATCATGCTGATGAAGTTTCGCAGGAGAGCTTCTGTAAAGTTTGGATGGTAGGAGACAAGGTACTGGCAGAAGTAAAGCTGTGAGTACGGGGCGTGAGTTGTGCTTGGGTAGCTCAGTTGGTAGAGCACTTGCCCGCAAAAGGCAAAGGTCCCAAGTTTGAGCCTCAGTCCGGCACACAGTTTTAATCTGTCAGGAAGTTTCAGTCTAGATGTAGATGTGTCGTCGTTTATACCAGTGCGTGAAAGATTTTCCAAAAATCTGAAGAAGTTGCTAATGTTGAAGGTACAGCATGACTGTGGGTTCAGTACTTCAAAATCATAGCCACTGTTAAGAAATTTGTGGGAGCTGAGAGGAGTGCAGATTGGCAATTGCATACACAATATATTAAGGATATGCCTCCCTATTTTTATGCCAGGGCCGTCTTTATACAAAATCATATCACTTATACTCAAAAAGAGATCAATGAACTGAAAACCAAATTTACTCTACAAGAATATGAGCATTTTGTTGTTAGGTATGGTTTAAATCCATATGTCAGAATTTTTTTGGCAGGGGCTTGGTCTGACATTACAAATGAACAAGCCTTAATGCAATTGATATCAATGACCAAGTTGGGCAATTCTGTGGTGTTTCATTTGCAGCTACTGAACAACATGTGGAGCTAGAAAAGCAAGAATGCAAACAGATGAAGGAGACGTCAAAAAATTATATGACTACTGCCCCCCTCCCCCCCCCCCCCCCTCCCACACACACACACACACACACACACACACACACACACACACACACACACACACACACACAGTCCTTTTCCTATTTATGAGCATGTTATGTCCATCAGCACTGGGACAGTAGTGATGAAAAGATCAACTGCCACAAATCTGATGAACTTCACAATTTATGCATTTCGATGATAACTAGCAGCAGCTTTGACTGTTTGAAATTTCGAAGAAGTTGAGTCCTACCTCTAAAGTGTACATCATATAAAATCACACTGCACAATGAGGTCATTCCTATCAACCCTGAAATGGTTTTTCAGAGAATCGCTTTCCACACAAAGTCCAATGAAGAGCTTCAGCACTATTAGCACTCTATCTATATTTGACAAGATATGTTGTTGTTGTTGTCTTCAGTCCTGAGACTGGTTTGATGCAGCTCTCCATGCTACTCTATCCTGTGCAAGCTGCTTCATCTCCCAGTACCTACTGCAACCTACATCCTTCTGAATCTGCTTAGTGTACTCATCTCTCGGTCTCCCTCTACGATTTTTACCCTCCACGCTGCCCTCCAATGCTAAATTTGTGATCCCTTGATGCCTCAAAACATGTCCTATCAACCGATCCATTCTTCTAGTCAAGTTGTGCCACAAACTTCTCTTCTCCCCAATCCTATTCAATACCTCCTCATTAGTTACGTGATCTATCCACCTTATCTTCAGTATTCTTCTGTAGCACCACATTTCGAAAGCTTCTATTCTCTTCTTGTCCAAACTAGTTATCGTCCATGTTTCACTTCCATACATGGCTACACTCCAAACAAATACTTTCAGAAACGACTTCCTGATACATAAATCTATATTCGATGTTAACAAATTTCTCTTCTTCAGAAACGCTTTCCTTGCCATTGCCAGTCTACATTTTATATCCTCTCTACTTCGACCATCATCAGTTATTTTACTTCCTAAATAGCAAAACTCCTTTACTACTTTAAGTGTCTCATTTCCTAATCTAATTCCCTCAGCATCACCCGATTTAATTTGACTACATTCCATTATCCTCGTTTTGCTTTTGTTAATGTTCATCTTATATCCTCCTTTCAAGACACTGTCCATTCCGTTCAACTGCTCTTCCAAGTCCTTTGCCGTCTCTGACAGAATTACAATGTCATCAGCGAACCTCAAAGTTTTTACTTCGTCTCCATGAATTTTAATACCTACTCCAAATTTTTCTTTTGTTTCCTTTACTGCTTGCTCAATATACAGATTGAATAACATCGGGGAGAGGCTACAACCCTGTCTCACTCCTTTCCCAACCACTGCTTCCCTTTCATGCCCCTCGACTCTTATGACTGCCATCTGGTTTCTGTACAAATTATAAATAGCCTTTCGCTCCCTGTATTTTACCCCTGCCCCCTTTAGAATTTGAAAAAGAGTATTCCAGTCAACATTGTCAAAAGCTTTCTCTAAGTCTACAAATGCTAGAAACGTAGGTTTGCCTTTTCTTAATCTTTCTTCTAAGATAAGTCGTAAGGTCAGTATTGCCTCACGTGTTCCAACATTTCGACGGAATCCAAACTGATCCTCCCCGAGGTCTGCATCTACCAGTTTTTCCATTCGTCTGTAAATAATTCGCGTTAGTATTTTGCAGCCGTGGTTTATTAAACTGATAGTTCGGTAATTTACACATCTGTCAGCACCTGCTTTCTTTGGGATTGGAATTATTATATTCTTCTTGAAGTCTGAGGGTATTTCGCCTGTCTCATACGTCTTGCTCACCAGCTGGTAGAGTTTTCTCAGGACTGGTTGTCCCAAGGCCGTCAGTAGTTCTAACGGAATGTTGTCTACTCCGGGGGCCTTGTTTCGACTCAGGTCTTTCAGTGCTCTGTCAAACTCTTCACGCAGTATCGTATCTCCCATTTCGTCTTCATCTACATCCTCTTCCATTTCCATAATATTGTCCTCAAGTACATCACCCTTGTATAAACCTTCTATATACTCCTTCCACCTTTCTGCCTTCCCTTCTTTGCTTAGAACTGGGCTGCCATCTGAGCTCTTGATATTCATACACTTGGTTCTCTTCTCTCCAAAGGTCTCTTTAATTTTCCTGTAGGCAGTATCTATCTTACCCCTAGTGAGATAAGCTTCTACATCCTTACATTTGTCCTCTAGCCATCCCTGTTTAGCCATTTTGCACTTCCTGTCGATCTCATTTTTGAGACGTTTGTATTCCTTTTATATTTTCTCCTTTCAACAATTAAATTCAATATTTCTTCTGTTACCCAAGGATTTCCAGCAGCCCTCGTCTTTGTACCTACTTTATCCTCTGCTGCCTTCACTACTTCATCCCTCAGAGCTACCCATTCTTCTTCTACTGTGTTTCTTTCCCCCATTCCTGTCAATTGTTCCCTCATGCTCTCCCTGAAACTCTGTAAAACCTCTGGTTCATTCATCTTATCCAGATCCCATGTCCTTAATTTCCCATATTTTTGCAGTTTCTTCAGTTTTAATCTACAGGTCATAACCAATAGATTGTGGTCAGAGTCCACATCTGCCCCTGGAAATGTCTTACAACTTAAAACCTGGTTCCTAAATCTCTGTCTTACCATTATATAATCTATCTGATACCTTTTAGTATCTCCAGGGTTCTTCCAAGTATACAACCTTCTTTCATGATTCGTAAACCAAGTGTTAGCTATGATTAAGTTGTGCTCTGTGCAAAATTCTACTAGGCGGCTTCCTCTTTCATTTCTTAGCCCCAATCCATATTCACCTACTATGTTTCCTTCTCTCCCTTTTCCTACACTCGAATTCCAGTCACCCATTACTATTAAATTTTCGTCTCCCTTCACTATCTGAATAATTTCTTATATTTCATCGTACATTTCTTCAATTTCTTCATCATCTGCAGAGCTAGTTGGCATATAAACTTGTACTACTGTAGTAGGTGTGGGCTTCGTATCTATCTTGGCCACAATAATGCGTTCACTATGCTGTTTGTAGTAGCTTACCCGCATTCCTATTTTCCTATTCATTATTAAACCTACTCCTGCATTACCCCTATTTGATTGTGTGTTTATAACCCTGTAGTCACCTGACCAGAAGTCTTGTTCCTCCTGCCACCGAACTTCACTAATTCCCACTATATCTAACTTTAACCTATCCATTTCCCTTTTTAAATTTTCTAACCTACCTGCCCGATTAAGGGATCTGACATTCCACGCTCCGATCCGTAGAACGCCAGTTTTCTTTCTCCTGATAACGACATCCTCCTGAGTAGTCCCCGCCCGGAGATCCGAATGGGGGACTATTTTACCTCCGGAATATTTTACCCAAGAGGATGCCATCATCTATGCATAAAACACAAGAAGCTATGTTTTACTAGTTTTTTGATGTCTTTCAAGGCCCAGCTGAATTCAAAATAGCAGAGTTCATTGTAGATGGAGGACTTTTGTCGCACAGAGTTGCATGGGAGGCAAAAGAACTAATTTCTTCCTTAATTACAAAATATGCAGATTATATTAAGTGCTTGTACAGTAGAAAGGTCACGACTGTCTTTGATGGATACCCTGATGTGTTAGATTAGATTAGATTAGATTAATACTTGTTCCATAGATCATGAATACGACACTTCGTAAAGATGTGGAACGTGTCAGGTTAATAAAAGATGTCTGTACAAGAAATTACATTACCCAAAATATTGCATGACACTAATGATTAAGGTTTTTTTTTTTTTTTTTTTTTTTATCTAAAAATTCAGCCAATGAGTAGAAGGAGTTGTCATCTAGAAATTCTTTTAATTTAT
Source organism: Schistocerca gregaria (assembly GCF_023897955.1). Taxonomy (NCBI): domain Eukaryota; kingdom Metazoa; phylum Arthropoda; class Insecta; order Orthoptera; family Acrididae; genus Schistocerca; species Schistocerca gregaria. The sequence continues at coordinate 654,979,866 of NC_064923.1, forward strand.
TTTTAAATGTTAGTTGGCTATCTGTCAGGCTTTTGATGCTGTTTGGTAGGTGCCCAAAGACTTTTGTGGCAGCATAATTTACCCCTTTCTGTGCCAAAGTCAGATTTAACCCTGCATAGTGAAGATCATCCTTTCTCCTGGTGTTATAGGTATGCACACTGCTATTACTTTTGAATTGGGTTGGATTATTATCAACAAATTTCATAAGGGAATATATATACTGTGAGGTTACTGTGAGGATCCCTAGATCCTTAAATAGATGTCTGCAGGATGACCGTGGGTGGGCTCCAGCAATTATTCTGATTACACGTTTTTGTGCAATGAATACTTTTCTACTCAACGATGAATTACCCCAGAATATGATGCCATACGAAAGCAGTGAATGAAAGTAGGCATAGTAAGCTAATTTACTGAGATTCTTATCACCAAAATTTGCAATAACCCTAATAGCATACGTAGCTGAACTCAGACGTTTCAGCAGACCATCAATGTGTTGCTTCCAGTTTAACCTCTCATCAATGGACACACCTAAAAATTTTGAAAATTCTACCTTAGCTACAGACTTCTGTTCAAATTCTATATTTATTACTGGAGTTTTGCCATTTACTGTACGGAACTGTATATACTGTGTTTTATCAAAATTTAAAGAGAGTCCGTTTGCTGAGAACCACTTAATAATTTTGTGAAAAACATCATTTACAATTACATCACTTAGTTCTTGGTTTTTGGATGTTATTACTATACTTGTATCATCAGCAAAAAGAACTAACTTTGCATCTTCATCAATGTGGAATGGTAAGTCATTAATGTATATCAAGAACAGTAAAGGACCTAAGACCGAACCCTGTGGGACCCCGTGCTTGATAGCACCCCAGTTTGAGGAATCAGCTGTTTTAACATTACACGAACCACTTATTTCAACTTTCTGCATTCTTCCAGTTAAGTATGAATTAAACCATTTGTGCACTGCCCCACTCAAACCATAATGATTTAGCTTATCTAAAAGAATTCCATGATTTACACAATCAAAGGCCTTTGAGAGATCACAAAAAATACCAATGGGTGATGTCCGGTTATTCAGAGCATTTAATATTTGATCAGTGAAAGCATATATAGCATTTTCTGTTGAAAAGCCTTTCTGAAAACCAAACTGACATTTTGTTAGTACTTTATTTTTACAAATATGGGAGGCTACTCTTGAATACATTACTTTCTCAAAAATTTTTGATAGAGCTGTCAGAAGAGAGATTGGGCGGTAGTTGTTGACATCCGACATATCCCCCTTTTTATGCAATGGTTTTACAATGGCATATTTCAGTCTATCAGGGAAAACACCCTGCTCCAAAGAGCTATTACATACGTGGCTGAGAATTCTACTTATCTGTGGGGAACAAGCTTTAAGTACTTTGCTGGAAATGCCATCAATTCCGTAAGAGCTTTTACTTTTCAGTGAGTTTATTATTTTACTGATTTCAGAGGGAGAGGTTGGTGGAATTACAGCTGTTTCAAACTGTGCAGGTATGGCACAAGAGCACGGAATCAGCTGAGCGGCAACATAGACTCACTAAAAGATTAGATTAGATTAATACTTGTTCCACAGATCATGAATACGACACTTCGTAATGATGTGGAATGTGTCAGTTAAAGAAAGATGTCTGTACAAGATATGACATTACAAAATATTGCATAACACTAATGCTTAAGTTAGGTTTTTTTTTTTACCCTCCCTTAATTTATATCTAAAAATTCAGCCAATGAGTAGAAGGAGTTGTCATATAGAAATTCTTTTAATTTATTTTTAAATGTTGGTTGACTATCTGTCAGGCTTTTGATGCTGTTTGGTAGGTGACCAAAGACTTTTGTGGCAGAAAAATTTACCCCCTTCTGTGACAAAGTCAGATTTAACCCTGCATAGTGAAGATCATCCTTTCTCCTGGTGTTATAGCTGTGCACACTGCTATTACTCTTGAACTGGGCTGGATTATTAACAACAAATTTCATAAGTGAATATATATACTGTGAGGTTACTGTGAGGATCCGTAGATCCTTAAATAGATGTCTGCAGGATGACCGTGGGTGGACTCCAGCAATTATTCTGATTACACGTTTTTGAGCAATGAATACTTTTCTACTCAACGATGAATTACCCCAGAATATGATACCATACGAAAGCAGTGAATGAAAGTAGGCATAGTAAGCTAATTTACTGAGATTCTTATCACCAAAATTTGCAATAACGCTAATAGCATACGTAGCCGAACTCAGACGTTTCAGCAGACCATCAATGTGTTGCTTCCAGTTTAACCTCTCATCAATGGACACACCTAAAAATTTTGAAAATTCTACCTTAGCTAAAGACTTCTGCTCAAAGTCTATATTTATTACTGGAGTTGTGCCATTTACTGTGCGGAACTGTATATACTGTGTTTTATCAGAATTTAAAGAGAGTCCGTTTGCTGAGAACCACTTAATAATTTTGTGAAAAACATCATTTACAATTACATCACTCAGTTCTTGGTTTTTGGATGTTATTACTATACTTGTATCATCAGCAAAAAGCACTAACTTTGCATCTTCATCAATATGGAATGGTAAGTCATTAATGTATATCAAGAACATTAAAGGACCTAAGACCGAACCCTGTGGGACTCCGTACTTGATAGCCCCCCAGTTTGAGGAATCAGCTGTTGTTTTAACATTACATGAACCACTTATTTCAACTTTCTGCATTCGTCCAGTTAAGTATGAATTAAACCACTTGTGCACTGCCCCCCTCAAACCATAATGATTTAGCTTATCTAAAAGAATTCCATGATTTACACAATCAAACGCCTTTCAGAGATCACAAAAAATACCAATGGGTGATGCCCGGTTATTCAGAGCATTTAATATTTGATCAGTGAAAGCGTATATAGCATTTTCTGTTGAAAAGCCTTTCTGAAAACCAAACTGACATTTCGTTAGTACTTTATTTTTACAAATATGGGAGGCTACTCTTGAATACATTACTTTCTCAAAAATTTTTGATAGAGCTGTCAGAAGAGAGATTGGGTGATAGTTGTTGACATCCGACGTATCCCCCTTTTTATGCAATGGTTTTACAATGGCATATTTCAGTCTATCGGGAAAACACCCTGCTCCAAAGAGCTATTACATACGTGGCTGAGAATCCTACTTATCTGTGGGGAACAAGCTTTAAGTATCGTGCTGGAAATGCCATCAATTCCGTAAGAGCTTTTACTTTTCAGTGAGTTTATTATTTTACTGATTTCAGAGGGAGAGGTTCGTGGAAATACAGCTGTTTCAAACTGCAGAGGTATGGCCTCTTCTATTAGAAGCCTTGCCTCTTCTAGTGAAGATCTAGATCCTATTTTCTCCACAACATTTAAAAAATGATTATTGAAAATATTTCCAATTTCAGATTGTTTGTTAGTACACTTTTCATTCAGTTTTATGGCACTAAAGTCTTCCTGTGCTCTTGGTTGCCCTGTTTCCCTTTCAATAATATTCCAAATTGCTTTAATTTTATTATCAGAGTTACTGCTCTCAGACATGATACATATGCTTCTGGAGTTTTCAATAACTTTTCTTAGTACCGCACAATAGTTTTTATAATATTGAGCAATTTCGGGGTCAGTACTCCCTCTTGCTGCTAGATTCAGTTCTCTTTTACGGTTGCAAGATATTCTTATTCCTTTAGTTAGCCAAGGTTTTTTATATGTTTTCTTGGAATTATGTTTCACTATTTTCTTGGGAAAACGATTTTCAAATACCCTCAAAAATGTATCGTGAAATAAGTTATATTTCAAGTTTGCATCGGGTTCCATATACAATTCATCCCAGTCTAGCTCCTTTAGGCTTTCCCTAAAGTTTGCAGTATTTATATTGTTAATTGAACGCACTGCTTTGAAATTCTGATTTGATATACTGCATGGAGCTGTGTCATGTACTGCAACTATCTGTGCACCATGATCTGAAAGACCATTCTCAACAGGATAAGCATTTATGTCCTTAAACTTATCTTGGTCTCTATAAAAAAGTTATCTATCAATGTCCTGCTGTTCTTTGTTATCCGAGTAGGAAAATCAATGACAGAGCTCAAATTGAAAGAACTCAGTAATACTACAAGGTCATTCTTCCTATCACACTCTTTCAGGGAATCAACATTGAAATCCCCACAAATGATAATTTGCTTCCCCCTGTCTGATAGATAGCACAACAAAGCATCCAAGTTTTCTAGAAATAGCTGGAAATTCCCTGAGGGGGACCTATACACTGTTACAATTATGAAAGTGCCATCATTTAGTTTTAGTTCAGTGGCACATGCTTCCATATGTTGCTCTACACAAATTTTTTTAGTTTCTAAATGTTTTGCGCTGTGGAAGCTTTTGACATATATGGCAACTCCTCCTCTCATCATATTATCTCTACTTACATGTGCAGCTAATTTGTACCCATTGATGCCAACCTTTTGCATATCAGTGACAACGTGATGCTCAGACAGGCATTGTACATCTATTACATTCTCAGTTTCTATATCTTCTAAACAAAGCAGAAGCTCATCAATTTTATTCTTCAATCCCCCAATATTTTGATGAAATATACTAACATTTTTCATTTTACTTTTGTGAGTATCTTGAACTTTTTTAACACCTTTAGTTCTTGCCTGGCTGAGTTTCCCACTGGACACTGATCTTACACTAAAAAAGAGTTACCACCATGAGATGTAGTTCCTCCCCCCTTTAAATTTCCTGCTATCAGCCCAGCCAGTTTACCCTTCCCCTTCTTGTTGAGGTGTAGGCCATGTCTAGTATAGTCCCACCTACAGAGTGAATCAACAGGAACCACACCAATGTGTGACCCTGCATCAGATCCAAGTAGCCGTTCCAACTCCAAATTAACTCTCCTGACAGAAGAGCTCAAATGAGGCCGGTCGTGGCGCTCCAGAACCGACACAAACCCAACACTGGTATGACTCGATGCCGATGCAATATTTGCCAGGTCACTCTCTATGCTGTGCCCCGGATCTCTGTCAATACCATTGCCCGGCCCACCCACAATAACCACGGTATCTTCCTTAGTAAAGCCTCTACATAGTGAACCTAAGTCCTCTGTAACCTGCCCCAGTCCAGCACTAGGTTTGAAAAAACTTGTGACCTGGCATTCTGACCCTAATTCATCCTGCAGAAGTTGGCCCACACCCCTAGCATGCGAACTACCTAGCAACAAGACTTTCTTTCTCTTTGCACACTTCCCTACCTTCTTATTCAATTTGCTGCTGAAAGCTTGTTGAGCCCTGTCTACATCTACTTCTGTGAGAGGCTCATCAGTTTCCGACTGAGGCAACAGGTCAAACCTATTTTGTACATTAATAACAAAGCTGTCAGAAGAATTTCTTGGCCTGTTCCTTATGCCTGTTGCCACTTCCCACCCCTGTTTACCCTTCTCCCCCCTTAACCTGCACAGTTCTCGTCTAGCTTCATCTAACTCAGCCTGAAGGGCAGCAATTTTCCCCTCCTGTTCCACAATCTTTCCATCTCTACTGCATAGCCTACAGAACCACTGATGAGTCTCGCTCATTTTCCCAATTCCCACGCCACTACAATCTCCCCAATGAAAAAAGTTACTACATCCATCACACCAGACCCCAGAGCTAACGATTCTACGGCACGTCAGGCACTTTACACTCATGGTACAAATCGATTTTAGTGACAGAAAGACAATTAAGTTACCGGAAAACAATGAAAATACATGTACAAAAAATTAGGCCTACTCGCGACAATGTAAACAATGGTTCAGAAGTTTCTTACTGGAAATTACTTAAGAGATGACGATACTCTACAGATATAAAGGGCCAGCAAATGTATTTGGCACACTAAACTATCAGTAAATGCACTTAAAATTGCGGTATGAAGTTTAATCTGAAAGCTCAAAAGTTCGGCCTGACCGCGATATGTAAACAAAACGAACTTTGCGTGATTACTGTGAAAATACGCGAGTAAGACAAAAACTGTTAATGGTACGCTTGAAGAGCACTATAATTAACATAATAAATTAGTTTAAAGTGTCAGAAACAGTTTATTACTACTAAAATTACTTATCTTGTATGGGAGCTGTGACTCAAACGTCCGTATAGCAGGAGCAGGGCTACCAACAAAAGAACTACACCAACTGTCACATTTAATGAAACATCATCATTAACAATAGAAAAAGTTTTGTTTCTGTTGAAAAACAAAATAAAAAGGAGTTTCTTTACTGACTGTGCAATTTGGGGGTGAGCACTTCAATATTACACAAGTTGCTGAGGATGCTGATACTGTAATTGTAGCTACTGCTGCTGATACTGCTCAGCTCTCTGGCTGCGAATCTCCTGTGATTCTGACTGTTTCAGACCCATCGTTCCCCCAACATTTTTTTTTTTTATTGAAATCAGGCAAAGCCCGACATAGCAACATAGTCGACAGCCTCCTAAATTTCAAGCTGTATCAAGTATCAAAAGAAATATTCTGTTCCTACATGACTTCAATGGCTGTGACATGACTTCATTATTTTTTGATAAAGGGAAACAATTTACCAAAAGTAGAAAATTAAGAAAAAGATTGTACATGGCTTAACATTAATCTTGTACTCTAATTGAACATATGAGGGTCAATCCAAAAGAAATGCACACTATTTGTTTTAATCCATCTTTTATACTACATGTTTGAAAGTTTTACGGTGTGTAGATACATCCTTTAGGAACAATATTTTCATTTCTCCACATAATTTCCCTCCCTCTCAACTGCCTTACTCCCTCTTGGAACCAGCACCTGTATAAAATTCTGGACCAACCTGTTGGAGCCACTGTTTGGCAGCGTGCAGAAGGGAGTCATCATCTTCAAACCTTGTTCCATGAAGAGAGTCTTTCAGTTTCGCAATGAGATGATAGTCACATGGAGCCAGGTTAGGACTGTAAGGCGGATGTTTCAGTGTTGTCCATCTGAGTTTTTTGATCGCTTCCATGGTTTTTTGACTGACATGCGGCCATGCATCCACATCCTAAGAACCCACCTGGTGAAAACATTTTTTAACGTCAACACTTCCAGTATTCTGCAAACACTTCCTTCCCCTACCCCCACGTAGCTTGACAAGTTTTTCACTGTGATGCATCTGTCAGCAGTCACCAATTCGTTAACTCTCTGCACATTGTCTGGAGTGTGTGCAGTACGAGGCCTGCTGCTGCGAGGACAATCCTCAATATTCCTGTGCTCCCTTTCATCACATAACCTGCTTGCCCACCGACTAAATGTACTGCGATCGACAGCAGCATCTCCTTACACCTTTTTCAACCTCTTGTGGATGTTTCCCACTGTCTCATTTTCGCAGCACAGGAATTCTATGACAGCACGTTGCTTCTGACGAAGTCAAGTGTAGCAGCCTTCTTGAAGACATGCTGTAACAGTGCCACTCAAGGGAACAGGTTGAACTAAGTTTGAAAACAAGCAAGAAGAATGTATCTACACACTGTAAAACTTTCACACATGCAGAATGAAAACTGTATTTTTACAAAAATAGTGTGCATTTCTTTTGGAGTGACCGTCATATTTCATTTAATTGTATTACTTTAAAACTACTTTACATACCTGTAATCATATGTAATTCAATTTATTGTTAATTGAATTAAGTTTCTTTATTCCAAATAAAACAACAGTAAACCTAATAAAATTTGATAGATAAAAAAAATCTACTCACCAAGCGGTGGCAAAAGAAAACCATTTAAAAGTTTTGTGCAAGTTTTTGGAGCCAGTGGCTCCTTCTTCTGGCAAAAGGGTTGAAAGGAGAGGAAAGGGATAAAGAAAAAAGACTGGCGAGGCTTAGGAAATGGGGAGAGCGACAGAGAAGTCACCCAGAATACTTGGTTAGGGGAGATTTACTGGACGGGATGAGAGGGAAAGACTGATAATTGGGGGAAGATAGGGTAAAAATCAAAACAGAGATTACTGACCAGACATCATGCACAAGTTAACAATAGTAGTGCATTATAAGTGGTAGACATGTGAAATGAGGAGTGGTAAATAATAACAGGTCAGAAAACAGAAGATACAGAAACTACAGGGAATGAATACAGGAATAGTTACTGAAAGGAAAGGTTGAAATCGATGAAATTAAAATAAATTAAGGATAACTGGGTGGTGAGAGCCAAGGATATGTTGTAAAGTCAGGTCCCAACAGCAGAGCTCTGACATACTCGTGTCAGGAGAGAGGACACAGATGGCACGTGTGGTAAAACAGGCACTGAAGTCACAACTACCATAAATAAATTGGTACAACCAAGGTTGTAAACTAGGAATGCACAATGTCCTACTGCACAGTATGCTCTACAACATGATAGAGGTGACCTCGGTGCCTGTTTTACCACAAGTGCCATCTGGATTCTCCCCCAACACCAATTTCTCGGAACTTTCATTGTGAGAACTGACATTACAACATGTCCTTGGTTCTTGCCATCCAGCTACCCATAATTTAAGTTAATTTCTTCAGTCTCAACCCTTCCTTTCAGTAACTATTCCTTAATTTACTCCGTTTTAGTTTTCTTCTATCTTCTATTTTTTGACCTGTCTATTATTTGCCATGTTCCACTTCACATGCCTACCATGTATTTGCTTTCTGCTCTTATTAACTCATGCATGATGTTTGGTCAGTAATCTCAGTGTTCCTTAGTACCCTATCTTCCACCTTTAAACTCCCAGATTTTCAAACCTTGTACAGTGCAGTACTCAACAATCACTCGTTCTTTCTCATCCTGTCCGGTAAATCTCTCCTTACCAGGGGTTCTGGATGATTTCTCCATAGTTCTTACCATTTCCCAAGCCTTGCCAGTCCTTTTGCTTCACCCCCACCCCTTCCTTTCCCTAAAACCTTTCTGCCAAAAAAAGGAGACACTTGTTCTGAAAGCCTGCACATTTCTTTAACTTGTACTTGTGTTTTCTGCTGCCCTGCTTGGTGAATAAATATTTTATCTATCCACTTCTATTTTCAATGAAAACAATCGATTATTGACAAAATTGTTTAATTGGATAGATAAACAATCTACCCACAAAGCGGCGCCAGAACATACACATAAAAGATGGTTGTAATTGGCAAGCTTTCGGAGCCAGTGGCTCCTTCTTCAAGCAGAAACCTAACACTTTTCTTCTCATTAATACCCTTGTAAACAAATGTTTTGTCCTTTTCATATTATTTTTCTAATTCATAGTTTTCAAAACTTTTAGGATAGGGGTTATGTAACAGTAACAAGTAAATGCAAAATCTGTAAGAATTCACAGAGTGATTTACAGAACTGGTGCAGTGCCCAGCTATGTAATTCCTTCTCATCAACTGAACAATGGCGATATTTACCTATCAATTATGTTTTTTTTTTTTCACTTTTTGAAAACAAAATTTGACGATCTGCAATTTTTCTCCTGTAAGATTTTGTTTCCAACTGACCAATTCTCAGATGATGCTCGTTTTATAGTGATGAAACAAGTGTTTTTTGAAAAGTATGAAATATTACTGATGTAGCTTTTCTATAGTTAAGTTTAATCAAATAGCAAAGTTACAGTACTCAGTCAATGCAGAATTTAATGGTCTACATTCTTGATAGCCTTGGCTTTTTCAATTAAATGCTTAGTTTCAAAGAAATTTGAAGGATGGTGCGGGATACCCACACAAGAAAAGTTCAAAATTTTGGTGGTTTCCTCTCACCATGGTTGAATCCCAATAGGGGTAAACTCAGGTTATTCATATCAGAAGCCTACATTAATGATTAAAACAGTTTACAGGATTCCACAAATTTTTGGAAGACAGAATTCTTATTTTCTTGGCCTGTGGTGGATTTTTTAATGTTGTTTCAGAAAATAAATGAGATTCAAACAATAAACACTTTGTGTAAACCGGATGTCAGTCACACAAAATTTGATGTAAGCATTTGGAATGAAGTTATCTCACAGAATTGTGGTCCTTAGCAAAAATTTGTGAAGACTGCTGATCAACTTAAGTAGCATGCAGAAGAAGAAAAAGGTGGAAACCATGGCAGAACTGATCGCAATACCGAAAAAAAGGAAGTGTATAAATGATAATCTCGAAAGTGTACTTCAGGATTATTTCAATGGATTTACTTTAGATTTTATTGTTATCAATTAAAAACCTGTGGTGCCAAAAAGGAATCAGGATGATATGTAAAGAACTAACAAAAGTATCTGGCCTCTCTCTGCATTTTTATTCCCCCTGGACATATAGATTTGTATCCCAGTATTCTTCATGGTTGGATATCTTCTGTAAATTGTAAACCTGATTATCTAAAAGAGGTTTCCAACTATCTAAAACAGAATACCAGAGACAAACAATATCTTACAGAATTAACAAAGGAAAACAGAATGAAAGTTCTATTAAAAACATTACACACTGGGAACTGTAAAACAAAATCAGGTGAAAGGAAATTTAAAACCGTATGAAATCTTACCAATAAAAGAGGGGGAAAATGTTTCTCACTTTTCTGACCACTCCTATATATTTATAAATGTAGATTCAGAAACCTCCCCACCACTGACACATGTGACCCACCTTATGAAACAAACTTAGGAGGCAGAAACCAATCCATGCAGCAGCGATGCATCCCCCCCCCCCCCCCCCAATTCCCTCCGCCACTCATTCTCCTCGGGGCAGGCCGAAGCACCACACCACAACTTGGCACAAACAGCTAGCCTGTGTGAATACCCATGGCACTTGTCCCAGAACCAGAATATTACGGAACATAAATACCGCAGAATCTTTAGCGGGAATCCCAGCACCTCTCTCCCCACTTCCTCAGCAGGCCAGGGACATGCCTGGGGCATGTCTTAACATAAGGTGGTGATTCCAATTCCCCACTAAGCCACAGTACACAAGATACCACATTTAGCAAGTAATAACATTTCCTCACTGCTCCATTGAAGACACAAGCAGAGAGTACAATGTGCGTGCTCTCTGGTAGAGTTCTGCACTTAAATATGTGGTCATGTACTCTTACTTTCCTGTTATCTCTTGAAGTCTTCAGACAGCACCATTAGAGAGTGTTTCACTATTGTTGTTATACGGTTTTCTCTTTTCAGTATTCACTCTGGACTGATCTTGTACACTTACAACAACCTTGCTGTGGTTTGGATTCTATTTCAGGCCTGCCATTCACTATATGAATTTAATTCATTACCAGCCACTTGGGACTGTCATATGTTTCATCAGCCACTATGTGCTGAACGATATTGAACTTCTACTGCACAGGAATATCAACAATGTAGGAAAAGACAGATTGTTACATACCATAAAGAAGACACATTAAGTTGCAGACAGCCAGTATTAAAAGATATTTACACAGAGCTTTTGACCACAGCCTTCATCAGCAAAAGAGAAACAGGAAACATTCTGGCCCGAGCTGCCAGAGCTGGTAGTCATGTGTGTGTGAGGTGTGCTTGCTGTGCGTATAATGGTGAAAGTTATCTGTTTCACTTTTGCTGATGAAGGCTGTGGCCAAAAGCTTTGTGTATATGTCTTTTAACTGTGCCTGTCTGCAACTTAATGTGTCTTCTTTATGGTAAGTGATAATCTATCTTTTCTTACCTTATTGAACTTCTACTATCTAAGCCAGGCAGGGTAGTAGAGTGGTGACAAGTTCTTTCTGCTTTATATTACATTTCATTGACACAGTCCAATGAAATACTTGAGAGCCTAAGCATCAAGTTTTTGTCTCTGTTTTGGATTACATTCAGCAACACAATCCAATGCAATTCTTGACAGCCTACGCACAAAGTTTTTGTCTGAAAAGAGCTGCATTAATTAAAACCAATAGAGGAAAGACAGAATCAGGGTTCTACTAAAAGCATCAAACATTGAGAACTGTAAAACAAAAGTAGTTGAAAAGTAATTTAAAATCTGATAAAAGCTTACAACTAAAAAGAAGGAAAAATTTCTTACTTTTCTGACCAATCCAGTACAGTAGTAAAAGCAGACTCAGAATCAAATTTGTGCCCTTCTGAACCAATTTTTAGATATGGAATTAGCTTCAGATAACGTGAGAAGCATTCTATTATGAATTCATCTGACAGCAGACAACTGTCAAATGCAGAACTATGTTCCATGCGTGTTTCTATTAGTTTCTGAAAATAAAATAATAAAAACACATTCAGTATCATAGAATTCTTCAACAGATTAAATCTGAAAATAAAACCATTGTAACTATGTATCTCACCTTTACTCTTTCTAAATAGTTCCAGATCTCCACAATGAGGTTATAATGTTTTGCCAAAATTTTAGCATTGTTTGGAGGGTAACAAAATATTGCATTTAATACACGAAAGCCCAAAAGTGGATTTGGTTCACGTGCATCCTTAATTTTTACTTTTCTTCGTTCTGCTTTCTGAAAGGTAAAAGGAACACTTATCAGTTATGTACAACTTTTGACAAATGCTCAATTTAACAATACAAAAATCAATTACATCAATAAAGAATCAATGCACAAAAGTTTACGTGCAACAAACTATACTTTTTTTCCCCCCTTCCTTTAAACTCCAAAATTAAAATTCTATCTGAAATTGTAGCATACTAGTTCCCCTGATCTAATAGTCACGATTGGCAGCCAGACACTGGATGGATACAACAGAGCTCTTACGATGATGGTGGTTTCCAAAGACAAGAAGTTTAGATGAATTTTCATGTTTATTACACCAGGTGGACAACTATTAATACGGTCATTATCAGCCATTTGACATCCACTGCTGGATACAGAATTTTCCATTCATTGTGTCATTCACTTATGCAGATCCACATCGCTCCAGCACAATTTATAAAGAATTTGCTCACCTACCATTAAGCTGTCATCTTGGTCTTTTCTTATCCTTTGGAGTCCATACAGGAACTTCCTTGGACCACCTTCCATCTATTTGCTGAACTTCTTGGCCCATCTTCTACCCATTTGCCTAAGGCCCTTATAATGTCTCTTGTAGTGGTCTCTCCGCAATATTTTCAGAAATTTTATAAATTATATAACTCAGTACCTATCTCAAAATCTCTCTTCTTATCTTACCAATTTCAAAACTTTAATATATGATGATTATCAATGCAAAGTAGCTTCAAGCCCTATTATTCCTTGGAGCATCCATTTATTCCATGGAATAGCTTCTCTGCTATCTATATTTTCTCTTATAAAAAGAATGAAGGAGATCTTGCCGATTAGCCGTGAAAGAAGGAGGATGTATATGTATGTATTGTTGAGCGAGTTGCCATCTTGATGAGATTCTGTATGAGAAGCAATTTAATACATGAACTAAACTAAAATAAGTGTGTTCGCGTATTATTTAACTGATTATTATTGGCAGTGTCTGCTTACTACACTGTGCTGCACGGGATCAGTGGGGAACGTCTGATTTACATTGGACGAACCTGCCATTTTGTATGCTCAAGATATCCAGTTTATTACTTCCAAAAAATAGGCTAACACGGTCTTACCAGCAGATCTCCAGTCTTCCCCATGTGCTCACCAAAAGTTAATAATTATTACAAATGTTTTCAGGAGATGGACTGACATTTTTTGTCGCACCGAGACTTCGAAATTGCTTCACTGCCTTATGGAATTTAAGTTAAGCTCAATTTAATCAGGATAGAACAGTATTGAACTGTGTGAATGTGATAAGCCTGCGTTGTGAATGAAAATTCCCTTAATATACGCATATTCTTACTATCCTGATCAGTGAAGCTAAATCAGGCCGGTGTGAGAGAGGTTTTTTTTTAAATTTTAGATCCCACAAGAAAAATATTAAACCCTGTCCCACCCACCTGCACTTCTCTTTAATTACAGCTGTAATTACATCTCCTACAAAGCCCTGTTCCTTGTCCCCCCCTCCCCCCTCCTAGTATCTGCTATCACGATCTCTCCGCCACTTTCCTAGGAACCCTCTTTTTATGAAAAGTCTTCAATTAGAAGTGCATGTCTCACTGTCATTAGTCCAAACCTGGCAATACATAGTGACTGCAGACTTTACATTTCATATGCATTAGAGGTTTAGTTTTGGAAATCTTATTTAGATTACTAAAGATTGGAAAAGTAAGAAGGAACGCTGCACCTTGGCTAACTTAAGAACTAAAACAACTCATGAACCTCAGAGATGCTGCATACCTGGCATACAAAATTAGCCCACACAAAAAAAATCATGCTACTCACAAGTAGAAGCAGAACAGAGTCAGCCAAGATGTGAGAAATGCAAAACTCTGACAACAGAAATAGACTAGCTGTCTTATGGAAAAATGTGCATGGTCTTGGCATAGGCAACATAAAAACTGGTACTGATCCCATGGTTCCAGCCAAAGAAATGAACCAATACACCACGTCACCTACAAAGACAACTGAACCACAAGTGAAACAGAGACTCATTGATTAGTTCATAGGGGGTAAATGACTGTAGCCACAATAAATTCTATCTACAGCATGTTACTTGCAATACTGTCAGAAAAGCCATCAGATCAGCATCTACCAGACACAATGGCATCACAGTCCAAATGATAAAGGTTATTGGTCCACTACTGCCCATTATAAGAGATATCTTCAACCATTCCTTAATCAGAAGTGTTTTCTCTGTGGCCTGGAAACGGAGACTAGCTAAGCCACTGCCTAAAAAGAACATGTAACACAGCACCCTCTGATCACCAGCCTATTTGCATTCTTTCTGCACTGCCCAAGGCCTTAAAATATATATTCATAACCAGTAAACAAACAAGCTACAAACAACCAACTACACAAATACCATCAAGTTTATGTAAATACCACAGCACACCATCTGCCTTAATAAAGGTAACAGATGACTTCAAGCTCGCCGTGGATGTACAAGAGGCCACAACCACATGCTTCTTGGACTTCAGTAAAGCCTTTGGCGGTGTCAACTTCGACATTTTACTTGCCAAACTTAGCAGCCTAAGTTTCTCACCAAGTTTCGTGCAATGGTTTCGCTCATACCTAATGTATTGCCAGCAATACATCATGTCCAGCACCATAAGGTCACAATTGAAGCAGGGAGTATCAGGTGTCCCCCAAGATTCGGTATTAGCTACTACACTCTTTTCACTGTACATCAATGATGTGTCATCAGTTTTATCCTACTGCAAATACCATATGTCTGCTGATGTCTTCCAGTTGTATCAAAGGGCAAAACCAAGAAACCCAAAGACAGCTATGAGAATCTCAATACCAACCACTGGGCACTATCAACATGAGTGCAGGATATAAGATTAAAGGTCAAACCATCCAAAACCTAAGCAGTACTGACTGGTCATTCTAGGCTCATTAGCCCAAAATATCAAGAAACACTCCATCTTTAATGCAAAATGGGATAAATATCAACTTCTCTCCTTCAACAAAGAGTCTACGTGTAATAACAGATGAAAATCTAAATTGGACTGAACTGAAAAAGAAACTTGTAGAAACACTTATACTTCCTATTACTGGTTACAGCAATGTTTTCATGCAAGCCCTTTCTCATCACAGTTCATGCCACCTGGAAATGGTTATTAATGCCTGTATTTGTTATATCTGTGATGTTTGACTCTTCGATCACATTTCACTATTATATGCACATTTATCCTGGCTGCAAGCAGACAAATGCAGAGATATCCATACCCTGTGTCTCCTCTACTGTCTTATGAACGAACACTGTCCTTCATATCTCTCCTCCACCTTAACATTCTTGTCTGAACAATATGGCAGAAATACCCATTCTCATCACAGCAAAATCCTTTCTGTTCCACTTCATTGTTCAGTCACTTTCTCGACGCCCTTCACAGTACCAGGAACCTTGCTCTGGAAAAAATCTTCCGCATTACATTAAAGAACTGAATGATGTGTCTATCTTCACCAAAAGCAGTTAATAACATATCTACTGATGCAACAGTAAGGATTACCACTGTCCCTGTATGCACTAGTTACTCTTGTACATCTTTCTTTCCATCCAGATCTTCCTGATTTTGCAGTACTCTTCGCTGTTGGAGCATTCTTAAATTTCCTTTCCCCAAAACTCACTGCATCAGAGAAAAAATTCTCCTGGTCTGGTGTAAGAGAGGGCCTGATACTCATAATCAGATCAGGTTAAATAAATAAAATAACGTCAGGTCATATTTACTCTTGTTTTTTTATTGCCTATTTAGGCGTAGCCTTCAACTGGGCTGGAAGCGAGGGGCTAGTTGTTCTGAGGTTTTTAGTAATTTTATTTTTATTTATTTATGTATTTATTTTTTAATGATTTGCTTTTACATATTTTAGTCTTATAGCTTTTTAAGACTAAAATACCAGACCAATCTGTAATTCAAATACCTTGCTCTATTGCATTGTGGTCTTTTTTTAAAACTGTTATGTGCTTATTGATAATTTTAGTGAATATCTTTTGCAGGGAGGTGACTGATAAATCAATAATTTATTTTTGTCTTTTTTCCTCCCATCAAAAAGTAGTCAAGCAGAATACTTGCAACTTTGTTCCAATTTTAGGGATCTGTCTTCCTCCACTGATATTCCATAAACAATTTTGCAATTTATTGTTATATTGCTTTCCTTTGCACTTAACCATTTCTACTAAAATACCATCATCTCACATAGCCTTTACTTTCTTCATACATCCATCAACTTTATACACTTCATCTGGCATTGCTTAGGGAGGTCATTATTTTACTTCTTAACGATTTGTGTTCCTGTGTCATCTCTTTAACTATACAAACATTTAAAGAAGTTTTTGTACTGTCAAATAATTTTCTGCCCTCCGACTGATGAACTGTGTTGTCTAACTCACATAAGATCCTGTTTTGCCTTCTTCACAGGCCTACTGTTTTCCACTGTTTTGTGTTTAACTTTTTTCATAGTTCCACTGTTTCCCACAATTTGTCTCGTCATATTTTCCTTGTCCTTTCTCACAACTTCCCAAAGACATTTACAAATAGTTTTGTTCAATTTGGAGCAATCCGTTATGTTCCAATTATCCACTATTTGGAACCCTCATAAGAAATGATAATTAATACAGTGTGTACACGGACAAGGAAAAAGAATTCCCAGATTTTTCCTGGATATCCTGGTTGTGCTAAGTGACAGTAGGTTTTCCATAGATTTTCCCTCTGAACTGTAAAACTTACCAATCCTTATGCACGCACGTAGAACTTCCTGGCACTTTAGGGGGAAAAAAAAGGAGTAAGTTTTGAAAAGACCTTCGATGTGCAGCAACACATTTGCTGCATATTTTTGTATTACGAAAGTATAAATTCAAATTCCACCAAACACAGAACATTTGTTTCCGTAGCGTTGAAATCGAGATTGCAATGTCATTTCGTAAGTCAGTCATATCCCATGCCATGTGATCTCGCCAGCTGATGACAGTACACGAAAAGCTAAGCTTTCACATATAAAATTGGTCCCGAAAATTAATAAGCTACAAGAAAAGCTGAGATTTCACATGTAATATTGATATTTTTCTGCATGTGTTGATCTTCTGGGCTCGAAATTCCTCTAAGTGGCTAGTCCTTAAAGTGTTAAGTTTTAAACGAGAGGCTAACGCTCTGCGATTTAAGAAATTCATCCCACAGTCTCACACGTAACATAATTCATCTTGCGCAAAAAGTTTTACTTTGAAAGTAACACTTTTCAAACCACTATTCATAACATTTTCCCAAGATTGTTACAAATAGAATCGTTTTATTAGCTGCCAGAGAGTGCCAGAAAATAGGCATCATTGCGTATGTGCAGCTGCAGTAATGTAGGAAGCCCGCATGTTCATATGTATAAAGCATCAAGACATCTCACATTATACCATAAAAGAAACATGATATCAGAGGATACTCCAAGAGCATCAGAATTTTGCAAACCTTACTCAAACGCATAATTCAGTTTGAAGCACACATTGGTTTGTCGAGGTTCACAATCAAGCAGGCCCCACCTGATGCTTAGCTTTTCAGTGTGGGTTTTGGGATGTAAATTTTCTTGGAGTACCAGTACTGTACTCTCTCATGTTTGCTTCTTTATTATGCCATAATGCTGTACATGGCAGAAGGAGAAAACATTCACTTGAAATTCTGTGAACAATTGGAACTAGCCAACACTGTGGAACAAAATACTTCATTTCCAATAAATTGACTGCCTCACCGAAAAAGATTAATAAAGCCAAATTTCTTTAGAAAACTGACAAAAATTAACTTCATTGTTCTGCAAGGTGATTAACGCTTTACTGACAAAAACGTGGAAATGAAATAAAATAAAATCAGAAAACTGAAATTAATAATATATTTTTGCCTTCTGTAAATATGTGAATGTATTTTAATTCACTTGATAGCTCCTGGCCACAGCAACCCGTTTAATTTTCATTTGATGTGGGAGCTGTAAATGAAGAGGAAACAGTGAAATCACTTAATGTTAACAAGGTCAAACAAGGTCACGTGGAGACTACCCCCCTTCCCCACTACAATTCAGACACACTGCGCATGCGCGAATCTGGGAGCTAGGGCACACAAGAAAAATTTTTCTCGTTAGCATCTGGCGGCTTGGTACTACTGCCTGTACAGTTAACAGCCACACTTCAAGTATCCGGCAGCGGGAGAAGATACTACTCATACGTGAGTCAACTGCGCATGCGCATTAGCCCATTGGCAACAGCTAAAACGAACCTAATGTAAACACGTAGGCCTCACATAGCAAGCAGTTTATTGTCACGAAGCATTGTATAGCTTTTGCCCAAAGGACATTGGACATAGTTTTGCTGTTCGCAGATGCTTGTGCAGGCACAGTATTTTGTTGTTGTAAATGGTGCATTTCCTTTGCAACTAAAGTTCCTCCCCCCCCCCCTCTCGTTTATGTTTTATTGCTGCAATACTTTTCTCCTGTAGCAGGATATAGTAACATTCTTTGCTAGAGTATCAGTTCTTACCAGTCAAAACCACAAAAATTTAACTGAAGACTAAAACAATGAAAAATCCCCGATAATCCAAAAAATTCCCAGGTTTTTCCGGTTGAAAAAATTCTCAGGTTTTTCCTGGATTTCCCACTTGTCCCGGGTAATATACACCCTGTAATAGTTGCTTCACTTCATTTGTACGGCTTGGTAGGGTAGTGGAACACTGTCATTAAGGACAATGGATGTCTTGTGGAAGCCACAAAATAATTATAGTTTTTGTTAGATATTTGGCAACTTATTTGTTAACCTGTGATCGTAAGAAACCTATCCTGAGTATGAAATTACAGGACCCTACCAATAAAGTTTGTCAGTTCGCTCCCTACGCAGCACACGTTAGGACAAGGACCGAAATAATACCCAGCTACAGGATAATGGGGGAGGATCTTACAAAGTGAAAGCGAATGGTATCATTCATGGATGGAGAATAATTACAGGGTGTATACGCGGACAAGGAAAAAAAATTCCCGGATTTTTCCCATAAACTTTCTCCAGGATGAAAATACACTTTTTCCATGTTAAGTGACAGTATACTCTTCCTCGGCACTGTAAAAGTAATCAATCCTTTGAATGTTTATGGTTTTATATACAGACGTAGAATTTCCCGGCACCTTAGAAAATGAAACTCAGGGGGAAAAACATGTTTTGAAAGACCTTTGATGTGTAGCAAAATGTACGCTTGCCAGAAAATAGGCATCATTGCGTATGTGCAGCTGCAGTAATGTAGGAAGCCCGCATGTTCATATGTATAAAGCATCAAGACATCTCACATTATACCATAAAAGAAACATGATATCAGAGGATACTCCAAGAGCATCAGAATTTTGCAAACCTTACTCAAACGCATAATTCAGTTTGAAGCACACATTGGTTTGTCGAGGTTCACAATCAAGCAGGCCCCACCTGATGCTTAGCTTTTCAGTGTGGGTTTTGGGATGTAAATTTTCTTGGAGTACCAGTACTGTACTCTCTCATGTTTGCTTCTTTATTATGCCATAATGCTGTACATGGCAGAAGGAGAAAACATTCACTTGAAATTCTGTGAACAATTGGAACTAGCCAACACTGTGGAACAAAATACTTCATTTCCAATAAATTGACTGCCTCACCGAAAAAGATTAATAAAGCCAAATTTCTTTAGAAAACTGACAAAAATTAACTTCATTGTTCTGCAAGGTGATTAACGCTTTACTGACAAAAACGTGGAAATGAAATAAAATAAAATCAGAAAACTGAAATTAATAATATATTTTTGCCTTCTGTAAATATGTGAATGTATTTTAATTCACTTGATAGCTCCTGGCCACAGCAACCCGTTTAATTTTCATTTGATGTGGGAGCTGTAAATGAAGAGGAAACAGTGAAATCACTTAATGTTAACAAGGTCAAACAAGGTCACGTGGAGACTACCCCCCTTCCCCACTACAATTCAGACACACTGCGCATGCGCGAATCTGGGAGCTAGGGCACACAAGAAAAATTTTTCTCGTTAGCATCTGGCGGCTTGGTACTACTGCCTGTACAGTTAACAGCCACACTTCAAGTATCCGGCAGCGGGAGAAGATACTACTCATACGTGAGTCAACTGCGCATGCGCATTAGCCCATTGGCAACAGCTAAAACGAACCTAATGTAAACACGTAGGCCTCACATAGCAAGCAGTTTATTGTCACGAAGCATTGTATAGCTTTTGCCCAAAGGACATTGGACATAGTTTTGCTGTTCGCAGATGCTTGTGCAGGCACAGTATTTTGTTGTTGTAAATGGTGCATTTCCTTTGCAACTAAAGTTCCTCCCCCCCCCTCTCGTTTATGTTTTATTGCTGCAATACTTTTCTCCTGTAGCAGGATATAGTAACATTCTTTGCTAGAGTATCAGTTCTTACCAGTCAAAACCACAAAAATTTAACTGAAGACTAAAACAATGAAAAATCCCCGATAATCCAAAAAATTCCCAGGTTTTTCCGGTTGAAAAAATTCTCAGGTTTTTCCTGGATTTCCCACTTGTCCCGGGTAATATACACCCTGTAATAGTTGCTTCACTTCATTTGTACGGCTTGGTAGGGTAGTGGAACACTGTCATTAAGGACAATGGATGTCTTGTGGAAGCCACAAAATAATTATAGTTTTTGTTAGATATTTGGCAACTTATTTGTTAACCTGTGATCGTAAGAAACCTATCCTGAGTATGAAATTACAGGACCCTACCAATAAAGTTTGTCAGTTCGCTCCCTACGCAGCACACGTTAGGACAAGGACCGAAATAATACCCAGCTACAGGATAATGGGGGAGGATCTTACAAAGTGAAAGCGAATGGTATCATTCATGGATGGAGAATAATTACAGGGTGTATACGTGGACAAGGAAAAAAAATTCCCGGATTTTTCCCATAAACTTTCTCCAGGATGAAAATACACTTTTTCCATGTTAAGTGACAGTATACTCTTCCTCGGCACTGTAAAAGTAATCAATCCTTTGAATGTTTATGGTTTTATATACAGACGTAGAATTTCCCGGCACCTTAGAAAATGAAACTCAGGGGGAAAAACATGTTTTGAAAGACCTTTGATGTGTAGCAAAATGTACGCTTGCCAGAAAATAGGCATCATTGCGTATGTGCAGCTGCAGTAATGTAGGAAGCCCGCATGTTCATATGTATAAAGCATCAAGACATCTCACATTATACCATAAAAGAAACATGATATCAGAGGATACTCCAAGAGCATCAGAATTTTGCAAACCTTACTCAAACGCATAATTCAGTTTGAAGCACACATTGGTTTGTCGAGGTTCACAATCAAGCAGGCCCCACCTGATGCTAAGCTTTTCAGTGTGGGTTTTGGGATGTAAATTTTCTTGGAGTACCAGTACTGTACTCTCTCATGTTTGCTTCTTTATTATGCCATAATGCTGTACATGGCAGAAGGAGAAAACATTCACTTGAAATTCTGTGAACAATTGGAACTAGCCAACACTGTGGAACAAAATACTTCATTTCCAATAAATTGACTGCCTCACCGAAAAAGATTAATAAAGCCAAATTTCTTTAGAAAACTGACAAAAATTAACTTCATTGTTCTGCAAGGTGATTAACGCTTGACTGACAAAAACGTGGAAATGAAATAAAATAAAATCAGAAAACTGAAATTAATAATATATTTTTGCCTTCTGTAAATATGTGAATGTATTATAATTCATTTTATAGCTCCCGGCCATAAAAATCTGTTTTGTTATAATTTAACATGAGAGCAATAAACGAAGAGGAAACAACAAAATCACTGAACGTAAACACAGGTCACGTGGAGACACACCTCCCCACCACAAATTGGAGTGCTCTGTGCACAGCCCCGGATCTACAATATTTCCGAACTGGGGCAATATTAAGTAGTGGCGCCCAGCCACACTTCTGTAACCAGAAGCGAGAATTCCCATGTTTTTCCTAGTTTTCTCCCGGATGGAAAAATTCCCGCGTTTTCCCCGGATCTCCCAGTTGTCCCGGTTCGTGTACACCCTGAATTAAAGCACACACACCAATTATTTCAACCTTCATTTCCCTCCTTTTTTTTAACTACATATATTACAAGTAGGTCTTTCTGCCAATTTCGAAACAGTCACCATGATGCCTCTATCGTTCCACACCATGTCATTATTATTGATTTCACAAGATGTAAAATATAAAATCTAATGACTATTTCTGCTTTAACTCAGTTTGCATAACTTATTTCTTCCATTTGTATGAACTTTTTCAGTCTCATTGATAAATGTTAGGTTGTCATTCTACTGACTGCCATTAATTCTGAGGCACAGCAGAACAAATCAACACTGCATCAACATTAAGAATGTATATCAAGAAGATGTTTCCTCCATCAAGATAACATTCTAAAATGTTTAAGCAATTTGGCAGTTTGTAAGTAACTCAGTTTCCTCAAAGTTTTTGGGTCATACAAACTGTTGGACATTCCTTATTAATGATACATAAAATATAAAGAAATGATTCACTGGTGTTGTTAAGTCCAAGCTTATCTATCTCCATGAACCCAGTAGTTGATCTATAGATCAGGCTCCATCCATTCAGTTGAAATTTCCACAAATGGATAGTTCATAAGTAACATAATATAGGCAGTTTTATCATACAAGACTTTTTTATGTGAATATTAACTATCAATTTAAGAGCTGGAAAAATGAAAACGGTTAGCAAAATGTACAAAAACAGACATCAAGATCAAGAAAACTTAAGCATCAAAAAGGGCATACATGAAAAGCTAACAATTAGAAAAGAGGGAGAAAAATTGTGAAAGTTCTTTAATAACAGATTCACACCTATATATAAAAATAAAAACACACACACACACACACACACACACACACACACACACACACACACACATACACACACACACAAAATTACTGTGATCTGCACTGACATTAACACAGTAATTATATAGCCTCATACTAGAACGTAACATACCGGTTCACCATAACGAGTGGAGTTTAAATCTTCAGCTCTCAGTGCTTCATCGATCCAATTTTTGGCCATTTCAAGCAGTTCATCACCACGGTTCCAAGAGCAGAGCAGTGATACCAATTTCAACACTTCCTCATCTGAACTATCAACTGATAAAGCCTTCAACTGAGACAAACAGGTGCTGTCCAAGTGAAAGACAGGACGAATTGACTTCCTGACAGATTGTGGCATCAAACTGCACAGGTACAAGACT
This sequence comes from Schistocerca gregaria, assembly GCF_023897955.1. Taxonomy (NCBI): domain Eukaryota; kingdom Metazoa; phylum Arthropoda; class Insecta; order Orthoptera; family Acrididae; genus Schistocerca; species Schistocerca gregaria. The sequence continues at coordinate 655,003,546 of NC_064923.1, forward strand.
GAGTCATATGTGCGAGTTCCCTAAACATGGAAGAGATAATTAGTTGTAATCATTCTCAACAATAGTAAAAATTAAAACAGAAACATAGTTTCTATTTGTAAGACAATGAAGCACAAACAAATGGCACAATGGTGGCAACCTCATTTACATTCAATTACAGTTTTTCTCACTCTATGCATTTATTTATTTGTAATACTACATGTATGTATTTTGTGTGTGTGTGTGTGTGTGTGTGTGTGTGTGTGTGTGTGTGTCTGTGTGTGTATGTGTATGGTATTATGATAAGAGTAGGGAGAGGGTGAAACACAGTGCTGGTACACAGCCTACTTCTCGCAAATAGCATCAAAGTGGCTGCCAAGCTTAATGTCCCCATCCAACAGATGGATCATGTCAACAATGTCACATGCCCTCTCTTCATGAGACACTGCATAGAGGTTTGGTATTTAAACCAGGTCACTGGTGCAAAGTCTGGCAGTCAGGAACATTACAACACCACATCTCCTCCCCTTGCTGGCAAAATACCGGCACTGACAATTTTTTCCACCACCAGGATTCGAACCGGTTTATCCCCGGGCTGAAAGCCACTGCACAAGTGTGGATTGGCGACCCTGGTCACGGTCTCACTGGTTGTATTATTATGACCAGCCTTCCATTTTGGATATCAAAATAACTCCCACATTTTGAAAGTGTGATATATGTATAACAGAGTTAAAAAAGATAAGCTTGGCAAATAATATGTATGCTGCCATATTGGCCTACATTTTTTCCATACAGGACCATATAACACGCTATTAGCTACATAAGTAAACACACAAAGCCTATTCGTTAATTAAATAGTGGATATATGCATAATGAGGTCACAAAACTCTTCAGATTCCAATAAATGTTTCTTTTATGAATGATACATATAACTAAATTTATTTTTTAAAGCTTTTCCAAGTTTTCACTACTTCACGTAATTTAAAATACAGGTAACAATAAACAGACACACAGTAAAAAACACATGCTTCATGTGTCCTTCCAAGTAGTTGTTTCCATTTTATCTAAACACACACTATCACTCTATTGTGACCAAAAAACCTCAGAGAAAATATAGGGGTATCACAAGAATGATCTCAGTACTTTTACAATTTTTTCCTCATTACTTTGTTGCAGTCCAGAGAAACCAGCTGTGGCTGTTAACATACAAATTTCGGAGTGATTGTTGATGTGCTGATGTCAACTGACAGTCAAAAGTTAAGAGATAAAAGTAAAAGTGACTGACAGAATACTTATGAGAAGCAAGTCTGTTGCACGGATAAATGTATGAAGGGGGACGGGGGAGGGGAGGAGGGGGGGAAGGAGGAGCAGGAGGAGGAGGAAATGAAGGAGGGTACACAACATAAAACAGAAATCACACAGAACTACAAAACAGCAACCAGTATGGAGCATACTATTAATATTTACTGCAACATATTGCAAATGATCTTCTTATAGAAAATTTAGTTACAAAATATGACCAACAGTTGGTGTTATCTACAACATAAATGACGTTCTTAATTCTTCCAGCCACTGGAAAAAAACTGCCAATTCAGCTGAAAGTAACTATCTCCTTCGCCTGTTGTCCACAGCTATCACTCAAATTTAAAACTGTAAATGAGAAGCTGTCTTTCAAAATGCTGGTGGTGTTTTGATTCCCCCCAACAAGATTTCATGATTGGGATAACAAACATTTAGTGACACTTCAGAAATTAATTAAAAAGAAACAAACATCAACACACCTTGAAATAACGAAGAAAATCTGGGATGCACATCTTACACATAGTATACATCTTCTGCCACTGCTCCTTGTATTCAGCCTCTTGTTTTCTATGATCATGTATTGTAAGTAAGGTGGACACTATATCAATGAAAATTTCAGTAACCAATGGGTTTTCAAGAGATGTTTTGAAGTAGAGCTCTGTTTCTCCATCTGCAGCTTCAGTATTCAATGGTCCACTTGTTTCTGGAAATAATATATGAAGTATATGAAAACAGGTTTCCCACTTAAAAACACTGTATATGATTGGCTTCTTGAAAAGTAATAAAACTTCATTTAATAACACGTCTTTTCAATTTTTGTTTTTTCACTTAAGGTCAATTTTGCTAAACAGCATTACCCTACTTTGTGTACCTCCACCTTATTTGTGTGTGTGTGTGTGTGTGTGTGTGTGTGTGTGTGTGTGTGTGTGTGTCACGATGTGACATACATAAACTTCTCATTGTTTTTATATTTATTTAACAATGCATTGGCTTCAAGCCAGTATACTTGAGAGTTGCTTGTTTACCTCTTGCATACGTACATTGTTGTTTCTCTTTCTCACAGAATTATTACCTGAGGCATTACTTTTTGCGTATATGTCTACAATTCAGTCTCTAGAGTCAAAAAACAGTACAGGTTCTAGCCAACAAGTGTAGAACACTTTTGTCTCGACTGTTGTTGTTGTGGTCTTCAGTCCAGAGACTGCTTTGATGCAGTTCTCCATGCTACCCTATGCTGTGCAAGCTTCTTAATCTCCCAGTACTTACTGCAACCTACATCCTGCTGAATCTGCTTAGTGCATTTATCTCTTGGTCTCCCTCTACGATTATTACCCTCCAAGTTGCCCTCCAATACTAAATTGGTGCTCCCTTGATGCCTCAGAATATGTCCTACCAATCGATCCTTCTTCTAGTCAGGTTGTGCCACAAACTTCTCTTCTCCCTAATCCTATTCAATACCTCCTCATTAGTTATGTGATCTACCCATCTAATCATCAGCATTCTTCTGTAGCAGCACATTTCAAAAGCTTCTATTCTCTTCTTGTCCAAAATATTTATCGTCAATGTTTCACTTCCATACATGGCAACACTCCATACAAATTCTTTCAGAAATGACTTTCTGACACTTAAATCTATACTCGATGTTAACAAATTTCTCTTCTTCAGATACGCTTTCCTTGCCATTGCCAGTCTACATTTTATATCCTCTCTACTTTGACCATCATCAGTTATTTTGCTCCCCAAATAGCAAAACTCCTTTACTACTTTAAGTGTCTCATTTCCTAATCTAATTCCCTCAGCATCACCCGACTTAATTTGGCTACATTCCATATATTTTTCCCATGTGGAAGTTTCTTTCTATAGACGGGAAAGTGCCGGTAGACAGGCACAATAAAATAACACACAAACACACACACAAAATTTCTAGCTTTCGCAACCTATGGTTGCTTCTTCAGGAAAGAGGGAAGGAGAGGGAAAGACGAGGATGTGGGTTTTAAGGGAGAGGGTAAGGAGTCATTCCAATCCCGGGAGCGGAAAGACTTCCCTTAGGGGGAAAAAAGGACAGGTGTACACTCGCACACACACACATATCCATCCGCACATACATATTTTATGTCTCCTTGTGTCTGTATATGTATGGATGGATGTGTGTGTGTGTGTGTGTGTGTGTGTGTGTGTGTGTGTGTGTGTGTGTGTGTGTGTGTGCGCGAGTATATACCTATCCTTTTTTCCCCCTAAGGTAAGTCTTTCCGCTCCCAGGATTGGAATGGCTCCTTACCCTCTCCCTTAAAACCCACATCCTTTCATCTTTCCTTCTCCTTCCCTCTTTCCTGACAAAGCAACCGCCGGTTGCGAAAGCTTGTAATTTTGTGTGTGCGTTTGTGTGTTATTGTATTCTGCCTGTCTACCTGCGCTGTCACGCTTGGTAAGTCTTGGAATCTTTGTTTTTAATATATTTTTCCCATGTGGAAGTTTCTTTCTATTTTATTTACATCATTAATTTGTACCCAACAATTACGTTTGTTATTGTCTCTGTTGCATTTTGAAATCTTTTCTATCATCTTACTTTCTCTTTTTGTTTGTACAAGTAGTTTCACTTTGTATTCATCTTCCCTTTTTCCGTAATCTACCATACATTTTATCCTGCCTAATTATACTGAATAATATGTAATTTACTTCCAAACCATAACCTAAAAACTTTTAACGCTTTCAACATTACCGCTGCTATAAAATCCACTGCTCCAAGTTTACAAACATTTCGTGTAAACTCGTGAATACTATTTCACAGCTTCAGTTCCTTTCACCCATTAAACAACCATCTCAGCTATTTCCAACAACTTTTGTTTTATTTCCATTCCCGTTTTTCCCACAAAACCGATCATTTTTTAGCAGCTTCCCACAGGTTTGAACGTTATTATTTCTTTGTCAAACAATTGTTAGTCTCATATTAAAAACAAAGATTCCAAGACTTACCAAGCGAGAAAGCGCCGGCAGACAGGCACATTAACAAAACACACAAACACACACACAGAATTACTAGCTTTCGCAACCGATGGTTGCTTCTTCAGGAAGGAGGGGGAAAGACGAAAGGATGTGGGTTTTAAGGGAGAGGGTAAGGAGTCATTCCAATCCCGGGAACGGAAAGACTTCCCTTAGGGGAAAAAAAGGACAGGTGTACAATCGCACACACATACACACACATATCCATCCGCACATGTGTGTGTATGTGTGTGCGAGTGTACACCTGTCCTTTTTTTCCCCTAAGGGAAGTCTTTCCGCTCCCAGAATTGGAATGACTCCTTACCCTCTCCCTTAAAACCCACATCCTTTCGTCTTTCCCTCTCCTTCCTGAAGAAGCAACCATCGATTGCGAAAGCTAGTAATTCTGTGTGTGTGTTTGTGTGTTTTGTTAATGTGTCTGTCTGCCGGCGCTTTCCCGCCTGGTAAGTCTTGGAATCTTTGTTTTTAATATATTTTTCCCATGTGGAAGTTTCTTTCTATTTTATTTACAATTGTTAGTCTTATTTTCATAACCAGTCCTTTGAATACATTTACACGCATTTTTTTCAAAATTTTCCTGAATTTCCCCTCCCTTTAACGTGTTTTGGAGACAACACAGCTACCTAACCTTTGCACCCATTGTTCTTCACCAACCTAAGTTCAGCACAGGATCAACATAGCTCATCTCAAACCAACACTTTTTCGACTTTTTTCACACCTTTGTCTATCCCTACCTCACGTTACCCTTTCCACCTTCTAATACCATGTCAACCTCACAACATTCGTACAACGACCCCATTAAATTTTATTTACATTCCCTCCACAAACATGCCTTCACCCTAGCCAGATTACGCTCCCATATTTTATTTACTCAGGCTTTGTTTTTAATATAATATGGTATCTGTTCTTTTGGACATGTCCATCACACACACGCTGTGTGTGTGTGTGTGTGTGTGTGTGTGTGTGTGTGTGTGTGTGTGTGTGAGAGAGAGAGAGAGAGAGAGAGAGAGAGAGAGAGAGAGAGAGAGAGAGAGAGAGAGAGATGTGTGCCTGCTTGTGTGAATGAAAGTGTATGTTCTTCACTTGTGTGGCTACAGTGTTCGTAGTTGCTTTACAATTCTTTAGGGTATTTTTGTTCTTCATTGCAACTACAAAAACGTAGCAAAAGTTGCCACACAGGCCGCTAAAAATGCCTGGCTGAAACACAAAATTATTTCTCTATATACAAAGAAACAGACATTAAACCAAGAATTACATGAAATTCACCTTCAGCTAGCACAAAAATTAAATAATTCGGCTATTTTTGCTACCATTGTGGAAAATGTTGAAAGCTGTATGCCGAGCCACAAACCAAATGTAACTAAATAATAAGAAGCAAATTGAAAATCTTAAATTGCACCACACAAAACCCCGTAACAACAAACACATTAACACACATCATTTCTATCCTAGGGTGGTCAATCTTACAGGTACAACACTAGATGAAAATGAAAAACAGCTCTTAGAAAAAGGTCTAAAACACAATGTTGACTCACCAGCAAATGAACAATGGATAGAAGATCTCATTATAGAATCTGAACATATTCTCACTATAGAAGAAAAAATGAAAACAGCAGTGTAAACACAGGGCTAACTATGGAGTTGATAAAAGAAGAAACTAAAATCATAGCCACACGGGTTAAAAAAGAAAACAATGAATTCATAAATAATTGGGATGAAACAAAACTTAAAAATCTAAAGAAAAAACTGCAAGCAGAAAAGTCATTATAACAAAAGCTGATGAAGATCACAGTTTTCTCCTCATGAAAACAAAATAAAAAACTTAATGAAACCCAACAAACAGATTTCAAACACATGTTAAAAACACACTCAAAAACATAAGAGTACACATTTACAAAGAGAGAGAAACAGAGATTTAAAAAAAAATATAATAACTAAAAATAAAAATAAAACAACCACCCTCGAGCCCCCACATGAGTCTATCCAATACTAAATTTCAGAGCAGCTCCTACATACCTACTACAAAAACAAATGCAGTCACAGCTCACCTAGTATTATAAATTAGAAAATGATAGAACAATCAGAATTACCTCTCAACTGGTAGGACATATAATAGACACTAAAACCCCTAGCACAGCAACACTGCTCTCCTTTGACATAGAAAGTATGTACAGTTGCATCCCCATTAATGGAATGATAAAAACAATTGAAGAAAACCTGAAGACACACAACCAACTAACTGATGAATACATAGATGAAACAATAAAATTACTACAGTTAATAATGCAACAAAATTATTTTGAATTCAATCAAGAATACTAAATACTTGACCAATGGGCTCACCTATTTCAGGAACATTAATATTTGAAGACATAATAACAAAGAGAAGCTACAACGTATACAGGTACAGGTACAGATACACGGACGACATAACACACATGGAAGAACCTAAAAACAGAATACAGCAACGACACAAAGACATAAATACTGTACACAAAAACAACGTTCACAACAAAAGAAGAACAGCAAGAAAACTCACTCAACTTTCTGGTCATAACCATAAGGAAAGACAATAATAAACACACATTTGATATATACAGAAAACCCACAACAAGTGACATTATCTTAAATGCAACCTCAAACCACCCACAGAACCACAGAGAAGCATCAATCAGGTACATGTTAAACAGGGTGAACAGGATCCCCCTAAACACTTCTGATTATGAGAAAGAGCCAGCCATTGTAAAACAAATAGCATTAAAAATGGACACAAAGAAACAATGGTAGATAAAAAAGCTAAATAAAAAAATAAAGACACAAATAGGGGACAAAAAACAACAAAACTACACCAACTCATACAAATTGCACTACAACCAAAAAAAATGGCATACAAGGACCTACCACAACAAATAGGTAACATGTTCTAAAAAACAAGGCATAAACATTGCTTACAAAACAAACAACTCAATACAGAAGCACACTCCAAAACCGAAATCAAAACCAGACAGATACCAACAATCCGGTATCTATCAGTTCAGTTTCAGAGATTGTGGAAAGCTATACACTGGAATGACTGGCAGATCATTCGACACAAGATATAAAAACACATCAGAGCATTAAATACAGCACAAACCATTCAACATTTTCAGATCATCTAAAACAAGAACAGCATAGACCAAGCAATATTGAAACAGATGTGAATATCATAAAATCAGTAAAGACAGACACCTCCTCCCTTGCCAAGAAAATTTCCGCATACAAAAAGCATTAACACAAAATAAACAGTTGTTCAATGACCAAATAAAAATTGGAAACCAGACTCTATATAAAATGATTGATGAAATTACATGACAAACAGAAGAGCCTTTTCCATTCTTCACCCCCTCTGACAACCGACAACGCCCCCCCCCCCCCCAAAGAAGAAGGGGGGGGGGGGGGGGGGGGAATCACAATTTCCTTTCACTTCTTGCCCCACATCTCCTCCTGTAACCCACACTCCATCACACTGAATAAATAAAAAAGGTTGTAGGTCAAAGAGAAAGTAGTGAAAAGGTTATCTTGGCAACACTACAAAACATAAACCACAACAAATACTTAGAACTATGAAAACAAATGGAATTACAGTGGTGTGCATAAAGATGTGTCGTGAAAAACATAATAATTGCATAGTGCTTCAGAGCAACTAAACATTACACCAAAATTATCAGTGTCTAACGCGGAAAAGCAACGATGTAAGCAAGATATCAAGTGAAAATCACTGAAAGTACAAAACAACACCTTCTCAACGAACTGTTCATCGATCTAAAAGCAAATCAAAATGTACATAATTGAATTACAGGCCACTGATGATGCTTCATCTCAATAAAGCAAAATGCATCTGGTGAAAAAAATCACACATTTTTGTAGTTGCAATGGAAATGAAGTCCCATGCTTCTTCGACAGAGTGTAGGAGAACGATGCGGGAGACCCGCACCGCTGTACTAGGCAAGGTCCTAATGGAGATGGTTTGCCGATGCCTTCCTCCAACTGTAATGGGGATGAATGATGATGATGATGATGATGATGATGATGATGATGACGATGATGAATAAGACAACTCCCAGTCATCTTGGGGTAGGTGAAAATCCCTGACCCCACTGGGAATCAAACCCAGGAACCCGAGAAAGCTACCGCGAGACCACGAGCTGCGGACATAGTAGTTGCAACGACAGAACAAAAATACCCTCAAGAATGTGTATGTGTGTTCATTTTCTGATGAAGGCTGTGGCTGAAAGCTAATGTGCAAGTGTCTTTCAATTGTGCCTGTCTGCAACTTAAAGTATCATCTTTACAGTAAGTAGCAATCTATCTTTTCCTTATATTGTTAATATTTCAAACAAATGTTTTATTTGTTATTGACAAATAATGAATAATAATTTTTATGTACATTCGTTATTCCTCATTTGAATGAATTTCGCCCAACTCTGATTGGCAACATGCATAAGCTACTACACGGATCTGTCATTATACTATAGACTTTCAAAACATTACCAGCATAAATTCTGTATGTTATAAATTGGCTTCTTCTCCATCACTGTTGTTTATATATCACTTCCTAGCAAGTAGTCTGAGATTTTGCCCCTGCACCAAAAAGAGAGCACTTTGCACTTTGATATTACTGATCTGAAGACAAATTTTTCTTCTACACTAGATCATTCAATTAATGAACCTGGGCTGACACCCAAGATACAGTATCCATCTTGTATTTAAAGTGCACTGCACAATGCCTCCACTGAAGAGCAATGTGAAACCACTTTTCCTTATTTTGTACATGAAAATTCTCTGTTGTCTATATCTCTAGTCTTCCACAGTCATCTCAAGATATTTTGTTTCAAAACGATGGTTGGCAGCCCTCTTCTGAAGAGAATTCATTATGTGGTCATGTGAGGTGTTGCCCTCTACTGTTGATGAAAACCTGGAAACTGTTACCAGTCGTACACTACTTCACAGTTTGTCATAGGTACATCTAATTTTACAGACAAAATCAACATTATTATAATAATATATTAGCAACAGCGTCTGGTTTGGAAAAAGGCTTTCTTATCTACAAAGCATCCTGTTATTCAAACTCTTGTTTTCAACCATATTTTCGAGTTTAACCTCTCAAATTAATCTTTTCAAAATTCTGTGTTCCAAAAACTTGCAGGTAGAAGATCTGTAAGTCTCTGTCATAAATATAACTCTTGCATGATAGTTTTGCAACCCAGATGCCAGACACTACAATTATAATCCAACAGGAACTGCACAGCTACATCATACATGATGAATCTCCACTTCATATCAGTTCCCTTCACTTTCAAAATTAAACATTGAAGAGTGCAGGATGGAAGTGGTATGGACACTGGTACACTTCTGTACACGTTACCAAATGAACGTCCCCTGCCACATTTCTCTGTCTGTATGTGAAGGCTAATCTTAGAACTACTGTAGGGATTTTGATACAGTTTTCCTAATAAACTGATTCACAAGAAAGGTTTGTGTACATAATTTATTACCACTACAACAGACAAACAGTCCAGCTGTAGATATTTAGTGTTAACTGTGTACAGCTACAGAAGGTCACTAGTGGGATACTAAACATAATGCACAGAATAGAAACAGAGGGCGTAAGACTAAACAGAGGGCGTAAGACTGAGGAGTAAGTGACTGAAGAAAATAGAAGAGAGAGCTGAAGAAAATAGAAGAGAGAGCATGAAAAGTGAATGTAACACCAGACAAAAGTTGAGTGAGGGATAATGGGAGGACAAAAGAAAACAAAGAGCACTGATAGAGACTGGAAATGTTAAGTTGGTGAAATAAAGTCCCATGAAGCACTGCTTAAGCATCAAATTTCATTATAAGCCTCTTTTATTGAAAGTCAGGTATTTGAAACAAACTAATGCCTTTTGAACCTATACTGGGAGCTACTGATGGGATATTGGGTGCTTGCTTTCTGGTAGCAGCAGTTAAGAGTAAATTTTTATGACTACTGCAGATGTATAATTCTTCCCAGATTTAGCACAAGGATCATGATACCTATTGTGTCTCTAATTGTTGGGACACAACTAAACACATTTTACTGACCATTCTCATAAGGACATAGACCTGGATGAAAGACTGAAATATTGAAAACTGTTATGCCAAATATGATATGTTACTAATGTGATATCATTTGTCATAGTCTAGGCAAAATCTGACCACACACAGATAAGTAACCATTATACACCTGGTTGCTATTAAAATGTAGCTGACCAGTAAAACAGCTAGTTACTTACATTAGAACTCGAGATTGTAACTGACGGACGATGTGACGCAATCACTAAGCAATGTGTCACTGTAGTGGGTATTTTCTGTACTGATGTTGGTCAACACAGTTTTAAGGAGTAGAGCGCCACATTTTCCAGCAGTGCATTTGAGGAAAATTTGATGATCTCAGTTCGCTTTGTTTATCTAGTTACGGTCTGGTTTTAAGCACTTTTAGCTATGGATTGTTACAGAAAGTGATTTTACTTATTTTTGGAGTGTGCTGAAATTCACACTAAACAGTATGACTGATACAGTGAAGATAATATAATACTGTTACCTGAAGCATTACAAAAGTGAAAGGAAGCACACTGAGGACAGTGATATTGTGACGAAAATTAAATTAACAATGAAGATAAATTTTCCTAGTTAATGAGTCTATGAGACACATACATTGTCTTTATCAATAGCTTACATTAAAAAACAAGTAGAAACACACTATGATGATGTATGTATATTTCTTTCTCTGATTTTTTTGAAACACTTGGAAAATTGTTAGGCAAGTCATTACACTAAAAGAGCAACCATACACTTACCCAAACTTGAAACTGGGTCTGGCGAACTGATCCTTCTTTTTTTTGAAGCTGGAGCTTCTTTATTGTCCTTTGAAGTTTTGGGAGTAACGGTGGGTTTATCTTGCTCTGTGCCATTTGACACAGTTAACTTTCCACTGAACTCTGACTTAACATATCTCAATATATATGTCATTATAGAAAGTACTAACTGTACGCTTGACTCAAAGCTTAGTACAGATTTTGAATAGAAAAAGAATTTGCGACTTCCAATTGGGCTCAGCACTATCATATTCATTATCCTCTTCAGCGTAACTTCAGGACCTCTCTCGTACGGGTAGAAACTTTCGAACAATAACTTGACAATACGCTGAGCAACTGCTTGTTCATCTACCTGTAGAAATACAAAGGAAAGTTAAAATGGTATAGTATTAATGGAATTTTCTAAGCCAATTGTCTCACTGAACAGCATTTTGTACACTGAACAGCAACTAAATTATGAACAATTTAATACTGTATTTAACCTCCTTGTGCTTTTATGGTAAGATTTGTAATTGGCACCATACTGATGTATTTCTGAAATTTACTAATGAACCAAAACATAATGGTTATTACCTACTATGAGACTCAAGACCACCTGTGAAGTTGCAGGCAAATGGCACTGTGTAAAAAGTATATAAGTGGAGCAGAGATGAGTGGGGATTTATTCTAGCAACAATATGAGCCACAAATGGGGAAATCCATGGACATAAGTGACTTTGACAAATGGTACAATGTCATGAAACCAAACATCTCACGAATGGGAAAGCTATTTGGTTGTCGGGATATTAAATCATTAGCATCCCTAAGAAAAGTCACTGAACTGTAGTGTAACATGAGCAGGCATCAAGCTGTTGCACACCCCGATAATCACAGAACGTGGACTTAGGATGTTTGCCCATTCTGTAAAGCAGAAAAGATGGTGATTTGTGGCAGATATGATGAAAGAGTACAATACTGGTGCAGGCAAAAATGCCTTGGAGCACTCCATTCAGAGCTCACTGCCAAATGTGGGACTTCGCATTAGAGGACCTCTACATGTTACCACGCTTCCCAAAGATGTCATCAATTACAACTGCAATGGGCACAGGATCATCGAAATTAGAATGTGAATCAATGGAACCTGTCACCTGCTCAGATGAATCATATTTCTTTTTACACCAGATCATTAGTTATGTCTGCATATGGCTTGATCCAGGTGAACTGCTTCTCGAAACATGCATCATGATACACCTGTAGGTCAGTGGGGGCAGTGTTATGCTTTAGGGGACATTTAGCTGGGCTTCCATGGGACCTGTAGTAGTAATCAAAGACACAGTAACAGCTGTGGATGGTCTCTGTGAAACTGCCAACTGCCTGCATTCCCTCATGCTTGATAACTGCAAGCTATATAACTGTCCATGTCACACGGTCACAATCGTACAGAAGTGGTTTGAGGAGTATGAAAGTGAACGCATGCTGACATATTGGCAAACAAATTTGCCTGATTTGAACACACTTGAGACACTATCAGGCACAGCTCCACACCCACATACCAACAGCCCATAACTTATGGGAACTGTGTGGCCTGTGAATAGACAATTTGTGCTACATACCTCCAGAAACATACGAAAAACTTGTCAAGCCGGTACCATGCAGATCACTGCTGTCTTGCATTTCAGAGCTGGATTAACATACTATTAAGCAGTTGATCATAATGTTTGAGCTCATCAGGATACCGTATTTACTCGAATCTAAGCCGCACTTTTTTTTCCGGTTTTTGAAATCCAAAAAACCGCCTGCGGCTTAGAATCGAGTGCAACGTAAGCGGAAGTTCTGAAAAATGTTGGTAGGTGCCGCCACAACTAACTTCTGCCGTCGAATATAGGCATGCTTTGCAGGCACAAAGATAAATACTGGTGCCAAACGTCTGCATCAGTAAATATTTTTTTTTAAAAAAAGGAGGAAGACAAGCATTTTCTCTGCCCCAAGTTTCGACCACTGCATTTTTCATACATTATACAATGAAGTAAATACAAATCACGTATTGTTCATCTTCGAATGTAGCAGTATTTCAATGTACTACGAAAATCCGACTGAAAACACTGTTTGGGATGTTATCAATATGGCCAACTCTACGTTCTGAATTTTTTCCTACCTGTGAGAAGAGATCGTTGCTAACAGGAATTTTATGAATTGTGAATCACATGCAGTATTCTCCACACCATAAGAATAATACAAATATAAACATTTTGCCATTTTTTTTAAGTCCTCGGTAGCGCGCACAACAGCATTCCATGCCGCGAGCGGCGACAGGCCATAAACACTCATTAACAGAATGCGACAAACAATGCATGATACAGTACAATAATACATTTTCAGCTTAGAGTGATGTTATCACCTATAACATAGAGAACGACGCTTATCAGATCAAAGAAAAATAAGCAATCAATTCAAACCAGACGAAGCACCTGAAAAAGGAAGGGTACCCGTATAAATACGGACGGAACACCTGACGCATAGCAATGGCTACCTAGTAAAGCTTAACTGCAAAGCTTACGACTCGAACCAAACTACTGTAGCTGTATCGTCATTCATTTGACCTAAATTGTGTTTCGTACTACAATGGACCAACATTGTTTCGATTTGGAGGTGCGGCCTAAGACTTTTCTGTCCCCTTGAATTTCGAGTCTCAAATTTCACGTGCGGCTTAGATTCGGGAAAATTTTTTTTCCTTGATTTCAAGTCACATTTTTCGTGGGCGCCTTAAATTAGAGTGCGGCTTAGATTCGAGTAAATATGGTATATATGCATATATATTATTCCCATTTCAGTACAATGGGTGGATTCAAGGTAAAATATTTCAGGAGCAATGCTAAATAGCAACTTCCTCTCGGTATGTTTTAATCAATGATTCCTTCTTCCTGTGCATCTACTTCGAAAAGATTTTCTCTTTAATAGAGAGTTACCGTATTTACTCGAATCTAAGCCACACTTTTTTTCCAGTTTTTGTTATCCAAAAAACCGCCTGCGGCTTAGAATGGAGTGCAAAGTAAGCGGAAGTTCTGAAATATGTTGGTAGGTGCTGCTACAACTAACAACTGCTGTCGAATATATGTAGCGCTAGACAGGCATCCTTTGCAGGCACAAAGATAAATACTGACGTCAAAACCTATGCGTCAGTAAATAAATTAAAAAGGGTGGAAGACGATCTTTTTCTCCGTCCCGAATTTCGACTACTGCATTTTCGTCCCGAATTTCGACTACTGCATTTTCATACATTATCCAACAAAGTAAATACAATAAAGTATAAAGAAGAGCAGATAGAAGAGTTTGACAGTCTTAAATTCCTGGGATTACAACTTGACAATAAATTCAGTTGGGAGGAGCACACCACAGAATTGCCTTAACAAATCTGTATTTGCAATTCGAGTGTCAGCAGACATGGCGACAGAAAAATGACAAAGCTTGCATACTTTGCCTACTTTCATTCCATAATGTCATATGGTATAATATTTTGGGGTAACTCTATGAGTCAAACAAAAGTTTTCAGAGTCCAAAAGCGTGTAATACGTATTATTTGTGGAGTAAATTCACGGACGTCCTGTAGAAACCTCTTCAAAGAACTGGGTATACTAACTACTGCCTCTCAGTATATTTACTCCTTAATGAAATTTGTCCAAAATAATATGTCTCTTTTTTCCAACAAACAGCTCAGTTCATACATATAATACCAGGAACAAAAATGATCTGCACAAGGACTTAAAAGCACTTACTTTAGTTCAAAAAGGGGTCCACTACTCAGGAACTCTCATCTTCAATAATTTGCCAGCAAACATAAAAAATTTAGTTACAAAGAAAGATCAGTTTAAAAGGAGCCTGAAAGACTTACTAGTGGCCAAGTCCTCCTACTCCATTGATGAATTTTTTAACAGAAACATATGATGTATTGCATATATACTCATACTATTCTATTCCATTGACGAATTTTTTAATAGAAACAAATGATGTATTGTATATATATTCATACTATTAGTATTGTTCTTTCAGCTATTTATTTTAAAAAAAATGATATGTTCCACATCCATGAGGATCTCCTCAGTACGGAGGAGGCCTGTCACAGTTTGCGTTTTTGTGTTTTATGAGTGGTACTGTGCTGGTGGACGTGCTAGCTATCAGGTGAGATAGGCTGGGTGGCAAAGCAGCTTGTTAGTTAAATACTTTATCTTTTTACTGGACTTAAGAATACCATTTTGTGGTTTTTGGTGATTGAGCTTGAGCACCCACATGAACTTCAATTTTATTAGTGGGACTTGAGATAACTGAGAACTTTCTATTTTCCTGAGGTTAACATTAGGACTCACATGTGATGAACTTGCTTCTAGTTTCCCACTTATCATTTGGGACAGTGAACTTTAGTTTTATGTCACAATTAACTGTAAGGATCTATGTTGTCAGCCTTTGAGTGCTTGCTTATTAATTTCATGATTAATGCACTGTTAAACTTTGCACAAATGTGTTCCATTTACATTGCTCTGCTTTCTTTCATTTGAATTTGCAACTGTGTAGGCTACCATTCACAAATGTGTGAATCATTCACAACAAACATTTATTGAATTTAAACAAGAATTATTTATTTCTGTTAACATTATTATTCCCACAGGATTTATCTATGCAGTTTATTTCTAAATTACTTCACCAAACTATCTAACTATAATGGTCTATGCTTCAGTTCTGTAGGAAATTCAGAAGTTCCTTAATGTTGATTTAATATCGAACCATACGACACTGAAGTGGGTCAACCTAATTGTTTATGTTGTGTGTTGCCCACGACGAGAGTGGATTGTAAAACAACCCATGCAATCATAACAGGCTGTACAATGGGCATCAGAGAACGAGAAAGGAAATATCTGCTATCCCTTAATCAACTGATCAGTTTCCAATGAAATCCATTTGCAGTATAGCAACTCGACTTCAAGTACTGTGGACAACAATGCTTGACCACATACAAAGATTCACAACTGATAAGATTTACACTGATGTTTGTGAATGAATTATCTGATGATGACCTGGAGCAGTGACTAGCATCCTGCTGTGCTTTGATGATCAAATGATGTGTCTTACTCAAGAGCACTATTTTTCCATGAATTTATGATACATCACTGTTTATACAGGTGGAATGTGATTTTCTGGTCTAAGCAAGTTCCCCTTAATATGTAAGGGCTGGAAAGGAATTTTTCCATGAATTTATGATACATAACAGTTTATACAGGTGGAATGTGATTTTCTGGTCTAAGCAAGTTCCCCATAATATGTAAGGGCTGGAAAGGAATCTGCCTCATGTTATGATGCTTAAAGATAAGAGAACCATGGATAGACCATATGTGATTACAGCAGGGTGTGGCTCCAACAAGCTTTCCTATTCAGGAGTGCAAGTTCCTTGATGAATAATTTTGAGGCAACTGGATTAGCCTTGGTTCAGCAACCCCTCCAGCCTCACTGAAATGGCCGCCATGAGACCTGGGCCTTACTATGCCATACAACATCTTATGGGGACTGCACAAGTGTTGAGGTAGCCTTCCTAAGCAAAGTCTTGAGGAGCACTGTAAGATGTCAAGGACGACACGAAGAAACATAAACCTCATAAGTAGGTCTGTTGGACACATAGGTTTTATATGTAAGGACTCTAGTACATAATACTATTCTGACTTAAGAGAACAGGTACTTCTCAAACAAACTGTATATAAATGTGATTCTGTTAACAGGAAAACTACTTTGTCAAATATTTTGAAAACATAAGTCAGAAAAGAAAGTGGATGATATATATTATAGTCTTTCCTATTACTTTTCATATAAAGTGTGCCTGCGGAAGCTGTCGCCAGCACACCAGTTGGCAAATATGTAGTGCGAAGAACTATGCTAGGCGTTGGATCGAGCGTGCCTATCATGAGAGAGGCCAGAGACACACACCGACAAGAAACACCCAGCCAATGCCCTCTCAACAGCAAGTATTTAGGCCACCACCGCTGACCAGAGGGCTCAGGCACTGACTCACTAACTCATATTCCAGTTGGCATCTGTCAGTTCACATCGCAGGTTACAACAGTAAGAGGACTATTACAGATGAGCTTCTACCAGGATCGTGGATTCTATTCAAGTAGCAGCTTCTTGTAAATAAAGAACCACATAAATTCACATGTGCATTTGTGTTGCAGAAAGACGATACCAGCCACCCATAACAACAGCCTCTCCCTTGCTTTTATGGTACAAGGATACTACATAAAGAAGTTTAACAATTGCATATTTTAATCTGTTTACAAGAAAGTTTCTCTTTTAGTGCAGCACTGTGTACATCAATAAGAACATGATTTGTTGTGTTAGAACAACTCTTCAGAATTCTGTTTTTTAATGGCTTTTTTTTAAAAAAAAATTTCTGATGTATATAGAAAATGCTTATTAAAAATAGTTGCAATTTATGAATTATCAGTCATGTTATAGTCATTCTGTTCTGTTGTGATCTTCTGCACTGAGTAGTCATCCCAATACATGTGCACCTTCAGGGTGTATACAAAGACAAGGGGGAAAAAATCCTGGATTTTTCCCAGGAGAAAATACACTTCTTCCTGAGAGAAAATAAACATTTTCCTTGGTGAAAATATACTTTCTCTATATTAAATGACAGTGTACTTTTCCTCAGTGACAATATACTTTTCTTCCTTTGGGGAAAAAACTGTGAAAAATATAGAAATTTTTTAGGACTCCACAACTCACATGCCCATTTTTCTGAGTTCTTCCCTACATAAAACAGTTTTTTTCAATATTTCTGATGCTACAATTTTAAAAAATGTGGCAATTCCTCCTTTTTCCATACTTAATCTCCTTGCAGACCTGGCCAGAGGCTGGAAACTGTCCAACATGATGATTAATTTACATGAAGATGGTGCTAGCCTATAATCACACACGTTTAACCTTTTTTGCCTTGGTGGCAAATTGGTGTTTGAACAGACACAGCATATCAACCATCTCTACAGAGTTTCACAAAATACACTTAAGTTCATTTATGTCTCTCAGTATCCTGAGAAACAATCTACTTTTCTGAAAACTGTTAGCTATCCTGTGATTTCATTCTCTTTCCATTTCTTTCATGCAAATCCGTAATAACCTTGCACTGAGCAAAATAATGTATTCCTTCTGACTCCATTATCCAAAGGGATTTGACATTATATGCTGATGTTCTCATTAGCACAGTCAGCATGAAAGCGGGTTGTCTGTCCTTCACTCCCCATCATAAAGGTACATGCCACTGTTAGTAAATCCCCCATTTCCCAATTCCAGCAACACATTCAGAGACTTTGCTGCAGTCAGCAACAATCAACTCTGTTTACACATGTGACAGTCATTCAGTTCATTTAATGCTAAGTCATTAGCCCAGCTGTTTCCTGCTCTTCTCACTATGGGCACTTGATTAGTTGTATCAACAACTTTCCATAAAGTCTCTGGCTAAGTGTAGCACTTGATTTCACTATACTTGTTCACTGATACTATTTGAGTTAGTATACAATCATTTTGTCATTTGGTGACAGTGAAAGGAAGTGCGGACTCTAGGAAATGGAGTGCAAGTGGAGAAATTGGAATATTTCCAATATATTCTTCATTTGAGTTCAATAGGGGGGTGACAGCAGGGGAGGGAGCCAGAAACATTTGTGCCATGTATGGGGATAATGCCATTGGACAGACCACAGCACGAACATGGACTTCTCATCTTAAGGAGGATCATTTTGACATTAATGGCTCTCAACATTCAAAAATACCTTCAGGGTTTGATAACGATCATTTAAATGCATTAATCCACATTGATCTACATCAGTATACTCAAGAGCTGGCAAATGTGACGATATGCGATCATTCCACCATCGCACAACATTTGCATACAATAGGGAAGGTTCAAAAATAGGGTGTATGGGTCCAGCATGCTCTAAATCAGAATCACAAAAATCAGCGAGAGCCCTTATGTACACCTCTGCTTGCCTGTCACCAAATGACACAGGAACAACACCGACCATTCCTATCCTGTATCATTACTGGTGACGAGAAATGGTGTCTATGCTAACATGAGGAAAAGAAACAAATGGCTGAGTCAAAACGAAGCAGCAACTCCCTGTACAAAGATCTGCGTACATCCACAAAAGATAATGTTCGGAATCTGGTGGAACAGTGATGTGTGGTGTACTATAAATTGCTTCCCCAAGGTGTAACCATCATTGCTAACATTTACTGTCAACAGCTCAGATGTCTTTCAGACAAAATCCAAGAACAATGACCAAGAAGACTGCGTGAAGTGATGCTACTTGATAATGCCTGCTGGCATTCTGTTAAACTGTCGAAGAAAAGTCATTTTGCATCCATCTTATTCACTTGATTTTGAGCACTCAGATTTTCACCTTTTCTGCTCTCTATCAAACAACCTTAAAGAAACTTCTTTTCCAGATGAAAACATGCTCTGAAAACGGACCAATAAATTCTTTGCCTCAAAACCCCATGATTTCAACAGCTGTGGAATCAAAAACTTGCCCCAGCATTGGCAGATTGTTGTAAATAGTGAATTATTGATGACTGTGGAAAAGTGGTTTGAAACCTAGTACAATCGGGTTCGAAATATTAGGAATAAATGAAATGTGGATAATCTGGAGAATACAGAAACCAAACGAATATTTAAGGAAAATAAAATAAAATCTCAGAATGGGATAAAGATGAATTTCAATAAGCACTACGAAGTCTGAAGGATAGTAAAGGAATGGTAATCCCATCATAGCATCAAAATCCCAAAAGGATGTTCAAGAAAAAATTGACCAGTTCCTTGCTCTGGACAATTATAGACTGCTCTGAGAAAGAAGAATTCTCAAAGATTACAGTAAAAGTAAGACAACTGATTGTCAATAATGGGTTGAAATGCAATAATCCACACATCTGAATGACTTCCTATCCCATGCAAATAATAATAATAATATTTAATGTAATAATGAACATCTACAATGGAAAATCAGTCTTCATAAATGCAAAAGTAAAGCATTATATCACTGTAATAAGTACTCAAGCACTTTACACTGCAGAATGTATTGGTTGACTTAAAGTAGGAGAAATGAAGAGGCTCCAGAAAAAATTAAGAAAAAATCAGAAACATCCTTCGAAAAATTTTGAAGCAGAGGGTAACAAAAAATCTCTATAGGAAACTACAACAGCTTTCACACATAATTCAGGAAAAAAATGGCACTTTCTTTGGACATAAAAAGCAGTAGCTGAGACAGGTCTGTAGCCTATCGCTGATGTTATTCGAACTATACACTGAACAAGCAGTAACGAAAAAACCAGAAGAAATTTGGGAAAGTAATTAAGGAAATGAAAACTTTGAAGATTGCCGAGGACACTGTAGTTCCATCACAGTCTGTAAAGGACTTGGAAGATCATGTACGGAATTGATAGTGTCTTGAAAATAGATATAAGATGACAACAAACTGACAATAGGAAGAAATGTGTTTCCAGTGTTGGGGGGGGGGGGGGGGGGCTGGGGGGGGGGGGGTAGTGTAAATTTAAGTATTAGGAAGTCTGTCCTGAAGGTATCTATCTTGACTTTAGTCGCATAAGGAAGTGTAACGGGAATGATACGCAGTTAAGACGACATCAGAATAGAAGCATTTGAAATATGGAATGAATGCTGAAGATATGATGGGTAAGTTAGATAATTAACTGAATGAAATTGACTTGAATCAGGGAGGAGGGAAATTTATTGCTTAAAAGCGAGGTAAAGAAAATACATAATATTCTGAGGTATCAAAGAATCACCAGTTTGGTAATGGAGGGAACTGTGGGAGGTAAAAATTGGAGAGGAAAACTAAGTCTTGACTAAAGCAAGCTGGTTCAAATGAATGAAGGCAGCAATAGTTATACAGAGATGAAGGGGCTTGCATAGAAATGAGTAGTGGGAAGAGGTGCCTCAAACCAATCCTCGGTCTGGGAAGAAGATGAAGATGAAGAAGAACAAGAACAAGAACAAGAACAACACAACAACAACTACAAAGGAAACAGTAGAGTGGCAGAATAAAATAATATTGTGGGAAAACAAAAAAAGAAATACCACAAGGAGAAAGAAATCACAAACATTTGTTGTGCATGGTCCATAGTTGGATGGATTTGATAAAAAAAAGGCAAACAGAAACTTACTTAAAATAACTGTTCTGTTTTAAAACTCTTGAGGAACTAGGGAAGTGACAAACAAAACTGGGGATAAACCTAAATGTGAACAAGAAAGTTGTTACAGTTTTTAATGATTTGCAAAACATCCAGCATGGTGTATAAGAAGTCTGTAAGTGGACAATGGAAATCAAGTGGCGATTAGAAATCAACTATAAAGAAGTATGAGCACTATGTAAGAAACATAACTTCCTAACAATTATTAATGAAAGTGAAAGAACACCTAAAATAAAGAATGGAGTGAGTCAGGACTGGCTAATTTACCAAACTTACTCAACAAGTTTATTGAAGGAATTACTACTGTATCTTAAAGGATACCTTACAAAATGAATTAAAATACACAAAAAAACAATCCATGGACACACTATGGTGATAATATTGTTTTAGTGACAGATTCAATAATGAATACAAACAGAATGCAGAAAACAATGGCAGCCATGATGAAACAGTATAATTTGATAACAAACACTATTAAAATCAAACTGTTCATAACAGGGTGAGAGTGTTATCAAATCATTGCTCATGTCACGCCCAAAATCTAAGAATGAACAGGTAAACAGTTCTGCATTTAAAGGAACATCTTTTACCCTCTTTCTCTTGTGCCTTTGTCCTGCACTGCTGCAGGGTTGTCATGGTTACCAATGAATCTAGGATGGTTAATCCAAGCAACAGCTGGATGTCCTCCCTATCACCACCCCCTTGGACGTAACATGTATATCCAAAATGTCTGCGTGTAGTGTTACTCATGTGGGAGTGAGATAAAGTTTTCTAAATGCTTGCAAAACTTGTAGTTGAGGTGGGACTTAGATATTAGCCCAGTATTCACCTAGCTGGATGTGGGAATTTGCCTAAAAATTACATCCAAGCTCACCCTCACACTGGCCCTCATCATTAATCCACGGGTAGTTTCAACTTGAGCTCAGTGCTCCTCCCCATCCCAGAAGCAGTGCTTTGATATGCACAGCTATCTGAATGGGAAAAAGAGCATTGCTTATGATGATCAGAAATACACTCTGAAGTCATAAAGCAAGTAGCCCTTGTTAAATAGATATTTCACCACAAAAGAAGTCTCTAAATGAATATGTCACTAAACATCCAAATGTTGGCTAAATCTTTAGCTAGGTGTGCTACTTTATGGAAAGGAGAGTGATCAATGAGTGAAACAGATAAACAGCAATTACAAGCAACAAAAATGTGGTTATGGAAGAGAGTAACAAGGAGCATCTGGACATGGCGGGGCGGGGGGAACCTTGAACTCACAACTGTAGGGACTTACTTTGTGTATAGAGACATAGAATAACAAAAACTTACAAAATTAATATCGAACTCTGTATGACTGTTTGCACATGATTACTACTAAAACATGACATAGGACTTAACATTGCTTAGCTGAAGAAGAGTGTGTGTGTGTGTGTGTGTGTGTGTGTGTGTGTGTGTGTGTGTGTGTGTGTTTATGTAATGGAAGTAACTTCATGAAAAATATTTCAGAAAACGAGATCACCTCTAGCCTGGCAAGAAGGTGGTTGAGTGGTACAATCAACCAAAACTTTATTGAGCTGGCATCTTTACAGGCAACCAGCATCTCCACAAATGCAGTCCGGACTCTTGCATTGGTGTCATGAATTCCATCTTGCATATGTGGAAGCACCTAAAAACGAAAATGCTGCAATTAAACTTCACATTCTATATGTAAAGCATTGAAACTAAATAATACAATCTATAAAACAGAATAATGGCGCTGTGGCTAAAAAGTAACTGCATATCTCTCTTGGACCACAAATAAATTACAAATCAGTATACAGAAACAAGGAACACTAAATGCGAAATCATTTGTAAGCAAGCACTTCTACCTTCCAAACTGTTCTCTATCACTTAAAGTTACAGCGACATGAAAAGACAATTTTAGATATATCATTCACATTTATGCCACAACTTTAAATAAAAAATATTAAGGGCATACAAAAGGGGTTCTTAAGCAGCATGGGAAAACAACTATGCACATAATTTTAATTCCCACTTATATGCCCTTACATGCTGTATACAGGGTCATTCCATGATGATGCTAAAAACTTTCAGGGATGGTGGAGAAGGATAAATGTATACATTTGATGTAAGAGACTCCATTCCAGAAACAACAGAGTTGAAAGTTATTAGCGACAATCATTCCAATATCTCTGGGCAGTAGAAGGTGTCCAGTGTCAGATGTGTCAGAACAACTTTCATTTATAATATTTCACTTGCTCGTTTCCAGAAGAGAATCCCTCACCTCAAACCGATACACTTGCCTATCTCCCTCACCCTAGGAAGTTTGTAACATCACCACAGAATCACGCTGTAGATGACAAAATAATCAAATACCGAAGAAAAGGTTCTGATTTAGCTCTCCTTCACACCACATGCTCAGACTAAGCGATGGAATATGCTGTTAATGCTTTCTCAACACATTTTTCATTTCTGTTGATTCAGTTCAGGGGGTAGCTGCTACACTGTAGTATCACATATTTTCTTAGCTACATATTCATTAAGGTTTCATTAAATAGTCACACATGTTAGTAGAAATGTGTGAGTATTTTGATGAGGATTTTTTATGTTGGACTCCAATCTTAACTACGAACAGAGCTCTAAAACTTCAAATGGAAAGTGTGCTGATACATACCACTCCAAAGAAGTGATGTGCGTCCCATACCTTCTAACTGATGAATGATACACACAATGGAGAATTATAAAATCAGACACTGGAGACAATAGTGTGCCAGGGATACAAGTGCAGATACTGTGTGGGGTTGTTAATCTGATTCACAAGTGCTGAGCTCTATTAAAGGACAACACAAGTCTTCCACACAGTATAGCAATCACAGTAACTTTATGAGAGGAAATACCTGCTCATACTTGGGAATAAAAAGGCTGTGGATTGTGGCCAGCCTTGGTGATGTGCTGAGTTTCAAAGCATAGTAAGAAACAATGGAAGTCTAATCTCTTCCATTCTTTCTGGTTCAGAGTTCGGACATGACATATTTAACCAAGAAAGTTTAATTGTAAACAAGTTAAGGTATGTTTTGCGAAAACAACACTCATGCCAACACTACTAAAATCTCACACTTTATTTAGTAGAGATTAGAAATATGGTGTAATAATTCTTAAGAGCAACACAAGAACAGACAGATCAGAGGTGTGTTTGATACTTACGGGCACTAACAGCGAGGTTATCAGCACCCTTACACATATTAAAAGAAATGAAGTGGGTAAAATTAATACAATTGCTGTCACACAGTGACAAGGAAACCTATAAAATGACGCATATTCACTCACTCTCACGTCACTCACGTTGACTCACACAATCACTCAATATCACATACCTTAAAACAACAGAGAAAGGGTGAAAGGTGCTATACCTGGGGTTACAACGTGTAAAAAGTAAGAGGACCTAAAAAATCAGCACAAGGAAACGTGAGTGGCTGACCACTTACAAAAAACATGGGTGTTAATACATGGTATGTATTTCCTAAAATTTTAGGAAAAAAGTTGGACAAATCACAAAATCTTAAAACTGACCACATTCGTTCGAACGTTACTTAAAATATAGAGCAGATGTGTCAGCAAATCTGCTGCTGTCCTCTGGTCTGAAAATAAAACACAGTCTAATAAAATGTGGCACACAGTGATCTGTATGCCACATGCACCACACATTGGAGGCTCCTCTCGCCGGAGCAAGAAGCCATACACCGTAGGCTGTGGCCTATGCAAAGACGAGTAAGGAGGACCCCCCCCCCCCCCTCCTGTATATGTGGCTGGAAGGAAGTACACCACAGCCACAATGTGGACTTGACTAGATGGAGTTTAGCTGCAATGTGGACTTGACTAGATGGAGTTTAGCCGCAATGTGGACTTGACTAGATGGAGTTTAATGTCTGTCATTTCCAGCTACTCATCTTCCAATTGATGCACAAGTCCATACAACAGTGAGATGATAGCATCCAGGGGGATAGCATACTGAACTAACTGAGGATCACGACACATCTCCTTGGCTGCTATATCTATAATTTTGTTCCCCGCAACATCCACGTGCCCTGGCACCCAGCAGAAAGACACCACCTTCCCCAATCTTTGTAAGTAGATAATGGTATCATGGATATCCTGAACTATTTTTTTGGCTGGATACATATGTTGCAGAGAGACTGAAGGGCAATTTGGGAGTCACAACAGAAGATGAATTTAGCAGACATGACACAGCTCATCTCCCCCTGTGCCCTCAAGGCTGCAGATAATTCGGCACTGAATACTGTGAACTCAGGGGCAACCAAATCTTGAGGACACGATCTGGAAAAACAACAGAGCAGCCAACAGAATTCTCCCACTTAGACCCATCTAAGAATACAGTTACATAGTGGTGGTGCTCATTTAAAAAACTGTATTAAAGACAGAAGCAGGATTGCAATCCCTACTGTACTGCACTAAATCTAAAATTACTCTGTGCTCTGCAGTAACCAGGCAGCTCAAATCCCAGATTTTGGCCTGTCTGCAGTCCACACAAAGGGACTCCAGCACACACTTCACATGTATCTCAAACATACTCATTGACTGTGGATGATTGGTAAAAAGGCATGCCTCAGCTGGACAAGCAACATTATGGTACGCTGATGGATTAGGAGTAGCCAGGAATGTACACACCTGTTGCATCATGAAGAGCTGCTGTCAGATGGTAAGTGGTGGTTCGTCAGCCTCAGCACAGAGACTGAGTGTAGGGATTGTCCAGTAAGCATTCATGGCCAGCCTGATCCCCTCATGATGCACAGTGTCATTGATCTTGAGGTATGAAGGCCTTGCTGTACACTGTGCACCCACAGTCAAGCCACGATTGCATGAAAGCCCTATAAAACTGGAGCAGATTCACCCTGTCTGCTCTCCACACCTGTGACTAAGACATTTTAAAATGTTCAGTGCCTTTGGGACCTTTGAATTTAGGTTCTTGAGGTGTGGTATCATGTGGGAGCTGCATGGGCAGCTGTACCTGTACACGCCATCCAAGCTCTGTTCGACTCAATGCCCAGGCGTATCAAGGCCATTATTACGGCCAGAGGTTGTTGTTCTGGGTACTGATTTCTCAGGATCCATGCACCCAAATTGCATGAAAATGTAATAACATGTCTGTTCTAGTATAATATATTTGTCCAATGAATACCCATTTATCATCTGCATTTCTATTTCTTCTTGGTGTAGCAATTTTAATGGCCAGTAGTGTACATCTCCTTTGTCTCGCCAGAGATGAACATTCGACTCCTCTATGGGCAGCCATACCACACTGCCACAAGTGGCTTCTCCCTTACATCCTAGAGTTGTGTACTCAAAATGCTGGCATTTAAAACAATGCAATGGCTTGGGGACTTAGGGTCACATTTTTGGGTGCAGAAAACCAGCCTTGACAGGCTCTGGGAGTTTCGTGCTGATGAACAAGTTGTATTTGATCAGATTACCTTCCACCATTTTCATGATATTCAGCCAGTCTAAAATGCCTCCTTGGACCCACGCAACTTTCAGGTCATCTTTCGAGATATCCACCAAGTTCCTGCACACCACATCACGTTTGCTGTAGTTAAATGTGGTGTGGAGCTCAGTTTCAATGGATTATTCTGCAAAGCTTTTTGTTTTCAGCAGGTTTGTTACTTGTTGAAAACCAGAGGTTTCAACCAACATCGTGCCATCGCACAACTGACTGACAAGTTTTAAGATACCTGCTATGCCTTGTAAACGCTTCTGAATGTAAAAACATGAAACCTTCTCAAAACTTTCCTTTAATCTTTTACCAAAAAAACATTCTGTTCTGCAGCTGTGTTCTATTACTAAACACCAAACGACCCTGAACAAATCCAGAGCCTGTCACACGAGGCCTCTCAAGCAACTGGGTGTTGGTATCTACCAGCAGTCCACCCATTCTGTTGGGAGGAAGAGGAGAGAATTTTGACAGTTCTACTTTGGTCCCACAATCAGCTAAAGAAATAAAAATCCATCTAGAAAGAGCCCCACATACCTTGGTAAGTCTTATACAACTGAGTGGCAACAGGTTTCCCATAGGCTGCCCATTGTTCAAGCCAAGATCTCCATTCCCTGTGAGACTCAAATTTCCATTGCCACACCGTTTGATGATCACTGAAGCATGCCTAAAGCTTATGATGACTGAGAATTGGTGGCACTTACCAGTCCCCAGCTCAGGAACTGCACCATCACAAAGCCCATACACACAGCATTCCTATATCATATCTGCATAGTATTTGATATTGTAACAACAATATGAAATAGATAGATTTCTACTCACCACATGGACAACGCATTAAGTGGCACACGGAAAACAGTGAGCAGTGATCTCGGCTGGGGTAAGTAGTGGTAGTACAGAAGCGATGTGAGATGGGAATTCTGGAGGTAAGCAAGTCACAGGTGGGTAAGATATGTGAATGCAGCATGCAAAAGTATGCAGGGACACAGCAGAGACAATATACTGGACCGGTAGGTGCATTCGGGGAGAGGGGAGGGTGGATTAGAAAAGTATTATCATGTAATTTACTAAATAGAACATTTACAGCATCAAGAAGGTACACACATTCATACACCAGAATTAAATATCTCACAGCAGCAGCTGTAAGGCAGCATATAAAATCATGCCAGACAGGTTGTACACACTGGATATTTATACAGTGTATATTTCTGCTCAAAGTATCTCTGAAAATGGCCCTCCCCTCTCATCATCATGGAGCATCCAAACTACATCTGCCATCACCTGGCCATCAGAGAATACAAGAATTACGCTCAATTTTAAGAGGGGCTATGATGGCAGGTAGTATTGAGCAGATGTTGTCAATGAGTCACAGTGTCAAGTTCAAAGCAACCAAAGGGACAGTGGCACAGGGCATCCAATGAAAAGCTCTGAACCAGATTGGACCTCTTTGCTGAAAAACATGAACTGTATGTGTGATATGGATGACCGCATTCTACTTCAATGTTTTACAGAAATACAGAAAATGATGTGAACAAGCTGAAGATACAAACATCTTACATTTTAGCCACTCTTATTATAAGTAAGATGTTAGCTTGAAACTTTGGTGTTGTTGGAGCAAAATCACAACATTATGCCACTGACTGCTGAAAATAAGTAGCTTTACTGCTTTTTATTTAATGTCAATAAACTGCAGAATTTTTAGCTGCAAAGACAGGTTAGCAGAGTTGGAAGTTGAACTACACAACACAATGGCTATCAGAACAAAATCGGAGAAAATATTTTATAACAATAGGGTTGAAATTTGGGTGATAGACCATGTTGAATTACACACAACTATTCAGAAGAGACATCCACAGGGCATACAATGTACATTTGGTAAGATAAATGACTGAAGACAATAAGAATATGAAGAAAATAAAGCAGAAATTAATGTTGAACATATTCCATATTTAATTCACACTAGATGCCACAGTAGCTATCAGTGAAGAGTACAACCATCCAACATTTCTTTAATTGTACATACAGTTAATGAGAACAATCACAAACATAAATAGTTAATTATTAATGCACGACATTACAGAAGTAACACCAGATGAGATGTATAATGCCATTGTAATTACGAGGAAAGTGTAGACACTCGAAGATGATAGTGTTTAAACACAAATGCTTAGGACTGCAGCAAAAGTAAAACAAAATAAGCCTGCAAAATTAGTTACCAAAAATTTTGTGGTGTTAAATATCACTTCAGATGATTGATGTATAATGCTACATTTACCTATCTGACAAATGATATTCATAAACAATAAAACAATATGACAGACTATTTTATAGGAGAGTGTATGTATTGTGTTCTTTTATTGTTTATTTTTCACATGGTGAGTTATATTGAGGGATATAACATCTTCAAAGTGGAGTGGGTACCACAGTAAATCTGTGAGAGAAATTACCTGCATGGGTGTTTGTGCACATTATTTGTACCGCTGATCCAAGTTAGAGTAACTCATCAGTACTAAAGCAAAAGCCCCAATTGAATAATACTGAGATTGACTGGAAAAATAAAAACTGTGAATATATTCATTCTTATTCCAGACTGTCGAGCTCTTTTTAATAATCTGTCGTTTACCCATCCCCTGCAACATGGAAACCATAAGTCCACGAGAAAAAAGAATAGGGCTCTTTTCATAGGAAATTTAATGTAGTAATTTTGTATGGGAAACATTTTCAGTAGAAGCTGCAATTTTTTTAGTTATTACAGAAAAACACAAAAAGCGATGTCTAATTGCCCTCTCAGCCCCACACTCACACCTTACCAGAGAGAATTTTTAGTACATTGCTCATTGCACTTGTGTCTACCACTGTACAAAAATGTGTGACTATTCAATTTTTTTCCCCCTGATGTACCTTCATTGACGATTAATTTTATAGAAAATTACAGACAGTTCCTGAAATCTCTCACAGTATGATCACATGCTTCACAGTAGACAAAAAAACTGTACGTCTAGCAACCTCCTCCCCATAATGCAAAAGATATTCACCAAATGGGAAAATGTGCTAAACTCAAAGTTTACTTAAACCTCATAACATTCTTAGGCTTTTAAGATCCAATTGACAACACTGTGCAGCTGAATTTTATCCAGCTATCATATTCCTCATACTGATCTGAACCTCAAACCTCCTCCCTTGTTTTCCCTCACTCCCACAAATATAATATTTCTCAATACAAATATAATATTTCTCAATAACTTCCACTAGTATTAATATGAAAGTCATATTTATTTATTGTAAGAGCAAGCACAATTAATATCGAAATTGCCAGTTCAAGGAGTTTCACATGGTTCCTTGAATAGCGCTTCTCGAATTACTTTTATACATTGATTGTATTGTGACATCAACAGATAGCCTCAAATTTCTTGCCCCATCACCCTCACTGGTACTAACTATCAGATTAGCTAGTAGCTGTGTTGATGTAAATTGCATACTGTTACCACTATTTGTGGTTTTAACAACCACACCTCAACAGGAGTAAGGGAGGGCCTGGCTACTCTGCCAGGTGCCACTCTACAGAGCCATCAACAATCATGGCTGTCCACATAATGGATACAAGGTTTTAAAAGAAAATTGCCAAGAAGAGCATACTAGTTAGATTTGGCTCTCATGTTGTCACCAACTCTCCATATCATGTATCTAGACAATACTGTACAATCTGCGGCACCAATTCTTCAACTGGAGTTGTGTACAGTTCACTTTTGGGATGAGATCAGAAAAAGATCAAGGTCAGGTAATTTTGGGGCCAAGCTACAGGCCGCACTCAACTTACCTGTCTTTGACCATACTGATGTTTTAGGTGTCGTGTTAACATCCCCAGCAATATGTACCAGTGCTCTTTCATGCACCTACCACATTCCCCAAACATAGATCAGGGTTGAAATTTGAGCCCAACTAGGATGGAGACTTGAGTTCATATTTCAAACATAACTGTACTAACTAACTCAATACTTCATACTTAAGTCAGTGCAACCACACATATTTGCAATAATCTCACAAACAACTAATATGGAAACCCGTGTTAGGTGAAACACTTTTACTTTTTTTATTATTGTATTTACCCGTGTCAGTGTTCACTGTTTATTATGAAACATTCTGCGTAACTTTATCTGTAACTCCAGTCAACTCGTACAAACTCAATGTGACACACTAGTGAATGTTTCTGCACCAGGTCGAACTCACAGTCACTTTCAGTACATAATTGCACATATGCTACTGTGTCACTGTATTCCTTTCTACACACAGTGCATCATATGTAATGATATTCAGATGGTGAGGGCCAAGAACCAAATGTGTGTCTTCTCATACGTATTCTAGGCTGACACTAAGGATTTGTACCCTTACAAATGCCATTAAGAATGAGCAAAGACTAACATTCACAGATTTTGAGAAAACTTTTTAAAATCTATACTAAAAGTCATTGAGAAACCAGCATTAGTATACTGAAGAACTTAAATACATAGCTAGAACTTAAATACATAGCTTCAACAGCTGCCATCCCTTCCACAACGAAAAATCCCTCCCGTACAACCTAGTCACGTGTGGACAATGTATATGCTGTGACAAGAACTACCGTAACCAGTGTACTGAAGGCCTCACAAAGGTCTTCACTAATAGGCAATATCCTCCTAACCCAGTCCAGAAACTGATTTCCCATGCTATATCCTCATACACCCCTAATCCTCCCACCATTCCCCAAGAAACAGCTAAAAAGGAATGCACCCTTGTCACCCACTATCATCCTACACTGGAACAACTGAACCCTATCCTACCCCAGTGCTTTTATTATTTCTCATCCTGCATGGAAATCAGGGATACCATACACAAGATCCTTCCCATCCCTCCTAAAGTGGTGTTCATTGGCCACCCAATCCACACAAAGACATCCTAGTCCGTCTTATGCCACTCCCACTCCAACCCTAACACTTAGCCACAGGGATCATATCCCTGTGGCAGATCAAGGTGCAAAACCTGTCCAATGCACCCACCAGCATTTCCTACTCCAGTCCTGCCACAGGCATCCTACTCCATCAGAGGCTGTGTCACCTGTGTAAGCAGCCATGTCAAATACCAACTCCGCTGCAAATACTGCACAGCTTTTTATGGTGGTATGACTACCTCCCAACTGTCCACTAGAATGAATGTCCATTGATAAACCAGGGTGTATACATGGACAAGGAAAAAAAATTCCCAGATTTCTTAGTTAAAAATACACTTTCTCCCAGGTGAAAACATGCTTTTTCTGTGTTAAGTAACAGTATATTTTCCCTTATCAACCCTTTGAATGGTTATGGTTTTATACGTAGGCGTAGAATTTCCCGGCACTTTAGAAAATGAAACTCAGGGGGAAAAAAAAGACACGTTTTGGAAATATCTTTGATGTGCAGCAACGTGTACACTGCATATTTTCATACTACAAAAGTATACATTGGAATTCCACCAAACACCGCATGTTACTTTCCGAATCATTGAAATCGAGATTGAAATGTGCTTCTGTAAGCCAGTCATAGATCATGCCACTTGATCTTACCAGCCGATGACAGCGAATATTCAGAGCATAGGACATGTGATGCAGTCAGTCAACAGCAACATCACTGTTAAGTAGCACGAACACACAAACAGGAAAAGTTAATAGTTTAAATTAATATACATAGTATTGCTACAAGAAAAGCAAAGCTTTCACATATAATATTGTGTCTCTAAGGTTAATAAGCTGTAAGAGAAGCTAAGCTTTCGCATATATTTTAAGCTGTATCACACAAATGTGCCAGTAAAATTTTTAGTAAACACATAAATGTCTGATCTTCAGGGTTCAAAATTCTACTAAATGGCTCATCATCAAAGATTTGATTTTTAAGTGAGAGTCAAATGCTCTGCGATTTAATAAATTCATGGTACATTCTTGCACATAGTTCAACTTAAGTAAAAGGATATTTACTTTGAAAGTAACGATTTTCAAACCATCATTCACAATATTTTCCCACGACCTGTTAGAAATAGGTTTGTTTCAGCAGTTGCCAGAGAGCGTAGATAACAGGCAACACAGCACTTGCACAGCTATCATGATGTAGGAAGCCCATATGTACATATGTGTAAAACACTGAAAGATCATACATTATGTCATAAAAGAAACAACACATCAGAGGATACTCCAAGAGCATCGAAATTTTGTGAAACATACTAAAATGTGCACATTTAAAGTGCATACTTAAAGTGCACATTCTTATGTCCAGATTCCCAATGAAGTAGACCTCAACCTGCTATTAAGCTTTTTAGTGTGGTTTTCGGGATGTAAATTTTCTTGGAGCATCAGCACTGTATTATATCATGTTTGGTTCTTTATTATGGCATAATGCCATACGTGCTAGAAGATGAAAACGTGCACTTCAAACACAGCGAATAGCTGAAACTAGCCAGTACTGTGGAACTAGACATTTTGTTTCAAATACATTGATTGCCTCTGCAGAAAAAGTTAATACAAGTCAAATTTCTTTAGCAAACAGACAAAATTAAATTCATTGTTCCGCAGGGTGGTAAATGCTTGACTGTCAGAAAGGTGGAAATAAAATCAAATCTGAAACTAATGACATATTTTAGCCTTCCGTAATTATGTGAACGTATTTTAATTCACATGATAGCTCCCGGCCACAGATATCCGTTTTGTTTTCATTTGACGTGAGAGTGAAGGGGAAACAGCAAAATCACTAAATGTAAATACGGGTCACATGGAAACTACCCACTATAACTCAGACTGCTCTGCGCATCAGCCCTTGATCTACGATATTTGCGGACCGGGTCAATACTTGGGGGGGAAACGAATTTTCAGGAATATGTTCATCTTGTAGCACACATCTTTCTGAAAAATCTGAAACATAAACATGTGTGTTCGAGGAAATGTAAGACATATTATTTGGTCTTAAGTGTGCCAAAGTGCAGTGCCACGCCTCTTCATAAAGCATTCTTCTACTGCACGTCACTGTATTTCGCTCTGTGGAATTGAAATGTGTATATTTTGCAAAGGGAGCCATCAAACTATATTCAGGACAGCAGAAATTGAAATGTCCTGTGGTGCCTCTCCTGCTCCCAGTCACCCAGTTTGACAGCCTGCCCCTATTTTATATAAATAAAAAGTTGCAATTAATAGCAGATAGGATTATTTGTAATTGGGAGAACAAGAACTCTTCAGAAAATTTGCACTCTTTGTTGCCTATTAGCTAATAACTTGATGTTTTGTGTGACATAAAATTAAATATAGGATACATAAAACCAATAAAGACAAGAGATAAACATGAAATTACACATTGCCTCAATCCTTAGCTCCTAGCATTTCCTTCTCTCTAATCTTGCTACAGCTTTACATGCCGTGCTTTCCTTTCTGCGAAAGAATCTATTACCTCATCAAAGTTTGTCAAACATTTTGCTATATGAAAAATCAAAATGTCATTATCTAATACTGAAAAAGCTGTTAACACAAATTTTACCCAAGACTGGTGTGGTTTCTCGATCTGATTACATCTATTTTGTTACTGTCTGTGACATAAAACAAAATAGGCCTTTCTAATATTGCAGTAGTTTTGTAAAATCACACCAAATAAACGAGACTGATTTGGCACAAATGGCCATTTTTGTAACACAGAATATAATTCACGAAGTACCAATATAAAATGCCTATTAGGCCTACTACAAGCAAAAAGCTTTATGTTAGGAAATAGTTTCACATTTCATTCAAATGCACCAGTTTCTCAAGCATGAGATCGAAAAGTAGTATTACGAATTTTTTATATAAATTTGGAATAGTTTTATTCTTCCATAATTTGTGTGATGTCCTCGTTTCTTCTCCTTTCTCATTCTAACAAAATCTTGTCATCACCAATTCTGTAGCTATTCCTGCACTGTCAAAATTTGTCTGCCGATTAACTTCACTAACCCTGCCAGAATCACAGGTTTAGTTATCCTGTGATTATTTTCCGGTTAAGCATATTTACGTGTTTGTACAACATGTTTTCTGCATTACTTCCCGAATAAAACTAAAGCAGCTGCTAGCCAGGGGCTGTACAATTAGTCCTTACTAGTGTAGTGATCTGGCCAAAAATTTTCTGTCAACATTTCATTTTCTTGGATACACCGCCTATTATTCCTGTCAGTCATTTATTTCCATTCTGGTAGTCTGAATCTATGGATTTCGTTAGTAATTATAACATCGCTGATCATTCACAAACCCAATCAACCACATAACCAGACAGTGATTGGCACTCATCCACTTGGCTTTATTCTGCTCAGCTCATACAGCCCCATCTCCTTTTGTCTGCGGAAACTTTATTTCTAGATGCGACGAGGATTCTCCTGACAGACACATCACATATCCTATGCACGCATTCAAAAATCAACTTATGATTCATTTAGAGCTCATGCAAGTGTCTGCCAACAGCAAAATGTGTCAAAGGCCTTATGAAGACTATGCAATGTTTCATAAAAACAAATTGCCTCCGATGAGCGTGAAGTCACAACTGTTTATATTAGATTTGTTTTAGCAGTTATGAGAGGGCTGCGGAAACTTTATTTCTAGATGCGACGAGGATTCTCCTGACAGACACATCACATATCCTATGCACGCATTCAAAAATCAACTTATGATTCATTTAGAAAGCAACTTCAAAGTGTTCAAAAATGTTCAAAAACAAACAGGGAAGCGTTTCAAAATCATATGAATAACCGGTAGACAAACTTGCGCAGGATGCTAGGTGCTTTGTGAAACAAGTTTTTTTCCTCAATAATATGAATTTGGCGCCCTCTTTTCCTGGTAGCATTTAGCTGCTTGCTGCAACTGCTTGCACGGACAACAGCCACATTCCTGTAGCCAGAAGTGAGAGAATCTACAACTCAAACATAACTCAACTGCGCATGCGCAAGAGCCCTCTCATAACTGCTAAAACAAATCTAATATAAACAGTTGTGACTTCACGCTCATCGGAGGCAATTTGTTTTTATGAAACATTGCATAGTCTTCATAAGGCCTTTGACACATTTTGCTGTTGGCAGACACTTGCATGAGCTCTGTGTGTTGTTCTTGTATACGGCACATTTCCTTTTTTTTTCTCTCATTTATGTTTTATTATCCCCCCATGAACGATGGACCTTGCCGTTGGTGGGGAGGCTTGCTTGCCTCAGCGATACAGATGGCCGTACCGTAGGTGCAACCACAACGGAGGGGTATCTGTTGAGAGGCCAGACAAACATGTGGTTCCTGAAGAGGGGCAGCAGCCTTTTCAGTAGTTGCAGGGGCAACAGTCTGGATGATTGACTGATCTGGCCTTGCAACATTAACCAAAACGGCCTTGCTCTGCTGGTACTGCGAACGGCTGAAAGCAAGGGCAAACTACAGCCGTAATTTTTCCCGAGGACATGCAGCTTTACTGTATGATTAAATGATGATGGCGTCCTCTTGGGTAAAATATTCCGGAGGTAAAATAGTCCCCCATTCGGATCTCCGGGCGGGGACTACTCAGGAGGATGTCGTTATCAGGAGAAAGAAAACTGGCGTTCTACGGATCGGAGTGTGGAATGTCAGATCCCTTAATCGGGCAGGTAGGTTAGAAAATTTAAAAAGGGAAATGGATAGGTTAAAGTTAGATATAGTGGGAATTAGTGAAGTTCGGTGGCAGGAGGAACACGACTTTTGGTCAGGTGAATACAGGGTTATAAATACAAAATCAAATAGGGGTAATGCAGGAGTAGGTTTAATAATGAATAAAAAAAAATAGGAGTGCGGGTAAGCTATTACAAACAGCATAGTAACGCATTATTGTGGCCAAGATAGACACAAAGCCCATGCCTACTACAGTAGTACAAGTTTATATGCCAACTAGCTCTGCAGATGATGAAGAAATTGATGAAATGTATGATGAGATAAAAGAAATTATTCAGGTAGTGAAGGGAGATGAAAATTTAATAGTCATGGGTGACTGGAATTCGTCAGTAGGAAAAGGGAGAGAAGGAAACATAGTAGGTGATTATGGATTGGGGCTAAGAAATGAAAGAGGAAGCCGTCTGGTAGAATTTTGCACAGAGCATAACTTAATCATAGCTAACACTTGGTTCAAGAATCATAAAAGAAGGTTGTATACATGGAAGAATCCTGGAGATACTAAAAGGTATCAAATAGATTATATAATTGTAAGACTGAGATTTAGGAACCAGGTTTTAAATTGTAGGACATTTCCAGGAGCAGATGTGGACTCTGACCACAATCTATTGGTTATGACCTGTAGGTTAAAACTGAAGAAACTGCAAAAAGGTGGGAATTTAAGGACATGGGATCTGGATAAGATGAATGAACCAGAGGTTTTACAGAGTTTCAAGGAGAGCATAAGGGAACAATTGACAGGAATGGGGGAAAGAAACACAGTAGAAGAAGAATGGGTAGCTCTGAGGGACGAAGTAGTGAAGGCAGCAAAGGATCAAGTAGGTAAAAAGATGAGGGCTGCTAGAAATCCTTGGGTAACAGAAGAAATATTGAATTTAATTGATGAAAGGAGAAAATATAAAAATGCAGTAAATGAAGCAGGCAAAAAGGAGTATAAACGTCTCAAAAATGAGATTAACAGGAAGTGCAAAATGGCTAAGCAGGGATGGCTAGAGGACAAATGTAAGGATGTAGAAGCTTATCTCACTAGGGGTAAGAGAGATACTGCCTACAGGAAAATTAAAGAGACCTTTGGAGAGAAGAGAACCACGTGTATAAATATCAAGAGCTCAGATGGCAACCCAGTTCTAAGCAAAGAAGGGAAGGCAGAAAGATGGAAGGAGTATATAGAAGGTTTATACAAGGGCGATGTACTTGAGGACAATATTATGGAAATGGAAGAGGATGTAGATGAAGACGAAATGGGAGATAAGATACTGCGTGAAGAGTTTGACAGAGCACTGAAAGACCTGAGTCAAAACAAGGCCCCCGGAGTATACAACATTTCATTAGAGCTACTGACGGCCTTGGGAGAGCCTGTCCTGACAAAACTCTACCATCTGGTGAGCAAGATGTATGAGAAAGGCGAAATACCCTCAGACTTCAAGAAGAATATAATAATTCCGATCCCAAAGAAAGCAGGTGCTGACAGATGTGAAAATTACCGAACTATCAGTTTAATAAGTCACAGCTGCAAAATACTAACGCGAATTCTTTACAGACGAATGGAAAAACTGGTAGATGCAGACCTCGGGGAGGATCAGTTTGGATTCCGTAGAAATGTTGGAACACGTGAGGCAATACTGACCTTACGACTTATCTTAGAAGAAAGATTAAGAAAAGGCAAACCTACATTTCTAGCATTTCTAGACTTAGAGAAAGCTTTTGACAATGTTGACTGGAATACTCTCTTTCAAATTCTGAAGGTGGCAGGGGTAAAATACAGGGAGCAATAGGCTATTTACAATTTGTACAGAAACCAGATGGCAGTCATAAGAGTCAAGGGGCATGAAAGGGAAGCAGTGGTTGGGAAAGGAGTGAGACAGCGTTGTAGCCTCTCTCCGATGTTATTCAATCTGTATATTGAGCAAGCAGTAAAGGAAAAAAAAGAAAAATTTGGAGTAGGTATTAAAATTCATGGAGAAGAAGTAAAAACTTTGAGGTTCGCCGATGACACTGTAATTCTGTCAGAGACGCCAAAGGACTTGGAAGAGCAGTTGAACGGAATGGACAGTGTCTTGAAAGGAGGATATAAGATGAACATCAACAAAAGCAAAATGAGGATAATGGAATGTAGTCAAATTAAATCGGGTGATGCTGAGGGAATTAGATTAGGAAATGAGACACTTAAAGTAGTAAAGGAGTTTTGCTATTTGGGGAGCAAAATAACTGATGATGGTCAAAGTAGAGAGGATATAAAATGTAGACTGGCAATGGCAAGGAAAGCGTATCTGAAGAAGAGAAATTTGTTAACATCGAGTATAGATTTAAGTGTCAGAAAGTCATTTCTGAAAGAATTTGTATGGAGTGTTGCCATGTATGGAAATGAAACATTGACGATAAATAGTTTGGACAAGAAGAGAATAGAAGCTTTTGAAATGTGCTGCTACAGAAGAATGCTGATGATTAGATGGGTAGATCACATAACTAATGAGGAGGTATTGAATAGGATTAGGGAGAAGAGAAGTTTGTGGCACAACCTGACTAGAAGAAGGGATTGATTGGTAGGACATATTCTGAGGCATCAAGGGAGCACCAATTTAGTATTGGAGGGCAACTTGGAGGGTAATAATCGTAGAGGGAGACCAAGAGATAAATGCACTAAGCAGATTCAGCAGGATGTAGGTTGCAGTAAGTACTGGGAGATGAAGAGGCTTGCACAGCATAAAGTGGCATGGAGAGCTGCATCAAACCAGTCTCAGGACTGAAGACAACAACAACATGTTTTATTATTGAAGTATTATTCTGCAGAAGCGGGATACAGAAATATCCTTTGTTAGAATATCAGTTCTTAACAGTCAAAACAACAAAAATTTAACTGAAAACTAAAACAATGAAAAATTCTCTGAATTTAAACAAATTCCCGGGTTTTTCCCGCTTTTCTCCTGGATGAAAAAATTCCCGGGTTTTTCCCAGATCTCCCGGTTGTCCCAGGTCGTATACACCCTGCAAACTGTGGTCAAGAACTAAGTTGACCAGCCAGTGGCACAACATACAGCTGAGCACAACATGGTCAATTACAAAGACTGCTTCAAAACCTGAGCCCTCTGGATTATTCCCTCCACCACCAGCTTCTCTGAACTACGCGAATGGTAGTTATCCTTACAACACATCCTCTGCTCCTGTAATTGTCCTGGAATCAATCTCATGTAAGCCACTGTCCCTGCACCCTCCAACCGACAATTCACCCTTCCTTCATCCCGTCACCCACGCCCAATACATGTCCCCAAGTCGCCATCAGTATGTGCTACTTTCCACTGGCCATTACAATCGTGCCAGCCCATACACCTTTCACCCCTCCCTCCTGCATTCCTAGCCAGAAAACTAGCCGCCTCCCTCTGAGCAACTAACCACAAGCTAGCAAGTTCTCTTCTCTTCTACCAGACTTTCCCACAATAGTGCAAAATTCAGTGTATGTGTGTATGCAAACTAAAATTTATCTCCAACAGGTAACACTGCCCCTACATAATTCATTAACAAATCTTGTCACTCAACTATAGTATGCACCTCATCACACACACACACACACACACACACACACACACACACACACACACACACAGAGAGAGAGAGAGAGAGAGAGAGAGAGAGAGAGAGAGATCAGAAGGTTAGTGAGGTGGGACATGCATCTGCTAATGGGCACTGCCAAAGAGGGGGAACAAACTTTTCAAACTGCCAAGCCTTACAGTTGGCTGCTATTGGTGAATCCACTCCTTTGCAACAAGGAACTGAGGTTTTGGATGGAGTGTCAGTAGTCTATATGGAGATGCTACTTTGAGACTGGAACACAGCACAAACAATAATTTCGAACATAACTAAATTTAATAACTGTCTTCCCCTTGCATGTTCTTCAGTCACTTATTTTCTGAAAGAGAATGTAAAACAATAACATCATGAAAACAGACAATCATTATTATAATGGATTAACTGAATACATTTATTACTTGATACTGAACACTAAAAGAAATACAGACCTCAGTCCACTTGTTTTGATAGACATTTCTTTAGTAGGATGCCACATCCATAAAGCAACTTCTATGGAAATTTTTTAAGGGACAATATAAGCAGTTATTGATTAAAAGATGGTTATACCACTTATAGATCTACATCTACATCTACAGCTACAGCTACACCCATACTCTGCAAGCCACCTGACGATGTGTGGCAGAGGGTACCTTGAGTACCTCCCTTCTATTCCAGTCTCGTATTGTTCATGGAAAGAAGGATTGTCGGTATGCTTCTGTGTGGGCTCTAATCTCTCTGATTTTATCCTCATGGTCTCTTCACGAGATATACGTAGAAGGGAGCAATATACTGCTTGACTCTTCGGTGAAGGTGTGTTCTCGAAACTTTAACAAAAGCCCATACCGAGCTACTGAGCGTCTCTCCTGCAGAGTCTTCCATTGGAGTTTATCTATCATCTCCATAACGCTTTCGTGATTACTAAATGATCCTGTAACGAAGTGCGCTGCTCTCCGTTGGATCTTCTCTCTCTCTTCTATCAACCCTATCTGGTACGGATCCCACACTGCCGAGCAGTATTCAAGCAGTGGGCGAACAAGCATACTGTAACCTACTTCCTTGGTTTTCAGATTGCATTTCCTTAGGATTCTTCCAATGAATCTCAGTCTGGCATCCGCTTGACCAACAATCAACTTTATATGATCATTCCATTTTAAATCACTCCTAATGCGTACTCCCAGATAATTTATGGAATTAACTGCTTCCAGTTGCTGACCTGCTATTTTGTAGCTAAATGATAAGGGATCTATCTTTCTATGTATTCGCAGCACATTACACTTGTCTACACTGAGATTCAGTTGCCATTCCCTGCACCATGCGTCAATTCGCTGCAGATCCTCCTGCATTTCAGTACAATTTTCCATTGTTACATCCTCTCGATACACCACAGCATCATCTGCAAAAAGCCTCAGTGAACGTCCGATGACATCCACAAGGTCATGTATGTATATTGTGAATAGCAACGGTCCTATGACACTCCCCTACAGCACACCTGAAATCCCTCTTACTTCGGAAGACTTCTCTCCATTGAGAATGACATGTTGTGTTCTGTTATGTAGGAAGTCTTCAATCCAATGACACAATTGGTCTGATAGTCCATATGCTCTTACTTTGTTCATTAAACGACTGTGGGAACTGTATCTTTTTCGAAATCCATGCTGATTCCTACAGAGTAGATTTCTAGTCTCCAAAAAAGTCATTATACTCGAACATAATGTGTGTTCCAAAACTCAACTGATCAACGTTAGAGATATA
Organism: Schistocerca gregaria; assembly: GCF_023897955.1. Lineage (NCBI taxonomy): Eukaryota > Metazoa > Arthropoda > Insecta > Orthoptera > Acrididae > Schistocerca > Schistocerca gregaria. The sequence goes on from NC_064923.1 coordinate 655,045,418, forward strand.
GGTCTATAGTTCTGCACATCTGTTCGACGTGCCTTCTTGAAAACAGGGATGACCTGTGCCCTTTACCAATCCTTTGGAACGCTACGCTCTTCTAGAGACCTACGGTACACCGCTGAAAGAAGGGGGCAAGTTCCTTCGCATACTCTGTGTAAAATCGAACTGGTATCCCATCAGGTCCAGCGGCCTTTCCTCTTTTGAGCAATTTTAATTGTTTCTCTATCCCTCTGTCGTCTATTTCGATATCTACCATTTTGTCATCTGTGCGACAATCTAAAGAAGGAACTACAGTGCAGTCTTCCTCTGTGAACAGCTTTGGAAAAAGACATTTAGTATTTAGTATTTCGGCTTTTAGTCTGTCATCCTCTGTTTCAGTACCATTTTGGTCACAGAGTGTCTGGACATTTTGTTTTGATCCACCTACCGCTTTGACATAAGACCAAAATTTCTTAGGATTTTCTGCCAAGTCAGTACATAGATCTGTGAACTCTGTTCTCTATAGTACTATTGTTTGTATACATCCAGTTCATCAGTAGCAATAAATATTTATTTACAGTAGTCGGAATTGTAATATATACTGTGCTACTTCCATAGACATCCACTATATTAGTGGTATGATTTTATTACTGTGATTGTATACAAAATGACAATGTTCAAAATCATAAAGTTATAATGGACTACTAACAACGAGTACTGTCGACTACTTCTGTTACTAGAATAAAATACACACTACTTGTTTTGTAAATAAAACTGCCTCTTCCTGCTGCCATTTAATTTATTTATCCAAATGCACATTTGGCTTTCTGTTGTTCTAAGGCATCATCAGAGGGATCTATAACAACACAGTTTTGTTAGTTATAGATTATTAAACAGTTGAAGTCACAATAAAAAAGGGGGGGGGGGGGGGGGGGATTTACTTACGATTTGCTGATCTGCGTTTCATCACATCTGATCTGGAGGTCGCACTACCACTTTATTACTGACATAAAAGCACAACTTTGTGTTCTGACGTTCTTCACATTGTTCATCATGTTTCTCCATCTTTTTTGTGGTGTACTATTGTTCTTTTGCCACTTGATATAACTATTTCGCTGGACACTGCTTTTCACAATGTAAATATAGCAACTCCATTACGTGTTTCCCCCTCTTTGGCATGTGTACCTACTTGTTGCCAACCAAACGAAGTATATTTTCAAGACTAACTTCTATTCATGATGTTTATACCGTTTGTATGTAAGAGAGAGAGAGAGAGAGAGAGAGAGAGAGAGAGAGAGAGAGAGAGAGAGAGAGAGAGAGTTTTTGTGTTGGGCGAAGATTTGTGGTTTAAATTGTATGGTGTTGTACTAGCTGTTAGCATGTGGTTGAAAGCTTTGGTGACAGTTGAATGTGAACTGTTTAATAATCTAAAACTAAAAAAACTGTATTGTTATAGATCCCACTGATGATACCTTAAAACAAGAGAAAGGCAAAATGTGTTTGGATAAATAAATTAAGTGGCAGCAGGAAAAGGGAGATTTATTTACAAAACAAGTATTTATATGCTTACTACGGAGGATGTCCACACAAACAAACTTGTTAAAATACAAACTGTATGCAACAAAATACAACATTATTTTAACCATGTACTTACTAACTTTTTTTCAAAGTAGAACAACAGGAAAAAAAAGTTTAACATGAATTAACAAATGCTGAACTTGCAATGTGTATCACATCTTATTTTCAAAAGGAGAAAACATGAGTTCCACCTTAAATTGCTTTCACAGTATAAGTAGTGGACAAACCTTTTGCATGTATTCAGCACACAGTGGATTGACAACAAGTGCTCGCATTCCCCGGTATACACTCCTTCGTACTTCTGCAGAGCTAGAGTCCCAGGCCAGTTGTGTTATCACAATAGTCAACCACTGCTGGATAACTTCTGGTGGAATTACTTGCCAAAAATCAGATGCTATCTGGCAAATGTGCTGGAAAATGAGATGCTTACAATTCATACAGGATGACAGCTGGTTACTAAAGGAATATGATAGAATCTGTCCTTAATATCACAGAAAATTAACTCATTCACATCAATACATTTTATTATTATATAACTCATATTAGTTACAATGACATTTTACTTCAATCTTCATTAACAAACATGATGTTAATACATCACTAATTGCCTCTATAACCTCTGCAATTCGGCAAAGTAAGCCTGGAGCTAAGAACAGGCAGATCAAATTCAAGACTACAGCAATTTTAAAAACTTGTTGACAATGTTAAGGTACCTGCAAGAGACACTGTATTAATATCACTAAATTGTTTTACACATAATTTAATAAATGGATAAAGTTATAAGCAGAGTTAACTTCTTGCAAGTGGTTTTTGGTATCTCCTGCCTTCACTACACAGTACTCTTATCCACCACATCCATTGCTCCTTTATCGTGGCATACAGGGCAGCTTTAAAATGAACATCTGAATCACAAGAAATAAGGGTTTCGAGCCAGAAAAAGAGACTACTAAATAAAACATGTAACTTGAATAATTCTTTACTTGAATTACACACATATTATAAAAAATATCCCCACATATTAAGAAATGTAATAAGATACACAAAAATAATCCATAATAATAAAAACATATTTATTCAACAAAGTGAAGGGAACGCAGAGAGTTATAAAAACATAACAATTAGTAGTGGGCAACTACTGAAAAGATTATCTCAGGTATTGAGCTCTGCCTAATACGTACAAGGGCTCAAACACATTTCAGCACTGCTTGTGGCTCATATTCTGCAACAGATTTTATAATCTGCCATCCTATGATCCAGAGGAATGTTCACATTGATCTTTGCAATAGTGAACGTTACCTGATTATTGTACTGGCTCCAAATTTACACCACGCAGGTTGTTTACAATGTTGGTCTCTGCAAAGAGATGATTGGAATTTTTTCATTGCTAAAGTGCAGATCACAAAAAATACAGGGAAGAGGATTGATGAAGTAGTACGATATGCAACAAAAATGATTCTCGAAGTTGCAAACACTACAGTACCATTCTCTTCAGGTTCACCTAGATGGTAACATGTTCTGTAATGGTGCAAAGAGACCGTAAATGCCATCAGAGAATGACAATGAGCTCTATGGTGACATAGAAGCAACTCCCCTAGCAAAAATCTAATTTTATTCACAAGACCAAGGGCAAACAAAGGGAGAAAGAATGTTGGGAACAGTAGGTGTGTTCTATGACACCACATACCCTTGCTTCACAAGTGGGGTTCAAATTATAGTGGATTAGTGGACTTCAGTACATTAATAGAATCCAGGGATTTCTTGGTGGAGGAAAAATTGACACCTGTTCTTCTGAACATCGCTGGACATTTAGCAATATGCTGAAATGTCAGCATCTATGAATTACCATCCTAATTTCACTCAATATCGCCTTTTAAAAGAATGCAGTATTTCAACAGACCTATCAACCTACAATGTACCCTTTATAGCCTGTGAACTAAATAATACTTAACAAAGATGTAGGGATACATTTGCAGAACCAGACAAAATACACAATCAAATACTTTGACGTGTAGGTGAACATGGTAGAAACTCTATTTCAAAAATTTTCAACAAGATATGGCAAGACAGCCGGAAAGAGAGTATCAAAACATCTATGCTAAAACCAGGGCAAGGTGAAAGAAATAGATATAGCTACAGACTGATCAACCTAACAAGTAACTTGGGTTAACTATTAGAAAGGATGGATAAAGTGTGACTTTGTTATATTTGAAGACCTTGAACTACCACTAATCATCTTATATAGTTGGAGTTTGTGATTAGAGAGGCTTTTGTGCAACACCAACATTTTATCACAGTATGCTTTGGCTTCATGAGGCGTATAATAAAAAGTGATGGCATCACAAGTGAGCTTAATACAAAATCTTTTTTATCATTTAGATAGTTTAGAGCCAGGGTGGGCATGACCCTTAGTAACCAACATTTCCAGGACAATGGAGTCCCACAGGAATCAGTATTAAGTGGCACACTTTTTGCAGTTACAGTAAATGACACAGAACACACTGTGGGACATGTAAGTCATACCAGAATTATATGTCAATGATCTTTGTTTATTATTACAGTTCTGCATAGTTCTGGATGAGGATGGGCAGACTGTATTCTACAAACGTGCATGACACGCAAGTCTGCTGGTGAGAAATGGTGGCCATGCTTTTCTGCCCATTTCTGTCCTTTTGTATAGCTGTCTGCTGCTAGAAGTAGTGGACCAATACCATTTTCTAGGACTTTTTTTGATACTGAACTTCGATGGTTACCACTTACATGACAATTCAAGAATTTCTGCAATGAAATACTCTATACTCTGATTTCCTGCTAACTGATATTGGGGTGTGAATTCAACAACATTATTAAAATTTCATAAAGCACTCATTTTATCCTGTTTGGACTAAAGAAGCATAGTTTATGAGTCAGCAGGACTACCCATCTTGTAAATATTACACCGCGTCCACCACAACGAATTTGTTTGACAGTTGGAGCTTTGCAAGTTAGTCCAGTCGTTAGACACCTGGTAGATGCAGGAATATTAACACTGAAAATACAATTCCAACAAACTGTATTTAACTACACAATCATAATTAATCCATGCAAACCATCCCTGCCATCCCATTGTATTTTGCAATCTAAGTACCTGATCATTCCTCAACCTTCATAGAACAGATGCCAGCACACTATGACCACAAGACCTCTGATGAGAACTTAACTTGCTCAGATTTCCTGCAATAGTCTCAATTGCAAATTCTTCCTTGGTATATTCTCCAACAAGTAGTAAGGATGGGTCTATGGTACGACAGCAAAGTCAATATAACTACCAATTTTTTTAGCTGTACATTTTGTTCAGTCATCCAAGGGTAGCCACATTTTAATGTCCCATAACACTGATGACTCCAAACATAATGAAGATGCCAGCTACGCATAGATACATAGCCAGAATTAAGAACAACATTCTCCACTAACTGAATGTAGTATTTATACCACTGAATTAATACCCATAAAAGAACACTACAAAACATAATGATTTTACTGCAGCAGAATTTCATTATACACAGTAACTCCTTAAGTGCATTGCAAACAATATAAAAGTGCTATTGAGACATACACTGTTCTCTACAATTCATGAGCAACTGTATGCCCTCCACAGTACAGACGTGTCTACCACTTGTTTCTGGACATCAAGTCACATTGGCATTCAAATTGATGAACTGACTGACAAACTAGCTAAAGAAGCAATGGGAAATGGAAACACCTGAACTAAATATTCCTAGTACTGATGTAAGGACACACATTCAATGCTGTATCCTGAAGAAATAGAAGACGATTGCCAAGGTAACCAATAAACTGCAGATCAAGGTAATCCAATGAACTGCAGACCACCAAAAACACCAGCAAAGGCTGGTTAGAATTCGCAATGATGTTCAAGAAGGAAAGATAATGTTTTATGCTATGTCAGAACTGAACAAGCCAAAATAACTCATGAATTTTTGCTATGACACGAAGAAACTCTGCACTGCATCTGTGGAGAAGCATTAACAGTTCGCCACATCATCGAAGACTGTAAGCTACCCAAGACCTTTGATGTCAGTCAAACCCAGGACACCACCTATCAGGGATTCTAGCTGATGATGAAACAGATGTATATTATGTACTACACTTCCTATGAAGGACTGGATACTACAGCAAGATTTAAAGACAAAACGTTACATATTGGCTTAGAGGGTGGAGGGGAGGGGGAACATGTCACTACCAATTTAGCCCCCCAGATGCCACCCAATCCATTCTTGACACCTGAACCTGCAGTGGATGACTAAGTATCTGTTTACTGATTGTTGTAATTCTTCCTCTCCCCCTTTAATAGAATTGTGGTGTAATCTGGAAATATGATAGTTTTATGAACATCCATCCATTGGTGTGGAAAAGGAATGGAAATGCTCCCATTAATGATCCTTGAGGTGCAACAGATTTAATTAGTTAAAAACAGACTTCAGGTTGACAGTGGTGTGCTAAATACTTACCATTTGTTTATGATTATTCATGAAGGAACTGTCCAACTGTTGGACAGACCTGTACTGCCACACTGTTAAAGCCTTCACAGTAGAATCTTATGACTTACCACATGAAAAACTTTAGATGATCAATAAATATTTATGTTGCTTTCTGTTATCATGTCAGTTGGGAGCAGCATGTAGTTAATGCATTTAAAAACTGCAGTTGTTATTTCCAACTCGAGTGTTGTTCATTACACAGGACTTTTTATTTATAAATTCCATAATTCTCTCATACATAATGCTTTCCAGTATTTTTGAGATTATTGTGGAAATTTTAGTGAGTTTAATGGGTCTGTAGTTATTTATATTATCTCTCCCATTGTTTTTAGCATTCTGGTAAACAGAGCCCTTATAGGGTCACCTTGTTGCCATCCGTCTGTCTGTCCAACCATTAAAAACCGTTTTTCACAGAACAGATACACATATCAAGCTGAAATTTATGTCACTATCTCTTAATTTTCTCTGGGAAGACATTTCTTTTAAAACTTAAGATGAAAGCAGCTGTATCTACTTGGTTATCTTTTGGACCTGTTTGGACTTGTCAGACAAAATATACGCCTCACTGTGCTAGATTAGCTCATCATCTGAGTAAGGCTTTGCGAAAAAGAACTCCTTGTACCATATGCAAAGTTTTGTGTGAAGCAATAGTCACTGGTATGCCACCCAGTCTTTCACATTCCCTAAGTGCCTTACAATGTGCAGCAGAGAAGCTTTGATCAATAGTGACCCCATTTCACATTTTTACATGTATCTATTCTCCAAATTTATCTCTTATCTATTCCACAAAAAATAATAGCTTAGTTACTGTAAAAGTATCTCCACCTGTTTTCATACACAACATGAATTAAATAAATTGTGTCATTCCCAGTCATCTGGCTTGTCCCTCTTCCCATGGAGCAGCTAGTCTACAGAAAACAGTTGGATTGTAACTGTATACACTGAAGCATTTAGACCTATCTGTTGAGACAGGCAGAACAGTATGGCCATTACGACAGTTAGGTCTCATGTGTTTCATGTGTCAAATGCCCAGCCAGGTGCCACCTACTCCAATCAATGGCTCTACCACCAGGCACCACCCAGCCAAAGCAAAGGTCTCTGGGCACAATGGATGTAGCCGAGAGTCACAGTTCCCCAAAATCATGGGCATGCATAGGAATCTAGCAGCTCAGGCATCAGAAGTGAACCTGTGTTGTAAGAGGGCTCTACCAAAAGGATATAAATTGACCCTGCAATGTCGGGTTGGCTGTCGCTTTGAATTTTAAACACATATTTAATTATGTTAACAGAATCTTCCATTGGTTTTTGGTAGAACAACATTATAATAAATGAAAAGCACCTGTTTGCTTTTGTTCTACAATATACTCGTGAATTAGAGTAGAACACAACTTTTCATATGACATACACCTCAGAGATTCAACACGATGTCCAAAATTACAAAATAGTTTATTTGTCATAATAACCATCTTGTCTTTTGTTTTCATTCTTGGAGAGTATGGATGCTCTTTGACAGTGAAGCGATTATGCCAAAGCATCAAAGTCTCTGCCCACAGCATGTGAAGTCATTTACTTGTTGTCGCACCTCGCTATTTTCTTGTATTCCACACTTCACATTTAACATCTGCACATACAAAAACAAACACTCGCACATAGTAAATGTTCTGAAACTTACTCCCTATTTAATATTATTCTATCAAGACCTTCTTTTCCTGTACTATGCAAGCAGTGTGAAATATTGTTTGCCTAAACAGAACGTAACACTTCATATTCCCCCACTTAAATGAAAGATGTTTGAACCTCTCTCTCTCTCTCTCTCTCTCTCTCTCTCTCACACACACACACACACACACACACACACACATACAAAACCATTAATATACAACTATAAACAACCTAATTACTTAAAAACATTGGATATTATTGCCTTCTTTAAAAAGGAATAAAAATCTTTTCAATTTTGTTGTTTCATTTCAGTTAAATTGTGCTAAACAGTGTTACTATGCTTCGTATACCTCCATCTTATGTACTCCACATCCTGTGTGATGTGGAGAGTGAGTACCAGGTCACCAGCATTGTGAAGCCTAGTGCAGGGTTGGCTCAGGTAACTGACAGCATAAGGGAGTTATGTATGAATTTTACGAAGGAGGATCAGGCAGTGATAGTGGGTGGAGCAGAGAAGTCTTGATAAGAATGGGGAATGTGATGTAGGTGATGACCAGGTAAAGATAGCCACTCAAACTGGTGGCACTAATATGCATTTCGTGCAACTGATTCAGAGTCATGATCGGCCTCATCTTAATGCGGCTGTTAGGCCTGTTAACTTGGGGCTGGAGAGGGCACTGATGACAGATGGCATGGGTCACATTTCAGTGGTGTCAGTTGGGTCTATCAGTAGGTCGCGTTTCACAAGGCACGATCTGCACCTCAATAGGTATGGGAAGGAGAGGCTGGTAAAGCTTATAGGTGACAGTGTAGTAGGTGGTGGTGGGATCACTAATGGAACAATTCCTTTAGTAGTTGGTGTTAAGAGTTCCACCTTTTTTAGACTGAAGTTAGCTGATAGCTATACCTGCTTAAAGGAAGTCCCTCTAACTAAGGGCTCACCTTCAGAGAATGTCATGTTTCCAAGTAGACAAGGAATTAGCAGATTTCATCAGAGTATGGGAAGTATTAGAGATTAAGTTAGGGAACTGCTTATAGATGCTGACTCTGAAATTGTAGGTATATCGGAACACCACTTAAATAATTTGACAATTCAGAGGCTCCCTTTAGCAGGATACATATTAGCTGGCTGTTTTTCAAGTTCCTTGCAGGGTGAGGGAGTGGCTATGTAAGTAAAAAACAGTATTCCATTTAAGTCCACATATGTATCACAACACTGCACTGAACAGATATTTGAATGTTGTGCAGGGGCAGTTGAATTCCGTGAAACTAAACTTCTAATTGTTATTGTTTGTAGGTCCCCTAACTCCAACTTCAGAGCATTTCTGCTCAAGCTAGAGAGGGTTCTTGATTCACTTTGTACGAAGTACCAGAAATTAGTTATATGTCATGACTTCAATATAAATTTTGTATATGATGGTGCAAGAAAAAGGATGTTGGTAGATCTCCTAAATTCATATGATCTGATGCAGACTGTGTTTTTTTTTTTCTAACTAGGGTGCAGGGGAACAGTGCCACAGCCATAGACAATATTTTTATTCGTTCTTCGTTACAAGATGAGCATTCTGTTAGTAAAAGGGTGAATGGCCTTTCAGACCATATGCACAAATTTTAACATTAAAAGGCTTTTGCACTCAAACAAATGTCATATATAATTACAAACTATGTAGGAAAGTTAATCCAACAGCAATAGAGAGTTTTTTTAAACCTCATCAAGGAACAAGAGTGGCAGGATGTTTATAGTGCCAGTAACATAGATGATAAATATAATGCTTTCCTCAACACATTTCTCATGCTCTTTGAGAGTCGCTTTCCATTAGAATGTTCTAACGGGGTACTAGCAGTAATAGGCAGCCTCGGTGGCTGACTAGTGGGACAAGGATATCATGTATAACAAAGTGGGAATCATATCAAAATGTTAGAAGTAGTCACAATCAGGCTACAGTAGCCCATTACAAACAGTATTGTAATGTGCTAAAAATGTTATTAGGAAGGCAAAGAGTATGTGGTATGCAAATATAATAGCTAATTCACAGGATAAAATTGAAACCATATGGTCAGTTGTGAAGGAAACAGCACAAGGTCGACGTATAAAGTCAGTTCATACTACAAATATTTCTGTTACTGATAGATCAGATATATGTACAGTATTTAACAATCATTTTCTGAGCATTGCTGGTCAATTAAATAAAAATTTAGTTTCTACAAGAAATCATATAACTTTCTTAGCAAAATGTCTTTCTGAGATTGATGTCTAAAATACTCCTCTGTGATACAGACAAGGGGGAGATTGAGTCAATAATTAAATCACTGAAGACTACTGACTCTCATGGATATGATGGAGTGCCTAGCAGAATATTCTTCCGCAAGAAGTTATTCATAATGAAGGTCGACAAGGTAACCAGATGGTCAACAGCAGAGCGGCACCTACAAAATCCACATTGTACATTGGTAAGTAGGCATCGAGATTCGAGCAGCCAAACCAAACGAGAGTTAACCATTCGCTCCATCACCTTACAGACACAGCTGGTAAGCGAGATGGGTTGATAACTGGAAGGCAAGTGCTTGTCCTTCCCCGGCTTAGGAATCGGTACAACAATAGACTTGCGCCAGCATGTGGGAACATGTCCCTCAATCCAGATGCGATTATAAGTACGAAGAAGGAAACCTTTACCCGCAGGAGAAAGGTTCTTCAGCATCTGAATATGAATAGAATCAGGCCCTGGAGTGGAGGACCCTGACCGGGCAAGTGCATTTTCGAGTTCCCGCATGGTGAATGGGGCATTATAACTTTCACGATTCGAGGAGCAGAAGTTAGGTGGCCTAGCCTCCTCTGCCTGTTTTCGGGGGAGGGAGGCAGGCTGGTAATGAGCGGAGCTCGAAACCTCTGCGAAAAAGCGGCCGAAGGCATTGGAGACATCCTCAGGGGCCACAAGGATGTCATTCGCGACCGTCAAGCCAAAAACTGGTGAGTGACCCTTAGTGCCAGATAGCCGGCACAGGCTACCCCTGACAACAGAAAAAGGAGTAAAACTGTTGAAGGTGCTTGTGAAAGCAGCCCGGCTGGCTTTCCTGCTTTATTTAATAATACGACAACACTGCGCACGTAATCATTTATAATTGATACAATTCGCCACTGTAGGGTGGCGTTTAAAGGTGCACAAAGCACATCAACAAGCACGTAAAGCGTCTCTACATGCTGTGGTCCACCAGGGGACCGGTACGTGCCGTGGAGAAGAAGTAGTGCGAGGGATGGAATATTCAGAAGCAGTGAGAATGACTTCCGAGAGGTGTGCAACCTGACTATCGCAGCTTGTGTAAGTTTGATCCTGAAAGGTCGCCCTGGCAGAGAAGAGCCCCCAGTCTGCTTTGGAGATGTTCCAACTAGTTGAGCACGGAGAGGGGGTGTAATGCAGGAGATGGATAACACACGGGAAGTGGTCGCTCGAATATGTATCAGAAAGTGCATACCACTCAAACCGGCGTGCAAGTTGGGTAGTACATATAGAGAGGTCTAAATGGGAATAGGTGTGAGTTGTGTCCGAAAGAAAAGTGGGGGCGCCAGTATTGAGGCAGAAAAGATGGAGCTGGTTGAAAATGTCTGCTAACAGGGAGCCCCTCGGGCAGGATGCTCGAGAGCCCCAAAGGGGATGGTGGGCATTGAAGTATCTGGTTAACAAAAATGGTGCAGGTAGCTGAGCAATAATTTGCATCATGTCTGCCCTGGAAACAGCAGACAACGATGGAGTGTAAATGGTACAAATCGAAAATGTAAAAGCGGGGAGAGTAATGCGGATGGCAACTGCCTGCAGGCCGGTGTGCAATGTGATGGGATCGTAGTAAATATCATCCCGGACCAGCAACATAACCCCTCTATGAGCCGGAATACCTGCCACAGGGGGTAGGTCAAAACGCGCAGAAGTGCAGTGCGCCAAGGCAATTTGATCGCATGAGCGTAGCTTCGTTTCCTGGAGGGCTACAACAAGCGGACGGTGCAAGGGGAGCAGCAATTTCAAGTTCTCTCGGTTGGAGCGAATGCTACGAATATTCCAGTGAATAAGTGCCATCGTGAGAATAAAAAGAAAAAGAAGATGAAAGAAGGGGTCACCTTGAAGGCCGCTGAGGGCCTGGCTTCGAGCGAGCACGGCCGACGCTATCAGTAGGCGGACAGTCATCGTCCATTGGTTCTATAGGTTCATCGGCCATCTTAACAAGGGGAGAGGGAGCTTCCTCCGCCGATGAACGGCGAGATGTTCGGCAACCAGCGGTGCGGCCAGGTGAAATGGATGACAGCCTGGGGCGGGAACTGCTGGGTGGCGCAGGAGAAGAAATGCGCCGTAGCGGAGAAGGAGAACTGTGCTTCCTATGAGCCTTCTTGGAAGGTCGTTTAGTGGAAGTACTGGTCGAGGTACGTAGGAAGTCTGCACGGGACAGTTCTTCTTGAAGGCCTGTGGGTCTGACTTCTGGGTCTTCGTCTTGGCAGAAGCTGTTGAAGGCGCTTGCGTCTGAGGGGTGACGGGAGGAAGAGAAGACGTCGACCGGCCGAATGGACGACCGTAGTGCTGAAGGTCAGATCGCATGCCTGCGTCGCCATCTCCCTGGTAGTCCGAGGAGAGGCGAGGACAGTACTGTATTTCCCCGCTGGGAGCAGCGTGGGCTTCCTACTAGCAAATAGCTTGCGAGTAGCCGAGGTGGACACTTTCTCTTTGACCCAGATTTCCTGTATACAGCGTTCTTCCTTGTAGATGGGACAGTCGCGGGAGGACGCTGCATGGTCACCCTGACAGTTCACACAACGAGGAGACGGAGGTGGACAGTCACCCTCATGGGCATCCCTGCCAAAAGTGACACATTTAGCCGCACTGGAACAAGACTGGCGAGTGTGATTAAAACGCTGACACTGATAGCAGCGTGTAGGTGTCGGGACATAGGGCGAACAGAAATAACCTCGTAGCCCGCTTTGATGCGTGACGGCAACTGAACACTATCAAAGGTCAAGAAAAGTATCCGGGTCGGTACAAGGTCATTGTTGACCTTTTTCATGACCCTATGGACAGCCGTCACGCCCTGCTCAGCGAGGAAAGACTGAATCTCCTTGACAGTCAATCCGTCGAGTGATCTAGTATATACCACACCACGAGACGAATTCAAAGTGCGGTGAGCCTCCACCCAGACAGGGAATGTGTACAGGAATGTGGCCCAAAGCAGTTTTTGTGCCTGAAAGGCACTCTCAGTTTCTAGTAACAAGTACCGTTACGCAACCTGGTACAAGACTTGATAGAGCCGGCTGTGGCATCTACGCCCTTCTGGATAACGAAAGGGTTGACGAAGGAAAAATCCTTTCCGTCCTCAGTTCGAGAAACTACGAGGGACTGTGGGGCAGGCGGTAGTACTTTTGTCACTGGTGGCTGGTCAAGTTTCCGTTTTTGCGCAGAAGTCGAGAGAGAAGAAGAGAAATCCATTGCAGAGAAATCCTCCATGATTGCCAGCATCTCCAATGGTGCGCTCCTTCCTTGTGGGGACCCTCTCAGAGGGCACTCCCGCAATCGGCATGGTCGGAAGGTGTCAGCTCAGGCAGTCACCCCTCCCTGGGCCTGGCCTTTACCAGGGGGTACGTGCATGCCTTACTTGTCTACCCAGGGTGGGGAATTACGCGTTACCCCGTCACTGGCTACGCGTGCGAACGCATGGGTCGGCCTTCAGACATGCACAGGGAGGAAGGAAGAAGAGGAAAAAGAAGGGAGAGAGGGAGAGAAAGGACAGACTGTCTCAAACGCCGAGGAGGAGACCAGAGAAGGCAAGGAGAAGGAGGCAAGGGAAAGACTAAGTAAGACAGTGAGATGGAGAAGAATGAAGAAAGGAACCAACCAAGGGAAGGAAGAAACCAGAAGAAGTGAAAAAACCAAAATGACCGCACATATAGGTCGTGGAACCATCCGTCTCCGGATGCAGGTGCTAACTACCCCCTTGAGGGGGAGGGACTCCTTTTAGTCGCCTCTTACAACAGGTTGGAATACCTCGGCCTATTCTAACCCCCCCGGCCCCACAGGGTGTGTGTGTGTGTGTGTGTGTGTGTGTGTGTGTGTGTGTGTGTGTGTGTGTGTGTGTGTGCGCGCGCGTGTGTTTTGTATTAAGCAATTCATCTTCCTCTTGTATTGTAAAATTTACAAATTCGTGTAATCGTTCTTCCAAATTAGAAAGCATTTCAGGTGTGTTAACTATTTCTCTAACTTCTTTGCATTGTTCTAAGACATTTGCACACTTGTTCACCTCTGAGATTTGCTCTTTAACCTTGCTGAACTCTCTGACAACAAACTGACCTACTCTGTTAATTTTTCCATCTAATTCTTTGAACTGCTCTTTTACTTCCTTGCCAACTAAATCACACTGGTTACTGATCTCATCCTTCAACTCCTGGGTCAAAGAACTTAGTTAACTTAGCTTCTTTTCCTATGTGATGTATTGTGTTATCTCTAATTAGTTCTCCTTTCGTATTTACTACCTTGACAGACAGTTCATTACTCTTAGATTGTACTTTTGTCAGAATTCATTTTGTCAGACATTTGTTGTAATAAATCTTTAAATCATTCTGGAGACTCTGTGGCCATTTTTCTAGTAATGACTTGCTCGGGCCCGCCAAAAATTCTTCTCCAAACCCACCACGAAATTACTCTGTCATATTTAAAACGTTCTTTTATTCATGTGTCGACATTGTTTACTTGACATGCAAATTTAATTGATGTTGCCATAATACTTGTACCACAATTGTATAAGTTTGGTTTGTCTTCAGATTTGTGAATTGTTCCAATATTTCCTTTCACTTTTTTCTTAATGGATCATTGCTGACTTTTATGTCTGTACACTTAGAGTTTCTCCTTTTGTTTTGTTCTGGTTGCTCTTAGCAATGCGGTAATTTATCATTGAATTTCAAGGTTTTGCAAATTTATAGTTCTTTATTTGCTTCTTTTTGCTCCAATGCTTGATGTGCCAAATAAGCATTTTTCTTATTTGTTTAAGGTTTGATGTAGCTGCAGGCTCACTCCTTGAAGCTGCAGCTGAGTCAGAACACTTCATGAGATCTATCGCCCAACGTAATATCTGCCATATTTGCCTTTTTACTTTTTTAAAATCTGGTTGCCACTGTTGATTCTGTTTAAGTAGGGGTCCCACTAATCAGTGCCTCTGAAATCCCGTGTGTAGTAAAGGGAAGGCTCGACTTCTTCACATTCTGCACCTGTTATTGGAGCAAAAGAAAGTAACTTCTACTCATATCATGAAAAAGTACTTCCGCTACTTTCCTTTTACAAACATACATTTCCTTGAGTGGGTGTACAGATCATTAGAGTGACTTGTGAACTAGAGTAGAACACAACTTTTCATATGACATACCCTCAAAGGCTCAACATGACATCCAAGATTACAATATATTTTATTCTTCACAAAACCATCTTGTCTTTTGTTTTCATTCTTGGAGAGTATGGCTGCTCTTTGACATTCAAGCAACCGTTAAGCTGTGATGTCAAAATGTGAAAGTCCCCACCCACAACAGGTGAAGTTGTTTATTTATCATCACAGCTTGCTCTTTTCTTGTATTCCACACCTCCAATTTAATGTCCATACACCAAAAATAAACACTTGTGTGGTATATGTTCCGTGACTTCCTCCCTATTTAATATTATTCTAAAGAGGTCATCTTTCCTTGTACTACACAAGGAGTGTGAAATGTTTGCCTAATCAGCATGTAACACTTCACTGGGCCAGTACTGAAAACTGTCACTATGGGTTGGTTAGTAAGAAAAATAACACTTAGTCATCAATGGGAGATTGAGGCACAAGAAAGGAGACAGGTGCTAGAATAGCTTGATGCCCCATATTCACCATGCATGTTTTCATAAAACATCATGAGGCTCCTGAGGAGTCCCATTAATCTCTATCAATGATGAACCAGTTGATAGCAGAGCAGAACAAAATTCTTAACAAAATTCTTCTGACTATGGTAGTGAGGTAATTTAAAAATGAACAAGCATATAAAATATTTGAATGTAAAACCTGCTACTTTATTTGCTCACTAAGACCCCGCTGTAGTGGAAAAAAACAGTAAAGTAAGCATACAATACCTTCTTTCACTCCCACCTTTAAGTATAGAATCACATTTTTGCAAAAATCGAAAGAAGCCATTGGCACATTCCAATTGCAATAAAAGGGTAATTACGAAGTGTGTGAGAAAAGTAATGAGACTGACAATCCTGTGAGCAATTTGGCAACACTATGCTGTTCTGCTTGTGTCGACCGGTGTTTTCTTCCCTTCCAGATGTTCAATCTGAGTTTCAGCTCCATACAGCCATCACCACGTGTTTACTGATAGAGAAAGAGAGAGAGAGAGAGAGAGAGAGAGAGAGAGAGAGAGAGAGAGAGAGAGAGAGAGAGCAATCACTCCAATCATGGCACATGAAATACTACTAAATGGAGTATAATTTAACCAATATTGCTGAGAAGTGAGTGAAATATGAATGAAAGAGTGAAATAAAGTAAAAATCATTAATACATAGCAGATATAAATCCCCAGAACAAACCAAAATAATTGATGTCAAATGCATAATCTTTGCTGATTACCTAATATAATTAGTTTTACTACCTCTGATGCCACATTATACTCTAGAAAAGCTTCATGAGATCTCTTATGAGAGAAAGCAGTACATGAGCTCCAAGCAAACAGACTTGGGATCCCTCACTACCCTATATAGCAATAGCACTTAAGCTGAACACTAAGAACTTAGCAATCAGTTGTAAAATATGGTGTGTGCGACTACATGTTGTATGATGTTATTCAATTCCTCACTTAGTTACACCAGGATTTGCTTTCCACTCAGTTAGGATGGCATTGCCTGCTCTAACTTGCTGAAAATTTTTGCACATGAAAGATTTAATATTAGACTGTTTTCATCAACTGTAAACAAGAGTGAGAACCATTAAAGATAACAGAATCAATCTTCTGATGACTGTTAATCCTCATACAACTACTATTTTGTTGATAGGCAGACACTGTGCTTTTATAGCAACAGAATGCACATTCACTTAAGGCTGCTGTAACATAATGTGTTTTCGTTGCATACAACAATTGCCATGGACAGCAGGATCACCAGATCTCCTGCCAGTCGACCACATATATGAGGTATGTTCAAAAAGTAAGGCGATTTTATATTTTTATGAAAAAATATTTATTTATTCAGCAATATCCATGTTGTCATCTTCAAAGTAATCCCCCTCAGATACAACACACTCGTGCCAATGCTTCTTCCAATCCTCGAAGCACTTATCATAAGAACTTTTTGATACAGTCTTGAGTAATCCCTGCAATGCAGATTTTATTTCCTCAATCGCTGAAAATCTTCGACCTTTCACTGGTCTCTTCAGTTATGGGAACAGGAAAAAGTCACAGGGGATCAAATTTGATGAGTATGATGACTGAGGCACGACTGTTGTGTTGTTTCTGGCCAAAAAATCTCTCACAAGCAACAATGAATAAGCAAGCGCACTGTTGTGATGCAAACACCATGAATTGTTTTCCCAAAATTCTGGACATTTTTTTGCGTATTGCTTCTCAGAAATGACACATAACGTCAAGGTAATACTTCTTATTGATCACACAACCTTGAGGCAAAAATTCATGATGCACGCCACAGTAATTGAAAAAAACAGTGAGCAAAACTTTGACATCTGATCAAACTTGGCGTCCTTTTCTCAGTCTTGGCTCTCCAGGATGCTTCCATTGGGATGATTGGGCTTTGGTTTTGATGTCATAACAGTAAACCCATGTTTTGTACCAGTTACGACCCTCTTGAGCAATGTTACAGCCCTCTTGAGCAAATCAGGATCATCACTGACATCATTCAAGAGCTCCTGAGTGGTGCTCATGTACAGTCCTTCTGATCAAAATTGAGAAGTTTTGGAAGAAACTTCATGGACACATGCCTCACGCCCACAAGTCCAGAAAAACTGCATGATACGAGCCGACTGATATGCAAACATCCTCAGCAACTTCTCTCATGGTAATTCAATGATTTTCCATAACAATTTTCCTCACAGCTTCAATGTTATCATCTGTTGTTGATGTGCTGGGGAATTAAGAGCGAGGTTCATCATTGGCATCTATTCGGCCATCTTGGCTCTTTTTACTTAGAGCAGGCTCACTGTATGCCACTGTCAACATTTCAAGTGTTTTAAAGCACTTGATTCCATTTTTTTTTTTTTTTTCAAATAAAATTTGATGCAAATTCTTTGCTCCATTTTTTATAATAATCAAAAATTGCCAAGCAAACTAAAACATGTGGTACCATCTGGGCATATGGCCCTCTCAGTGCAGCAGGATGAGGACGTCACGTTGAATGGAAATGATGTTGAAAAATTCAGTTTTGTAGCCAAAAGATTGGGGAATAATATGGTGTATCGGAATCCTAAATAAAACCAACCTGCTTCCAGAAAAAAAAATGAAAAAAATAATAATATGTGCTGCATTACTTACTATATGTCCCTAGAACTTGAGTCCATTTTTTATGATTATAGTCTTCTCCCCACCTTTGGCCCTGGGGTGTTCAGTAGCAGTTTGAGAGATAAATGTAACATGCACATGGTATTAGATGTTTCCATGTTTACTCTGGCACTACCAAAGCATTTTCCATCATGCGAACTACAAGAGGGGAGTTTAAATTATGCCCACAAGAATGAATAAATAAATAAATTGTTATTGATGTTTATTAACAACATCTTTTTTTAAATAGATACTGATGTATATAAGTAGAGTCCAAAACCTGAAAATATCTTTTAGCACAGTATTAACAATACCAGTGTATTTTTTGTAACGTGTACTATATGGCCACCACAATTTTTTTTTTAATACAGATTTTTCTTAATTATTGAGTTTTGTTCACAACATATTTTTAAAGATATACAGATGTGTAAGAAGGGCCTTGAACCTGAGAATATGAACATGGCACCTGTTGCGAAATGTCATATCCACTACTAAAACTTAAGTTTCTGGGTCACATTTTATTAAAAATTCAAAACAATTATGGACTCTGCTATAAGAAGTTTTAAAAATATAAAGTACATGACCAGATTACAATATTTTCAAAATAACCCCTCAACCCTCCACCCCCACCCCCACCCCCCCTGTCTGCTCCTTTATCACAAAGGTTCAGGCACCAAGAAACTTAGCTGTTAAATGTGACAAGGACTCCCACATGAGAAATATTAATGAATTTCTATAATCCAGTGGACACTAAGCTTGCCTTCGTATTGTCAATATCTTATCACATCCCAGTGATTGTAGATGGTACAAAATAAGTCACAAGTCCAAAAGTGCTTTTCACTTACATAATTCTATATTTACATTGCTACTCTGTAGTTCACACTTGAGTGATTGGCAAAGGTTCATACAATCAATTGCAGACTACTTCTCAACAGTTACACTCTTGAATAGCACGAGGGAAAATTGAACACCTAAGTCTTTCCGTGTATCCTAACTGATAAGGACTGCATACCACACAGCGACACTTATGACTCTTTTTAATACATTTGTTATATCTCTCACGTGTTCTGCCAATAAAATACAGTCTCCTTCTCCACAACATTTTCTATATGACCGTTCCAATTTTAGTTGTTTGCAATTGTAATCACTAGGTATTTAGTTGAATTCACAACCTTTTAATTTATGAGATTTATTACGTATCCAAATTTAATTTTCCTTCTGAATAACTTTACTAGACAGTAAATGAGAGCATCATCTGCAAACAATCTAAGAGGGTTGCTCAGATTCTCTCTCCAATCATTCGTATAGATTAAGGACAGCAGAGTGACTGTAACACTTTCTTGGGGAACCCCAAAAATCATTAGATCACTTACAGTCAACTACTACAAATTGTGATCTTTCTGACAGGAAATTACGAATCCGGGCACACAACTGAATAACACTTCAAAGGCACGTAGTTCAATTACAAGTTACTTGTGAGGAACAGTGTCAAAAGTTTTCTGGAAATCTAGAATCAATTTGAGATCCCTTGTGGATAGCGCTTACTACTTCGTGTCAATAAAGAGCTAGCTGTGTGTCACAAGAAAGTTATTTTCTGAATCTGAGCTGGTTATGTGTCACTGGATTGTTTTCTTTGAGGTTTTCATAGTGTTGGAACACCAAACAAGTTCCAGGATCCTACAACAAATTAATATCATTGATATGGGTCTATAATTCAGAGGATTACTTCTATTTCCTCTCATTTGTATTGGTATTACCTGTGCAACTTTCCAGTCTTCAGGTATGGGCCTTTGTCAAGGGAGCAGATTTATAAGCAGTTGAATATGACTCTTAGAAATGGACTACTTTACCAGCATACTCCAAAAGAAAGCGAATTGGTATATAATCTGGGCCATATGACCTGTCTTTATTACACGACTTACACTGCTTTTTTTACGTTATTACTGGCCAAGAAAGCTGCTTATTAGTCCATGTGGAACTTGCAGATAGTCTTAATTAAAAAACTGTTGAGGTTTTCTGAGAACTGTGGCTATGAGTCATGAACACTAAGTGAAATTGCAAAGCATGACTATTTCATGTACAGTGATCAAGAGTTTCACTGTTTTCTGTGCTTATTTTATGCAACCTAACTTCTTGTTCTCTTATCATTGCTGCATTTCTCAGTGTTATTCTCTGTTTTTTTCCTCATCCAAGTCCCCCTTTAACTCGCATTTTAATGTTACAATCACCTTTCACCTTTCATCAATGTCTTCTGTTAGCAATATGACAAGCAAATGTAAATTGCAAAACATGACAAGTGGAGATGGGAAGAAGAGGAATTTTGTAGTGCTTCAGTCAATTAGACTTTGTAAAAATGGATGCTTTTTTAAATGGTCACAGCAAATCTTTACTGTACTTGCAGATTACTTTTTAAAAATTTAAGAACACAGATATATTAAGATGAGCCACGTCAGGAACTAATGAAATTTCTGTGGACTTACCCTAACAGCAATGATGCGAACAACATGCCATTTGTCAGTCAGAAGCTCCGTCATTATTTTGTGCTGCCTCTCCGCAAATGCTACATTCTTATCACGTCCTTCTCCACATCTTTCCAAAGGATAAGCATCCAGGAACACTTCAGCAGCATTACTTCTAACTGTGCTGTTTGGACTCTACAAACACAAAAATCTATGGTAACATTGCAGCTAAAAATACTACTAATCAATGTTATTTCAGTGGCAGGTACCAAGTCATAACACAAATTGTCTTACACGTATAAAAAGAATAAAAGGCTGTCACATTATACCTACTGGGTGAGACGTGGTTGAAAACTCTCTTAAAGACAGTATTGATCTTATAACTACAATTATTCAGTGTATGTTATACAGTGTATGTTATGTAGTCGAATTAAGTCGGGTGATGCTGAGGGAATTGGATTAGGAAGTGAGACACTTAAAGTAGTAAAGGAGTTTTGCTATTTGGGGAGCAAAATAACTGATGATGGTCGAAGTAGAGAGGATATAAAATGTAGACTGGCAATGGCAAGAAAAGCGTTTCTGAAGAAGAGAAGTTTGTTAACATCGAGTATAGATTTAAGTGTCAGGAAGTCATTTCTGAAAGTATTTGTATGGAGTGTAGCCATGTATGGAAGTGAATCATGGACGATAAATAGTTTGGACAAGAAGAGAATAGAAGCTTTCGAAATGTGGTGCTACAGAAGAATGGTGAAGATTAGATGGGTAGATCACATAACTAATGAGGAAGTATTGAATCGGATTGGGGAGAAGAGAAGTTTGTGGCACAACTTGACCAGAAGAAGGGATCGGTTGGTAGGACATGTTCTGAGGCATCAAGGGATCACCAATTTAGTATTGGAGGGCAGCGTGGAGGGTAAAAATCGTAGAGGGAGACCAAGAGATGACTACACTAAGCAGATTCAGAAGGACGTAGGTTGCAGTAGGTACTGGGAGATGAAGAAGCTTGCACAGGATGGAGTAGCATGGAGAGCTGCATCAAACCAGTTTCAGGACTGAAGACCACAACAACAACATGTTATACAGCAGATAAATATATTAGCACCCATTTCACATGCCTATTTTTTGTCATATTATTCAAATAAATACAATTTAAAGTTGATGAAATTAAGAAGATGCAACCTAAAGGTTGCTGAGAGTCTTGAAAAGTGCATTAGGCACGGACTCACTGGAATAGATCAAAGAAATACAAAAGAAGAATGATAGGTAACTTTGAACAATGAAACAGTGAAGTAGTAAATGAACAACCAGGCAAAAAAAATCAAGGCCTAGTAGAAATCACTGTAGAGCAGTGAGAAATTAAAATTAACTCATGAAAGGGGGAAAAAATAAAATTGCATCAAATGAAGCACGTAAAAGGGGGAAAAAACAGATCTCTAGAAATTAGACACAAAGGAAGTGCAAAGTCACAAAGTAAGGAATGGTTAGAGGAGAAATGCAAAGCTGTTGCAGGAAGAATGATTACAGGGAAGATAGAAGCCATGTACAGTAAATTAAAGAAACCCTTGGAGAAAAGAGAAGCAGCTTATGCACATCAAGAACTCAGATGGCAAGTCAGTATTAAGTGAAGAAGGGGATACTGAAAGGCTTGGGGAGAATATTATGGAGAAGGGAAAAGGGAGGGGGGGGGGGGGGATATGTAATATTGCAAGAAAAATCTGAAAGAGCAAACTCTAAACAACACACTTGGAACAGACTGAATTCCTTCAGAATTCTTAAAATCCCTGGGAGAGCCCCTGGCCTGCAAAATTGTTTATTTAATTTTATTTTTCTATTTTATTTTTCACCTACTACAAATCATTGGTATCAGGAAAGGTGGGTACTTCTGTTGCAGTTCGTATGTTATTGTTTTTTAAGATCAAGATTTTGGCAGTTTCATGGTGCCTTCAGAAATACAAGTATATTGGTACTGGGAGTACTGAGTAGTGTTGGGGAAAATAATAACTTTTCACTGCTAGTTTAATGCGAACTAAAATGTATATAGTCTTTAAGCACATCAGACAAAACAATTAGTCACCCTCAAAAGATATCATGCTAATACCATGTAACACTGCTTCTATCTTTGACTGTGGTCTCAGTTTGGCGAAAAAGAGAGCCCGTACGTTTTTATAGATATGGCATATCCAGCTGAAGACACTCATTCGATACAAATTCTACACATAAATTGGTAGCATAAGGAACGCAAAAAATATCTGGAAATGCATGATTTTTTGGAGCCAATGGTTGATGGGAATGGAATAAGGGATGAAGGAAACAGACTGGTGAGTAGGGATGGGAAAAGTTGACCAGTTGAAACTGATACTAGTATTTTAGTTCTGAATAAACGGTATTCTTCAATATTTGTTTGGTCTCAGTTATAATAGGTGTTTTTAATTTTTACTAATAACTGGGTAAAAAAATATCAATTAGCCACAGCAGCAGTGCTAAATTTTTTCACTTTTAACTAAACCTTTCTTATAGAACAAGTAATTTTTACTCATAAAATTTGTATTGCTTTGAAATTTGCATTATTATGGAAATTGCGAAAAGTGATGAGTGCTATTTTAAGAACAATGTCAACAGAAACAAGCAGCAAACACAGGTCATGAGAAATGAAATATCGTTACTGAGACAATAATGTACGGCTACCATGTGGCGAGGTACATAGTTTCTAACTGCCGTCATCAGATAACAGTTATATTACAGAATGGCACCATTCCCAGTCTGGAATTATTTTAGGAAGGTACAGTATCAATGAAGTACAATGCTCCAATTGCTTTACAAGATTAAAAATGGGAGCAGCCACAACCACATAACATAAGCAGAAAATGTCAGACTTAACAGTTAAGCCATAGTTTACAATAAAAATAAAAAGAAGCTGTCTGCTGCCTGTGTCTATGTAACATGCCTTTATATGCTTGTAGCACTTGAAAATGTACAAAGTAACACAAAAAAGAGTTCCTGAACCTCAGTTTTCACCCGTTAGCACTGGTTATTTGTAATGTCCAAATCATGGTATGAACTCCAATTCCAACATGATTTTTTAGCACAGTTTCAAAAAATCAGAATTAATAGGAGAACAATGGCAATTTTTTCCTAGTCAGCCACTTACAACTTTTTGAGAAAAGCAGCGAACAATGGCCAGACTAAGTTTTCTTTTATTTGGATGTTTAATATTTTGATTCTATTTATCTTGAAACTGAGAGAATCAAAATTTTTCAATCTTTTTTTTCGATTTCTACGTTTATTACAGGAACTGACAGGAACAAAAAACCAAAAATCAATTATTTCACAAACTGGTTATTTGGAGCAGTATTAATAATCCAGTTAAACTGACATTGAAAACAACCATTATAACTGAAAACAGAGTGTTTCAATGATAACCTCCATCCCTAATGGAGAGGTTTAGGAAATGTGAAGAGTTATGGAAATGTCAAGCAGAACCCTGGTCAGTGGACATTTACTGGGCTGAATGACAAGAAAAGACTGACTGTTGGTATCAACACAGAATGCGGTTCAAAAACTAGAAAGGTGGAATACAGGATAATAAGCAAGACAGATATTACTGAAAAAACATCACGAAACAATCATAAGGGAGGAAAGCTAAGTGCAGATTACATGGTAGATAGGTGACTGAATGCAGCATTCCTGGCACTTTGTTCCCTAAAAACTGATAACTCGATCACGGTGACTCCATCATTATACTCCCGACGGACAAGTAACCAACCAATGTGGTCATTCACCTATGGGAGTACTTGAGTGAGGATCTATGTCAGCTTTCTGACACTTCTACATACAACATCTGTCAGTAAGACCCCCACCCCTGTGGCACAAACTGACCTACAGTCCCTCCTTACAACATCAGGCCCCTCACAGGACTAACACCTCAATCCACAGAACATCTCACTCCACCCAAATCATGCTTTCTTCTACCTTCTTCCTAAGAAACACAAAACTGACCACCCAGGCAGTCCCACAGTCGCTGGCTTCGAAGCAACCACTGATCAACATCTGCAATAACAAAAAACTCCTTCTTCATTAAAGACATTAATCATTTCCTTGATCATCTGAAATCTATGCCTGTCCACTCTCACCACATACTTTGTTTGTCACCATCAATGACCCCTCCCCCTATACAAACATTCCCCAAGTACATGGTATGTCTGTTGCTGAACATTATCTCAACAAGTAACCAGTAGGTTTCAAACCTTTGACATGCTTCCTTCTCACCTTAATCAACTTTACACTTACCAACAATTGTTTCAGCTCTTGAGTGGCGCACGTACAAATAGAACAGGCCACAGGAATGAGGAGAGCTCTTCATTGGAACAAGGAGAGCTCTTTATTAATTAACCTTTTCATGACTCGCTTCAAAGGAGCTTGGCAATTATCAGGTTGCATATGTTGTGCACCACCCAAGTGAGGCGGACCTGGGCCTCATGAGCTGCCAGGTGTCTACACCATGAACCCAAGAATGTCAGGTCGTTAACAGTGGAGACTATAATTATTACAATGATTGTTATTAATCACAAGACACTTTTTGATGGCATAAGAATGTCTATGTAAGTTTTCATCTTGTATACGAAGTCGGAGCCAGATCTAAGAATTCAGTGATGTATAAGATTGCACCCATCTATGTTAATACACAGGAAAGTATTAACAGAATTTATTTCAATTCCCAGTTTTCTAGTGATTCAGTATGACTGACAATATTGGAAGTATCGTGTGTGTGTGTGTGTGTGTGTGTGTGTGTGTGTGTGTGTGTGTGTGTTAGAGAGAGAGAGAGAGAGAGAGAGAGAGAGAGAGAGAGAGAGAGAAAGTGGCACCACCAAGTAGGACTAGACACAATTTTTGATAAAATAAATGTACTCGTGGTCCAAGATACTGTGTTCCCAAACAGTATATGAAAAGTAGCAATTCTTGCCAAAACTGCCATTTTTAAAATCAAAAATTTAAGTAGTGGCAACTATAGCTGAAGGTCAAGGACATAACCAAAAAGAAAGCAGTCAGATGGAAAAGAAATTTTACAATAAAAAATTGTAGCTTTTTTCAAATGATGCTCTGGTGCAACTGGCTGCACTGTGACACCTCAGTATCAATGATAATACGAGGACCTCTAGCTGCACAATAAATACTAAAAAGACAGTGTTTTCTGAAGTTACACAATATTCAAAAATCTATTTGCCATTTCACCCAAAATCAGAGTTGTTAAAAGTGGTAACGAGGACTCACTGGACTTTGTGTACCTCATCATAAAAAGCAACAGTACCACAAAACAGTTAAAACGTCAAGTGTCCTTCAAAACAGTTATAGTGATCTGACTAAAATTAAAATTGTCACCACACGGTACACAGATACCACTTTATTACAGTTGTACAGGGACAAAATTACTATCTTACCATGTGATATATGTGACTTTTTTCGTCACAACTGTTTTTAAGTACTTGGAAATAAAAGGGAAGTAAGTAACAGTATCTGATACCCACCCTATCTAGAATAGCTCTCATCACCTCCCCTCCCACTCCTAAATATCTGCAACATTGTGGTCAGACCCAATGCTGCTCCTGCACCCATTTCCCTAAGCTATGGAGCCTACCCCTGTGACCGTCCCTGCTGTAAGACCTGCCCCAGACTCCCCCCCCCCCCCCCCAATCACCAACACCAGCTTTGTAACTAGCAAAACACCTACATCTACATCCATACTCCACAAGCCACCTGATGGTGTGTGGCGGAGACTATATCAAACAGAGAAACACATGCAAAACAACACATTTTGTATCAGCTATTACATAAACACTTTTCATTCTTCTATTTCAGTATGACTACCACCAATTTATCAGTAAGGATGGTGTATAATGGCAACACAAAACATCCTGTTGCAGAGCACTCTCTACAACATGGTAGTCATGACCTTGGAAGAACATCCCTCTGGATTCTCCCTTCCGACACCAGTTTCCCAGGACTTTGCAGGTGGGAACTGGCTTCACAACATGTGCTTGATTCTCATCACCCACATGGCCTAAATTCCGTTAATTTCTGTCACCTAAGCATTTCTTTTGAGTGCATATTTCTTTTCTTCGTTTTTTTTTTTTTTAATTGTTTATTTTCTGACCTGTCTCCCCCCCCCCCCCCACTCATGTGTCTACTATGTATAATGCACTTAGCTTTCCAATGTTATGATTTTTTCATGATGTTTTTCACTAATCTCTGCCTCACTTATTAGTCTATCTCCCCCCCCCCTTAAAAGGACACACTTTTGCTTTGGAGTGCTGTAGATGGTGCAGAACTGGTACCAGACAGCCAAGTGACTCTCTACCCCTGACACAGTGAAACAGTTTGTATGTGTCAGTCAATTGTATAGAATCAGACAGTAAAATGGGTTGCTGTGGAGATGTGACAGAATGACATCAAGAATCTATTGCATTTGGATGTGCCGATGATCACACCATGGATCATGTCACATGATTTGATGGGTTATCAGTAAAGACTTTCAGCTTGTCTACAAGGAGTGGTGTATCTTTGTGACGAAGTTGTTATGTACACTCTTTTCCTTCAATATGACAACAGTTGTATTCACAGGATATGCTTCTGCTTTAACAAACACTCAGGCACTCTATCAAACCTTGACTGGGCCACTAAATCAGCTTATTTTAATTCCATAGAAGGAGTGGGACTATTTGGGGCAGAAGCTGAAACTATCTTAGCAGTTTTGTTGCTCCAGGAGATCTACTCATCAGTGAGTGGTTTCTGAAATCAACGATTGTAAGTAATTGATTGAAAATATAATATGGATAGATTAAAAAAGCTACTCACCAAACGGTAGCCAAAGAAACACACCAAACAAGGGGAAACCTACTGGGTGGGGAGGAGATGGCGTAATATTTTAACTTGCAAACTTATGTAATACGCAAAAAACAAGTATGGTGGTAAAAACTACAAACCATGTAAAGTCTGTAATAAACACATTAGATTTCAATAACGTGTACCAATAATATGAAGCAGGTATTACTACCCTGAAGAAGTGGTCTGAATATTTTACACAGGAGATCAATACCTCTTCAATACCTCTCAGTACTGCTGGTATCTTTCCTTGCAGTATTATCACGATATTGGTACAATTTTAGGCATTGGCATCAATACTGAACATTGTATTGAATCTGGTACTGATGTGTCCTTATGTGGGATACATCAGACAGGCAAAATACCCCAGACTTCAAAAAGAATGTAGTAATTCTAATACTAGAGAAGACAAGCACTGTCAGGTTTGAATATTACAGGACCATCAGTTCACTAAGTCAGAGTCGCAACAAACAAGAATTATCGACATAAGAATAACTAGGAAAAGTAATACTCTCTTTTAAATTAATTTATCATGGAAAAATACAGGTGGGAAAGATTACCTATCACCTGCAGCTTTTACATAAACTAGGCTTCAGTTTTAAGAGTCAAATGACATTAAAGGCAGGCAATGGTTGAGCAGGGAGTGAGACAAGGTTGTTGCCAACCCACATATTATTCAGTCTGTACATGAGCAAGAAGTCCAGGAAAAGAAGAAATTCTGGAAGGGAATTTATGTTCAAGAAAAAGAAATAAAAATGTTAATATTTTTAATGATATTGTAGTTCTGTCAGAGAAGGCCAGGGATCTGAAAACATAGCATCTATTTTTGGCAAAACTCACACTGTGCTGTGGTGTGTGTGTGTGTGTGTGTGTGTGTGTGTGTAAATGATTAGATGTAAAAGTTTAAAGTTTGTGATTCTATAGGGATTTGGCATTGTCAAAAAAGAAATTGGTGGTTGGGGAGCTCTTTGACTGGAATGTTTGCTTTCGCAAAAACTTCAACAAATTTTCCTTCCAAAATGGTCTTTACTTTTTTTTATTTTTTGGATTCTATTTAAGCTTTTAACATATGATTTGTTTCCATTGAGAGCAGCAGCATTTTCATACCAGTGACATGGGTGCTTCTCTATTTAAGGTGTTTTTTTGACATTATTTTTCTTTTCCCACTGAATTTGATATTTGTTGCAGAACACCGATTTCGCCTTTCATGGGCATTCACAACCATGTGGCTCATATTTGGCAAAGTTACAAGTAGAACCAACACAGTGCTTAACTCAGAAGTAGAACCAAAACTATATCTATATTAAAAACAAAGATTCCAAGACTTACCAAGCGGGAAAGCGCCGGCAGACAGGCACAATGAACAAAACACACAAACACACACACACAGAATTACTAGCTTTCGCAACCGATGGTTGCTTCTTCAGGAAGGAGAGGGAAAGACGAAAGGATGTGGGTTTTAAGGGAGAGGGTAAGGAGTCATTCCAATCCCGGGAGCGGAAAGACTTCCCTTAGGGGAAAAAAAGGACAGGTGTACACTCGCACACACTCACACACACACACACACACACACACATACACAGACACAAGCAGACATATTTAAAGGCCTTTAAATATTACTCTGTCAAAGACAGGCACTCACCTTAAGGTTTCGCCACAGAATTGGTTCATACAGAGTCGCCAGCATGGAACGGACTTGGGTATTTGATTTATGAGTGTGGAATGCATGAAGTATGGTGAGCACTTTCTGACCTAATTGGCTCATTTCCAACACTTGCCTCTTCAAATCCATAATGCGTGCCATGAAGTCCTGAATCAAGTACTCTTCAATAAACTGAAACAGTATTTCTTTTTTAGTGTAGTTCAAGACTAAAAATAAATAACATTGCAAAGTAGTGCAGAGAAAGAGAACACAGCATCTGCATCTGAGTGGATCCTAACAGGGCAGAATAATTGGTTTCTTTATATTAAAATCTCCACTAGAAGATAAAAAAAACTATTATAATGATGCAAGTGAGAATTAATTCCAAAAACCTAAGGTTTTGTTGTCAATTACATCACTATGTTTTTTTGAGAAACATATTTTTTCTATCTTTTGTGATTCAGTCTCAGATAAATGGGAAATACGAGGGTTGACTGAAAAATAATGCCTCCACCTTCGTAACTCTTCAACAGCTGTCAGCACTGGTATGCGGCACATACTGGCTTGTTCTGTAGCCTCTTCTCTACAGCTCCAGTTGGCGGGGAGCCTTAGCATTGAACGGTTGTGTTGTTACAGTGTAAAGTATGGAACAGAAGGCTGGTCAATGTGATTTAAGCGACGTGCAGTCATTGAATTCTTGGCAGCAGAATGTGTCACCCCAAAGGAGATTCATCAGAGAATGAAAGCAGTTTATGGTGTGTGTATTGATGTGAGAACTGTGCATCACTGGGCGAGCAACATGAGAGTAGTTCCTGGCAAATTTCAAGTCTGTAAGCTTTCATTTCAGGAGTCAGCATCATGCACAGATCTTCCGATAGCCGAGCAAAGTAATAATGTGACCCACACGTTCCTGTGAAATGCCAATCGTGCTTGCACTGTCTCTCTGAATGATACAACGATCGTCCTGAATCAATCTGTCAACATTTTGCTTGTGAAACTCAGTGGGTGCTGTCACAGGACGTCCAACTCTTTGTTTGTCATGCAGGTCAGACGTTCACACTTCAATTTCTTTAAACTTACTCACCCAACGAGGCACAGTACTCACATCAACACAATCACCATAAACTGCTTTCATTCTCTGATGAATCTCCTTTGGGGTGACACCCTCTGCTGTCAAGAATTCAATGACTGCACATTGCTTAAATCACACTGACCGACCATCAGCGCAGGGTTACATTACTCTGTAACAACACAACTGTTCGATGCTAAGGCTTCCCGCCAACTGGGGCTGTAGAGAAGAGGCTATGGAACAAGCTAGTACCTGCTGCATACCAATGCTGCCAACTGTTCAAGAGTTAGGAAGGTGGAGACATTACTTTTCAGTCAACCCTCATATGATGACAGTATCAATGGGACTCACCTTCCTCATAGCTGTGTCTGCTACAGACCAGGCTGTATAATATATATCACCATATGCCTTGGCAATATTTCTATTGCATTCAAGAAGAAATCCTTTACAGACTCCATGCATGTCCTGTAACAACAACGTGATACCAACATAAACAGTAGATAATTCATTATGGAAAGCAGCACTGCTGAAAGAGTAATTAATGTAATTTCAACATGTCACTGCTGAGATACCAATGTGCCAGTCTCACAACTTGGACATGCTAGAGGCAGAGAATCATGGTTTGTTGTAAAACATTTAGCAGTTCTCAAAGTTTTTTTTCTGTTTTGTCAGAATTTTAATGTGTGCCTCACATTTTAGAACATTAAGACAATATTTGAGCACCAACAGTTCTGATTGGGTCAATGCTTCCTACATGAAGTATAGTAAATGTCATTCACTGGTCATGTGCACACACAATCCTTAAAGTAACCCCACAAAAAAGAAGTTCCATGATGTGACACTGGGAGAGCACGACAGCCATGTAATGGAACCATCAAGACTCATCCAGCTCTCAGGAATAGTGTCATTCAGTACGTCCTGCACAACAAATAACTTTCAGAGGCTCTATTAAAATGAAGCTTGCACTCTGTCAACATAGGTTTCAGAACAGGACGACGTCCTGTAGGAAGGTCTTTGACACTGCCTATATCTTTAACATTTTTGAACCATCTTGTTATGATTGTTTTTGCTGCTGGTACCCTTCCATACTGCACTTGTAATTCTGCAGTACCATTGTCACAGATTTGAATTCTGCATACCAGATGACACATTGCACTTCCTTCTTGGTACACAAAACGGGTCAGAACACTGTTGCAGAAACAACGAAACAAACATGCCAAATTTAAAAAGACACAAAATCCCCAAGATCGGCGATCTTTTACAGAAGCTCAAAATTTAGCATGGGCTTCAATGTGAGATGCTTAGTTTCCACAACGAAACTTTGTCTTGAAACCTTGCAGAAAATCCAAAGAGATACTGGTCATATGTGAAGTATGTTAGCGGCAAGAAACAATCAATGCCTTCTCTGTGGGATAGCAATGGAGATACTATCGAAGACAGTGCTGCCAAAGCAGAGTTACTAAACACAGCCTTTCGAAATGCTTTCACAAAAGAAGATGAAGTAAATATTTCAGAATTCAAATCGAGAACAGCTGCCAACAGGAGTAATGTAGAAGTAAATATCCTCGGACTAGTGAAGCAATATAAATCACTTAATAAAAGGAAGTCTTCTGGTCCAGTCTGTATACCAATTAGGTTCCTTTTGGAGTATGCTGAGGCATTAGCTCTATAATTAACAACCATATACAATTGTTGGTTCTACGAAATATCTGTACCAAAAGACTGGAAAGTTGCACAGGTCACACAAATATTCAAGAAAGGTAGTAGGAGTAAGCCACTAAATTACAGGCCTATATCATTAATGTTGATATGCAGCAGGATTTTGGAACATATACTGTGTTCAAACAATATGAATTACCTCGAAGAAAACTATCAACTGACACACAGTCAACACGGGTTTAGAAAAACATCTTTCCTGTGAAACACAACTAGCTCTTCATTCACATGAAGTTTTGAATGCTATTGAAAAGGGATTTCAGATCGATTTCGTATTTCTGGATTCCTGGGAGGCTCTTGACACTGTACCACGCAAGTGGCTTATAGTGATATTGCATGGTTATGGAATATTGTCTCAGTTATGTGACTGGATTTGTGATTTCCTGTCAGAGGGGTCACAGTTCGTAGTAACTGACGGAAAGTCATAGAGTAAAAGAGAAGTGATTCCTGACCGTCCCCAAGGTAGTGTTATAGGCCCATTGCTGTTCCTTATCTATATAAATGTCCACCCCCGGTAGCTGAGTGGTTAGCGCGACAGACTGTCAATCCAAAGGGCCCGGGTTCGATTCCCGGCTGGGTCGGAGATTTTCTCCGCTCAGGGACTGGGTGTTGTGTTGTCCTAATCATCATCATTTCATCCCCATCGACGCGCAAGTCGCTGAAGTGGCGTCAAATCGAAAGACTTGCACAAGGCGAACAGTCTATCTGACGGGAGGCCCTCGTCACACGACATTTCATTTCATCTATATAAATGATTTGGGAGACAATCTGAGCAGCCATCTTAGGTTGTTTGCAGATGAAGCTGTCGTTTATTGACTAATAAAGTCATCAGAAGATCAAAACAAACTATAAAATGATTTAGAAAAGATATCTGAATGGTGCGAAAATTAGCAGTTGACCCTAAATAACAAAAAGTGTGAGGTCATCCACATCACTGCTAAAAGGAATTTGTTTAACTTCGGTTACACGATAAATCAGTCTAATCTAAAAGCCATAAATTCAAGTTGTACTTAGGTATTACAATTACAAACAACTGAAACTGGAAGTAACACATAGAAAATGTTGTGGGGAAGGCCAACCAAAGACTGCATTTTATTGCCAGGGCACTTAGAAAATGTAACACATCAACTAAGGAGACTGCTACACTAAACTTTTCCATCCTCTTTTAGAATACTGCTGTGCAGTGTGGGATCCTTTCCAGATAGGAATGACAGAGTACATCGAAAAAGTTCCAAGAAGTGCAGCATGCTTTGTATTATCGCGAAATGTGGGATAGAGAGTCACAGATGTGATACAGGATTTGGGCGGGACATCATTAAAAGAAAGGTGTTTTTTGTTGCGACGGAATCTTCTCATGAAATTTCAATCACCAGCTTTCTCCTCCAAATACAAAAATATTTTGATGACACGGACCTACATAGGGAGAAACGATCACCTTGATAAAATAAGGGAAATCAGAGCTCGTACGGAAAGATACAGGTGTTCGTTCTTTCTGCGCACTATACGAGATTGGAATAAAAGAGAATTGTGAGAGTGGTTTGATGAACCCTCTGCCAGGCACTTAATAGTGATTTGCAGAGTATCCATGTAGATGTAGTTCTGGTCTGTTGCCATTCTGATGAACATCAAGTCAAATCTGCAACAAAGGACAAAAAGTGGAATGGTGCTGGGCCATACAGATCCTTCTCTCCACCACCAGCTTCACTGAACTACACAGATGGGAGTTATTCTTACAATACAGCCTTTGCTTCCATAGCCCTTCTGGCCTCTATCTCCATCAACCCACTGTCACCACACCCTCCATCCAACAGTTTTCCCTTCCTTTCTTCCGTCAACCCCTCTCATTTCACATCCCCACATCA
The DNA here is from genome assembly GCF_023897955.1 of Schistocerca gregaria. Taxonomy (NCBI): domain Eukaryota; kingdom Metazoa; phylum Arthropoda; class Insecta; order Orthoptera; family Acrididae; genus Schistocerca; species Schistocerca gregaria. The sequence continues at coordinate 655,079,318 of NC_064923.1, forward strand.
CCTTCAGTCCACACTGCTCCCTACTGGCCCTGGCAGCCATGCATCACTTACCTAGCCCATGTACCTGCCACCCCTCCCTCTCGCATTCCTAGCCAGCAAACCAGCTGTCTGTCTCTGAACCACTAGCTGCCCACCACCAAACCATCTCCCTGTCTCCTGCCTCTCACTCCCTCTACCCACCCCACACAACACAACTCCCACCACAGCCTAATCAACCTGCCAAAATGCAGCACTGGCACGGTTTATCTGGCTGGCACCACATAGGGAGAAAAGCGCACAAGCAAGTGCATGTGCATGTGTGTGTATTTTACTCTAGCTCAAAAAAGGATTACTCTGAAAGCTAACAAAGTTTCTTTTTTTTCTTTTTGTGTTTCTGTTGACAACTGAACATTCTGCTTTCCAGTGGGTAGTCTCCTTTAATCCAATAGTATTTATAACAAGGGAAAAAGGAATTCTGAGAGCTGCTAAGCATTTTACAACTAAACACAGTTCCTGTCTCTAATAATTTCCAAGTTACAATTTTTTGAGATGTTAGCAGAACTTTATGGGCACTCACTATATGTTTACATTTTAAACTGTTCTTTATGGCTAAATGAAAACTATATTGTAATGATGATACACAGTGCTTTTTTTGGCCCTTGTTCTTTCTTCACAATTCACGCTTGTTTACAGAAGTAAGTGTATCTCTTTTTTTCAGTAATATGAAAACAAATCACATACAAATCAAAATATGGATATTATTAACACATCCTTCATTATTTTAGTGTTCTATGGTCTGCCGTCTGTTTCTTTGGAGCAGATATAATTATTTATAAAACTATATGTAACTGATATCCAAGCATGAAATAAAATAAACATAATGCATGAACTCTTAATCTGCTTCATTTAATTCATCACAGATCAAATGAATAACATAGTTAATGGTACCTGTTCACTTGATGACTCCTGTTCACTTGATGACTCTTCTAGAATATGAGATAATTATATTGTACTGTTCCTCATCACAAACTGTTGACATTTCGCCTAAAGAAATCCTTCCTGTGAATATCGTCGATAAAGAAACAATACCGGAAAACTGAACAATTTCCTATTTTTCGTTTTTCAGTCAGACGATGTCGTTGACCGTACGCGCATCTGCTCTTCACACCGTAATGCCAAATTTTTAATTATTTACCATAAAAAAATTATCTAAAACAATACCACGTATGTGACATAGCAAATAAATAGATGGCAATACTGTGGAACTGTAGAGAATTAAATGCCACGTATCTACAATCTATGGATACTGTAAACAATACCACATAAATACAAAAGCGCGCACAGCCACAGCACATTGCTAACTGCCTTATTACATATTTAACAGTGCTCGAAAGTGGTTCCAAGCTTGTAGCTTCATTCTCGATAATCGACAGTGATATATATGACGATCTTTTTACTGAAGAAGAAATTGTTTCTCAGCTGAAATCAGCTCATGAAAGTGGAGAATCATTCTTGAGAATGACTGACAGTGGTAAGAAAATTGTTTTATTATTCACCTTTGAATGTTAGTAACATTGCAAGTGCCTTATTGTGATATAAATCAGAAAGCCCCCACTTCACTCATTCTGTGCTTTATTCATTTCTGCCAAAGAACAACAGGCAAAAAAAGTCTTAACACTCAAGTTACGTTTACCTAAGGAGAATTAATTTCGTATATGGGGTTCTCGGTTACTGTTCCTGCAACATCTAATGACGCACATAAATTTTCTTGGGATTATAGTTAATAGTATTACTGATGCCATCATTCTCATAAATACATGAATTTGAGTTTCCTCTTTGTCTGTTTAATTTAATTTACAAATATTTTTCCATCTAGAAACTTCAGTGGTTGTATCCAACAATGCTCAAAATGAAACCACAGTCGCGGTTTCCACTAGAGACGACAGTACTTCACACTCATTGCTATGCGATGGTGCTCATTGTTTGCCAAACACTGGATAAATTATCGGAAGATCATAGGAGCAATAATGATGCTGACAGTGAAGGCCAAGAATTTTATGGTGACACAAGGAGTGACAGGAAAAGGAAGTCTAAACCACATCCTGAAGATAGGAAGAAAAATGCCAGTACTCTGAGAATGCATGGACAGGCATATATTGGATACAAAAGAAGTCAAATTGGTAAAATCACTCATGATACTCCAAGAGAGGCACGAAAATTAGGTCCAACATGTACTTTGAAAATGTGCCAGAAATCCGTTCCAAGGAAGTGTCATCAGTTTTCTGCTGATGAGGGGCTGGCAGTCTTTAATACGTTTTGGGAAACAATGTCATGGGATCAGAGGAAGGTTTACATTATCAACTTTGTGGATGTAATTTCAAACAAACATCCAGGGAAGAACACTGGCGAATCCAGGAGAAAAGGGACGCTCATTTATCATTTGAAAAATGAGATGGGGAAACATAAAGTATGTAAAAAGATGTTTCTCAATACTCTTGGGATTAAAGAATGGACTGTCCAATATTGGCTGGGTAATTCCACACATATTGGGATGAGTCCTGATACAGAACCGTCACGATCTCGAATCAAACAGACAAAGAAGAAAGATGAAAGAATCTTCATGAAAGAATTCCTGGACTCTCTTCTGAAACTTCAGTCACATTACTGCAGGAAATCCTCCTCGAAGTTGTACCTTGAGCCTATTCTACAATCCAAACAACATCTGTATAGACTCGAAAAATGTCATGTGGAGAAGGTTTCACCATTAAGTCGGGCTACCTTTAACCTGATTTTAGAAGATGGTAATGTTAGCTTATTTTCCCCCAAGAAAGACCATTGCGACTTGTGTTGTAGTTACAGGCTTGGTAACTTGAGTGAAGACGTGTGGAAGCAACACGCAGAATGGAAAGAGCAGGCAAGGATGCAAAAGGATGCTGACAAGAAAGAAGCCCAGCAGCAGCTCTGCTCAGTGTACACCATGGTCTTACAGGCCACAAAAGCAGCTCTATTTTTAAGTGCAAGTGCAGTTTATTATAAAACTAAGTTGATTGTTCATAACTTTAATATGTATACTTTAGAAAGTCGTGATGCAGTATGATACTGGTTAGACAAAATGCAAGGTGATTTGGTTGCATCATGTTTTGCCTCATGCATCATGGACACCCTATCCAGAACGATTAAGGAAAATCCCATTCAAGTCATTCTGTATTCTGACGGCTGCACATATCAGAACAGAAATGTGATATTATCAAATGCTCTTTCAAAATTAGCAATTGATACTGGAGTATTGATTGCACAAAAGTTTTTGGAGAAAAGCTATACTCAGATGGAATGTGACTTAGTTCACAGCTCCATTGAGTGCAAGCTTAAAGGATGTGAAGTTACACTTCCTAGCCAATACACTCTGATATCTAAAGAAACGAGAAAAAACCCATAGGCATATGAAGTCCATTACCTAGATTATTTCTTTTTCATCAACTATGCAGAGAAAAGTTTGTGGCTGTACAACTCAATTAGACATGGAAGAGCTATAAAAATGTGCCTACAGTGCTACAGTACCGCCCAAATGGTATTATTTACTACAAGTGCTGTTTCAACAAGGTGTGGCAAGAATTACCGAGGCGTCCGAGGAAAATTATTGGAGATGTTTGCTTCCTGAAACTATACAAGGAAAGACTGAAAATCAAGAAATCAAAACAGGATCATTTACAACAACTTAAATCTGTTCTTCCTAAAGACTGTCATAGTTATTATGACAACATTCCTTATGAACGAAAATTATCGTGGAGGTAAGCGTGTGACGAGTATCAGTGCAGTGTAATTCTCTGTTGCTGCTTTGAGTGACGTTTAGGATTTTTCTTGAACAAATGTGCAGACATTATCGAAACTATGAAAACAGTATATTTATTTAAAATGTTTCTATGAAATCTTTCCATAAAAAATGATTAATGCTCCAAAACTTGTTCTTACTAGCTTTCTCAGCACCAAATACCAACGTAAATGTGTCAAGTTGTGCCGGGAGACTGACAAACAAATACCGCATAAGTAACAGATCATGGCATAAATACCAAGACAATTCCACGTATTTGCCATAATTAAGCTTTCTAAAGAGTATTTATTTTTTGGTTCACATTTTTATTTGATCCAATATTTCCTTGCATTAGGCATTTTAGACAGTTTTCTGTTTCTCGTGTAAAATTCTTATTTTGCTATGGTATTGTTTCTTCACTGACGATATAATGTATCTGACAATAACATGGAGTCCAGCACTCTGCCACCATCATCAGTTTGCTGGTTCAAGAAAAGGCTTCTTATGAACATGAGCTTCGCGCAAGCTACATTTATTTCAAAGACTTCAGTTAAGAGGGACACTTTAAATTATAGTACATGATCTACTTGGGTAAGTGAAGAAAGAGTTAAAATGCACTATCCCTAATCACATGCCAATAACATACCAAACTGATATTCAGGTACCTTATAGTAAAATGTTGCTGAAGTTCAATGCAACTCAAATGTCTGCACATACATCTACATACTCACTCCACACGCCACTGTACGGTGCATGGCAGTAAATTGTACCACTGCTAATTATTTCCTTCTTGTCCCACTCGCAAATAGAGTGAGGGAGAAACAGCTTTCTATATGCCTCCATATGAGCCTTAATTCCTCTTATCTTATTTTCATGGCCCTTGTGTGAAATGTGTGTTGATGACAACAGAATCATTCTGGAGTCAGCTTCAAATGCCAATTCTCTAAATTTTCTCAATAGTGTTCCTCAAAAACAATATTATCTTCCCTCCAGGAATTCCCATTTGAATTCCCAAAGCATCTCTGTGATACTTGGGTGTTCTCTGTAGCAAACCTAGCAGCCTGCCTCTGAACTGATGCAATGTCTTTCTTTAATGCAGATCCCACCACTCAAATAATACTATCTGCAGTCTCCTTTACAAATGAACTACACTTTACTACAATTCTCGCAATAAACTGAAGTCAACCATTCACGTTTCCTACTTCAATTCACTTTACTACAATTCTCACAATAAAATGAGGTCAGTCATTCGCCTTTCCTACTACATTGTTACGTGCGCACTGTATTTCATACAACTCTTCAATGTTATGCTTGGATAATCAATTGATGTGACTCTATAAAGCAGCACACTACTAATGCCATGCTCAAACATTACCATTTGTTTTTCCTACTCACCTGCATTAACTTACATGTTTCTACATTTAAAGCTAGCTGCCATTTGCCACACCAACTAGAAATTCTGTCTAAGTCATCTTGTATCCTCCTTCAGCCAATCAATGATGACACCTTCATACACATCAAAGTGTCAACAACAGCCACAGATTGCTGTTCACCCTGTCCATCAGATATTTATGTATACAAAAAATAACAGCAGTCCTGTCACATTTCCCTGGGGCACTCCTGACAATACCCTTGTCTCTGATAAACACTCATTGTTGAGGGCAACATACTGTGTTCTGTTACTTAAGAAGTCTTTGAGCAATTCGTATATCTGAGAACCTATTCTGTATGCTCATAGCTTCATTAAATGTCTACAGTGGGGCATGGTGTCAAATGCTTTTCCGCAATCTAGGAATAGAGAATCTGCCTGTTGCCCTTCATCGACAGTTCACAGTAAACAATGTGAGAAGAGGAAAAGCTGAGTTTTGCAAGGGCGATGCTTCCTAAAACTGTGGTGATTCTTGGAGAGAAGCTTTTCCATCTCAAGGAAATTTATGATGATATTATCAAAAGGACAGACTGCTTCTCACTATATACCGCAGACGAAGAGCAGCAGATGGCCACACCAAAAAGACAGCTAAACACTTGAGCTTTCGGCCAATAGGCCTTCTTCTAAAATAGACAACAGACAATAGACAAAACACACACACACACACACACACACACACACACACACGACCACTCTCCTTGGCCACTGAGGCCAGGTTCAGCATTGCAGCATCAACAGTTCTCACTGCTTCACTGACTCCTGCACAAGAGGTAACCATGTGATTCATTCGTGTTGCGTACATGTGAACCTTGACATAACCCCACAAAAGAAGTCTAATGACGTGGCATGAGGAGAGTGTATGAGGCTGGCCTCAGTGTCCAGAGACAGTGGTCGTGTGCGTTTTGAGTTGTGTTTGTGTGAATGTATGTGTTTTGCCAAATTCAGAAGAAGATCTTTTGGTCAAAATCTTGCACATTTAGTAGTCTTTTCGGTATGCATGTCCACAACTCAACATCTCCTCTTTATGGTGAGTAGCAATCTATTATTCTCAAAATATTGTTATTATCCCATCCTAGTTTTTCCACTGTTCAAGGAAATTTATTATAATCAAAATGAGAATATGTTCAAGAATTCTGCAACAAACCAATGTTAGAGAGACTGGTCTTTCTTACATACAGGAGTCACATGTATTTTTTCCAATCACTTCGAACTTTACTCTGGGTGAGAGATTCATGATAAATGCAAGCTACGTATGGGGCCAATGCCGTAGAGTGCTCTCTGTAAAGCCAAATTGGAATTCCATCCAGACATGGTGACTTAATTGCTTTAAACTATTTCAGTTGTTTCTGTAGGCCATGGGTGCCTATTACTAACTTGTGGCGACAATGGCCCGAACTCTGTCATAAAGGGAACTGGCTACTGCATCACGACGTGCCCTGTCACACGTCCTTGCTCACCAGGACCTTTTTGGCAAAAAACAACACAGCGGTTGTACCCCACCCACCGTACCTGCCAGATTTGGCACCTTGCGACTTCGGGCTGTTCCCAAAACTGAAACTCTAGTTGAAAGGCCATCGGTTCGACACTCTAGAGAGGATTCAAGAACCACCACTGGCGGGGATAAACACCATCAAACAACATGACTTCCAGAAAATGTTTGACCAGTGGCAGAAGCGCTGGGACCGGTGTGTACATATGGATGGGAACTACTCCAAGGGTGATGGTGACCATTAGTCCACAAGTAAGGTTTTCACCGGATGTCAGCACCAGTCCTGAAGATTTTGGATAGCACCTCGTATGCACGCACATCATCATAAACCTCAAATGGCTGTTGGTATAACAAAACTGCTGTGTGGTAAAACATACCCAACAAAAGCTTACTCCTTCCAAATTCAAATAAAGGTTAACAGCTGTTAGACACTAATTTAAACGGAAGCTACTACCAGCATCCAATCAGATAATGAGTTTGGTCACTCCTTCTGCCCTGTGCACAGTTGTCATACCTCTCTGCTAGTTTGCACTTGTGCCAAGCTTTGAACTAACAACGTCAGCCCTTAGAAGCTCCACTGTCAAAAACTTCGTTATTCTGTTTTAGGTACAGGCAGTACCCCTGCTGACTTCAAGTGCTTTGATGGAAAGGATTTTAGACCCCTAGTTATTATTTCCAATGTCGGAAATTACAATGGGAGGGGGGGGGGGGGAGGGGGTGAAGGAGACTGATGAGTCCATAAAGTATGTGATTTTATTTAATCCATGGCAATCCAACAAAAAAGCTATAATTTCTAGAATGACTTAGATGGCATAATGTGAGTATTTCGATTGCACAGCTTTCATTATTGGTTGGTTTATTCTAAAGCAGTTAAAAGTGCACTTTGTAAGTTGGTGTGCATTTGTGGTCACCTATGACACGACAGTCCTCATGGCACTTTCATAAGCCATCTGTTCGGCAATTTCAAAGAGTTTCATAAATTTTGAAGAACACTGTTTTCTGACGATTTGTTGCAGTTTAGAGAAAGTCAGTTGACACAATACTGCACAAACATTTTGAAAGTCCTTCTACATACGTAGCCTAATTTTCCCATAGAACCAAAAAAATTAAGATTGTTTCAAACTACACAGTTTTATGTTATGCAATGTTTTATATATTGCGCACAAGCTGGAACGCAGCATAATTTCCACATAAACCGATTTTAAAACCAATAGTGGTTCAAAAGTATAAAATATGGGAAATGTTATCCTTACAAAATTTGTTCATAGCAGGAAACAAATTGAGAGAATAAGTCTTACAACAGGGCCAACAGAAAGTAACATAGATGGAGGAAAACATAAAAATCTGGGAACGTAAGAACAGGTTTTATGATTATTATACTATTAGCTTGTTTATCTTTATAACACTGACTACATAATAAAAGTGTACTGTAGGAACACGAGAAAATGGCGAGGAGATAACAATGTCATCATCATTAACTTCTCTTCAGGTATTAGGCAGGAATTGCCTGTTACTGTAGAGAAGATGAAGATAATCACTCTGCAAAATACTTGTTGATTGCAAACTATCACTTACTGATTTGATGAAAATTTCTTCCCAGCAAGCCAAAGTTTCAAGTTAGGGAACAGGAAGAAGTCACATGGAGCTAAGTCTGGTGAATAGGGTGGATGAGAAACCAATTTAAAGCCCAGTTCATGCACTTTGCCACTGTTATCACTGATATGTGGGATGCTGCATTACCATGGTGAAAGATTCCTTGGGACTCCCAAAAAACAGTTGCCATAACCGTACCAGCTGACAAAATGGTCTTTGCCTCCTTCGGTGCACTTTCATCAGCCTTTCTCCATTGTTGTGACTCTGGTGTGTAATGATGAATCCAGGTTTCGTCAACATTCACAAATTGGTGTAAAAAGTCTTGCAGACTGGGGTTAAACATAACCAGGCACTGTGCTGAAATGCTGTGTTAGATGCATTTTTGGTCAACTGCAAACAATCACAGCACCATCCCGCACACTGCTTCTTCATAGACAGTTCTCCACACAGGATATTGTGCACTCATTCACCTGAGATGCCTACAGTCTCAGTAATCTCACAAGTTTTTATCTGGCATCGATTTTGTCAGTGGTTTCCTTTGTCGCGACCTCAACTGGACAGCTGCACCATTCTTTGTCTTTGATGATTGTACAACTATGTCTAAATTCTTTAACCCAAAAGTAAATGGTCTTCAATGATGGTGCAGAGTCCGTGTTAACTTCATCCAGTTCTGTTTTGATTTGTGCAGTTGTCTGACCCTTCAAATGAAAATGTTTAACAACAGCTTGAAGCTAGATTTTCTCCACTTTCTATTGCAGTCAACACACTGACCAATTCAGATGGATGTCAACAATGATCTGTATGCTACAAAAATATTCCAATCTTTCATGGAAATTTACCAAATTAACCATCCACCACCATAAATTATGTCAATTCATTGTCTAAGTGGGATGCTAACAGCCACTTATCTGCACTTTCTAGCAGAAATACTCTCTGAGTCTTCTCGATTGATTCATTAATTTTAGTGATCATAGTCATTATGATGACATTATGGTCACTAATCCCTGTCTCTATACTGATATCATCGATAACTTCAGGCCTGTCTGTAGTTACAAGGTGTAAAATATTTCCATTGTATATGGGCTGTTGAACTAGCTGCTCAAGACAGTTTTCAAAAAACATGTTCTAAAGTACTTCACAATACTGTCTGCCTGCATCCCCAGCAAAGAATCCATAGACATCAAAGCCTATACTTGGCAGGTTAAAGTAGCCCCCAACTGATATGGCATGATCTGAGTATTCTCACAATGATGACCATAGACTATGTTTGAATGACTCTACAACTGCCACAGCAGGATCAGGGGGCTGGTAAAACCATCAAACAATTAACCTGATTTCACATAGGAGCGTTATACGTAACCAGATGACTTCACTGTCACACCTGTGAATTCAACCTCAATACAGATAATATTTTTGTCAACTGGAATGAACTCTTCTCCTCCTATGGTGTCTGATCCATCTTTTTGATTTATGTTCCACGAATCGCTAAATATCTCAGAGCTCTGTACTTCAGGTTTCAGCCAGCCCTTGGTCCTGAGAGTGATTCAAGTGTGTGAATGAAAGAGACCATGTGCACTTCACAACTTCTCTGCTACCTGAATAGCTGCTACCTTTGTGTTCTCCACTTCTGAAATACCACAGGGCATTCTATAATTTCCACTCAGTAATGCAGGTTCAGAAATCTGCATCCAAGACTGTCAGGGGGTCGACAAAGCTTTTAATTGGGTCAACAAAGCCTTTATTTGAGACCCTCAGCTCCAAACCAAAGGACCCCAACCAGTTCTGGGTACAATGCTGCAAATTGCAAGCGCTGCTCACACACCACTCGTGAGGCCAGCAGCCTTCACCACTTTTGCCAGCTGCTTGTATGAACTGAGGACGGCTTCAGAAACCAAACTACAGACATCATCAGTGTCAATGAGAGCAACAACTTGCAGACAACTGTACCCTGCACACTCAATAGCTGCTAACAAGACTTCCTTCACACCTCAGATGAGGCCACCCAGCAGACATATCAAGTGCACATTTGCTTTCTTTCCAGCCCTCAACACTATCTCCCTAACAGTTCCCAATAACTAGCAAACCCCTGCCCTCGTGTGTCTGCTTCGATCCTGCTGAAGGAACAGTTACCTATCCACACACAAGGGCGAACAGGCTAGGCTAGATGGACAGCATTCACATTGGCCCTCCACTTTGAGTGATGCAAACATTTTAGCAACTGCCACTCACCCTGCAGTGAGGACAGATCCACCATGTCAGGTATACTGGACAGTACCCTAGCGGCCCTTCCCCATGAACCATGGACCTTGCCATTGGTGGGGAGGCTTCCGTGCCTCAGCGATACAGATGACCGTACCATAGGTGCAACCACAACGGAGGGGTATCTGTTGAGAGGCCAGACAAACGTGTGGTTCCTGAAGAGGGGCAGCGGCCTTTTCAGTAGTTGCAGGTGCAACAGTCCGGATGATTGACTGGTCTGGCCTTGTAACACTAACCAAAGCAGCCTTGCTGTAATGGTACTACAAACGGCTGAAAGCAAGGGGAAACTACAGCCGTAATTTTTCCCCAAGGGCATGCAGCTTTACTGTAGGGTTAAATGATGGTGGTGTCCTCCTGGGTAAAATATTCCAGAGGTAAAATAGTCCCCCATTTGTATCTCCAGGCGGGGACTACTCAAGAGGACGTCATTATCAGGAGATAGAAAACGTGTTCTACGGATCGGAGCGTGGAATGTCAGATCCTTTAATCGGGCAGGTAGGTTAGAAAATTTAAAAAGGGAAATAATTAGGTTAAAGTTAGATATAGTGGGAATTAGTGAAGTTCGGTGGCAGGAGGAACAAGACTTTTGGTCTGGTGAATACAGGGTTATAAATACAAAATCAAATAGGGGTAATGCAGCAGTAGGTTTTATAATGAATAAAAAAAATAGGAGTGCGGGTAAGCTACTACAAACAGCATAGTGAATGCATTATTGTGGCCACAACAGGCACGAAGCCCATGCCTACTATAGTAGTACAAGTTTATATGCCAACTAGCTCTGCAGATGATGAAGAACTTGATGAAATTTATGATGAGATAAAAGAAATTATTCAGGTAGTGAATGGAGATGAAAATTTAATTGTCATGGGTGACTGGAATTCGAGACTAGGAACAGGGAGAGAAGGAAACATAGTAGGTGAATATGGATTGGGGGGAAGAAATGAAAGAGGAAGCCGCCTGATAGAATTTTGCACAGAGCATAACTTAATCATAGCTAACACTTGGTTCAATAATCATAAAAGAAGGTTGTACACATGGAAGAATCCTGGAGATACTAGAAGGTATCAGATAGATTATATAATGGAAAGACAGAGATTTAGGAACCACATTTTAAATTGTAAGACATTTCCAGGGGCAGATGTGGACTCTGACCACAATCTATTGGTTATGACCTGTAGATTAAAACTGAAGAAACTGCAAAAAGGTGAGAATTTAAGGAGATGGGACATAGATAAACTAAAAGAACCAGAGGTTGTACAGAGTTTCAGGGACAGCATAAGGGAACAATTGACAGGAATAATGGAAAGAAATACAATGGACGAAGAAAGAGTAGCCCTGAGGGATGAAGTAGTGAAGGCAGCAGAGGTCAAGTAGGAAAAAAGACGAGGGATAGTAGAAATCCTTAGGTAACAGAAGAAATATTGAATTTAATTGATGAAATGAGAAAATATAAAAATGCAGTAAATGAAGCAGACAAAAAAGGAATACAAACATCTCAAAAAAGAGATCGACAGGAAGTGCAAAATGGCTAAGCAGGGATGGCTAGAGGACAAGTGTAAGGATGTAGAGGCTTATCTCACTAGGGGTAAAATAGATACTGTCTACAGGAAAATTAAAGAGACCTTGGGAGAAAAGAGAGACACTTCTATGAATTACAAGAGCTTAGATGGGAATCCAGTTCTAAGCAAAGAAGGGAAAGCAGAAAAGTAAAAGGAGTATATAGAGGATCTATACAAGGGCAATGTACTTGCGGACAATATTATGGAAATGGAAGAGGATGCAGATGAAGATGAAATGGGAGGTACAATACTGCATGAAGAGTTTGACAGAGCACTGGAAAGACCTGAGTCGAAACAAGGCCCCTGGAGTAGACAACATTCCATTAGAATTACTGACAGCCTCTGGAGAGCCAGTCCTGACAAAACTCTTCCATCTGGTGAACAAGATGTATGAGACAGGCGAAATACCCTCAGACTTCAAGAAGAATATAATAATTCCAATCCCAAAGAAAGCAGGTGTTGACAGATGTGAAAATTACCGAACTGTCAGTATAATAAGTCACAGCTGCAAAATACTAATGCGAATTCTTTACAGATGAATGGAAAAACTGGTAGAAGCCGACCTCGGGGAAGATCAGTTTGGATTCAGTAGAAACGTTGTAACACGTGAGGCAATACTGACCTTACGACTTATCTTAGTAGCTAGATTAAGGAAAGACGAAAGGGAAGCAGTGGTTGGGAAGGGAGTGAGACAGGGTTGTAGCCTCTCCCTGACGTTATTCAATCTGTATATTGAGCAAGCAGTAAAGGAAACAAAAGAAAAATTCAGAGTAGGTATTAAAATCCATGGAGAAGAAATATAAACTTTGAGGTTCGGCAATGACATTGTAATTCTGTGAGAGACAGCAAAGGACTTGGAAGAGCAGTTGAATGGAATGGTTAGTGTCTTGAAACATCAACAAAAGCAAAACGAGGATAATGGAATGTAGCAGAATTAAGTCAGATGATGCTGAGGGAATTAGATTAGGAAATGAGACACTTAAAGTAGTAAAGGAGTTTTGCTAATAACTTATGATTGTTGAAGTAGAGAGGATATAATGTGTAGACTGGCAATCGCAAGGAAAGCATTTTTGAAGAAGAGAAATTTGTTAACATCGAGTATAGATTTAGGTGTCAGGAAGTCGTTTCTGAAAGTATTTGTACGGAGTGTAGCCATGTATGGAAATGAAACATGTATGATAAATAGTTTGGACAAGAAGAGAATAGAAGCTTTCGAAATGTGGTGCTACAGAAGAATGCTGAAGATTAGATGGATAGATCACATAACCAATGAGGAGGTATTGAATAGAATTGGGAGAAGAGGAGTTTGTGGCACAACTTGACAAGAATAAGGGATCAGTTGGTAGGACATGTTCTGAGGCATCAAGGGATCACAAATTTAGCATTGGAGGGCAACATGGAGGGTAAAAATCGTAGAAGGGAGACCAAGAGATGAATACACTAAGCAGATTCAGAAGGATATAGGTTGCATTAAGTACTGGGAGATGAAGAAACTTGCACAGGATAGAGTAGCATGGAGAGCTGCATCAAACCAGTCTCAGGACTGAAGACCACCACAACAACAACCTCAGCAGCAGAGCCCTTGGATGAAACTAGTTATACCTGAGGTGTCCCATGCAACACACGTAATTATCCACCACCGCTAGACCCCCAAGGGAGCACCTTGAAGACGGCTGGCCAAAAGTACATTCAGCTGTTCATGAACTGCGGCAGCTCCTTCTGTGTCCACACGCAGCATGCACACATCCTGTCCATCCTAACAGGGCTAATAAAAAACTAAGCCAAGAGAGCAAACAGTGAAACCTGGCTGTGCAACTTGTTACACTCCTGATGTTTCACCCACTGGCTATGCCTTAAAGAGCCCTAGCTGTTCAGATGATATGGGAACTGTGCTACAAATCGCCTTACTTTATTTTCTACATTTGTAAAACGTGAGATTAAACCTCTTAAATACAAAAACATGCATGAAATTTAAGAAATATACTACTAAGAAAACACAGAAAAAACTAAAAATATAACTTGCCACTTTCTAGGTTTGTAATGGGTGACAGTTGTGGACTGATTGACACTTATTGGGGTGAAACAAACAGGCCCTGGCTTTTCAAAAGAAACTAATGAATTGCTAGTGTGCTACACACTGCATGAATTTACACTTACAGTTACAAAATACGAGACTGTAACAAAAAAAGAGTTCAGGACATGCAAAATTTTGCAGGGTAAGCCTGTGATTCACTAAGAGTAGTGGAAGATTTTGAAAGTTTGAAACAAAGGCTTCTCACAGTAGACTAGCAAGAAATGTAAAGCATAAATGATCAAAACATCACTCTAGTAATGGAAAGCTCAATCTATCCTTATGATACATCCACCCCAAATGATTGCCACATGGGTGACACCCCTGTGGAAGACCCAGGTGCAATATCTGTCCAGTACACCTATTCAGCACATCCTACTCCAGTACAGCCACAAGCTTATCCTAGCCCTACAGAGACAGGGCCACCTGTGAAAGCAGTCATTTCATATACCATCTCTGCTGTAATTTCTGCACAGTATTATCTTGTGGGCTTGACTACCAACCAGCTGCCCACTCAAATGAGTGACTGTAGCCAAGAGCAGAGTTGATCACCCAATGGAGGAGCACTCTAATATGCCCAACATGCTCAAGTTCAACAACTGTTTCACAATATTTGTCACCTGGATCCGTCACTCCAAACACAAATTTCTCTGAATAAGGCAAATAGATGTTGTCTTTGCAACATATACTTTGATCCTGTAATCCTCCTAGCCTCTGTTCCTGCAAGCCTCCTGCCCAACATCCACCACTATCCCTGCTCCAGGGCACTAACCTCACTCATCCAGCACTCACATCCTCTTCTCCTTCCCCCAGTCTATCTCCTCTTCCCAATCCCCTCTCCCATATTGTCGTGCGTTGTACATAACTGCCCCTGCATGCAGCCACAACAAACTCTCCAGTGCTGCGTTCCTATCTCATGTACCAGCTGCACCTCTGCTTCGCACTACTTGCCTGTGTATATGCTGCCTCTTCCTTCCAGCTGTCAACTACTCTTCGCCAATCCTCCCTCCCACTTTCACCCCACTCCACCTAACACATCCCCTCAGAATGTAAGTTACAGAGGCTTAGTAGTGACCACTGATACTGCATTAATATCAACATACTATAAAGGCAAATCAACAGTGTAATATGATCAAAACTTCTGTGTTAGCTGTGACAGAGGACACCACACAAAAGCCCATAATGGTTACTGCTTAACATCAGTTCTGTACAGTGACATAATTTAAGAAATCATGTAAGATGTTTGCCTACCTTCAATTTTACATTTACTAAGCATCTATGTCACATGTCTTTGTCACCGAGGTCACTACCGCACACTTGTGATGCGGTGTACAACTCAGAGGTATGCCGATTTGAGTCCCCCTGATAATGGAAGGAGAGGTAGTGGCATAAATTTCCTGATCACCAGTCTTTGCGCCAATGTCCTGGACAAAATTCCAAAGCTCTCCACAGTGTCTCAGGAAGTGAGAGCATGTGACACTGTTGATGGAGAGCTAACCATCAGATGAGGACATTAAACTTGGTGGCATCCTAGGTGCTATTCAAGAAGGTTAGACTATGTGCCAGCACTGTGTTTCACTCTTTCCCTTCCCTCCATTCATAACAACACGACCCCAACACTACACTGCATAATAGGACTACATACTGTATAAGCAGTCATTACAGTCATCCACATAACACAGATACACACCTGACTCTTCATAACAGGTTGGAGGAAGGCATCACCATCAAAATATATTGAAGGTGTTTTCACCTTTCAATAAACAAACTTTAAGAAGATTAAACCATCTCTTCGAGTGGGTGTAGGTATTGTCAACTGCATACTAGTCCATCACAAGCAAATAGCCAGCATACATGTTTACACTGGCTTCCATTTTCATCTGGTAGAAATACCCTTTTAATTAACTATTAGTCTGACTTGGGAATATTTGACCCCAGAATAGAGAAATAATAAAATATAATACAGTACAGAGCACTGCAAGATTTTGTACCTACAACCTATAATCCAGAAAAGTGAGGAATGTAACTTCAATTGTCATGTTAAAATAAAAATTAATCCATTTTTCAGGATTTTTTATTTAATATGTCAATAGCATCAGGAAAATCAGATATGATATGAATAACCTTACTTTGAACAAAGTCTAGGAACATCTCCTTGGTAACAATAGGTGACATCTGTGTGTTTGGAAACAAACTGTGGAAGAAATTTGTCATGGACTCACTTGATGTTCATTTGATATTTTGATTAAAATCAACTACCCCTCCCAGTGTCAAACAAATGTTTCACCAGAAAATTGTAAGTGATAAATTGCACAGAAAGTACCAATGGTTAACACCGAAGACAGGTCCAAAATCACACTCATTTTATCAGTAAGCACACTCTGAAGCCAGTATGAATCAAATCATTGATGACAAAGAAACTCTTGATACCAATTTTCACATTTTCGGAATAAGGAATAACTTCTTTTACACAAGGAGGTGGTTCTAAAGAAGTCTATTACTTATGAGTGGGTGGCATGCAAATAGTTGTGTGTAAAGATGAAACCATTCGAGTTTCCGAGGTAGACGGCTTTTGTTTGAGTGCTCCTCTCCATTCTGCTTTGACATTTTCAGCTTTTTAATGTCACAATTTTAGTATGTTTATTTACAGTTTGGCCAGTGAACATGTGAGCAGCCTTACAACTTTCTGAACACATTTGTCTTACTTCCCTCTACATGCGCAACATCCTGAAACTTTGTGCATCATCTGAGTATCCATATTAAATGTTCTGTATTAAATTGAACCAATTTTCTTCATTCACTACATGTTTTATTTCTAGTTTTTGCACATTTGTTGGAAACTCTAAAAAACTGCAAAACAGATCCCAAATCCAGCCATAGAGCTTCATTCACTTCTAGACTGAGATTTTCAGCAGTTACTGTCTTGATATAAATATTTTTTCCAACTTTCTTGAATTAGTTTTTGGTGAACTGCTTACAGGCACATTTCCCAAGCAAGGATGAAACCAGATCTCAGATTCAATATGACACAAAATGAAACAAAAGTCTTTCCTGTTTGTAAGTGCAAAGAGAAAATTTCACAACACAGCTTGAAATACAAATCTCACTTAAACATAATAAGTCAAATAACACAAAACAAATACAATCGACTGTCCAAGAATAGGTCGCCTTTGTTGAACTGTAACACCACTTGTACCTCACTCAGTAGCATTCACTTTAAACAACATGAAATAAAGGTACCAAATGTAAACTCAAATTACCTTAGTCAGTTCGTCATCCATGGTCAACACTAATGCTAGAAATTTGCATCCTTCTTTAGTTGTCAAATAATTTATGTTTCTCATGGCATCCAAAAATAGTTGACGATTCTTTGCAATATTGCTTTCCAGCTTTACAGCACTACGAAGCCCACACGCCCGCCGTACATCAGCTTTCTATTGAACATCAGTAAAATTAGTAATCATCTGCATTAGAACTAAATGTGAAACAATGGAAAGTTTAGGATGGAATAACAACAATATGGAAATGTTAGATTGCTACTCACCATGAAGAGCAGGCAGTGTCTCACAACAAAATGAATACTACAAATATTTGAGTTTTCTGACAGTCTTTCCTCAGAAGTAGAAGTCTCACACATTTAGCTTACACAATAGTAACTCGTATACACATAGCCACTGTTCCACCTGACTGTGATTATGTCTGACATGAGCAGTCACGTATGTGTGAGTACTGGTGTGAGAGTTCCACTTCTGAGGAAGAACTTCATTCAAAAGCTTAAATATTTCTAGTATTCTTTCTCGTGCCTGTATGTGACTCAACGTTTCCTCTGTGTGGTGGTGAGTAGCAATATATCCTTTCTACTTGTTGTTAGAAGTAAATATGGGTGATAACTTTGTAGTGTAAAACATTGCACTATAAAATGCTGTTACCTTACACAATTACTGGTCAAAGGCAACAAGTTTCTAGAACCTGAACATACATATGTGTCATAAAAAGCTGCATTAACTTCCTTGCCAGAGCTTCAACAGCCACCTCACTTATCCCAAAATATTTTTTAATGATTCCGTGTGGCCTGCTGCAGATAATTTTAAGCAATAAAATAAATTAAAAATTGACAGTTGGATGCAGCATGGTATCATTAAAAAAGATTTATAGCAATTCTGGACCCAGTTTCAAAGACAATATTTCCATAACAGAGTGCTGGTTGTCACTTTAACACTGCAAAAAAGATGCTGTTTGTAGAACTGGTTTTTTTTTTAAGTAAATTATGTTAACCACAAATTGAACTGGTGTCTGTGCACATAAGAAACTTAAAAGTAGCTTATGGTACCTTAATGCATTTTGGTTTTGTAGGTTTTGTGGGATCTGTTTTACTATTTTCCTCAGAGGTTCTGTGCACTGCAATTACATACACAAAAAATTCAAACAGTGTTTTGTTTCATTAACACTTAATATCTTATATGATAATATTAAATCCAAGATGAAACATATAAACATAGGGTATGAGGATAGATGGCCCAGGAACCCACAGAGGAAGCACAATTATGGACAGGCACCTGAGAAAGGTGTTAATTACTGTATTTCAGCAACATGACACGTGGTCATCAAACCATATGTAACCTCTCATTTCCATGTGCACACATACTGGGCAGAGAGGATATAATAGGCACACTTTTGAAGTAGTCTGTTATATAAAATAAATTTAGTACTTACAAATGAATATACTCACACAATGACATTGAAGGAACATTGTCAGGGAGGACAGACCATTTGGAATTACATATAAAAGGATCCTATCCAGTCACCAAATTATTCTATTTATTCCCAAACAGTTCTTCTGCCCCTCCTCCCTTTTCCCATATTTCTTCACTGGCAAATGACTTACCCCTTTTTGTTCTAATTTCTTTCCGTGGATCCGTCGCATCGTTAACAACCTGCAGATTACCCCCTCCCCCCCTTATAAAGTTAGTTGCCCGTACATCCTCAACTCAAATAAATATTACTACCATCACACAGATTCAAGCTATGCATCAGAGTATCTGTATAGTCAATAATGTTGGTGTGAAAATTGACTTGCCAAGGGCTCAATTTTACTTAAGGATTTTGATTTCATTTCAATTGAAGTTCCACCCTATTGTTAAGAATCAAAGTGTCATTATAGACAATAACATTGATTTTCCAAGAATTCAAGTTTACTTAAGGATTTCACTGGCATTTCAACTGAAGTTTCATCCAATTATTAGTCTCATTTTAAGAATCTCTTGTCTATTGTGCCAAAGCCTCACTATCCTTGAATGCATTTAATCAGCCTAAAATCCACAAACTATCTGAACTGAAACTGAACACACAGTCTTACTCATTTTATTTAAAAATGGTGCACTTTTTACAGTCATGTGTAAAAACAAACAATACACAGAGTTTTCATAATATCAGCTAATTTATCCTGTAAAGATATTTACATGAACTCTTTCAATTTTTACTGCAACACCAACATCTACATTCTGTAGACCACTTTGAACAGTACAGCAGAATTTGATACACCCAGGCATTTTACCAAGCATTAGAGTTTCTTTCTATTCCATTCACTTACAGAGGGCGCAAGAATTACAGCCTAAATTTCTCTTGACTGCTGTAATTAGTCTCATCTTGTCTTCATAATCCCTATGTGGGATGCTGTGGTATATTGTCACATAGAAGAAGGTGTAATAAGATGAATTATGAACACTAACTTCACTTAACGAAGGTTTATTCAGCACTTGCACATACAAGAGCGCGGAGTGAACTGCCTCTGACCAGAACACATACAGTACATATACAGCTACAGAACTTTCCAGTACAATGATTCTTGACATTTGTGGATACTTCTAGAATGTACTTGAACCGAATATAGAAATTAAAATTGTACAGTCCAGGTGAGTTTTGAACTCATGACCCTCCATGCAACAGTTTGGTATCATAACCACTACACCACTAGCTACTCAGCTTCTTCTGCGACATTGCTATCTCCTTAAGAGAACAGCGTCTCGGTGTTACGTCCTCCTAGTCTGGGAACGAGTCATCGGTTCTGCATACTCCGACTCCCGATGACTGATGCTCACCCTGGTCGTGATCTTCTTAGAACTTCTTTTGCCGCTATGCTCTTCGTCACCTTTTCGCTTGTTGCTCGTCGCTGGGGCGTCAAATTTACCCTGGATTGCAGGATCCTTATTGGACTTCATTCAAAGGACGTGAACTGTATCTCTGTTCTTTCGTCGTCTTGTGTTGGGGTCGAAATTTTCAACATCATAAGTAACATAAGACAACTGTCTTACAACCATATAAGGTCCAAAGTACCACCTGAGGAGCTTCTCAGAGAGACCAACCTTCTGAACAGGACTGAAGATCCAGATTAGGTCACCAGGCTGGTAGACAACAGGGTGGTGGCTCGCATCATACCTTCGGCAATCGTTTTCTTGAGCTTGCAGCGTGCGGAGTCAAGCTAACTGCCGAGCTTCTTAAGCTCTGGTTAAAACCTGGCCGATGTTATTGTCCACGTCATCAGGGTGTAATGGCAACACAGTGTCCATCGGAGTAGTTGCCTCACGCCCGTGCACCAGGAAAAATGGTGCAAGTCCTGTGTTGTCCTGTTTGGCGGTGTTGTAAGCAAATGTCATGAAAGGTAGCACCTCATCTCAGTTGCTCTGCTCAACAATGACAAACATAGATAGCATGTCGGCCAAGGTCTTATTAAGGCATTCAGGAAGCCCGCTAGTTTGCGGATGCTAGGCAATCGTCATGTGATGAGTAATGTTGCACCAACAGTTTATCTCTGTCACAATATTCGATTGAAAAACTTTCCCTCGATCTGTAATTAATGACCTTGGGGCACAGTTTTTAATACAATGTAATGGCGTAGGGTGTCAGATAATCAGTGCAAACAATAATCCATCTATTGCCACTACCAGATGTTGGAAATCGTCTGAGGAGGTCAATCCTACATGCTGAAAAGGCGTGTCAGCTGGTGGAATTAGTATGAGTTGGCCAGGTGGTTTCTGAGGAACTGCCTTTCTCCTCTGGCACTCTCGACAGTACGACATGTAGTGACAGAAACTCCTAAATAAACCTGGCCAGAAAAAACTCTTGTGGATACTACTGTATGTCTTAATAAATCCTAAATGTCCAGCCTCAGGTGTGTCATGGAATTTCTGTAGAACATCTAAGTGCAAGTTTTTAGGAATCACCGGTAGCCACCTCTTTCCAAATGGATCAAAGTTTTTCTTGCAAAGTAATCCATTAACTACCTTAAATTGTCCTTCCACATCCTCTGACCGAGTTAAGGCAAGCATAATTTGAGATATCTTGGTGTCCTCCTCCTGCTCAGCCAAGAGATCCTGGAGTGCAGTGAGACAGTCACCATCTTCATCAAAGTCTTGAAGGTCTTGCACAGGGTTTCTTGAGAGACAGTTGGCATCTTGGTGTTTTCTTCCACTTTTGTACACTATGCTATTGCCATACTCTTGAAGTCGTGGTGCCCACCTGGTGAGTCATCCTGTTGGATCCTTAAGACCTGTCAACCGATAAAGGGAATGATGGTCTATAACAACTTTGAATGGCCTTCCATAGAGATACTGGCAAAATTTGCTCATGGCCCAGATCACAGAAAGACATTCTCTTTCTGTAATTGAGTTGTTTCTCTCGGCTAAGTGTCCTAGAAGCATAGGCTATAACCTTCTCTTTTCCATCCGAAATTTGCACCAGAACAGCACCAATCCCATACCCACTGGCATATGTGTGTAGTTCTGTAGGTGCTCTCTCATCATAGAGACCAAGTACTGGGTCAGTCGTCAGAGCTTTTTGCAGCAATCTTGTTGAGCACCACCCCAGATAAATTTAGCATCGGCTTTTAACAACTCTTGGCTTTTATACAAAAGTGTTTGATAAAACAATGGTAATAAGAACATAATCCAAGGAAGCTTCTCACATCCCTAATACTTTTAGGAATAGAAAATTCCATTATAAATCTCACCTTTCCTGGGTCTGACCACACACCTTCGTTTGACACAAGGTATCCAAGTGTTTTGATTTCTTTTGCTCCAAAGAGACACTTTCTTGGAGTAAGTTTCAGTCCGCCTTGTTGGAGACACTTAAGAGCGGCCCTCAGTCTTTTTATATGTTCATCAAATGTCTCTGAGAACACTATAATGTCATCTAAATAACAAAGACACATTGTCCACTTCAGGTGACATAGAAGATTATCCATCATCCGTTCAAAAGTTGCTGGTGCATTACACAAACCAAACGGCATTACCTTAAACTCTTACAGACTCTCAGGGGTGATGAATTCAGTTTTCTCATGATCAGCCTCATTTACTTCAATTTGCCAGTATTCCGAGTACATGTACATGGTTGAGAAAAACTTATCCACTCTCAGACAATCTAGTGTATCGTCAATTCGTGGAAGAGGGTGAACGTCCTTTTTTAGTTATCTTATTAAGGTTCCTGTAATCAACACAAAAGCGCCAACTGCCATCCTTCTTCCTGACGAGGACAACTGGTAATGACCATGGGTGCTGCAAAGGCTGAATGATGTCATTCTTCATCATTTTCTCTGCCTCGTCATTAATTATTCGATGTTTCGTTGCTTACACACAGTAGGCTCTCCGGCTTGTTGGTTGATGGTCTCCAGTGCTTCACTGTCGATTTGTTTAATTTGCTCTTCACCTGTGGATTGAAGCATTCAGAGAACTCTTGAAGAATGGCAAGTAGCTGCTTCTGTTGTTCCTTAGCGGGATCTGGTGATAGTTGAGCTAGAAGATCTTGTCTCATAGTGATGGCCTTAAATTTCCCCGCAAACTCAGCATGGGAGGTTTCTATGACATTCAGCAGTTCTTCAATTAATGGCTCAGCGTTTGCTACGCATATGCGTCTTGGAAGGATCTGCGGTTCTTGGCAACAGTTAACTAGCCACAATTCACCGAATCTGTTCTTAAACGAGATGACAGTGGCTAGGATGACCAAGTTATTCTTCAGTGGTATGTATCTCTAATTCCACAACAAGATCCATGGGTTGATGCACAGCATGACACATGACAGTTACCTTTCTAGCATTGCCTGCAGGAATGATCACTTCATCCAGCATACACAGTCTCCACACACTCGAATGCGCATCTTCCTGTTCACAGTATCTCATCTCGTCTAGCATAATCTTTGAGTGACCACAATCTATAATTGCCTGAGAAGCTTTTAAAAAGTCCCATCCGAGAATGACGTCATGACTACACTCTTGTAAAATGATGAACTCTAAGAGCTGTGTATGGCCACTTATACCCACACAAATGGTACATCTTCCTGTAGGTTTTACATATTTCCCATTAGCCACCTTCAGCAGAGATGTTTTGTTATCGACGAATACAGTTTTCTGCAACTGGCAATGGTACTTCTCTGAAATGACTGAATATGATGCTCCAGAGTCCACAAGAGCTTGGGCTGGCTGGCCATCCATGAGAATATCAACATAGTTTCCTGTCATTTTTGTGGTGATCAATGGTAGGGCATTTTTCTCTTCGGCGGCCTCACCTCCAAGAAAGGTCGCACCCTTTAGTTTTCCAGGTTGCGGCAGCTAGGTGATCAGCTCAAGCTTCTAAATGGCGATGGAGACCTTGATCGGCATGTTGGGGAGCTTCCTCTCCAGCGGCTAGCTTGCACCGATGGTGACCTACGTCGTCCTGCACCCACATCATCTTGTTCATCTTCATCATCCCGGAGTTGGCATCGGCTAAGATCGGTCTGCTGTCTTCTGGCATGGGCGTCATCAAATGTCCACTGCCTTTCTTGACAATAGCACACCACATGTCCCAGTCATCTGCAGTGGAAACATACTGGTTGGTTATCCTGGGTCCTCCAGATGTCAGTCTTCCTTGGTGCCCAAACAGGTTCCTTATGCGGCATTGTAGGAACGCAACTCCACTTGGGTCTCGAATTTTTAAACGTTTTAAAGGGAAATGAAGAACAAGAGATAGGATTCAATGTCTGTTCCACTTCCTCTATTATGACCTCTTGAAGCGTCTCAGTTTTTTGCTCGCCGTGCAATCCAAGTGCCTTCTGAACTTCCTCTCTCACTAGCTGACGAAGAACACTTGTAAAATCAGTTGCTTCCCCCATCACAGACATCAATACATTTGGAAGCCATTCAAGCTTCTTGCGTGTATTTCTTTTCTGATGCATTGTCTCAATATACTGGCGCCATTTTTGAAGTCATCTGCTGTCAAAACCTCCTTCAGGAGTAGAGCTTGATACATGTCCTCAGCAACACTGTTCATGAGATGTGCAACCTTATCTTCCTCCTTCATTCTAGGATCCACTATTTTACACAGCTCCAAGACATCTAGAATGTACGATGCTGTAGTTTCTTCTGGACGCTGTGCCCTGTACTTTAATTTATCTTCAGCCTTGCACTTCTGTCGTTTTGTGTCGCCGAAATACTTGCGTAGTTCCACCTGGAATACTTCCTAGCTTGTAAACTTCTCCTAATTGTTCTCATACCATTACTTGGCAGTGCCCTCCAAGTAGAAAAATATGGTAGCCAAATACACAGTGTCATCCCATTTGTTAAATTTGGTTATATGCTCATATACCTTCAGCCACTTGTTTGGATCTTGGCCATTGTCACCAGAGAACCCAGAAGGATGTCTCATGTGGTGGCACACAGTTGCTGTCATCGTAACGTCTTCTTCTTCTGTCTCTGATACATTGCGATCTGTTGAACATGGCTCGAACTCAGGTTTCTCGCCACATAAAAAGCGGCTCAGTCGTGGCCTGATGGGAGCCACTGTGTCGTCAAGAACGTGCGTCATCACAAGTTCCAACACATAGCGCCTCCACCAGAATAATGTCACATAGTAGAAGGTGTAATTAGATGAACTATGAACACTAACTTCACTTAACGAAGGTTTATTCAGTACTTGCACATAGAAGAGTGTAGAGCCAGCCGCCTCCAGCCAGAACACATACAGTATATACACAGCTACAGAACGTTCCAGTCCAATGATTCTTGACTTCTGTGGATACTTTTAGAATGTACTTGAACCGAATATAGAAATTAAAATTGTACAGTCCAGGTGAGTTTTGAACTCACAACCCTCCATGCAACAGTTTAGTATCATAACCACTACACCAAGGTGCTACTCAGCTTCTTCTGCGACAATATTCCTAGGTTCATGTGCAGCAATGAAGGGCAAAACAACATTTTATATTGTACATTATCGGAAGCAAATTGTGTGTAAATTGCAGAGCCAATTGAGCAAAGCAGCACAGCTGTTAAGACACTGATGGCCTGATTTGAGTTTTCCATGTTTCCCTAAATCACTTCAGGCAAATGTAAGGACAGTTCCTTCATCACGGCACTGGTCAAACCACCTATCCTATCCTCATGGAGCACACTCATGTATTCTGTGTATATCTTTATTTTGAGATAGTGATTTTCATTGTATTACCAAGCCAATTCCTATACCATTGTGAGATGATCCTTTGATGAAAATATATACGATATTATATTTTTCATTTAGTGAAATGCAAAATTTCACATTTTTCAGTTTTGACCATTTAAAGGAAGTTGCCAATCTTTAGACCAGTTTGAAATCTGACTGAATATTTGCGCAGCTTTTTTTGGATAGTGCTTCATTATAGCTACCTGTATCATTTGCAAAATGAGTTAGGTTACAACTAATCTTATCAACCAGGTTATTAATTTACAATGCAAACAGCAAGAATACAACACACTTCCCTATGAAATACGTGAAGTCAATTCTACATTTGCCAAAATACTGTGTGCTCCCTACATAGAAATCCTCAATCCAATCAACAAATTTCATTTGACCTCCCATACAATCATACTTTTGTTGATATGTGTCAGTGCCATATTGAGTCACATGCCATTTTGAAATCCAGAAGTATTGCATTCACTGCACTGCCTTGATTCATGGCTTACAGAATTTCAGGTGTGAAAAACATGACTCGAATTTTGCATTGCTGATGTTTTCAGAATTCATGCTGACTGGCATGTAGGAGGTCATTCTGTTCAAGATACCTCAAAAAGTTTGAGCTTAACATACGTTTTAGGGTTTTACAACAGGTCAATGATTCTGGTGGATAGTTTTGTGCAGCACTTCTATTAAGCCTCTTGTAAATGGATGTGACCTGTGCATTCTTCAAACCACTGAGCAAAGCTTTTTGTTCACGGGATCTGCAGAATATTAAGGCTAAAAGAAGGCCTAAGTCATCCACAAATTTCGTATAGAATCTGATAGGGATTCCATCAGGCCCTGGGGCTCTTATCAGTTTTACATGATTTCACCTGTTTCTAAACACCACTATCACTAATATCTGTACCTTCTTTGCGAAGGTGTGAGAATTAAACTGGAGCACTACTCCAAGATCCTGCTTTGCAAAAGCACATTTGAAAACGGAGTCAGCAGTTTTGCTTTTGCTGTGTTACCATGGACTTCAGTGCCTGTATTATCAATGTGTGTCTGGACGCTAACTTTTGTTGCACTGACAGACTTTACATATAACAAGAATTTCTTTGTATAACAGAGATGCTGAGTCGCAATAGTCACAATAAAAAGATTCAGGTAATTAAAGCTTTCGGCCATTAAGGCCTTTGTCAGCAGTAGACACACATACACACATGCATACACACACACTCACATAAACGCAACTTCCACACGCATCTGCAGTCTCAGAGAGCTAAGACCACACTGCGAACAGCAGCACCAGTGCACAATGGGAGTGGCAACTGGGTGGGGGTAAGGAGAAGGCTGGGGCAGGGAGGTGGAGGGGTAGAATGGTGGGAGTGGTGGACAGTCAAGTATTGCAGTTTAGACGGACGACGTGAGAGAAGGTGTGGAGGGGGGAGGGGGTAAGAGCGGAGAGGAGAGAAAATAAAAGACTGGGTGTGGCGGTGAAATGCCGGCTGTGTAGTGCTGGGTGGGAATAGGAGGGGGATGGGTGGGTGAGGACAGTGACTAACGAAGGTTGTGGCCAGGAGGGTTACGGGAACGTAGGATGTACTGCAGGGAAAGTTCCCACCTGCACAATTCAGAAAAGCTGGTGTTGGTGGGAAGGATCCATACGGCACAGGCTGTGAAGCAAGTCATTAAGATGAGGGATATCATGTTTGGCAGTGTGTTCAGCAACAGGGTGGTCCACTTGTTTCTTGGCCACAGCTTGTCAGTGGCCGTTCATGCGGACAGACAGCTTGTTGGTTGTCATGCCTACATAGAATGCAGTGCAGAGGTTGCAGCTTAGTTTGTAAATCACATGAATGGTTTCACAGGTAGCCCTGCCTTTGATGGGATAGGTGATGTTAGTGACCGGACTGGAATAGCTGGTGGTAAGAGGATGTATGGAACAGGTATTGCATCTAGGTCTATTACAGGGGCCTGAGCCATGAGGTAAGAAATTGGGAGCAGGGGTTGTGTAAGGATGGATGAGTATATTCTGTAGGTTCGGTGGACGGCAGAATACCACGTAGGAGGGGTTGGAAGGAAAGTGGGCAGGACATTTCTCATTTCAGGGCATGACGAGAGGTAATCGAAACTCTGGCAGGGAATGTAATTCAGTTGCTCCAGTCCCGGATGGTATTGTATTATGAGGGGAATCCTCCTCTGTGGTTGGACTGTGGGACTTTGGGAGGTGGTGGGAGACTGGAAAGATAAGGCATGGGAGATCTGTTTTCGTACAAGGATGGGAGGATAATTACGGTCAGTGAAGGCTTCAGTGAGACCCTAAGTATATTTTGAGAGGGACTGCTCGTCACTGCAGATGCGACGACCACGGGTGGCTAGGCTGTACGGAAGGGACTTCTTGGTATGGAATGGGTGGCAGCTGTCAAAGTGGAGGTATTGCTGGTGGTTAGTAGGTTTGATATGGACGGAGGTACTGGTGTAGCCATCCCTGAGGTGAAGGTCAACATCTAGGAAGGTGGCTTGTTGGGTTGAGTAGGACCAGGTGAAGCAAATGGGGGAGAAGTTGTTGAGGTTCTGGAGGAATGTGAATAGGGTGTCCTCACCTTCAATCCAGATAGCAAAGATGTCATCAATGAATCTGAACCAGGTAAGGGGTTTAGGATTCTGGGTTTTTAGAAAGGATTCCTCTAGATGGCCCATGAATAGGTTAGCAGAGTGTGGTGCCATGCGGGTGCCCATAGCTATACAGCGGATTTGTTTGTAGGTAATGCCTTCAAAGGAGAAGTAATTGTGGGTGAGGATATAGTTGGTTATGGAGACTAGGAAGGACATCAATAGTAACGAGCAGGGCACCATGTGGTAAAGGGGCAGGAATTGTGGAGAGTTGGTTGAGGAAATTGTTGGTATCTTTTATATAGGAGGATAGGTTCCGGGTAATAGGTTGAAGTTGCTGGTCTACGAGAGCAGAGATTCTCTCAGTAGGGGCACAGTAACTGGCCACAATGGGACATCCTAGGTGGTTGGGTTTATGGACTTTAGGAAGCATGTGGAAAGTGGGAGTGCGGGGAGTGGTAGGGGTAAGTAGAGAGATGTACTCTGGGAAGAGGTTCTGGGATGTTCCTAAGGATTTGAGTAGTGACTGGAGATCCTGCTGGATTACTGGAATGGAATCACTGTGGCATGGTTTGTAGGTGGAAGTATCTAACAGCTGACGGAGTCCTTCTGCTGCATAATCCTTGTGGTTCAAAACAACGGTGGTGGTGGTGGTGCCTTTGTCAGCAGGTAGGATTATAAGGTCGGGATCAGTTTTTAGATGGTGGACTGCGGTTCTTTCTGTTCTTTCTGCTGATTTAAGGTTAGTTTGCATGTTGAGGAATTTGGGGAATGATGTTGAGGCAAGGTTCAAGGTTAAGAAATTCTGGAAAGTTAACAGGGCGTGGTTTGGAGGCAGTGGGGGTGGATCACGGTTGGATGGAGGAGTGAACTGAGTTAAGCAAGGTTCAATATTGGTCTTTGGTTGAGTCTGATTGGTCGGGATGGTAGCGGAAAGTGTTTCCACTGTAGGGACCAGGAGAAGGAGAGAAGGTCTTTAACTAGTCCAGTATGGTTGAATTTGGGAGTGGGGTAAAAGGTGAGGCCTTTGGGAAGGACTGATACTTCTGTGGGACTAAGGCGTCTGGAGAAAATGTTCATAACTGTGTTGCGGGTGTGTTTAGGTTCTGGGTACTGTGTGTGGTGGTGGGAGTTAGTTTTGAAGGGTGGGGTAAATGTAGTAGGTCTGCGAGACGGGGTTTGTCAGCTATGAGTGGGTGTGGGGGAGGTATGGAGGTGATTGTAGAAGTGGTAAACAGTGGTACTCTGAGGCGGGAATAGGAAGTGAGTAAGATGGAGAGCTTTTCAAGGTGACGTTGTGCATGTTGCTCAAGTTCCTGCAGGACAAGGGTTTCAGAGATGGCTACATCAGTACCTCTGTCCATATTAAACCTACTAACCAACAGCAATACCTCCACTTCGACAGCTACCACCCATTCCATACCACGAAGCCCCTTCCTTACAACCTAGCCACCCGTTTTCATCGCATCTGCAGTGATGAGCAGTCCCTCTCAAAATATACTGAGGGTCTCACTGAAGCCTTCACTGACCATAATTATCCTCCCATCCTTGTACAAAAACAAATCTCCCGTGCCTTATCTTTCCAGTCTCCCACCACGTCCCAAAGTCCCACAGTCCAGCCACAGAGGAGCATTCCCCTCGTAACTCAGTACCATCCGGGACTGGAGCAACTGAATTACATTCTCCGCCAGGGTATCAGTTACCTCTCGTCGTTAAACTAACATGTCCTAAGGACAACACACACACCCATGCCCAAAGGAGGACTTGAACCTCTGGCGAGAGGGCCCGCACAGTCTGTGACGTGGCACCTCAAATTGCACTGTGTAACTATTCAATCAGATCTTGACGAGATTTCAAATTGATGGAAAGATTAGCAACTTGCTTTAAATGTTCAAAAATGTAAAACTATACTCTTCGTAAGACAAGAAAACGCAATATCATAAGACTACAGAAATAACGAGTCATAGCTGGAAGTGATCAACTCATATAAATATCTGGCTATAGCATTTTGTAGATATATGAGATGGAACAATCACACAGGTTCAGTTGTAGGTAAACAAAGTGGTAGATTTCCGTTCATCCATAGGAGACAAAGGAAATGCAATCAGTCTACAAAGGAAATTGCTACAAATTGCTCAAGGACCCAAAATATTGGGTTAAGTCAAATGGTTTTCTCCTGAATGAGAACAAGACACAAAAAATGTTATTTAGGCTACGGGACAAAAGCCCTGTTAATGATCCCACTATGTAAAGTTCTTGGGGATATACTTAGGCAATAAATTATCCTGGGAACAACACATAAAATATATTAGTATCAAACTGTCTAGAGTAATTTATTTATTAAGATGTCTTATAAAATATGTACCAGCAGCCTATGTTAAGACTTCGTATTTTGCATTGTTCCAAAGTATTGTGTCATATGGACATATTCTCTGGGGAAACTCAAGCCATGTTCAAAATATATTACTTCTGCAGAAAAAAACAATCAGAGTCATTACATGTTCCCAGCATAAAGCACATTGAAGCCCTTGTTCGCCGAACTCAAAATAATGACTGTTATAAATCTGTGCATATACCAAGTGTTAATCTATACAAAAAATAACCTACATGAAGTAAAATGTAGAAATAATATCCATGGTCACAACACAAGGAAAAGCAAGTCCATATATACATCATAATGTAGGCTAGCAAAGACAGTCAATAGCTATGAGCTAGTGGGGCCTAAACTATTTAATAAGCTTCTGCAGACAGTATAAGATCTTCCAGAGTGTGAATTTAGAAAAACATTAAATAAGTGGCTTGTTGCCAACCCCTTTTGTGAATTAAAAGACTTCTTTGACTGGGAGATTGAATTGTAAGTCAATAATGCTTTATTATTCTGTTTATTAATGTAATGATTGTGCTGTACAAAAATTTGTCTTTTGTGCGAAAATTTGTCTATTGCTGTAATGGCCTAACGACAATAAAATTATCTTATCTTATCTTATCATCCTAGAATACAGCTCAAATAAGACTACCAAATAAGACTAACAGGAGATGCTGAACATGCACAGAGAAGGCCGGCATGAATAGTGTCAGGTTTGTTTGATTACAGGGTTGCTGACAGACTCTTGAAAATATACGTAAACTAACACAAGAAAGCTTACTTACAAAGTTTCAAGAAATGGCTCTAAAGGATGAGTCTAAGAACATACATCGCAGCCCCTTACATATTGCTCCTTTAAGGATTGTGAGGAAAAGATTAGATTAATTACAGCATGCAAAGAGGTATTTAAACACTCATTCTTCCCATGCTCCATATGTGAATGATACAGAAAGAAGCCTAATATTTAGTATAATGGGATGTGCCCTCTGCCTCACACTTTACAATGATTTACACACTACAGATGTAGACAAAGATGAACATAAGGGCATACTAATTAGTAAATAAATTGACTTACCGTAGCTCCTTTCTTTAAGGAGACTTCAAAAAGGTATTCAAATGTAACAACAATTGCTGAATTGTACAGTAGCAGCTTTCTTCTGCACCACTCTTCTGAGAGTTTGACAATTTTCTGCTTTATCTAAAATGGAAAGAAACAAATGTAAAATTATTTTCAGGGAAAGAATTAAAATATAGCATCAAGACAGTTAAAGTTAAATTAAAAGCTGTACACTATTCAGAGATAAAGCAGAATTCATTAGTCAAACACTCTCTCTCTCTCTCTCTCTCTCTCTCTCTCTCTCTCTCTCTCTCTCTCTCTCTCTCTCTCTCTCTCCCCCCTCAAGTACTGAGGAACCAACAGGCAAATATATATGGTTGGCTAACACTGACAGGGGTGGGCTCAGTGACTCGAACTCTTTAAGCTAAAGAGGAATAGATTGTTTGTATTCTACTTGCAGGGCTATCAGGCAAATGTAAACCTATTGTTGCAGCTCCATTACATAAATGACATCTTTTCTTTACTTCATCCATTCGGTACATTTTATCAGATATCGTAAGGGGATACCTGAAGCAAAGTAGAAACAGTGAACACTGGCTGCACTATGGTAGGAAAGAGGTAAAGATGTAGGTGCCAAAACACTAATCATTACTGTTAATTAATAATGAAGGTCAATAAACATTAAAGTTATCCATCTCAAGACAAACTATTTATTTGTCATGCCACAATAATATGCACACATTAGTATATTACTGTTAACGAAGAATGACTTTTGTAACAAGAAACGATCAGTCTCAAACAGACAGGAAAATATAAGAACTGTTAATCAAAATATGAAGCACCTACAACAGAAGTTGGAAGCCACTGCTCAGACTGATGCGAGTACACTGAGATCAGGGGTAGAGCTTACATCATCATTATTAAGTCCGGTACCAAAGTTAAGTGCGTAGATTAGTTATAAGTTGCAAATCAGTGTCAGGTCTTCCTACATTTTTAATTAATTATAATCTGAAAGATTACATGTTGTTCAGAATGCTACTGACAGTGTTTCGATATCCACACTGTATACAGACACTCACAGAGGATTCGGTGCTGAATAAATATAACTTTCTATAATCACTTTACATCATCCATGTAACAGTTTACCTGCATCCACAGAAAAAGTTACCTACTTGTTGAATTGCATGAACAACCACGCAGCTGAAAGCAACAGAGCTAACATTCACTAGTAGGTAGCAAGGAACTGGTTGTGGTAGCAACTCACTAAGGCCTTATGCCATTGATTCACTGAATGTACGTCATACAGTGTGGGAGTACAGTAATGTTCTTGCTACAGTTTTACGTTTAACAAAAAGATATATTGCATTGTGATTATGCGTTTACAAAACTTAACAATCATAACAAGAAATAATGATGTTTGTAATAATTTATCACGTGGTGACATTGCTTTGCAAGTCCAGAAAAAGGATGATGCTGTTATGTTCAAAACAGGCCCCAGGTGCTATAACTGGAATAACTATAATGCATGAAAAAGTAATAGGAAAATTTTGTCAAAGACAGAAAACTACCAGACCACATAGTGCACACATCCAAATAGCCATGTGATAAAAATAATGTGACAGGCTCACAGATTTTTAACTAAAAATAATGTGACTGGCTCACAGATTTTTAACTATATTTACACACATTATAAAATTTATGTATATATGTTCCCCATTCTCCTCCTAAACCACTAGATCGATTTCAACTAAACTTGGTACTCATATAATTTAGTATCTGAAAAGAAGCACTGTGTACAACAGGGTGGCATAGAAAAACAATCCAGTAATGTCTGGACCAGTTTCAACCAAATTTTGTATATACTTGACTCAATATTTGTATTATTTGTATAAATATATTCCTTGTATACAACTGACATGGAATACTTTAGAAGCATGCAGTGCAATTCGTCTCAGTGTTGTAGTGTTTCGAGAATTTTTGCACAAATTCTAAAATCACTTGGTCTTCCACTGACTTGAACACACAATATTTTAGATGTAAGTGGGAGAAAGGAACCCTTTCTACTGCGCGTCACCTGTCTGTGGGTGCAGGTTTGAAGTTTGCCATACGAAGACAGTAGACACAGCGGTCAAATGGCACGAACAAGTACTTGTCGGTCAGTCCATGGAAGTTGTAATGAAAACAATTGAGTGAAAAAAGATTTTTAGTAGCTTTCCACTTGAACTTGCTAGAGGCAAGACATGATTATGGCTCCTGTATAATAGAGACATGGTTATCATGTAAATGTAGCTTAATTGTTTCTAATGTGACACTACATGGGTGACTTACAAGTCAATTGTTTTACATGAGAAGTGTGAATTTTGTTCTTTGTGGAAGTTCAAACATACCGATAGTTGTTGAAAAGTATTCTTGGAGTACCTCATTATTTCACAAAGAGAGAGAGAGAGAGAGAGAGAGAGAGAGAGAGAGAGAGAGAGAGAGAGAGAGAGAGGGAGGGAGAGAGAGAGAGAGTCTTAAAGATTCTTGTGACTCAGATCACTCTTCAGAGAAGAAGTCGGTAGAGATTCCAGAAGCCAGCTATCCATAGACGAAGATCGGCTGCGCATTCCCAAGTAAGTCGACTCACATAAGAGAAGTGGGAAGTTTGCACATACAATTCACACACTCTCAGTCATCAAAAATGTTACAACATGGCAACTAGTGTCAAAGGACTGAAAAAAAACAGGACTTTTGAGTTGAAAAAGAGAGAAAAAGCTATGAAGTGTTGCGATAGCAACTCAGTATAACAAGGAGAGAGAAGCATTACAAGAAACTGGACAACGCCTAAAAATCAAATGGAGAAAATTGTAAAGGCAAATAAGGGAGAAGACATAAGAAAGTCACAACGTGAAAAACTGGAGAAAAGATCTCGACGTATTAGACTAAGAAGAGATACGCCTAGAACAATTTGACCAAGAAGGTCCAGTGCGGAGGTATACAGCTCTCACACACATTGCAGGGACGCAGATGTGATAACCAACCTACATCCACCGCCACCGGCAGCAGCTTCTGTTCACCGATGCTGACCTGCCGCCACATCAGCCCACCTGTTGTTGTTGTGCTCTTCAGTCCAGAGACTGCTTTGATGCAGCTCTCCATGCTACTTTATCCTGTGCAAGCTTCTTCATCTCCCAGTGCCTACTGCAACCTACATCCTTTTGAATCTGTTCAGTGTATTTCTCTCTTGGTCTCCCTCTACAATTTTTACCCTCCACGCTACCCTCCAATACCAAATTGGTGATCCCTTGATGCCGCAGAATATGCTCTACCAACCGATCCCTTCTTCTAGTCAAGTTGTGCCACAAACTCCTCTTCTCCCCAATTCTATTCAATACCTCCTCATCTCTAATCTACGAAACGCTAGAAATATAGGTTTGCCTTTCCTTAATCTTTCTTCTAAGATAAGTCATAAGGTCAGTATTGCCTCACATGTTCCAACATTTCCACGGAATCCAAACTGATCTTCCCCGAGGTCGGCTTCTACCAGTTTTTCCATTCGTCTGTAAAGAATTCGCATTATATTACTACACATACACAGAGGCATTCAAACAATCATTCTTTCCACACTCCATCCATGAATAGAATAGGAAGAAACCCTAATAACAGGTACAACGGGAAGTACCCTTTGTCATGCACCTCGCCATGCACCTCAAAGTGATGTGCAGAGTGTAGATGTAGATTATGATCAAGTTTTATGTACAAATTCTTGCATTTATGCTTTTACTCATATAATGTTAACCACGCAACATTCTTCTAGATCCACTTTCAATTTCATGTATCTTGCAAACAACACATGGTCTTTTTTTTTAATTTTACGTTCTTGTATTCCAAATAATGGAGATGCAACCTTCAGTTAATGTCCTATGTCACAATGAACTGTTTAATCATTCACTCATGGACATATCTATTACATAATCATGTAGCTATGTGCAACGACTTTAATTTCTTCCTTTTCCTACGTCATATTAGCAAGTCTAACACATCTGTTTCTTAACTGTCAACAAACGACTGGAATTATTTAGTATAAATTAATTTAACTCCTACATGTTCAATGAAAATACAATTTTTTGTAATCCTTTTTTTATTCATTGGTTACAGCCACTTTGTGTGAGCACATGTACCATTTTTGCTTTGTTGCACACAATTAGTTTGTAATCATATGTGCATCCAGTTAATCATTGTTTCATCTTTCTAGGTTGACATCTGTTATTTTATTGTATAGATACGAAGCAACTTCAGCATGCTCACTTTTAGTTTCTTATCAACACACAACAAGGACTATCAGGTTCAGTTAATTTTAATGCTTCTTTTATATGTTCAATAACAAAACACTGTCTGCTGTAATTGCATATCTTCTGTAGCCATGATCATAATTTCTGATTCTGTAATACTGATTATAACTACTACACAAAATCGTAAAATAAGTCATGTGGCCTTCAACACAGCTTCATTCACTAACCTCTATTGTTAATAATTCTAGCACGTTTATCGCAGCTCACTTGTAATTTTGTCAGCAACATACAATGAAAATTCACAGTAGCACAAGTTTATATGTCAACTAGGTCCACAGACGAAGAAGAGATTGAAGAAATGGATGATGAGATAAAAGAAATTATTCAGACAGTTAAGGAAGATGACAATTTAATAGTCACGGGGGACTGGAATTCAGTAGTAGGAAAAGAAGAGAAGGGAAAATAGCAGGTGAACATGGATTGGGGAAAGAGGAAGACAGCTGGTAGAATTTTG
The DNA here is from genome assembly GCF_023897955.1 of Schistocerca gregaria. Taxonomy (NCBI): domain Eukaryota; kingdom Metazoa; phylum Arthropoda; class Insecta; order Orthoptera; family Acrididae; genus Schistocerca; species Schistocerca gregaria. Next base: position 655,115,769 of record NC_064923.1, read on the forward strand.
CACAGACCCTAATTTAAACATAGCTAATACTTGGTTTACGAATCATGAAAGAAGGTTGTATATGTGGAAGAGGCCTGGAGTCACTGGAAGGTGTATGTTGATCACATTGATTATTACATAAGGTTATATGTATCATTATATAAGGTGCATATTGATTATATAATGTATATAATTATAAGACAGAGATTTTGAAACCAGATTTTGAATTGTAAGAGGCAAATGTGGTCTCTGACCACAATTTACTGGTTATGAACAGTTGGTTAAACCTCAAGAAACTGCAAAAAGGTACAAATTGAAGGAGATGGAACCTGGGTAAACTGAAAGAACCAGAGGTTACAGAGTTCCAGAGGAAGCATTAGAGAACCAATGACAAGAAGAGGAGAAAGGAATTCAGTAGAAGTAGTATGGATAGCTCTGAGAAATGAAATATGGAGGGGAACAGAGGATCAATTAGACAAAAAGATAAAGGCTAGCAGAAACCGTTGAGTAACACAAGAGATACTGAATTCAACTGATGAAATGAGAAAACACAAAGGTTCAGTAAATGGAGCAGGCAAAAGGGAGTACAAACATCTTAAAAATGAGATTGAGAGGAAGTGCAAAATGGCTAAGCAGGAATGGCTAAAGGACAAATGCAAGGTTTTAGAAGCACACATGTCACTAGTGGAAAGATAGATACCACCCACAAAAATTATAGAGACCTTTGAGAAAAGAGAAACATCTGTATGAATATCAAGAGCTTAGATGGGAAACCAGTCCTAAGCACAGAAAGGAAAGGAGAAAGGTGGAAGAAGTGTATGGAGAGTCTGTACAAGAGATGTACTTGAAGGCAATATTATGGAAATAGAAGAGGAAGTAGATGAAGATGAGATATGAGGTATGATACTGCATGAAGAATTTGAAAGAGCACTGAAAGACCTAACTCAAAACAAGACCAAGGGAGTAGACAACATTCTGTTAGAACTACTGACAGCCTTGAGAGAGCAGGCATGAAAAAACTGCTCTATCTGTTGAGCAAGAGGTATGAGACAGATGAAATACCCTCACACTTCAAGAAGAATATAATAACTCCAATTCCAAAGGAAGCAGGTGCTGACAGGTGTGAAAATCACCTAACTATCAGTTTAAGTGATTAATGGAAAATCTCATATTAAGATGTGAAACAAATACTAACAAAGAGATATAGGGGCTGGCCAGTACTTACCTCAGCTCAATACAGCCGACAGATTCACAAAACAGAACAGAAAATTTACATTCCTAGCTTTCGGAACTTTGTTCCTTCTTCAGGGAGGAGAGAAGGGGGAAAAAGGGAAGAAGGGAAAGTGGATTCAGTTACCCACAACCCAGGTTATGAAGCAAGAGGGAAAGGTAAACAGAGAGGGTAGCAAGGTCCTGGGTGGTACAAAGTTATGAGAGGAATCCTACTCTGTGGCCGGAGAGTGGGATTTTGGGAGGTTGTGGGAGACTGGAAAGATAAGGCATAGGAGATCTGTTTTTGTACAAGGTTGGGAGGACAATAACAGCATGTGAAGGCTTCAGTGAGACCCTCGGTATATTTTCACAGGGACCGCTCGTCACTGTAAATGTGACAAACATGGGTGGCTAGGCAGTATGGAAGGGACTTCTAAACCCTCTCTGTCCCCACCCCAGACTCCTCCTTAGCCCCACCCAGTCACCATTCCCTTCATACACTGATGCTGCTGCTCGCAGTGTGGTTTCAGTTGCCTGAGACAGCAGTCGTGTGTGTGAGTTGTGTTTGCGTAAGTGTGTGTGTGTACTTATCTGTTACTATTTTTGATGAAGACCTTACTGGCTGAAAGCTTTATTTGTGATAGTCTTCTGTCTGCGACTCAGCATCTCCACTATATGGTGAGTAGCAACTTTCCTTTTCATAATAATCCAAACACTGTTGCTCAATTCCTGAAAGTTTTGTTCTTTCATACAAATTGCATGTTTTCTCAGGATCTACAAAACCAATTTGCTTCAAATTTTCAGGAGATGTTACACAGTCCCTTCTGCATAATGCAACACAGTGTTTTCTTTTTCCCCAAAAACCTGTATATTGTTGAATTTATAAACTAAAAGTGGCACTAAAAAGTAGTGAATTTTCATTATAATAGAAAAAAATTAATCTCTAACAACTGAATTAAAATTTTTAAAAATCCCTGAGTTAAGTTGTACAAAATACTCAAATAAATAATATGTAAAAATTTCAACTTCCTAACTCAAATACTTTCTGAGAAAACATTAATTTATAAGAGCTATTTTAACATTTCAGTTCCGAGGCCGCACTCCTGTAATAATCAACTGACATCACATACAGAAGTCTATCATCACATTCAATCCCAATGTACCCATGTGACTCAGTTAAGAAATTAGTTTCCACTTGTGACTTGTAGTGTAGTTCATTAATGTCTCTATTGAATCAATGGTTGCCAATTATATACTGTGATGGTGCAAATATTCATCCCACTGAGTTGTGCATCGAAAGACGTAATATAGTCATTGTCTACATAAATTGAAACCCAGTTGTCATGTGTTTATTGTGTCAAGGGACAACTGTTATTGTGACTGTCCTATCGGTACTATGCTGATGACTGATAGGCCAAAGGAGCTTGCCCGTATAACTCATTTAACATGTAAACAGGACCTCGTCATCACGCTCCAAGAAATGTAAAAATGCCAAACTGATAGAAAATTATACAGTGAACATTATTGTATCAAATTCTAAGAACCAATTATTACTGTAATTCCACATACAACTTCTCCAGAGACTCCAAGGACAACATGAAAGGTATTCATGTAAAAACCCTCGCAAAGTGATGACAAATTTATTTCACATTAGAATATGATAGCTAAAAATGGGCTAAATCTTAAGTCTGACCAATATATAAGAGTAACAGCAACTGTTTCCACAGAAAAATTTATTCAAGATTTACGAGTATCAGACCATGCAGCATCACTATCAAAAATAAATTTCAGCCTGTACAATAAAAACATGTAGGAATTTCAGTCAAGAAAATGTGGAGCTAGTTATTAAAAAATTAAGTCTTACCATGCGGTCAGTCAGCAAACACAAGTCAACAAATGACAACTACAATAAATTTTCAACTGAATTCATTAGTATATTCAATGAATGCTTCCCTCTTGTAACAGTACAGACTGAGTGTCCTTAAGTAGATCAAGGGTAATGAATGGAATTATAATGACTATTGTTAAGAGGGGGAAACTGCGTATGGAAGTAAAGGTTAATTGAAGTCCCGCTTTCTTAAATATATAAGCACATAAAAAAAAGTAGTTGAACTACACTCATGCTCATAAATTACGGATAATGCTGATACATGGTGAAACAACACTCTGGTGGGCAGTTTGTGGGTTTAAATAACCTCGGGGTATGACCATGCGATGCATTTGACCTGCGGTCATCGCACGGTGGGTTTGGCAGCAGTCCACATATACAGAGGTGTGTTGGTGCATGTCAAGAGTATGGTGCAGCGAGTAAGTGTGCAGATGTTTTCAGACATGCTAATGGTGACTGTGTGTTGAAAATGGCTCAAAGAGCACATATTGATGACGTTATGAGGGGTAGAATACTAGAGCAACTGGAGGCTGGTCAAACACAGTAGGTCGTAGCACGTGGCACAAAGTGTGATCTCAAGATTATGGCAATGATTCCAGCAGACAGGAAAGATGTCCAGGCGCTACAGTATGGGACGTCCACAGTGTACAACACCACAAGAAGACCGATATCTCACCATCAGTGCCCGCAGATGGCCACAGAGTACTGCAGGACCTTACTGCAGCCAATGGAACAGTTGTCTCCAGACACACAGTCTACAGACGAATGAACAGACAAGGTTTATTTGCCTGGAGACCTGCAAAGTGCATTCCACTGAACCCTGGTCACAGGAGAGCCCACAAAGCCTGATGTCAAGAACACAGTACAAGGTCATTGGAATAGTGGTCCCAGGTTATGTTCACAGACGAGTCCAGGTATAGTCTGAACAGTGATTCTCGCAGGGTTTTCATCTGGTGTGAACCAGCAACTAGATACAAGGGTCCCACCTTCCTCCTGACAGATGATAACGCACGGACCCACCGAGCTGCCATCGTGGAGGAGTACCTTGAAACAGAACATATCACGCAAATGGAGTGGCCTGCCTGTTCTGCAGACCGAAACTCCATCGAGCACGTCTGGGATGCTCTCGGTCGACGTATTGCTGCACGTCTTCAAACCCCTATGACACTTCAGGAGCTTCGACAGGCACTGGTGCAAGAATGGGAGGCTACACCCTAGCAGCTGCTCGACCACCTGATCCACTAATCCAGAGTATGCCAACCCGTTGTGTGGCCAGTGTATGTGTGCATGGTGATCATTATCTCATATTGACGTCGGGATACATGCGCAGGAAACTGGTGTTTTGTAGCACACGTGTTTCGGGACAGTTTTCTCACCTTATCACCAATACCGTGGACTTATACATCTGCATCATGTGTATTCCCTATGTGCCTATGCTATTGGTGCCAGTTTTGTGTAGTGCCATGTTGTGTGGCACCACATCCTGCTATTATCATTAATTTGTGAGCATGAGTGTGGCAAGCTTACTGCAAATAACAGATTCATTTCAATTTAAAGCAATCCACTTGATTTGTACTACTGATTTATTGAAACCACAATCAGTTTTGAGGTATTAAAATCTAATCTTCCGGTGTCAGTCGTGACTGGCATTCATAGTATATGGCTGCCCAACAGCCGACAGTTTTTATACACCTGAAGTTGGGATTCTAACATCCCAAAACTGGGTGTGGTTTGAATAAATCATTAGTACAACTGAACCAGATCTCTTTTGATTAATTAATCATGCCTCTTAATTGTGAACATACCAAATCTCATGCAGATTCATTTCAAATGCTAAACACAAATCAATGCTGTTTTGGTCTGTTATAAGGAGTGAAGCTGGCAGTGCAATGGAGAGAAATTTGTCATCTGAACTATTGATAAATGGTGGAGCTGTTACAGATTCCAATGCTGTGTGTGAATTGTTTAATGGTTTCTTCACAAATTGCAATAAAATTTATGACTGCTCACCACGAAGTAGAAATCCTAGTATAGCAGAGAGGAATTGCTAGGGTTTTAAGTTTTTCTGCTTCAGGTCCTGATATTATGAAAATTATAATGGCCCTAAAAATTTTAACTCTGTGGCTTGGGATGAAGTTTCCTCTACAATAACAGAAACAGTCTGTTACAGTATTGTTCATCCACTCTCTATCAAACTCAACCAATCTCTTTATGAAGGCAGGGTATTGTATACACACACCGTTTTGATTTTCCTACAATGCTATGGTCATTTAAATGTGCCTTGAGTCACTGACCTCTTACCGCTGCTGATGAGTTGCTGCCATATCTCGATGATTATAATTTTTTTGAATATTTATCATACAATATATGTGCCCCATTGCGTGCTATCATTTGAAAAAAAGAAGAAGAGCAGGAGGAGGCGAGAGAAAGGGAGAAAGAACACTAATCTCATTTTGATATCTTGAATAACTTATGAGATACACTATGTGATCAAAGTATCCGAACACCGCGCTGAAAATGAGTAACAAGTTCATGGCGCCCCCCATCGGTAATGCTGGAATTCAATATGGTGTTGGCCCACCCTTAGCCTTGATGACAGCTTCCACTCTCATAGGCATATGTTCAATCAGGTGCTGGAAGGTTTCTTAGGGAATAGCAGCCCACTCTTACGGAGTGCTGCACTGAGGAGAGGTATTGATGTCAGTTGGTGAGGTCTGCCATGAAGTCGGAGTTCCAAAACATCCCAAAGGTGTTCTATAAGATTCAGGGCAGGACTCTGTGCATGCCAGTCCATTACAGGGATATTATTGTCATGTAACCTCCCCACCACAGGCTGTGCATTATGAACAGATGCTTGATCGTGTTGAAAAATGCAATTGCCACCCTGAAATTGCTCTTTAAGAGCGGGAAACAAGAAGGTGCTTAAAACATCAATGTAGGCCTGTGCTGTGAAAGTGGCACACAAAACAACAAGGGGTGTAAGCCCCCTCCATGAAAAACACACCATAACATCACCACCTCCGAATTTTACTGTTGGCATTACACACGCTGGCAGATGACGTTCACCGGGAATTCGCCATACCCACACCCTGCCATCGGATCTCCACATTGTGTACCATGATTTGTCACTCCACACAACATTTTTCCACTGTACAATTGTCCAATGTTTACGCTCCTTACACCAAGCGAGGCATTGTTTGGCATTTAACAGCATGATGTGTGGCTTATGAGCAGCCGCTCAACCATGAAATCCACATTTCCTCACCTCCTGCCTAACTGTCATAGTACCTGCAGTGGATCCCGATGCAATTTGGAATTCCTGTGTGATGATATGGATAGATGTCTGCCTATTACACGTTACAACTCTCTTCACCTGTCAGCCAACAGACAAGGTCAGCCTGTATGCTTTTCTGCTGTAGGTGTCCCTTCACGTTCCCACTTCACTATCACATCAGAAACAGTGGACCTAGGGATGTTTAGGAGTGTGGAAATCTCGCATACAGACGTATACCACAAGTGACACCCAATCACATGAGCATGTTTGAAGTACATGAGTCCCCGCCCCACTCTCCTCTCATGATGTCTAATGACTACTGAGGTCGCTGATATGGAGTATCTGGCAGTCAGTGGCAGCACAATGCACCTAATGTGAAATCGTATGTTTTTCTGGGTGTCTGGATACTTTTGATCACACAGTGTATGGTGGTTGTTTATGACTGCATGATTCGCGATGCACAAGGACGTAAATGGATGTGTCGCAGGCGACCATCCTTTGGTTATAAACCCAAATAATTCAAGAACGAAATGATATCGATCCACTCCAAATTTTAAATAAAATTTCGATAACTTATCTACATTTCACTCACTGCTACACTGAGCTAAAATTAATAATATGTAAAGTTTGTGCAATGTGTTTTTATCTCTGTGCTCTGTGACCGCTTTAAATTTTCGTGCAATGTTGTACTCAATTTGATGCGGCAGAACTAGTATGACGGATAACGAAAAGAATTTCAGTATCGGGTCAAGATATCGGACTCTAAGATGTACAATTTCTTTTTTCACCTACTACCTTTCAAAAAATTGGATGATAAGTATTTCATATTGGCTGGAACACTGTCTCTCAGCACAGCCTTCAGTATTTCATGAGAATCACAGCCATAACAAAAGCCACCTCTACACAGAATGCAAAGTGCACAGCCACAGAAGCTTGAGGGTTAAATAGAAAACTATAGGCCTACCTCATTGTTAACCATTTTCTCAAAAATATTTTAAAGAGCTGCATGCAATCAGATAGAAAATTATAATTCATACCAAAAGGAATATTTTATGGAGTCAATTGGTCACAAAAGTTAGCAGAGGTCTCAATAAGAGAATGTATGTGTCAAGCATCTTTTGTGACCTTACCAAAGCTTTCGATACTGTAAATCGTGACCTGCTTCTCTAAAAACTGAAATACAATGGTTCTCAAGGAAAAATTCTTAGTTGGCTGTCACTGCAGTTGGCCAACAGAAACAAAGATTACTTGTTAATTATAGTGGCAATAAATATTATGAAAATGATAAGACTGCTACTTACCGTATAGAAGAGATGATGAACTGCAGATGGCTACAACAATATATATATATATATATATATATATATATATATATATATATATATATATATATATAGCGGGAAAGCGCCGGCAGACAGGCACATGAACAAAACACACACACAGAATTACTAGCTTTCGCAACCGATGGTTGCTTCTTCAGGAAGGAGAGGGAAAGACGAGAGGAAACCCACATCCTTTCGTCTTTCCCTCTCCTTCCTGAAGAAGCAACCATCGGTTGCGAAAGCTAGTAATTCTGTGTGTGTGTTTGTGTAGCGGGAAAGCGCCAGTAGATAGGCACAATGAATAAAACACACACACAGAATTTCGAGCTTTCGCAACTGGCGGCTGCTTCGTCAGGAAAGAGGGAAGGAAAAGGAAAGATGAAAGGATGTGGATTTTAAGGGAGAGGGTAAGGAGTCATTCCAATCCCGGGAACGGAAAGACTTACCTTAGGGGGAAAAAAGGATAGGTATATACTCGCGCGCGCACACACACACACACACAGACATCACTGTCTGATGTCTGCTTGTGTCTGTGTGTGTGTGTGTGTGTGTGTGTGTGTGTGTGTGTGTGTGTGTGTGTGTGTGTGTGGGCGTGGGCGCGCGCGCGCGTGTATATACCTATCTTTTTTCCCCCCTAAGGTAAGTCTTTCCGCTCCCGGGATTGGAATGACTCCTTACCCTCTCCCTTAAAACCCACATCCTTTCATCTTTCCTTTTCCTTCCCTCTTTCCTGACGAAGCAGCCGCCAGTTGCGAAAGCTCGAAATTCTGTGTGTGTGTTTTATTCATTGTGCCTATCTACCGGCGCTTTCCCGCTTGGTAAATCTTGGAATCTTTGTTTTTAATATATTTTTCCCATGTGGAAGTTTCTTTCTACTTTATATATAGGGAACATCTGAACTTTTGGCAAAAAAAGCTTTTTTCTAAAGTAGACGACGCACACACACATTGACACAAGCACAGCTTGTACACACATAACCACTATCTCTGACCTCAATGGCCAGAGAAACTGCTCATGTGGGTGTGAGCTGTGCTTGCCAGTGGCCAGAGACAGAGCTCACGTATGTGTGAATTGTGCTTGCATTAATGTATGTGTGTTGTCTACTTTGGAAGAAGACCTATTGGCCAAAAGCTTACGTGTTTAGCAGTCTTTTGTTGTGTCTGCCTGCAATTCAGTACCTCCTGTATACAGTGATGGGCAATCTCTCTTTTTCATGATATTATAACTATTCCACCCTGAATTTTTCCAGCCTTTCATCATGCCCTGGTATGCTACCCTTTCCTCTTTTACACAGCTGAAACATTTAAATACTTAAAAATCTTAATTACACATAAGCTAATATATCAAGAAAAATAATCGGTTTTTGAAAATACAATGTAACTGTATCGACAAAAATCTACTCACCACACAGCAGCAGGGCAAAAAATATATAAAGGTTATGCAAACGCACAAATTTTCAAATCCAGTGGATCCTTCTTCTGGCAGACGAGTTGAAGGGGAAGGAAGGATGATGAAGGAAAAAGACTGGTAAGCATCACAGAGAAGTCAACCAGGATCCTGGTAAGGGGAGACTTACTAGACAGGACATGAAGGAAAGACTGTTAGCTGGGGACTGCACGGGATGAGATTTAAAATCCTAAGAGCTTAAATGTGGAAGATAGGGTAATAAGCAAGACAGAGATTACTGACACATCAAGCCTGAGTTGTTAAAAAGTGGAAACCTAAGTACATCATATGTGGCACATATGTGTGGTGGGGAGTGGGGAAAAATAGACAGGTCAGAAAATAAAAGAAATAGAAAACTAACAAGGGGCAAAGAAAGCAATAGCTACTGAAAGGAAGGGTTGAGGCAGAAGAAATTAATATAAATTAAGATAATGTAGGCAGAGAGAAAAAAAAACATGTTGTAATGTCAGTTCTCACCCGTGGAGTTCTGAGAAACTGGAGTCAGGGGGAGAATCCAAAGAGGACATGTAATGAAATGGGCATCCATGTCATGACTGTCATATTGTAGGACATAGTCTGCAACAGGATATTGGGTGCTGCCAGTATACTTCCTCCAGCTGTCCATTCACCTTAACTGATAACTTGGTTGTTGTAGTAGTAGTAGTAGTAGTAGTAGTAGTTGTTGTTGTTGTTGTTGTTGTTGTGGTCTTCAGTCCTGAGACTGGTTTGATGCAGCTCTCCATGCTAATCTATCCTGAGCAAGCTCCTTCATCTCCCAGTACATCCTTCTGAATCTGCTTAGTGCATTCATCTCTTGGTCTCCCTCTACAATTTTTACCCTCCACGCTGCCCTCCAATGGTAAATATGCGATCCCTTGATGCCTCAGGACGTGTCCTACCAACCGATCCCTTCTTCTAGTCAAGTTGTGCCACAAACTTCTTTTCTCCCCAATCCTATTCAATACCTCCTCATTAGTAACGTGACCTACCCACCTAATCTTCAACATTCTTCTGTAGCACCACATTTCGAAAGCTTCTATTCTCTTCTTGTACAAACTATTTATTGTCCATGTTTCACTTCAATACATGGTTACACTCCGTACAAATACTTTCAGAAACGACTTCCTGACACCTAAATCTATACTCGATGTTAACAAATTTCTCTTCTTCAAAAATGCTTTCCTTGCGATTGCCAGTCTACACATTATATCCTCTCTACTTCAACAATCATAAGTTATTAGCAAAACTCCTTTACTACTTTAAGTGTCTCATTTCCTAATCTAATTCCCACAGCGTCAACCGATTTAATTCGACTACATTCCATTATCCTCGTTTTGCTTTTGCTGATGTTTGTCTTATATCCTCCTTTCAAGACACAGTCCATTCCGTTCAGCTGCTCTTCCAGGTCCTTTGCTGTCTCTGACAGAATTACAATGTCATCGGCAAACCTCAAAGTTTTTATTTCTTCTCCCTGGATTTTAATAACAACTCCAAATTTTTCTTTTGTTTCCTTCACTGCTTGATCAATAGACAGATTGAATAACATCAGGGGAAGACTACAACCCTGTCTCACTCCCTTCCCACCCACTGCTTCCCTTTCATGCCCCTCAACTCTTATAACTGCCATCTGGTTTCTGTAGAAATTGTAAATAGCCTTTTGCTTCCTGTATTTTACCCCTGCCACCTGCAGAATTTGAAAGAGAGTATTCCAGTCAACATTGTCAAAAGCTTTCTCTACGTCTACAAATGCTAGAAACGTAGGTGTGCCTTTCCTTAATCTTTCTTCTAAGATAAGTCATAAGGTCAGTATTGCCTCACATGTTCCAACATTTCTACGGAATCCAAACTGATCTTTCCAGAGGTCGGCTTCTACGAGTTTTTCCATTCGTCTGTAAAGAATTCGCGTTAGTATTTTGCAGCTGTGACTTATTAAACTGATTGTTCGGTAATTTTCACATCTGTCAACACCTGCTTTCTTTGGGATTGGAATTATTACATTCTTCTTGAAGTCTGAGGGTATTTCGCCTGTCTCGTACATCTTGCTCACCAGATGGTAGAGTTTTGTCAGGACTGTCTCTCCCAAGGCAGTCAGTAGCGCTAATGGAATGTTGTCTACTCACAGGGCCTTGTTTCGACTCAGGTCTTTCCAGTACTCTGTCAAACTCTTCATGCAGTATCGTATCTCTCATTTCATCTTCATCTGCATCCTCTTCCATTTCCATAATATTGTCCTCAAGTACATCGCCCTTGTATAAACCCTCTATATACTCCTTCCACCTTTCTGCTTTCCCTTCTTTGCTTAGAACTGGGTTGCCATCTGAGCTCTTGATATTTATACACGTGGTTCTCTTCTCTCCAAAGGTCTCTTTAATTTTCCTGTAGGCTGTATCTATCTTACCCCTAGTGAGATAAGCCTCTACATCCTTACATTTGTCCTCTAGCCATCCCTGCTTAGCCATTTTGCACTTCCTGTCGATCTCATTTGTATTCCTTTTTGCCTGCTTCATTTACTGCATTTTTATATTTTCTCCTTTCATCAATTAAATTCAATACTTATTCTGTTACCCACGGATTTCTGCTAGCCCTCGTCTTTTTACCTACTTGATCCTTTGCTGCCTTCACTACTTCCTCCCTCAGAGCTACCCATTCGTCTTCTACTGTATTTCTTTTCCCCATTCCTGTCAATTGTTCCCTTTTGCTGTCCCTGAAACTCTGTACAACCTCTGGTTTAGTCAGTTTATCCAGGTCCCATCTCCTTAAATTCCCACCTTTTTGCAATTTCTTCAGTTTTAATCTACAGTTCATAACCAGTAGATTGTGGTCAGAGTCCACATCTGTCCCTGGAAATGTCCTACAATTTAAGACCTGGTTCCTAAATCTCTGTCTTACCATGATATAATCTTTCTGATATCTTTTAGTATCTCCAGGATTCTTCCATGTATACAACCTTCTTTTATGATTCTTGAACCATAAGTTACACCAATGTAAAAGGCCCAACAGAGTTTACACAACAGCCAGTACATAAAATGTAGGTGGCTCTCCCGTTGCTATGTGCATGGCTGGTTTTAGTGGCAGCAGGAAGATGTGTAGAGCAAGTCTTAGAGTGGGGATGGCCACAGAGGCAGGGCCACAGAGGAAATGGGTGCAGAAGTAGCAGAGGGTCCTACCACAATATTGTGGAGCTTGGGAGGGGCAAACCTACTTTAGTTGTGGTGAGCACAATGTCAGACAGAATGGACCTCATTTCAGGTCATGGTTTTAGAAAGTCACAGCGTTGTCAAAGCAGCGGATTACTACATTCAAGACCAGGATAATACTGAGTGACAAGGGGGTGCACTCTTAAGCTGTTATTTGGAGGGATTAGCAGTACTCATATTAGATGTGATGGTCCGGAAATCTGCTTTTGATCTTGGCTTGTAGGGTCACTACAGCAGTGAAGGCTGAGGTGAGAATGGTGGTGCATTGCTGAGGATGAGGTCAACATCAAGTGAAGTTGCAGGGGATTCAGAGTAAGACCATGTGAAATTTAATTGGGAGGAAGTAATTATAGATTGCAAAAATGTTAACAGGTCAATTTCACCATGAGTCCATATGGCACGCAAAGATGTCATCAATGTATCTAAACCAAACCAGGGGCTGAAGACATGGATCCCAGGAAAGCCCCCTCCAAGCAACCTATCAAAGGTTTGGCCTTGGAAGGAGTCATCCCTGTTCCTGTGGCTGTGCCCCTGATCTGTTTGCATATCAGACCCTCAAAAACAAAACATTTGTTGGTAAAGTATAAAGCTGGTTAAGGTGAGAAGGAAGCATGTCGTAGGTTTGGAATCAGGTGGGCACTGGTTGAGGTAATGTTCAGCAGCAGACAGACTGTGTATACAGGAGATTTTGCTATATAGAAAAAGGTGGCTTCAAGCAAGGTGTGCGATGGGAGTGGGACTGCCATAGATTTCAGATGATCCAGGAAATGGTTGGTGTCTTTAGTATAGGAGGGAAGTCTTTGTACTATAGGTTCCAGGCATCTTTACTGTACAGACCCTTTGTGAGGCTGACATGTTGCACCCTCCTACCAAACCCATTCCTGCCCCATAACTGGCAAAATATATATTATCAAAGGGAGAGCTACCTACACTATTGGTCTTATACATTGGTACGACTACCACCAATTTATCAGTTAGAGTGAATGGGCATGGAGGTGTATACCAGCAACACACATTATCCTGTTGCAGAGCAAGGTCTACAACATGACAACCAGGTTGCCTGGTTCCCCACCTGTGCCACCTGGATTCTTCCCCAGATACCAGTTTCTCAGAACTGTAGTGGAAACTGGTGCTACAACATGTCCTTGGTTCTAACGAACCACCTCAAATTAATTTATATAAATTTCTTCAGTCTCCGCATTTCTTCTCATTAACTATTCCTTCCTTCATTCCCTTTTGGTTTTCTACAAGTTTTATTTTCTGACCCATCTATTTTCCCCTGCCCTCTACCTCTGTCACAAACAATGCACTTAGCTTTCCGCTCTTATTAACTGCTGAATAACATTTTGTCAGCAATCACTGTCTTACTTATTGCTCTAACTTCCACATTTAAGCTCTCGGGTTTTCATGTCTCATACGGTACAGCCCCAACAATCAGTCTTCTCTTCTCATCCCGTATGATGAGTCTCACACATCCCAAGGTTCTAGGTGACTTTTCAGACCTCTCCTCATTTCCTAAACTCACCAGTAATTTTCCTTCATCCTTCTTCGTCCCTTTCAATCTGTCAGCCAGAAGAAGGAGCCACTGGCTACAAAAGCTCGTAAATTTACTTAACCTTTATATGTGTTTTCTCCTGCTGCCTACTGGTGAGTAGTTTATTTATCCACCCAATTACATTACAATTACACACAAGCTTCCTATTCAATAAGTAGAACTAATTTTGCAAACCAATGCAAGTTTCTAATTTCCTTATGGGCCAAAACAAAGGGAACACATCTAAAAATTATCGCAGGTGCCTTACTTGCCACTTCTAGTTCACTATTCACAGGTCTTCTGTCAACAAACAAATTCACTCCTGCAGTATAAATTTTGAGAGCTTGCTTTAACTATCGTAGCTGAACATGATACAAAACAACAGGAATTAGTTTCAACTGAAATCACTGGTTATCACAATAAAGAAACAAATGCTCTACCTTATCATCCAGACAGTCATTTTTTAATAATCCTACAAGGACAATAAAAATCTGGCTTGAAAAATTTTCCACATTGGGTTCTCGTTCTTCCAATAGTTGATGTAGAAGGAAAAAAACTACATCCAAGAATTCAACAGATGTCTCTCGATCCTAAAAAAAAGAAGGAAAACATGAAATGATTAACAAACTAGGCACCAACCTTTTAATACACCAAAGAGATACAGAACAAAACTATATGTAAAATAGAGGGTGGTCAAAAAAAGTGCTGTATACTGTGAAAAATGCTAGTCCTCATCGAAACAAGAAAAATAGGTTAAATAAACATGGGTAAGGAAACGCATACTTTCCTAGATAAATACATGTTTATAGGAAGGGCTACACAATGCTTGTTTGCAGATATTAGCACTGTTGTTGCATTGGCATTCTGTGTAATGTGTCCGCAGGGTCTTTCACACAGTACTCTACCTACCATTAGGTGGTCTGCAGACAGTTGTGTGGTTCGAGTCATTTTGTAGGTTACATCAGTTTTTGTCATGTTTGTATCTCTTATGGCATAGTACTGTCAATCGTGGGTACGTATCATGGAGCTTTACCTTCTTCCAAATGTGGATTCACTTATGTGTTTAGTGTTATTGCACTGTTTGTACACACAAATTCTCCCTTCCATCACATGGTAGCAATGGAAGCCTACTACACAACAAGTGAAAAGGTGGATTTGATATTCTGCTATGGTTTAGCAAATGTATGTACCAAGCAAGCCCGTATGCTTTACATTGAAAAATATCCATAGCGCAGAGTGCCCTCTGATAAGCTGTTCGGCAGACTTTTCCAGTGTATGAGAGCTATAGGCACTGTTGCATCTCAGATGGTTGACAGTGGACAGCCCAACACATTCTGCACACCTGACCTGGTGTGCTGTAGTCAGTGGAAGAAACCCCAGGGACCAGTGTGTGACAATTAGAGGCAGCAGCAGAAGGCGTGTCTCACGCTCTTATCTAGGAAGGGGGAGGGGGGAATACTTCACGAACAACTGCTGTACCCATATCATCTAAGGCCACAGAATCATCATGGCAGACAATGGTTCTGTCAATGGGTGTTGCGGAAGTGTGCGCAGATCCATTGTTCACACCCAAGATTCTTTTTACTGATGAAGCAGGTTTCACAAGATAAAGTGTTGTGAATTTCCATAACCAGCACATACAGGCAGGTGTAAATCCCCAAGAAATTCAGGAAAGAGGGCATCAACACATTCTTAATCAAAATATCGAAACATGTACTTGACAACAGATTAATGGGGCCACACATGCTACTACAAAGTTTAACTGGGGCACATTATCTGGACTTTTTCACTAATGTATCACCTACCTTGCTGGAGGCTGTGCCACTGCAGCAACAAATACAAATGTGGTTCATGCATGATGGCGCACAAGCACATTTTCATAAAAATGTGCGCGAGCATCCAACATAGACATGGGGACACTTGAAGGAATTGGTCTATGCCACATCAATCGACTATGTGCGGGCGCTATAGTTCGCATCTTCAACACATGCCAGCAGTTACAACAACAACAACCGGGTATACTTCAAAGGGTGCATCATTCCTTATGATAGAGGGCAGTGGTGTACTGTCATGAATGGACGCCATGTGTTTATCACACAAAGTATGCATTTACGGACCCATGTTTATTGGACTTATCTCAGAAAATATGCATTTCCAGACCAAAGTTCATTAGAGTTATTTTTCTTCTCTTGATAAGTACTACCACCTCTCCAAGTACTTGGCAATTTTTATAATTCCCTGTATATAGACAGAAGGCATACCGGTATGATGACACAAGACAATTTGTGGCTAAAATACAAGTACAAGAACTTCAAACATTACGGAGATGTAAAACTTTACTCAGGATGGCCAGAATACACCAATTCATCAATCAAATAATCCTAAGGTATCTGAAATGGAAAACAATTTCACATTCATTAATAGGGGATGAGATATTTGAGCGCCACTGCAGTCCTCTTGTTCCTGATACAGAATATGCACAACATAGAATTCGTAGACTCAGATCCACCAGGTTAGCCGAGAGCGCTAATGCACTGCTTCCTGGACTCGAATAGGCACACCAGTGCCAGATCAAATCCGCCCGGCAGATTAAAGACGAGGGCCGGTGTGCCGGCCAGCCTGGTTGTGGTTTTTAGGTGGTTTTCCACATCCCACTTGTGAATACCGGGATGGTTCCCATGCCCCACCTCAGTTACATGACTCACAGACATTTGAAACACGTTCACACTATTTTGTGATTTACACTAGACGCAGACAGCTGGGGTACACTGATTACATCCCGGGTGGTACGGGGTGGGGGCAGGAAGGGCATCTGGCCATGCCTTCAAATTAAGCAAAGACCTAAGGAACATTCGAGTTCTGTTTGGGTTACGCCCTTTTACTCAGATCCAATAACCTGTAAAAAAAAATCTGCAAATTGATTTAAACATCCAATGTACCACATGTAATACTATAAGAAACAAAGAACTCTTCTTTTAAATTGGCAAATATTATAGTGAACATAACGAAACAAGTAAGGGGTCTACTTATTCAATTGTAATAAGTAAACAATACATAAAAATAAAGATAAAAGAATATTTCTACAGTGCATGTGTCTAATCCTTCAAGAGACACTGACAGAAAACTTACTCTATATCAAAACTCCTACTCAGTCACAAACTAGAGAGATTGTTACAAACTATGTCACTTATTTTGTAATACAAACTTTCTTCTAAGTTGTCTGTTTCACCACATTATGCTTACATTTACAACATTTTCATTTGCTTTTAATGCTTTCAAAGCTTCTCTGCTGCATTTAATTCCTCTCTGTTCATTTGGTTTCTCTACTAATTTTTCTGCTTATTACAAATTTCACTACTTCATTTGTTTAGAGAGCAAATACTGTATACTGTTTGGAAGATTGACAATATGAGACATTTCCTTTGCTTTTCCTCCAAGGCAGAAGGTGTCTCAGTTAAATGTTATCATCCCAACCACTCTCAGTTTATTTAGTTCTCGTCCATTCTGTGCTACTTTAAATATTCAAGCTTCAGGATCATATCCTCACTTTTTACCCCCTTCACTCTTTTTGAATAAGCAACCATTTAATCTTAAAAAATTGGTGTTCACTTTTTTTGTTTAGTTTTTTTAATGATATTTGCCACATATTTTCTGTTTAAAATTATTGGAGCAACACACAGTTTTTTAAACATGTCAAATGAGAACCATCAAAATCATGCAAAAGCATACCGCTTATCAGAACTTCAGTTCTTACCTGAGTACAAGCCTCCACTTCATCAGGAAACAAAATCTGCAGGTGAGCAACGGAATTGTCATGTAAACTTCTCCAAAACACATGTGATTCCTCCCGAGTAAGATTTGCAATCCCATCTTCTTTAACCTGAATCAAAATTTAATACTCGGTATTTTACTTCTATCTGAAGAGATGTGAAATTAACTTACTTTCATTACTTCTTCTACTGTCTAGTGAAGGCAACAGGTTCTGTGACTAAACCCATATTTAACATTCAAAGAGAATAAAATAAAATGTCACAAAGAGCTAATATTACAGGGACAACTAAAGCTCATTCATTAATAAAAAAATATATATCATCAGGCAATGCAATTCATTTGATCAAAACTGACATTCAAATCTTTTTATCTGACAAGGAGAGGTTCCAGGATGGGATTAACTTATTTATGTGGTGGTATAGGTTAGGGTCCAAGTATCACTCTGCAACCATTCACCCTGTTGGGCCCTCATTTGCAAGTAATCAACAAAAAAAATATTATGGAATTTCTTGTTTCAGCATGGCCTTAAACATACTACTTAATTTCCAAACAAGCACTGTAGTGTTGCAGTTAAGTTATTTGGCTGGTATACTGAAGCCTGTGAGTTTGATTGTCATCAGGTGAAACATCTTATTTTAATTAAAGGACTGTGGCTATTACTTTTAAACAATTAATTGGTTTAAATATAATTAGTTTTATTTTTAATCCTATGCCATATCATTTTAGTCATCATATTAGGTTTTTTATTTGCTCTCATTTTTCACTTCTTTTTTTTCTCTTTTCACTTTTAACTGAATAGTAGATGAGAGACAAAATAATCTATTTATAACGCCTGTCTAGTGGTATCAAAAATTTATTTTTCGGAACAGGATGAAAAATGTTTTGGATGGTAATAGTCACACAAACATTTAAAACAAATGCTACTGTCATTGTGGACAAAATAATGCAGATGAAGATTTTAAAAATGAAAGAAGGGATTATACAGAAAATTAAATCAGAGTGAAATCAGTAATACAAATAATGACTGAAATAACTTGCACAGACAATGTATCCTCTCTTCCCGTTACCCACCAGGCCTCAACCTCCGGTAATTTCAAGTTGCCGCCGCTCATACCTCACCTGTCATTCAACAACATCTTTGCCTCTGTACTTCCGCCTCGACTGACGTATCTGCCCAAACTCTTTACCTTTACATATGTCTGCTTGTGTCTGTATATGTGCGGATAGATGTGTGTGTGTGTGTGTGTGTGTGTGTGTGCGCGCGCGCGCGCGCGCACGCGTGCCCGAGTATATAACTGTCCCTTTTTCCCCCCAAGGTAAGTCTTTCCGCTCCCAGGATTGGAATGACTCCTTACCCTCTCCCTTAAAACCCACATCCTTTCGTCTTTCCCTCTCCTTCCCTCATTCCTGATGAAGCAACCGTGGGTTGCGAAAGCTTGAATTTTGTGTGTGTGTTTGTGTTTGTTAGTGTCTTTATCAACATACCAGCACTTTCGTTTGGTACGTTACATTATCTTTGATTTTAGATACAAAATTACAAAAAGGAAGAAATGAACTCAAACTACAAGTTCAATTGAATAAAAAATAATGGTGGCAGTTGTTTCAAGAAAGATGTAAAGAAACTAAACTGGAACCTGCAACTGTGATAACCCACAGATATCACCTCAATCACACCAGCACCTCATTGTCCATTAAAATTCAGCAGGACGTTAGTCACTGGCCCGTCACATGTATTCAATCAGGTGCAATGGCGCAGGGTGGATAAGATTGGCTGCAAGGTGGCAGAACTATTGGACAGCACTGATAACTGTGCATCATCTACATCTACATGACTACTCTGCAATTCACATTTAAGTGCTTGGCAGAGGGTTCATCGAACCACAATCATACTATCTCTCTACTATTCCACTCCCGAACGGCGAGCGGGAAAAACGAACACCTAAACCTTTCTGTTCGAGCTCTGATTTCTCTTATTTTATTTTGATGATCATTCCTACCTATGTAGGTTGGGCTCAACAAAATATTTTCGCATTCGGAAGAGAAAGTTGGTGACTGAAATTTCGTAAAAAGGTCTCGCCGCGACGAAAAACGTCTATGCTGTAATGACTTCCATCCCAACTCGTGTATCATATCTGCCACACTTTCTCCCCTATAACGCGATAATACAAAACGAGCTGCCCTTCTTTGCACCCTCTCAATGTCCTCCGTCAATCCCACCTGGTACGGATCCCACACCGCGCAGCAATATTCTAACAGAGGACGAACGAGTGTAGTGTAAGCTGTCTCTTTAGTGGACTTGTTGCATCTTCTAAGTGTCCTGCCAATGAAACGCAACCTTTGGCTCGCCTTCCCGACAATATTATCTATGTGGTCCTTCCAATAGTGGCATCAATAGTGGCACGCGCAACTGCCGCCCAGCTCTACCATGTGGAAACATCATGTGTTGTTCTATTTAATGCTGGAGTACAGTGGCTTTTGCCTCATTCAATAATTGTTTATACTCTTGTTTACCTCACTTTGCACACATATCATTATATGTAGACTGGTACTGATCTGACTACGTACTTATAAGGACCATGTATTGATCGCATTCACAGTACCAGTGATTGTAAATTATTGGCATTCTTTAACATCTATGCTATTTCTTTAACATCTATGCTATTACACAAGTGGCAACATGTAAGAATTATTTTTCAGTGTGCCACTGTCCTGTGGCAGCAGCAGTAACACATGGCCCTGATGGACAGAGCATTGATGGGACTGACAATGCGGCCTAAAAATTTGCCGGCCTACCCACCACCCTTTCCCATCTCTGACGAGGCTACCGTAGACTGGGAATCGTATGAGAAGTACCTAGAGAAACAATTCACAGCCTGCACCGTAACTGACACTACCTCCATGAAAGCTCTCTTTCTGTCAGTGGTCTCCCCCCATATGTACCATTTGTGAGGGAAGTTAGCTCCCCTTAGGATCAGGTATCTTTATCATTCAATGAAACATGTCATTTACTGACTTCAAATTATAACAAACATACTCATGTGATTTTCACAAGAGTGTATTTCAATCAGTGCAAGGAGCAATGTCATCAATCACATCACACTTGGGCAGCAGAACTGTAGACGTTAAGTCTCAAGATCAATTTCATTATTACTCAATCTAAGGAAGCCATGATTTGACACGCTATCATCAGGTCTTCCCCCCCCCCACATATAAGTTGGCTGCCAAAGGACTTTGCAGTTTGAAGATTCCACCTTGGGAAGTGAAGTTCAAGCATTTGAAGCTTCTCATGCAGTTGGCCACCACATATTCTTGGGCTGACACAGCCACTCTGAACTCAGTGAACTCAGGCAGTAAGAGGCATATACATTCTAGTATACCTTTGGAAATAAGTGTTGTGATAGTGCAGTAATCCCAACCACCATGCTCCAAACAAACACGGCAACAGCAGAAAATTTTTCGCAAGTCCTGCCCTACTTGTTTTGTACAACATAGTCGGCCGGTTAGTCTGTAACATTTGGTATTGTGCCATTTATGTAATAATAAATGTCACTGCAACAGCGTGCAATAATCAATCGGCTTCCACTGTGCCTCTCACATCTCAACCTGCAGACATTAATGTTGACAGTAACACATTTGAAGCTATTGTATCTGCTTCTAACAAACTGTTAAGTGGTAGGAAGGGGAGAGGTGCAGGGAAGGAGAAAAGCATAGGGAAGGAGAGAGATGAGGGGAAGGAGTGGGTGGAAGAGAGGGTAGGGAGAGTGTGTAAGGATGGCAGGGAGAAGGAGACAGGGGGAGGAGCAAAGAAGATGAAGGGGAAAGGGTCATGCTCGGAAGGAGTGGAAATGAAATTTTGAAAGAAAGGGGAAAGAGAGAGTGAATTTTTGAAAGAAAGGGGAAAGAGAGAGTGAATTTTTGAAAGAAAGGGGAAAGAGAGAGTGAATTTTTGAAAGAAGGGGGAAAGAGGGAGTAAGTTTTTGCAAGAAGGGGGAAGGAGACGGAGAGAATTTATGAAGGAAGGGGGAAGAAGTGGGAGTGAATTTTAGAAAGAGGCGAAATGAGTGAGGGAGTGTGAGTTAGGACTGGAAAGAGGGGGAAGAAGTGGGGTGAGGATAGGAATGGCGGATTGGAAGGACGGGGAAGCAGTGGGGTGCAGATGGATATGTGTGTGTGTGCGAGTGTACACCTGTCCTTTTTTCCCTCTAAGGTAAGTCTTTCCGATCCCGGGATTGGAATGACTCCTTACCCTCTCCCTTAAAACCCACATACTTTTGCCTTTCCCTCTCCTTCCCTCTTTTCTGAAGAAGCAACCGTTGGTTGCGAAAGCTAGAAATTCTGTGTGTGTGCTTGTGTGTTTTATTTATTGTGCCAGTCTACCGGCGCTTTCCCGTTTGGTATATTAAAAACAAAGATTCCAAGACTTACCAAGCGGGAAAGCGCCGGTAGACAGGCACAATAAAATAACACAAAAAAACACACACACAAAATTTCTGGCTTTCGCAGAGGGGGGGCGGAGGCAGAACGGTGGCGGAGGTAGAGTGGGGGCGGAGGTAGAGTTGGGGGTGGAGGTAGAGTGGGGGCAGAGGTAGAGTGGGGGCAGAGGTAGAGAGGGGGCGGACATAGTGAGTGAGCAGAGGTAGAGAGGGGGCGGTGGGACAGTGGAGAGAGAGGGGGAGCGGAGATGGAGCAACCAGAGGGGGAGAGGGTGCAGAGGGGAGAGGGTGCAGAGGGGGAGAGGGTGCAGAGGGGGAGAGGGTGCAGAGGGGTACAATGGGCTGACTTAGAGAGGTGGCAGAGGAAAGAGGGGGCAAAGGTGGAGAGGGGGAAGAGGGAGAGAGGGGGAAGAGGGAGAGAGGGGGCAGAGGTGGGGTGGGGGAAGAAGGGGCAGAGGTGGGGTGGGGGAAGAGGGGTCAGAGGTGGGATGGGGGAAGAGGGAAAGAGGGTGCGGAGGGACAGAGGGGGGAGGTGGGATAAAGGGGGGGCGGAGTGACAGAGGTCACGGACTGACAGCGAGAGCGGAGGGAGAGAGGGGGTGGAGGGTAGCCATTACATGCACTTTTTTCCACGACCTGTTGCTGAAAATATCCATTTTTTGGACTTAATTTCTGTACTACAGTGTTGACCATGCTCATAAAGCTGAAAGTGGTTTTTAAGATGAAAAGAAGCACTGTCAGTCACATACAAGTGTTTAGGAAATGCACGGCCTCTACATGCCACATCATCAATTATCATGGTTACAGCATAGCATGTATGTGCACTGTCATGAATGAGATCACTGACAGTTGCAAATCATTGTGATGTTCCAAGGAAATGAGCAACACATGTGAATATTGATACCTGTGATGTGTGCCAGTGGTAATTTTGAATTTCTTTCTGCAAAGCAACAGAACAGTTCTCAGCAAATTCGAAATGAAGAACTAAGGAGTCAGTATTTTGGCATGTTGCTGATTTTACTTCAAAGCAACAAAACAGTTCTCAGCAAAGTCGAAATGAAGAACTAATGAGTCAGTATTTTGGCATGTTGCTGATTTTACTTCTGCTATGGCCTGTGTTTGAATCCTCTGGATATGATGGTGACCTATTCCTTTCATGACTCAATGCTTAACCTATGCAACAAACTTCTCTGGCTATACTGTCTTCTTCACCAATTCTCCTCCCTCCCACTATGCGTCAGTTATGTCATTGTCAGTATCCTGAGGGTGTAAAGTTTCAACAGTCATCACTTTAGCACGAGAACACATTGCACACTCCTGCAAGCAACATTTATCTTGCGGCTCTTGACACATACACGAAAGCATCAGTTCCATCTCTGTTTACTTCTTTCCTGTGGCACTGCTTATGGCGAAACAAACACATTTCAAATTAGTGCAGTAAATACGTGTACATACTTTGCTCGTTGACTTCACCCATTTTGGTCATAAGGAGTAGAATTTTGTGAGACCAGATTTTAAATTCGGGTTCTCCTTTTTTCATTAGAAAATATGCTTTTCTTATTGATACTGTCACATACCTTGTTAGCTTTTTCACCACTTTCACTGACAGACATAACATCAGCCTGGCTAAGACTTTGCCTGCAGCAATCTTTGTCATCACTTAGGTAATGTTCCAGAGAAACAGGAAGCATATCATCTTGCAACGGATGCCCACAATAAGAACCTCGGCATGCCCAAATACCTTTCTCATTCTTTATTTTACAAGCTTTTGAAATCAAATAATAAGAGGAAGTGTCTGCTGCTGCTTAGAGTAGCTATCTGGGATCAGTGTCAGTACCTTCTCAGTATAGGCGGGTGCCGAGATAGCAGTATTTAGATTTTGAAACCCAACATCACATTTCATGCAAATGTCATTACCTTCAGGTTCTGCGCTAAGTACATCTACATTATACACTTCACAAAGTTTTGAAGATGTTGCTTGTGTAAAACTTGTTTCAATTTCTTTCACTTTTCTTTTTACACAGAGTTTTCTTCTTGCACTTCTTACCTTTACTGGATGTTTAAGGGGGGAAATAGTAGGGGCTACAGCAGGAATGCTAACATTCAATGCGTCAACTACTTCACACCCTGGAATATAAGCAGCTGCACTCTCTTCTTCAGTTTCACATTCGGGTGATGGTGATCGTTCAGGTGAGTTGCCACTAAATTTCTTCTTGTGGTGAGTGTTGTGATGCTAATACTGTTACTTGAGGACCAAGATATTTCTGCAATACCTCTGACAGATTTCCAAGAGCTGTGAAGTGTTTCCACTTTTCTCGAACACCATATTTTTGTGTCTTTTTTTCGTAGGCCACACACTTCACTCTTTCATTACTGTATTTCCTCTCTGACATTGTATCTAACAAAAAATTCAAACCAAACACAAAACAATGCAGAATGCTTTATGTCAAGTTATCACTCGTTTGTTATAAACAGATGAGCACTAGGAACAGTGTTGCCAACACGCATATTTTACACTAGGAATTCGGTGATGCAAAATATGCAGAATGTTGAAAAATTTTTAACATTTTACACAGAAAAATATTGCCCATTGTGTTTGCACTGACTATTAACACATCAACCACACAATATTTTCTGTAATTCTCACAAGTAGTCAGATGGGGGTTTTCGAGTAGCCAAAATACTTCGTAAAAACTCATAAAAATGCAATTTTTTACATTTTTAGTAATAAATATTTACACAAAACAGATAGCTGGAGCAGAGGACTTACAATTTATAATTAAATCAGTAGTATCTGGTAATATGACAGAAAAGAAAGCATTCTGTGATTCAATTAGAAAAAAAAAGTTTTTAAGTGGAAAAATTAATGTAGATTTTGTATTTTCGTCTTAAATTTTGTAAGTTAAAGGAAGCCCAGAACTGTATGGGTGTCAACAAAATTTCAACACACTAAGAGGGACCTTTAATGCAAAACATCTGCCAGGTACCCAGCACTTTTGGTTTCTTAGTTTTTTTTCTTTTTTTTGTTCCCTTTCTTTTTAAGACTTATTTACAAAATATACATTTTTCAAAGGGCCTTGCAATTTACAAAACTTAAGATAAAACAAAAATACTTTATTTCTTAACACTTATGACATAGAGGTCTAATACACATTTTTTACAGAGAAATTCATGACCACGAGCTGACATGACCTGTATGATTTGAGATAAAATCATGCTGTAAATCACTCCATAATGAAATTGGAACTATTCAAATGGGACTTGCAAAACCTTATTCCTTAACAGGATTTTTGGGTGTTGTCATTACTTAGTTCATCACAGAAATTCTGAATAAAAATGCAATGAACGCATTTAACATATTATCTGATAAGACATACCTTTTGAAGTAGTTCATTTGGTATTACAGGGTGCTTCTGACTTTCAAGAATGGTGTAATATTGTTCAGAAAATTTCTTGGACGCTTTCCTTTTCCGTGTCAGTGGCATAATGGTTAATACTGGCTACTCACAACTGCATAGATGGTCTCAGCAGAAGTAGGTACTTAAAAGTTTGTCATTGCAAACTTCCAGTTGCAGTTCTCCTACAAGTGCAAAATTAAACTTTAGTGTCCAATCCCAATCACTTCTAAAATGAATTTATAAATCAAGAGAGAGAGAGAGAGAGAGAGAGAGAGAGAGAGAGAGAGAGAGAGAGAGAGAGAGAGAGAGAGAGAGAGACCAGAAAAAGTATAACGACTCATCACACAATCAAATGCAAAATTAACAGTGAAATTATACAAGATGGGATAAATAAAATATGGAAACATCTTATTAGATAAAACATTTCTGTTTAAGCTGACAACATACATCAAATAAACACAATGAACGTGGAGCTGGTACATCGCAAACAATATCATTTCCCTAAACGGTCCTGCAGCTATACCTGATGCTCCTACAATAACCATGCAACTACATTGCACTGGTTAGACAAATACTGGGCCTGCAATTGGAAGGTGGACTGGAGTGGGCGAATAACATCTGTACTGTCAGTAGCATTTAGGGTCAAATAAATCTTAAAAAAACATTTGTTGTTGTTGTTGTTGTGGTCTTCAGTCCCGAAACTGGTTTGATGCAGCTCTCCATGCTACTCTATTCTGTGCAAGCTTCTTCATCTCGCAGTACCTACTGCAACCTACATCCTTCTGAATCTGCTTAGTGTATTCATCTCTTGGTCTTCCTCCACGCTGCCCTCCAATACTAAATTGGTGATCCCTCAATGCCTCAGAACATGTCCTACCAACCGATCCCTTCTTCTGGTCAAGTTGTGCCACAAACTTCTCTTCTCCCCAATCCCATTCAATATTTCCTCATTAGTTATGTGATCTACCCATCTAATCTTCAGCATTCTTCTGTAGCACCACTTTTCGAAAGCTTCTATTCTCTTCTTGTCCAAACTAGTTATCGTCCACGTTTCACTTCCATACATGGCTACACTCCATACAAATACTTTCAGAAATGACTTTCTGACACTTAAATCTAAACTCGATGTTAACAAATTTCTCTTCTTCAGAAACCCTTTCCTAGCCATTGCCAGTCTACATTTTATACCCTCTCTACTTCGACCATCATCAGTTATTTTGCTCCCCAAATAGCAAAACTCCTTTACTACTTTAAGTGTCTCATTTCCTAATCTAATTCCTTCAGCATCACCCGACTTAATTCGACTACATTCCATTATCCTCGTTTTGCTTTTGTTGATGTTCATCTTATATACTCCTCTGAAGACACTGTCCATTCCATTCAACTGCTCTTCCAAGTCCCTTGCTGTCTGTGACAGAATTACAATGTCATCAGCGAACCTCAAAGTTTTTATTTCTTCTCCCTGGATTTTAATACCTACTCCGAATTTTTCTTTCGTTACCTTTACTGCTTGCTCAATATATAGATTGAATAACATCGGGGAGAGGCTACAACCCTGTCTCACTCCCTTCCCACCCACTGCTTCCCTTTCATGCCCCTCGACTCTTATAATTGCCACCTGGTTTCTCTACAAATTGTAAATAGCCTTTCACTCCCTGTATTTAACCCCTGCCACCTTCAGAATTTGAAACAGAGCATTCCAGTCAACATTGTCAAAAGCTTTCTCTACGTCTACAAATGCTAGAAATGTAGGTTTGCCATTCCTTAATCTTTCTTCTAAGATAAGTCGTAAGGTCAGTATTGCCTCACGTGTTCCAGTATTTCTACAGAATCCAAACTGATCTTCCCCGAGGTCGGCTTCTACTAGTTTTTCCATTCATCTGTAAAGAATTCATGTTAGTATTTTGCAGTTATGGCTTATTAAACTGATTGTTCGGTAATTTTCACATCTGTCAACACCTGTTTTCTTTGGGATTGGAATTATTATATTCTCCTTGAAGTCTGAGGGTATTTCGCCTTTCTCATACATCTTGCTCACCAGATGGCAGAGTTTTGTTAGGACTGGCTCTCCCAAGGCAGTCAGTAGTTCTAATGGAATGTTGTCTACTCCGGGTGCCTTGTTTCGACTCAGGTCTTTCAGTGCTCTGTCAAACTCTTCAGGCAGTATCGTATCTCCCATTTCATCTTCATCTACATCCTCTTCCATTTCCATAATATTGTCCTCAAGTACATCGCCCTTGTATAGACCCTCTATATACTCCTTCCACCTTTCTTTCCCTTCTTTGCTTAGAATTGGGTTTCCATCTGAGCTCTTGATATTCATACAAGTGGCTCTCTTTTCTCCAAAGGTCTCTTTAATTTTCCTGTAGGCAGTATCTATCTTACCCTTAGTGAGATAAGCCTCTACATCCTTACATTTGTTCTCTAGCCATCCCTGCTTAGCCATTTTGCACTTCCTGTCGATCTCATTTGTATTCCTTTTTGCCTGCTTCATTTACTGCATTTTTATATTTTCTCCTTTCATCAATTAAATTCAATATTTCTTCTGTTACCCAAGGATTTCTACAAGCCCTCGTCTTTTTACCTACTTGATCCTCTGCTGCCTTCACTACTTCCTCCCTCAGAGCTACCCATTCGTCTTCTACTGTATTTCTCTTCCCCATTCTTGTCAATTGTTCCCTTATGCTGTCCCTGAAACTCTGTACAACCTCTGGTTCTTTCAGTTTATCCAGGCCCCATCTCCTTCTTTAGCTTGAGTATTTCCATTATTATAATCATGTTTGTGAACAATAAAATAGCTTAATAAACCATGCACGTGTTTCAGCTTGGCAACAAATCAACAAAAATAATAATATTTCTCTCTGATAAAATACAGATCAATTAAAAAGGGGGAAGTTACATCATAAAAGAGAGAAAGAGAGAAAGAGAGAAAGAGAGAGAGAGAGAGAGAGAGAGAGAGAGAGAGAGAGAAGAAGGATAGCTGAAAACAATATAGAATCCCAACAAATATACCTCCAACAAAATTTTATACCTATTGTTTTCAATTACCCCTAGTTTTCAAATACCCCACTTCATCCTATCAATTTATTCTGGCAAAGATTTTGGTGTTCACTGTATACTTACCAGTGGCAAAATCTATTACACTGTAAGAGTGTGTGTCATTTCACAAAAAACAATTTTAACTACACACACAAGTTTCCACTTCTCAAACAACATGCAGTGTTTACACGGTATATTATGAGCTGTTAGGCAGTATTTTTAACAATTTACATGCTGGCAAGCAAACATGTTTTCTTTTTATTTTTTTTATTATTAATAATGTCGGCATTCATCTATTCAGTTAGCCTTGTTTCTGCATGATGGAGCTCCTTATCAGTGGAAATATATTTCACCAGTCCAATTTCACAACCTGTGAATGGGTCACACGAGATCCATTCCCTGATTACTCATGTTTCTACTTTTAGGTTATTAATGTTTGGGTTGGGTGGTGGAGAAAAAGGAGGGAAGATTGGGAGTCAACACTGTATCAATAATGAATTGAAATAATGTCTACTGAAATATTATTTTTACAATTCATTGACCAGTCACAGTTCCACAATGCACAACTGCAAGATGTAGTTATGTTTATTTACACATTTGTCGTACACTTATTTAACATAATGTGATGCGTACTTAATAATGTAAGGGGTGTTTGGGATATTTCATTTATTTCGGATGAAAATGTCAGCTGAATGTTTTGTTCATAATATGTCATATATTTCTTGTGGATGGTGGCTTGTTTACTGGACCACATAGGTCTAGGGAAATGGTGAAACACGTAAAGGAATAAAGTTTTGGATTTTGCAACACAGTAAAAATGTAAATGCAATTTTTTTCTGTGGCAGACTAAACAGTAACCTAGCCTGAGATCTAGCTTAGGCAATAGTCTGGTTGAGAGGAGACAAAACAAGTAATTGAGCCAAACTTTTTTTTTTAAAATAATGTTGTGCATACCATAGCCTTATTTACGTCCCTCATCAACACTGCTATTTTTCCACTACGGTCTGCGATTTGTAGATCTTAGCATGTCTGACGGTGTTAATGAGTAGAAAATTGCTGGTTCAAAGCCCGTATTCCTGGAGAGCTCCCTTCAGTGTGCCAGATTTTATTTTGCTAATGTTTCTCATTTCTTAAGCTTGTATCTCTGCTATGTATATGATGTATATATATATATGCTTGTGTCTGTGTATGTGCGGATGGATATGTGTGTGTGTGCGAGTGTACACCTGTCCTTTTTTTCCCCTAAGAGAAGTCTTTCCGCTCCCGGGATTGGAATCACTCCTTACCCTCTCCCTTAAAACCCACATCCTTTCGTCTTTCCCTCTCCTTCCTGAAGAAGCAACCATCGGTTGCGAAAGCTAGTAATTCTGTGTGTGTGTTTTGTTCATGTGCCTGTCTGCCGGCGCTTTCCCGCTTGGTAAGTCTTGGAATCTTTGTTAAATCCGATGGTTGCCAGAGCTAATATATCAATAAAAATAATCAATTTTTGAATATGTAATTGTATGGATAATAAACCTCTCTACTAGCGGTGGGGGGGGGGGGGGGGGGGGGGAAGAAAACCATGACACACACACACACACACACACACACACACACACACACACACACACACACAGAAAAGTTAAGGAAACACGCAATATTTGAGAGCCAGTGGCTCCTTCTGGTGGAATGGTTGAAGGAGAAAGAAGACGGGGGGAAGGAAAATGACTGGTTAGGTTTAGGAAATGGGGAGAGTTATGGAAAAGTTGCCCAGGACCACATATGTGGGCAGGCTTACAAAAACGATGAGGAGCAGAGATTTGAACCTTGATACTTCTGAAAGCAAGCCCTAGATTATCAGATTTAGAATAGATGGATGTGGCTGTCTAAAATTAAAAAAAAGTTAAAACTTGAAGTGTGCTGGGCACTCGTAACATGTAGGTTTATCACTGAAAATAAATGCAATACAGGTTACTGATAACCTCCAACAAGTTGTTCAAGATAAAATTCTGTGTCTGGGAAGCAAAGTAGCACAATTTCAATGTAGCCTAAATCATATCTGTAATAGGCCTGCTGGGATACAGCTTCATTTGCGGACACTGCTCCAATACATGGTGAATTACATAGTGCTTAGAAGGCATATCTCCATTTCACACCAGCTAAATCAGCCAGGAACTGGAGCAGATTTGTGTGTCCCTTTACAAATTAAGCAGTGGGAAGACATTACAGTCAAGGTGAAATTGCGGGAATTAAGACTAATCTCTACAGCTGTATGGTATATAATTCTTATTTAACTCAAATTTGAGGCTCCTCATGATAGGTGGTGTCCCCAACATCTTGGTTGTGGAGACAGATTGATCTGGCAGTTAGTTCCTAATTTATTTCATAAACCATATTCACGACAAATGGTGCTCACATTGAACATTTAAAAGGTTCTTGGTAAAACTGTTTGAGTTGCTCTTTCATTTGACATGTCATTTTTGACTCTAAGTTTAATATAATAAATATTATAAATTGTTAAAACCCCGATATTCATTTATAAACACCCTGTATTTAATCTACATTTGAAAACACTTCTTCTGCCTGGCTTATATTTTATTTCAATAGGTAAATTGTCAGAGTTTTATTGCTGCACATTTCTCCCTTTTCTGTGCATGAGGGTAACGTAGATTGATTTTGTGTCTACTGTTGTACCTGTGAATCTCTATCATACACTAACTCAGATGGATTATTGATAACAACTTTCGTAAGTGATTAAATGTACTGTGAGGCAGTGGTCAATATCTCCAGCTTCTTAAACAGATACCTACAAGATATAGCATCTATGTTAAGTCACATACATATAACACACTTTCCGTTATATATCACCGTAACGTCATGTGATTGGCACATATTATGTAAATGCATCATATAACAGCTCTCAAAAACATAAAAGGAAGCCACAACTTAGCCCTTATTGGAATCTCAACTAAAAATGCAAATGGAAAATGTTTTTAAATGCAGTATAATTACTTTTTAACAGCTCAACACTGACAACCATTTGAAAAAGATCCCATTAAGCATTTACAAATCGTCCTCATCGAAAATTTGAAGACAGGAAGCAACAAGTACCCAATGCCAGCGGGCCTGATACGACAAAATATTTTATATTGATCACATCCCTCAAATTTTACGTGAAGAGTGTCTCGTACAAAAAGCTGCAAATGGTACTTCTGTTCGAATTTATTCATTAGACTAAAGGCGGAAGAATCAGCAATGATCAACAACATGAGGATGCAGAAGGCAATGGAAACCACTGCATTAAAGACACGTAACGTGTATCCACTGGACATGTGGCCTGTAGTTGAAGAAGTGTCATGATGATCTCTCCATTGGCAAAAGATTCCGGAATAGTCCCCCATTCGGATCTCCAGGAGGGGATTGCCAAGGGGGAGGTTATCATGAGAAAAATATTGAATAATCAACGAAAGGATAATGTTCTACGAGTCGGGGCGTGGAATGTCACACGCCTGAACGTGGTAGGGAAACAAGAAAATCTGAAAAGAGTACGGGTCAGTGAAGTGAAGTGGAAGGAAGACAAGAATTTCTGGTCAGATGAGTATCGGGTAATATCAACAGCCGCAGAAAATGGTATAACAGATGCAGGATTCGTTATGAATAGGAAGGTAGGGCAGAGGGTGTGTTACTGTGAACAGTTCAGTGACCGGGTTGTTCTAATCAGAATCGACAGCAGACCAACACTGACAACGATAGTTCGGGTATACATGCCGACGTCGCAAGCTGAAGATGAGAATGTGTATGAGGATATTGAAAGGGTAATGCAGTATGTAAAGGGGGATGAAAATCTAATAATCATGGCAACTGGAATGCAGTTGTAGGTGAAGGAGAAGAAGAAAAGGTAACAGGAGAATATGGGCTTGGGACAAGGAATGAAAGAGGAGAAAGACTAATTGAGTTCTGTAACAGCTAGTAATAGCGAATACCCTGTTCAAAAATCACAAGAGGAGGAGGTATACTCGGAAAAGGCCGGGAGATACGGGAAGATTTCAATTAGATTACATCATGGTCAGACAGAGATTCCAAAATCAGATACTGGATTGTAAGGCGTACCCAGGAGCAGATATAGACTCAGATCACAATATAGTAGTGATGAAGAGTAGGCTGAAGTTCAAGACATTAGTCAGGAAGAATCAATGCGCTAAGAAGTGGGAAATGACGAGATACGTTTGAAGTTCTCTAGTGCTATAGATACAGCAATAAGGAACAGTGCAGTAGGCAACACAGTTGAAGAGGAATGGACATCTCTAAAAAGGACCATCACAGAAGTTGGGAAGGAAAACATATGTACAAAGAAGGTAGCTGCCAAGAAACCATGGGTAACAGAAGAAATACTTCAGTTGACTGATAAAAGGAGGAAGTACAAACATGTTCCGGGAAAATCAGGAATACAGAAATACAAGTCGCTGAGGAATGAAATAAATAGGAAGTGCAGGGAAGCTAAGACGAAATGGCTGCAGGAAAAATGTGAAGACATAGAAAAAGATATGATTGTCGGAAGGACAGACTCAGCATACAGGAAAGTCAAAACAACCTTTGGTGACATTAAAAGCAATGGTGATAACATTAATAGTGCAAAGGGAATTCCACTGTTAAATGCAGAGGAGAGAGCAGATAGGTGGAAAGAATACACTGAAAGCCTCTATGAGGGTGAAGATTTGTCTGATGTGATAGAAGAAGAAACAGGAGTCGATTTAGAAGAGATAGGGGATCCAGTATTAGAATCGGAATTTAAAAGAGCTCAAATAAGGCAGAAGGGATAGATAACATTCCATCAGAATTTCTAAAATCATTAGGGGAAGTGGCAACAAAACGACTGTTCACGTTGGTGCGTAGAATATATGAGTCTGGCGACATACCATCTGACTTTCGGAAAAGCATCATCCACACAATTCCGAAGACGGCAAGAGCTGACAAGTGCGAGAATTATCACACAATCAGCTTAACAGCTCATGCATCGAAGCTGCTTCCAAGAATAATATACAGAAGAATTTGAAAAGAAAATTGAGAATGCGCTAGATGACGACCAGTTTGGCTTTAGGAAAAGTAAAGGCACGAGAGAGGCAATTCTGACGTTACGGCTAATAATGGAAGCAAGGCTAAAGAAAAATCAAGACACTTTCATATGATTTGTCGACCCGGAAAAAGCGTTCGACAATATAAAATGGTGCAAGCTGTTGAAGATTCTGAAAAAAGTAGGGGTAAGCTATAGGGTCATATACAATATGTACAACAACCAAGAGGGAATAATAAGAGTGGACGATCAAGAACGAAGTGCTCGTATTAAGAAGGGAGTAAGACAAGGCTGTAGTCTTTCGCCACTACTCTTCAATCAGTACATCGAGGAAGCAATGTTGGAAATAAAAGAAAGGTTCAGGAGTGGAATTAAAATACAAGGTGAAAGGGTATCAATGATACGATTAGCTGATGACATTGCTATCCTGAGTGAAAGTGAAGAAGAATTAAATGATCTGCTGAACGGAATGAACAGTCTAATGAGTTCACAGTATGGTTTGAGAGTAAATCGGAGAAAGACGAAGGTAATGAGAAGTAGTAGAAATAAGAACAGCAAGAAACTTAACATCAGGATTGATGGTCACGAAGTCAATGAAGTTAAGGAATTCTGCTACCTAGGCAGTAAAATAACCAATGACGGACGGAGCAAGGAGGACATCAAAAGCAGACTCGCTATGGCAAAAAAGGCATTTCTGGCCAAGAGAACTCTACTAATATCAAATACCGGCCTTAATTTGAGGAAGAAATTTCTGAGGATGTACGTCTGGAGTACAGCATTGTATGGTAGTGAAACATGGACTGTGGGAAAACCGGAATACAAGAGAATAGAAGCATTTGAGATATGGTGCTATAGACGAATGTTGAAAATTAGGTGGACTGATAAGGTAAGGAATGAGGAGGTTCTACGTAGAATCGGAGAGGAAAGGAATATGTGGAAAACACTGACAAGGAGAAGGGACAGGACGATAGGACATCTGCTAAGACATGAGGGAATGACTTCCATGGTACTAGAGGGAGCTGTAGAGGGCAAAAACTGTAGAGGAAGACAGAGATCGGAATACGTCAAGCAAATAATTGAGGACGTAAGTTGCAAGTGCTACTCTGAGAGGAAGAGGTTAGCACAGGAAAGGAATTCGTGGCGGGCCGCATCAAACCAGTCAGTAGACTGATGAGAGAAAAAAACACTAAGGTAACGAATACAGACATTGTTATTCTCACATTGTCATTCGACTGTAGCACAGACTGTGTGTTTTCTGAGATTCTTGCAGTCAGGAAGCAGAAACTTTTTTTTCCTTTTAAATACCAGCGCCTAATCACAACTCACGATTATACAAGTTACAAACGAGCTGTAGATTACCAACATCACATTACAATGGCATTACAAGAGTTTTACTCTACAATTCGATCCTGTATAAAAAAGCCTTTCTAGTTCATACTTAATTACACACTACAGGGCAAGCTGAATAACCTGTGTTTCTGGTAAGAAATAACTAAAAGTTTATAACAATTTCTGGGGCGGAAATAATATCTTCGGTTTCTTTTTTTTTGTTAGCAATAATATCTGTATTATACAACAGTAATGCTCCATTCCATGCAGAGCATCAAACTCATTCACTATTTATACTGAATGTCTTTCGTAATTAAAGTCAATATACAAACCAAACAATCGTTAACTTTGGCGCAAAATTGGTTCAAACATTCTGTTTATAAACTATCAGCACAACGTTACCAAAGCTTCTATGAATACAAAGATACTCCTATTCATAATACACGTCTTCTGCAGATGTCGCCACCACTATGATCTTTGGTATCATTAATAGTAATTTAGTCAACTGAGAGCCATTTTACAATGAAATACAATTCGTCAATTTAATACTAAGAAAAACGTGATTAATATATACAAACATGTGTGCAATATACACATATCTTTATTGAACGGGGGACAAGTGTCGGTCGGAGGACACATCCCAGCATTTGCCTGAAGTAATTTAAAAATTCACGGAAAACCTAAATCAGAATAATCGGAATGAGCTTGAGCCCCCATCTTTGCAAATATGAGGCCAGTCGCGTGATATAGTTCTATTTAAAGTCGCGTTTGCATGGGCAACAAAAACTTCCACAAATATTCACTCAAACCGTCGCCCTCGAAGGCCAGTGATTGTTCCACCAACGAGATCTGTTTTCCAGCTGACACTTAATCCCAGATAACATCAATTGAAATCAGTCAAGCAGCCATAAACGTAATGAAAATATAAAGTTCCACAGATCTTTTCAAGATGCAAATATCTATGATGTATATATGCAGACTGAAGCAACGAATGAAACTTTGTACCAAGGCCAGGATTCCAACCTGGGTGTTCTGCTCACTAGGCGGATGCACAAACCACTACACCACCCTGGCACAATGGATTCGCACATCTACACAGACTACCCTAGCACGCCTCCCCCCATTCACACCTCAGCTAACTTGGTATTTTCCCCAAACTTGAACACCATTGCAGAGGTTCTCCATTTTACCATTTGTACCAAATTGTCATTCATTCCCTTAGTCTACATACATGCATCATAGATGTTTGAGACGTGAAAAGGTCTCTGCAACCATATAGTTTCATTTGATTACAGCACCTAGACTTGGATTTCAGGCAAGATCCCCAGTTCTTTCAATGCTGATGTCTCTTCCAATACAGCTGGAGAGCCTCTGCAATACTGTACAAGTTTAGGGAGATTACCAAGTGAGGTGAGATATGAATGGGAATTTGGATTGGAGGAGGATATGTGCAAGGGTAGTCTATGCAGTTGTACGTAGCTACTATGCCAGGAAGGTGTAGAGGTAGCTCATGTGTCTAGGGAGTGGGAAAATGGGATCAAATCCCAGTCTTAATACAAATTTTCATTTGTGGCTTCAGTCCACATATGTAAGTTGTAAATGTAGTTGAACAGATTTTAGCTCAAGAGCTCACAGGAACTTTAATGAAAAGGACATTGTATCACAAATATGCATTTCTCACATAAATCATTTGGAGATACAGACACCCTAATAACAGTGTTGTGGAAAGAGAAGGAAGTGCCACTGGAAAATTTGATGAATGAGTAAAACTACTTTTAAATTCGTTTTGATCAATATTTTTTGTTCTGTACAGAAGTCACATACAATTATCTGAGGGGACATGGCAACACACCATAATTTCCAAGTGACATGGAGATATCTGGAAACTGTACTTCTCTATCATTAATATAGTGTGCTTACTGAATTCCTAAAATCACAATTTCCAGCTTTTTATGTCCAATTCTGGTTATTAAAAACTTTCTGGCAGACTAAAACCGTGCTCCAAACCGAGACTCGAACTCATGATCTTTTCCTTTTGCAGATAAGTGCTCTACCAACTGAGCTACCCAAACACTACTCGCAACCAGTCCTCATAGCTTTAATTCCGCCAGTACCTCGTCTCCTACTTTCCAAACTTCATAGAAGCTCTCCTACAAAACTAGCACTTCTGGAAGAAAGGATATTGCAGAGACATGGCGTAGCCACAGCCTGGGGCTGCAGAGTGCAAGTTCATTTTGGAATGCTCGGTAAATAAATACCTTAAAGGTAGAGCTACATTGGAAAATAAGGCATTTTACTTGTAGTCAGGCAGCAGCAGCTGGCCGTGACAGACGCAGTAACAGAGAAGTATCCGATTTTGCTACTTTTACTAGTTCCTAGCCAGGAGTGAATTTTATAATATCATCTGTGTGCTTTAATAGTTCAGATTCTGGTATTTATGCTTGTTAATTTAATATCTAATAGCCACAGTTCTCGAGTTTTTGTTTGCGTCGGAAACTAAACCGAGTTTGTGACATATCACAAGTTCCTATCAGGGGTGACTTATTTTGTTTCACCTGAGTGCTTTGGTAGCCAGGTTTTTGAATCTCTATATAATAATCTAATTTATTAGACACAGTTCCTGAGTTTTTGTCAGTTTCTACAGTAGAGTTCCGCAGCACATGCCGATGGACTGTTTATCTGGATACTTTAGTTTTTCATCGTCTTTAGTATGGATACAGACTGTGATTTTTGTGTGTGGTTCGCTCTCAGCTCCAGGCTGTGATGGCTTCAGTTACACAGTTTGAGGCTGCAGTGGATAGGCACCACTGTTGTCAGCCAGCTGTTGGGATCCAACAGAGGTCCTGCACACCCAAGTCCTCTGATTGGTCCTCACTGGTGGCCAACCGAGTTAATCTTGAACTGAGACTGACCCCTTACCAGTGGTCGTGTGAGAGGTCACTCTGGGGCATAGCAGATGGTGAAAGGCTTCTCAGGCAGCCACATGGAAGGCCTCCCTAGTCAGTCTGACAAACAGGTTCCATGTGCTGTCTGTGGCTGACACTGTCGCTGAACCAGATGCCATCGCCTGTCTTGTTCATCTACATCTTTATCTACATCTACATGATTACACTGCAATTCACATTTAAGTGCTTGGCTGAGGGTTCATCGAACCACAATCATACTATCTCTCTACCATTCCACTCCCGAACAGCGCGCTGGAACAATGGACACCTAAACCCTTCTGTTCAAGCTCTGATTTCTCTTATTTTATTTTGATGATCATTCCTACCTATGCAGGTTGGGCTCAACAAAGTATTTTCGCATTCTGAAATTTCGTAAATAGACCTCGCTGTGACGAAAAATGTCGTTGCTTTAATGACTTCCATCCCAACTCGCGTATCATATCTGCCACACTCTCTCCCCTAATACGTGATAATACAAAACGAGCTGCCCTTTTTCGAACCCTTTCGATGTCCTCTGTCAATCCCACCTGGTAAGTATCCCACACCGCGCAGCAATATTCTAACAGAGGACTTGTTGCATCTTCTAAGTTTCCTGCCAATGAAACGCAACATTTGGCTCGCCTTCCCCACAATATTATCTATGTCGTATTTCCAACTGAAGTTGTTCGTAATTTTAACACCCTGGTACTTAGTTGAACTGACAGCCTTGAGAATTGTACTATTTATCGAGCAATCGAATTCGAACGGATTTCTTTTGGAACTCATGTGGATCACCTCACACTTTTCGTTATTTAGCGCCAACTGCCACCTGCCACACCATACAACAATCTTTTCTAAATCGCTTTGCAACTGATACTGGTCTTCGGATGACCTTACTAGATGGTAAATTACAGCGTCATCTGCGAACAACCTAAGAGAACTGCTCTGATTGTCACCCAGGTCATTTAAATAGATCAGGAACAGCAGAGGTCCCAGGACGCTTCCCTGGGGAACACCTAATATCACTTCAATTTTACTCGATGATTTGCCCTCTATTACTACGAACTGCGACCTTCCTGACAGGAAATCACGAATCCAGTCGCACAACTGAGACGATACCCAATAGGCCCGCAGCAAGATTAGAAGTCGCTTGTGAGGAACGATGTCAAAAGCTTTCTGGAAATCTAGAAATATGGAATCAACTTGAGATCCCCTGTCGATAGCGGCCATTACTTTGTACGAATAAAGAGCTAGTTGCGTTGCACAATAACAATGTTTTTTGAAACCATGCTGATTACGTATCAATAGATCGTTCCCTTCGAGGTGATTCATAATGTTTGAATACTATATATGCTCCAAAGCCCTACTGCAAACCGACGTCATTGATATAGGTCTGTAGTTCGATGGATTACTCCTACTACCCTTCTTAAACACTGGTGCGACCTGCGCAATTTTCCAATCTGTAGGTACAGATCTATTGGTGAGCGAGCAGTTGAATATGATTGCTAAGTAGGGAGCTATTGTAACAGCGTAATCTGAAAGGAGCCTAATCGGTGTACAATCTGGACCTGAAGACTTGCCTGTATCAAGCGATTTCAGAGGAAAACTCTCAGCCTGCAAAATCTGGACTATCCCACAGGCTAGGATTGTTGGTAGTTCGGAGCTTCAACGTTAGGCCCATTATGAGGCCCGTTACGGATATGGCTGCCAAGAAGGGGAAGAAAACCAGTGGGCACTCTGTACACTCTGTCTGCATGTTGGGGGGAGTCATTCCAGACTTGGAACGGGTCACCCTGGATGACATGAAGGGCACAGGGAGCAGCCAAATACAGCAGGTGGCACACGTCAGTACCAATGATGTGTGTCACTTTGGATCAGAAGAGGTTCTCTCTGGTTTCGAGTGGCTAACAGAAGTGGTAAAGGCTGCCAGTCCTGCTTGTGAGATGAAAGCAGAGCTGACCATTTGCAGCACAGTCGATATACCAATTGCAGACCTCTGGTACTGAGCCGAGTGCAGGGTCTGAATACGAGGCTCAGACGGTTCTGTGACTGTGTAGGCTGCAAATTATTTGGCTTGCACCAAAGAGTGGTTGGGTTTTGGGTTCCGCTGAATGGGTCAGGAGTTCACTATATGCAGGAGGTGGCTACACGGGTAGCAGGGGCTGCGAAGCGTGGACTGGGCGGCCTTAGGTTAGAGGGTCTTGGGAAAACACAAAAAGGGCTTCAGCCACAACGGGTGCCTTCCAAACACAGGAACCATCCACATAACAGCTGTAAATTGTCGTAGCTGTGTTGGGAAAGTATCAGAGCTCCAAGAGTTAATAGAGAGCACTGATGCTCAAATCGTTATAGGCACTGAAAGCTGGCTAAAGCCGGA
The DNA here is from genome assembly GCF_023897955.1 of Schistocerca gregaria. NCBI lineage: Eukaryota > Metazoa > Arthropoda > Insecta > Orthoptera > Acrididae > Schistocerca > Schistocerca gregaria. Next base: position 655,155,942 of record NC_064923.1, read on the forward strand.
GATAAGCTCTGTCAAAATTTTTGCGAAAACCGAACGGTGTTCCGAAAGGATAGGTTAAACACAGTTGATGGTGGCGTGTTTGTTGCTGTTAGAAGTAGTTTATCTTGTCGCGAAATTGAAGTAAATAGTGTGCTTGTGAGCTAGTATGAGCAGAGATCATTGTTGGCATCTGGAATAAAATAATAATTGGATCCTTTTACCGACCTCCCAATTCAGATGATACAGTTGCTGAAAGATTCAAAGAGAACTTGAGTTTGACTTCAAATACCTGACTCACATGATTATAGTTAGTTGGTGGTGACTTTAATTTACCATCGATATGTTGCTGAAAATACATGTTTAATTCTGTAGGTACACATAAAATATCATCCGAAATTGTGATAAATGCACTCTGAAAACTATTTCGAGCAATTAGTTCATGAGCCCACATGAATAGTAAATAGTTGTGAAAACACAATTGACCTCGTAGCAACAAATATTCCTGAGTTAATAACGAGCATCAAAACGGATACAGGGATTAGCGAACACAGGGTTATCGTAGCGAGCTTGAATATTGTAAACCCCAAATCCTCAAAAAATAAACAAAGGAAAAATATACCTATTCAAAAAAGCAGATAAAAATTCACTTGACATCTTCCTAAGAGACAATCTCCACTCCTTCCAAATTAACAATACAAGTGTAGACCAGATGTGGCTTGAATTCAGAGAAATAGTATTGGCAGAAATTGAGAGGGCAGGAATTGAGAAGGCAGAAATTGAGAGGGCAGAAATTGAAAGATTTATACCAAGTAAATTAACAAACGACTGAACTGATGGCCCTTGGTACACAAAATTTGTCAGAACACTGTTGCAGAAACAAGCACGCAATATTTAACAGATGCAAAATCCCCAAGATTGGCGATCTTTTACAGAAGCCTGAAATTTAGCGCGGACTTCAATGCGAGATGCCTATAACAGTTTCCACAGACAAAGTTTGTCTCGAAATCTGGCAGAAAAACAAAAGAGATTGTGGTCGCATGTGAAGTACGTTAGTGGCAAGAAACAATCAACGCCTTCTCTGCGTGATGGCAATGGAGATACTATCGAAGACTGTTCTGCCAAAGCAGAGTAACTAAACACAGCCTTCCAAAATGCTTTCATAAAAGAAGACGAAGTAAATATTCCAATATTCGAATCGAGAACAGCTGCCAACATGAGTAATGTAGAAGTAAATATCCTTGGAGTAATGAAGCAACTTAAATCACTTAATAGAAGCAAGTCTTCTGGTCCCAACTCTATACCAATTACATTCCTTTCAGAGAATGCTGATGCATTAACTCCATACTTAACAATAATATACAACCGTTCGCTCGACGAAAGATCTGTACCCAAAGATTGGAAAGTTTCACAGGTCATACCACTGTTCAAGAAAGGTAGTAGGAGTAATCTACTAAATTACAAGCCCATATCGATAACGTTGACTTGCAGCAGGATTCTGGAACATATATTGTGTACGAACATTATGAATTACCTCAAAGACAATAGTATATTGACACACAGTCAACACGGATTTATAAAACATCGTCCTTGTGAAACACAATTAGCTCTTTACTGGCATGAAACGTTGAGCGCTTTTGACTAGGTTTTTCAGATCGATTCCGTACTTTGTGGATTTCCATAAGGCTTTTGACACTGTACCACACAAGTGCCTTGTAATGAAATTGTGTGCTTATGGAATATCGCCTCAGTTATGTGACTGGATTCGAGGTTTCCTGTCAGAGAGGTCACAGTTCATAGCAACTGACAGAAAGTCATAGAGAAAAACAAAAGTGATTTCTGGCCTTCCCAAAGGTAGTGTTATAGGCCCTTTGCTGTTTTTTTATCAATATAAACGATTTGGGAGACAATCTGAGAAGCTGTCTTAGGTTGTTTGCAGATGATGCTATCATTTATCGACTAATAAAGTCATCAGAAGATCAAAACAAACTAAAAAAGAATTTAGAAAAGAAATCAGTCAAATCTAAAGGCCATAAATTCAGCTAAATACTTAGGAATTACAATTACGAACAATTTACATTGGGAGGAACACATAGAAAATGTTCTGGGGAAGGCTAACAAGAGACTACGTCTTATTGTCAGAATACTTAGGAAATGTAACAGATCTACTAAGGAGACTGTGTGCACTACACTTGTCTGTCTTCTTTTAGAATACCGCTGCACATTGAGGGATCCTTACCAGATAGGATTGATGGAGTACATTGAAAAAGTTCAAAGAAGGGGAGCATGTTCTGTATTATAGAGAAATAGGGGAGAGAGTGTCACTGAAATGACACAGGACTTGGGGTGGACATCATTAAAACAAAGGCGTTTTTCGTTGCAGCGGAATCTTCTCACCAAAATAGAGTCACCAACTTTCATCTCCGAATGCGAAAATAATTGTTGACACCGATCTATATAGGGACAAACGATCACCATAATAAAATAAGCGAAATCATAGCTCGTACAGAAAGATATAGGTGTTCGTTCTACCTGCACGCTATACGTTTTTGGAATAATAGATAATTGTGAAGGTGGTTTGATGAACCCTCTGCCACTCACTTAAAATTGATTTGCAGGGTATCCATGCAGATGGTGATATTACTTAGCAGTTAGTCTTTATTTTATATTTAAGGTAAGTTCAGATTCTGATAGGTCACTGGTGCAGTAGTAATAATGTATCCCTTATCTAATTTTGAAACCAAATTTTGTACTGTAGTACTAAACAGTCTTAATTAATCATTACACCAGGAAGAACACTGTTGTACTTAAATGGGAATTTTAATAATGTGAAGAGGAGCTTCAAAACTCTGAAGTCACAAACAAATTTTCTGTTTACACTTCATCTTAATAGTTATACTCAATGATTAATTTAATAAATTACTGTCTTATACTGAAGTTAATATAACTCTACAATACAAACCATTCTGCAATAATATGAACCTCAGGAAGACAATACTCTCAGATGCAATGCTTTTGGCGTTCATTGCATCATGTTGAATGATGTGTTACTTTATTGTAAATTATTGAGCATTAGGAATTGCTGAAGCCAAGAATGAGATTCTTATCATACGGTTGAGGAACATTTTAGCACTTCACAAGTTTTTATTTATGTAGCTGTAGATAAAGTGTGCTTTTTTGATAAAATTGTGTTGATACACGTATAAAAACGACTGAAGACATGCGTTGTCCAATGAATGCAAGCATAATGAGATCATAACCACTAAGGGCCAAATGCCTTACATTCTTCGACAGTGGTGGGGCAAGCTGCATATACTAAAGTAAGTAATATGGCTTTTGATCCTTCTGACTATCAGGCAGACAGAGAGCTAGTAGGATGTTTCCATAGACCGTGTGGCTCGCCAGTGCTTTCTGGGGAGGACGCAAGTGCAAGTTTGTGTTGTCAGTCTCAACGGAATATAACTTACAATGTTCTTATATTTTTACGTTCTTGAAACAAGTTAGCATAATAATATCAAAAATAATTATACACTGTCCATTTCACATTTCATCGCATAGACACGTTACTCAAGTTGTGGCTGTAACCTGCGACTGCAGCTGGGCCTGCGCATCTTTGGTTGGTCAGGTTTATGGTGACATGGGCGGAATTCGGTGCCGTTGTTACCCAAGGTGCACCCCCAGCCACAGCAGAAGTAATGTTATTGTGGCTCCTCAGTAGGAGGAGCAAGAAGAAAATTAATAGTGTTTCTGCAGCACACAAAAGTAGAGATTGTTACATTATTTTGACTAACAGGCGGCTTTAAGCTCCAAAAAAATCCAAACCTTATTTCAGTTTAAATGTCAGTCACTCTGCACATGTTTTGCAATTTATAGAATGGGGCACACAAAAACGTGCAACTGTTTCAAGAAACCCATCAGTGCAGATGAGAAACTCACAGTTTTCTTCTAAATTCCACAAATTTTTGGCAAAAGTTATTTAAAATCAAGTTTTTTTCTCTTTCCCACAATTTCGAAGATATAATTACTCTTTTTTTACACAATATGTGAGTTTTATTTATTCATTATTTCTTATTAACAGTGGGTGTCTTCAATTGGTAACTGAAATACCTTCCTCTCACGCTATCTCACATTTCTCCTTTAAGGAAAGGGGAGTGAAACATTTGGAAACTAGCCATTTATTGACACTCTTGTATATTATTTAGATAGTAACTTCAGATTAGTACGCAATCACTGGAATAAAAATCCTTATTTACTCTTCCACCATCGATGCATTTACAGCAACATAGTGAGAAATACATTGAAGTGACAATAGTTATGGGATAGCGACATGCACATATACAGATGGCAGTAGCATTACATAAAGAAGGTATAAAAGGACGATGCAATCATGGAGCTGTTATTTGCAGTCAGGTGGTTCAGGTGGAACGATGGCTGACGTGGTTATGGCCACACAATGGGAATTGGCGTTATGGACTGTGGCAGCACACAACTTACGCCAGTGCCTTTACTAACCCCTTTAGCACCTCTCCAGAACTCGTGACAATATCGGCTAGACTCAATAGGACTGAAAAACTGTGTACTTTTCAGATGAGTCCCGATTTCAGTTAGTAAAAGTTGATTGTAGTGTTTGAGTGTGGAGCATGCACCAAAATGCTGTGGATCCCAGTTGTCAACAAAGCACTGTGCAAACTGGTGGTGACTCCATAATGGTGTGGGCTGCGTTTACATGGAATGGACTGAGTCTCCTGGCCCCAACTGAAACGACCATTGACTGGAAATGGTTATGTTCAGCTACTTGGAGACCATCTGCAGCCATTTATGGACTTCATGTTTCCAAACAAAGAGTGAATTTTTATTGATAACACAGTTGTTCATTATTGGGTTGTAGATCATTCTGATCTGTTCGAGCAAATGATCTGGCCACCCAGATCGCCCTAGATGAATCCTATCGAACATTTAAAGGAATTAATCCAGAGGCCAGTTTGTGCACAAAATACCTTAATACTTTCGCAACTATGGACAATTAACTATAAAGTTAGCATTGATAAATATTTCTGCAGGGCCTTCCAATGATTTGTTGAGTCCATGCAACATCGAGTTGCAATATACCAGGCAAAACGTGGTTTGACGTGATATTAGGATGTATCCCATGACTTTTGTCACCTCACTGTAATTTGATATCAGCAGTATTTTTAAAATGCCAGCTGCTTACAAATTGTAATAATGTAATAAAAAATTAACATTTTAATTTAATAAAAAAGGAATACATCATGTTGTTAACATCATCAGTTGCAAATACACTCCTGGAAATGGAAAAAAGAACACATTGACACAGGTGTGTCAGACCCACCATACTTGCTCCGGACACCGCGAGAGGGCTGTACAAGCAATGATCACACGCACGGCACAGCGGACACACCAGGAACCGAGGTGTTGGCCGTCGAATGGCGCTAGCTGCGTAGCATTTGTGCACCGCCGCCGTCAGTGTCAGCCAGTTTGCCGTGGCATACGGAGCTCCATCGCAGTCTTTAACACTGGTAGCATGCCGCGACAGCGTGGACGTGAACCGTATGTGCAGTTGACGGACTTTGAGCGAGGGCGTATAGTGGGCATGCGGGAGGCCGGGTGGACGTACCGCCGAATTGCTCAACACGTGGGGCGTGAGGTCTCCACAATACATCGATGTTGTCGCCAGTGGTCGGCGGAAGGTGCAAGTGCCCGTCGACCTGGGACCGGATCGCAGCGACGCACGGATGCACGCCAAGACCGTAGGATCCTACGCAGTGCCGTAGGGGACCGCACCGCCACTTCCCAGCAAATTAGGGACACTGTTGCTCCTGGGATATCGGCGAGGACCATTCGCAACCGTCTCCATGAAGCTGGGCTACGGTCCCGCACACCGTTAGGCCGTCTTCCGCTCACGCCCCAACATCGTGCAGCCCGCCTCCAGTGGTGTCGCGAAGGCGTGAATGGAGGGACGAATGTAGACGTGTCGTCTTCAGCGATGAGAGTCGCTTCTGCCTTGGTGCCAATGATGGTCGTATGCGTGTTTGGCGCCGTGCAGGTGAGCGCCACAATCAGGACTGCATACGACCGAGGCACACAGGGCCAACACCCAGCATCATGGTGTGGGGAGCGATCTCCTACACTGGCCGTACACCTCTGGTGATCGTCGAGGGGACACTGAATAGTGCACGGTACATCCAAACCGTCATCGAACCCATCGTTCTACCATTCCTAGACCGGCAAGGGAACTTGCTGTTCGAACAGGACAATACACGTCCGCATGTATCCCGTGTCACCCAACGTGCTCTAGAAGGTGTAAGTCAACTACCCTGGCCAGCAAGATCTCCGGATCTGTCCCCCATTGAGCATGTTTGGGACTGGAAGAAGCGTCGTCTCACGCGGTCTGCACGTCCAACACGAACGCTGGTCCAACTGAGGCGCCAGGTGGAAATGGCATGGCAAGCCGTTCCACAGGACTACATCCAGCATCTCTACGATCGTCTCCATGGGAGAATAGCAGCCTGCATTGCTGCGAAAGGTGGATATAAACTGTACTAGTGCCGACATTGTGCATGCTCTGTTGCCTGTGTCTATGTGCCTGTGGTTCTGCCAGTGTGATCATGTGATGTATCTGACCCCAGGAATGTGTCAATAAAGTTTCCCCTTCCTGGGACAATGAATTCACGGTGTTCTTATTTCAATTTCCAGGAGTGTAGTTTCAGTCTCTTGTGGCAAAGTCTGAAATTTCTCATTTTGCCACACGGGTACCCGTGCGGTCTGAGGCACCTTGTCATGGTTTTGCACGGCTTCCCCCATCAGAGGTTCGAGTCGTCCCTCGGTCATGGATGTGTGTGTTGCCCTTAACGTAAGTTAGAGTTAGATCCAGTATTATGTAACCCTAGGGACCGATGATCTCAGCACTTTGGTCCCCTAGGAACTTACCACAAATTTCTCATTTTCCAGTTGCATGTCCATCACAAAACTGGTTATTCTGTTTTTTCATTCCACTGAAATAGTAAGTTAAATGTTCTATAGATTATTTGAAAGATTCTATTATGAAAACAGAGCACAACTGCACCTACATCAGCAGATCATCAGTAGGAAAGCCAAGTGAAACCTACTGTGAACCAGGCTGCAATTTAAGTCACTAATCTACGTTTTGGGAGAAAGTTTTCACACAAATGAAAGTTTGGAAATTTTGACCTCAATTAATATATTCTGAAACTTAGGTGAAAAGTATCACTGCCAAGCCCGTGCTAGTCTTAACACAGTCACTCACAATCCCTTTCACTCACGTTAGCAAGTTTATGGTGTTGCATTTCCCAAAAACGTAATAGCTACAGAAATCCTGATTGTTTTGATTGATAATGCTCGCCAAATATTAAGTCTGTCGGTACCAAACGCAGTCACAGTTTTTTAACCACCTACTTACTCAATAAGCAACGCGGAATTTATGTCTTTTCTCATCACAAAATTCACTTAAAATTTCAGAAATTTCTAAACATACATCGGAATAGTTATGCCGTCACTTTACAACACTTTTGATGTATGAAACACTGCTAGATCCGGCAACTTATCATTTCCATTGGAACTACTGTTACACACGTCCAAACTGTTTCATAGCTAGGCTTCCACTCTCTTCTCTAGAATACTCTAAGTCTTCTCTACAAGCAGAGGAAGGCGTGCGAAGAATATTGCTTTACCATTGGTCAGTTTACTCAACAGCCAATAGCAAAACAACATTCTCAATCTGCGCTTTTCATCAATAACCAATAGCAAAATAGTAAACCTAACGACTGTACTTTTTACCGACGTAATTATCTAATATGCTGAAGTTTTGCTTATGCATAAAGTTATTTACTATTTTTATTTATACCTGAATTAACTTCCCCTTTACCATAAACTTATCTTTACAAATCTATTCCACAAAAATTCCCTTTGTTCTTCCATACTTCTTCGAAATGTTCCCACACTAAATCCTAGTACGTAACTCGTTAAACAATTATCTTAATATTAATCTTAAACCACACTCACGCATCATTCATACTGCTAAAACACATTTATAACATTTTACATACACAAAAAGGAATAATAACGATTCGAAATGATCTCAAACGGAACGATCACGTTACACAAGTAGCTGTTAAGGTGGGGTTTATTGGTAGAGTCCTTCAACAATGGAAATTGCTTACAATACTTTAGTTCGTCCAGTCTTAGAGTATTATTCTTTTGTATGGGATCCTTACCTGTTGGGTCTGATTCAAGAGATTGAGAAGCACCAAAGAAGAGCGGCAAGATTCGTGACTGGTACATTAAGCTATCGCGAAAGCATTACAAATCTCATAGAGAGTTTGAAGTGGGACACACTTGCAAACAGACAACGCGATAAACGGAAGAGGCTGGTCACTAAATTCCAAAATCCGATCTTCGCCGACGATGTAGAGCATATTACCACCAACTTTCAGATCGGGCAATGATCACCATTCAAAGATAAGGGAAATTAGAGCTCGTACTGAGGCGTTCAGACAGTCGTTTTTCCCTCGCACAATCCGCAAGTGGAACAGAGGGGGGAAATATGAGTTTGGCGCGAATAGCGCCCTCCGCCACACACCGCTTGGTGGCTAGCGGAGTATAAATGTAGATGTAGGTATGCTGATGGATAAGCTTTCAGCATCCAGAGTTACAAATTTAGCTTGAAGTCACACAGTCAGATCATTCATAGTGTTAATATGTTCATAGTTTTCCTTTATGAAATAAGATTTTTCGAATGAGTGCTTTTCAGCTAGAAAGGTGTGCAGTTCTCTCATTAATTTTTAGATATGACTATTAATTGATTTCACAAAAGGCCTGATCAGTGTTCTGATCTTGTGAATAACAGAGTTTATAAATACAGTTAATTCAATACTCTCATACAGTTATTTCTCTTTCAGTAACAAAATTTACAAGCAGGACATAGAGCTTGCAGTGGGAAGCCATCTTAATGGCCTAGTAACTGAAATTTTCAGATGGTTCAAATGGCTCTGAGCACTATGGGACCTAACGTCTGAGGTCATCAGTCCCCTAGAACGTAGAACTACTTAAACCTAACTAACCTAAGGACATCACCCACATCCATACCCGACACCGTAGCGCTCGCGCGGAACTGAAATATTGATCAACAACATAGAGAACAAAATAATGAAACCAAAAAATAGTATTACAAGCAAAATTAAATTCTATAAGAGGTATTTGAGTGACACTCTTATTCTGTTGGAACAGGAGATGAAATAACAATCCTTTTTAATAAATTCAATATCCCGTTCAGTGTGGAATATGAAAGGAACAACACTAAACCTTCTCTTGAGATGAAAATATCAAAACAGAAGTAGCAGGTGTCTTTCCACATTCATAGAAAACTCACTGGTACTGACATGACTACACCAAACTACTCTATGCATCCCACCTGTCACAAAAAAAGTTACATATAGTTATACAGAGCCCACAAACTTCCGCTTCACCACTTCATCATACAGAATTCCAGCGAGAAATAGAAAACATAAAATGTATTGCAGTAAACAACTAGGCCACTTTCCATCAAATGGTCTCACTTGTAGACTTTGTTACTGGAAGAGAAGCTATTCATTAATTCAGAGTCACAACAAATAAAAACAAACTGAGTAAACAACAATAAACTATACGCACAACCCAATAATGAAATATGTCAAAATGCCTTATCTGGGTATAATGTCTGATAAAGTAGCTTGATTATTCAAAAACACAGATGTAAATATCAACTTCAGCGCCACCAGCAGCCTAAATAGAAGGCTTATTCAGAATATATAACTGTTAGACACAGATCATGATGCACGTAGCATTTACAAAATTACCTGCAGCCAATGCAACAACTATTATAACACAGCAGACAGGCACCAATTTCAGGACTCGATTTAAAGAACATATAGGTTACAACAGGCTAGAGAAATGTAACAAATAAGCAGCAGCAACACACATTTATGATGCAGTCCACCATTTGCAAATTGAAGACAATCTCGGAATTTTGCACAAACTCGAAAAAAGAAGAAGAATATACACCATACAATAAATCGAAATTTTCATTTGTAATATGAAAAATTGTGATACTATTGTTAATGAGGTAACTGAATTCAAAACCTCAAAATTCTTCAATAGCCATAAACCAGTACTAATACAATTGATTTCAGATGTACCAGAGTGGATAAAACGACTACCAGACTGTCAGTATCGCGAATACCACTGGAAAGGAACGATAGTCGATGTTAGTAGTATACCGTTAGCATAGCCTGTTCTGTTAATCGTGCGAATGGAGCCGTCTACTTCCTGTAGAATCTCTGGAACAGTTCTGAAGCGAATGGTTCCTTCATCTTCGCAATCAAATCAAAGTCACAATGACTTAAGTCTGGGGAGTATGGTGGATGGTACAGTACTTCCCAGTCCCATCGTCCGAACAGAGCAACCACAGCTTGCGCTATATGCGTCCGCGTATTGTCGTGCAAGATGATTGGTGGGTTGTGCAGAAAGTGTCGCCGCTTGTTTCGCAAAGATGGTAGCAGGAGATGATCCAAAACGAACAGTAATACTGTGCACTGACGGTGGCATTCGCTTCAGAACTGTTCCAGAGATTCGACAGGCAGTAGACCACTCCATTCGCACCATCAAGGTAACAGGCTCTGCTGACGGTATACTACGTTTTCCACATCGCTGGCAACGGGTTCTACACAACGCTGGTGACTACTTCCATGGACAGTAATAGGTGCAAACATGTAACTCTTTTGTATCGGTTGTGAATAAGTAGTTGCCACTATTAAAGTTCCAACCTTCGAATTTCCGTTCACTTTATATTTAAGTTAGGTACTTGTACATATCACATTCCAATTTGGTTGCGCCATCTGCCAGCCTGTGACGCATGTGCACAGGTCAGTGCCTCCTCTCTTACTACTGACAGCAGCACGTATTGTTGAGCGTGCACAGCTGAGCTGTAAGCTAATTCTGTTTTTACCTTCGCTTCTATTACTTCTCATTCCTGTTGATTTTGTACTTCCGTGTACAAATCAAAAGAATTACTTATACCTATACACATTACTTTATCATAAAATACACTCCATAAAAATTACATTTAGAGTTATGTACGTTATGTGCACTTATCTTGTGATAGAAAGAAAAACGCTACCTTGCTTCATCATTCTATAACTGCTTCTATATCTTTGTGAGAGTGGAGATCCTTGTCTCTCCCTGTATTCTCATAGACTAATCTGTACCTTCCAGGGTAAGGTATTTTAGAAATTATGTGTGGCCCTGAATAGAGTAATTGCCACTTCTTATTCAGTTTGCCAGTTTTTGTCAATTTAGGGTGCGTCCATAAGAGGACTCATTGCCCTTCAAAAAATAGTGTAACACATTTCAGTTTCTTATTATAAATTTTCTTTCTATCCTCAGCCCTGTTTTCTAGAGCAACCACGGCTTGTTTGATTTTGTCTTGTAGTGTTATTTCTTAGTGAGTACCTTTGGTGTGGGGGACTCTCACTCACTTGTTTGTTTTGTCTGGAGCATCAATTCGTTGGGTCTGAAACCTGTTGAACAATGTGGAAGCCTATTGACTACTAGCATGAAAGGAGTTACATATTCTACCCATCGGGTGTGTTTCTGAGGAGTGTATGTCCTAATAATCTGGTTAAATTCTTTAAAGACTCATTCTACGGGACTTGCTTCCTCTTGAAAAAAGCTTACTAATACATTTTTTATGCCCTGTGAGGTCATATTTGTTTCCACTTTTGTCCAACGAAATATGAAGCATTATCAGCTAGGAGTACCTTTGGTTTACCTGTTCTTCTCAAATAGTCTTCCTCAATTCTTTTTCTGATATCTGTGGCTGTTGCATTTTTAATGTCATACATTTTGACATGTTTCGAGAAAATATGATATAATGCTACTACATATCTTACACCTCCTTTACTTCTTGGATAGGGACCAGCTACGTCCAGCAATACTATATCTAGAGGGTTTCTTGTGAGTTTTGGATGCAGCTCAGTATATTTGGACACTTTGCACACTTTCTTAATACCTGTAGCACTTGCCTTCTCAAATTTGGAAAATAATAAAGTGTGCAATTTTTCAGTACATTTGCCTACTCCATAATGTCCCCATACTTCATCAACTAGCCTAATCTATGGTGCAATAGTTTACATGTTAAAAGAAATGAGAGTGACTTATGGTCACTGTAAACTTTGGTACTCTTAACCCACAAAAAATAATCAGACTTTTTAAGTGTCCATATTACAGCTCAACTTTCCAATTCTGACATAGAGCAAGATTTTTCTGCTTCTGATAATGTTCGACTAGCAAAACTGATGACCTTGAGTACTTTTTTACCTTCTTCTTCTCGCATCTGGAACGAGCATGTGCCTAGCCACTGAGATGAGGCATCTGTCCACAGACAAAATTCCTTGGACGTATCAGGGTGGCTAAGAATGTTTGCATTGACTAATGCTGCTTAATATTATTATTGTCCTCCAGACACCTATCGTCCAATAACCAGGGACTATTTTTTCGTAGCAAGTTGAGTAATGCATCACTGTTCATCTGTTGCTGTGGTACGAATTTACTAAAAAAGGATGTTACTCCTGAATAAACTTTAAGTTGTTTTATATTCCTTGGAGCTGGACAACTGTGTATGGCGTCAATTTTTCCGGATCAGGTAATATACCTTGTTCTGGCACAACATGTCCTAAAAATTTGACTTGCTAATTACCAAAACTAGACTTTACCACTGATTTCATTCTTTTACTTTCTGTAGTCAGTGTAGGAAACTATTGATGTCTGAGCAAACCTTCATCTGCAAAAATATACTAATGGCCGTTAAAATTGCTACACCAAAAAGAAATACAGATGATAAACGGGTATTCATTTGACAAATATATTATACTAGGACTGACATGTGATAACATTTTCACGCAATTTGGGTGCGTAGATCTTGAGAAATCAGTACCCAGAACAACCACCTCTGGCCATAATATTGACACTGATACACCTGGGCATTAAATCAAACAGAGCTTGGATGGCGTGTACAGGTACAGCTGTCCATGCAGCTTCAACACGATACCACAGTTGATCAAGAGTAGTGAGCGGCGTATTGTGACGAGCCAGCTGCTCGGCCACCGTTGACCAGACGTTTCAATTGGTGAGAGATATGGAGAATGTGCTGGCCAGAGCAGCAGTCAAAAATTTCTGTATCCAGAAAGGCCTGTACAGGACCTGTAACATGTGGTTGTACATTATCCTGCTGAAATGTAGGGTTTCGCAGGGATTGAATGAAGGGCAGAGCCATGGGAAGTAACAAATCTGAAATGTAACGTCCACTGTTCAATGTGCCGTCATTGCGAACAAGAGGTGACAAGACGTGTGACCAATGGCACTCCATACCATCACGCCGGCTTATACGCCAGTATGGCGATGACGAATACATGCTTCCAATGTGCGTTCACCGCGATGTCGCCAAACACTGATGCGACCATCATGATGCTCTAAAAAGAACCTGGATTAATCCGAAAATATAACGTTTTGCCATTCGTGCACCCAGATTCGTCGTTGAGTACACCATCGCAGGTGGTCCTGTCTGTGGTTCAGTGTCAAGGGTAACCGCAGCCATGGTCTCTGAGCTGACAGTCCGTGCTGTTGCAAACGTCGCCGAGCAGTTCGTGAAGATGGTTGTTGTCTTGCAAACATCCCCATCTGTTGACTCATGGATCGATACGTAGCTGCACGATCCGTTACAGCCATGCGGATAAGATGACTGTCATCTCGTCTGCTAGTAATACGAGGCCGTTGGGATCCAGCACAGCATTCCGTATTACCCTCCTGAATCCACCGATTCCATATTCTGCTAACTGTCATTGGATCTCGACCAACGCGAGCAGCAATGTCGCGATACGATAAACTGTAATTGAAATAGGCTCCAGTCCGACCTTTATCAAAGTCGGAAACGTGATGGTACGCATTTCTCCTCCTTACACGAGGCATCACAACAACATTTCACCAGGCAACGCCGGTCAACTGCTGTTTGTGTATGAGAAATCGGTTGGAAACTTTCCTCATGTCACGTTGTAGGTGTCTCCACTGGCGCCAACCTTGTGTGAATGCTCTGGAAAGCTAATCATTTGCATATCACAACATCTTCCTGTCGGTTAAATTTCGCGTCTGTAGGACGTCATCTTTTAATGGCCAGTACTGTAGTTGATAGACACTTGGTATTTTCTGTCGTATTCATGTTTTTATTGTACTTACCTGTAACTCCGGATGGTAATTTCTCAGGGGTTGGAGTTGTGGGTACGTTTACATTTCGCGACATTTTGTGAAACATATACACAAAAAATTTTATTCAAGTTTTCTTTATATACAAAATTCGTTAAAAAAGACAGCTACTAGTTTCATGAGTGTCATTTGTCGCAATAAAAGTGAAATTAAACGTTTCTAAATTGTATTTAACTGACACATTTCGTATTGTTTACTAGCTAGATAGACGCGATATAGGCATACATTTTCTGAGCTATAAACGTTTAAAAACCTGACCAAACACGTTTGATAACGTAAATTATCTATAATCAAAGTAATCATTAATTCATTCTGTCATTGTATCTCTAAATCAGTACAAATACAACAACGACCTTTGTGCCGTTTTTTGTTTACAAACAGCCAATCTCGAGTCCTTGACAAATTTAAAACATTATTCAAACTTAATTATTCTTTCTAAACTGACCATGAATGAGAAATGTGGGAGCTGTTATAGGGTAGTGAGTAGAGGAATATGTTACCAATCTTGTAGGAATTATTTCCACTGCAGGGGGATGCAGTGGGGAGAATGTCAGTAGAACAGAAGAGGCTCTCTCCTGGAACTGCAGTGTATGCAGTAGAAACATTTTGATTGGGGAACAGGAAAGGAAAATTGTGCTGTTCAGGCAGTTGGAGGAAGCATGGAAGGAAGTAATAAGAATCAAGGGAAATAAGGGGGAGGATGGAGGCTGGGAACTGGCAACCGGTAGGAGGAAACGAAGAAAGTGAACGCGATCTGACAGTTTTATCATCAACACCAAAAGCAAATGTCTACCACTGCCAGAATTAAGTGGAGAAGAGCCTCAGGTAGAACGAGGAGCAGGAAACGTGCAGCACACTTAAACTGAGGCCAAGAAGCCTAGGAATGTACAAAGTATTAGGAAGAAGAAAGTGCTGTTTGCTAGGTAGTAGCCATGGGCGAGGTGTAGGCCCTCAGTTACATGAAAGTTTAGGAGCACCGTACCAGGTCACCAGTATCTTCAAGCCAAATGCAGGTCTAAGTCATTTGATAGAGGACTTAGGGTCTTTATGTAAGGACTTTACGAAAGAGGGCCATGTAGTGATAGTGGGTGGAACAGGAACAGTTTAGACAGGGATGGGGCATATGACATAATTATCTGCATGTGATAGCTTCCTTGACTCATAGCACCAACGTACACTTGGTTGAGCTGTTCCAGTGTCATGATCGACCACACCTGTATGGAACTGTGAGGTGAATCAGTGTGGGATTAGGGATGGCTCTGAGGACAGCAAATGTTGCTCATGTTTATCTGGTGCCCATTGGGACTATCAACAGATGGGCCTTTAGTAGGCATGGAATACATCTAAACACAACTGGAAAGAGAAGGCTGGTACAACTGATTTATGAAAGTATAGGAGGTGGATCTCGGGCCACACTTTGTGAAATACCTATTGTCATAGGTAGGAAAAGTAAGTCATTTTTAGGATAAATCCATACAAAAGGTTCCCCTGCCTAAGGTGTATCTCCAGCAGTTTAAAAAATACTGAAACAATCACTCACAAGACATATTTTAACACTCCAAACATCACACATACCAGATGTCACAAAGGAAAACAAACCATTGGAAAGAGTAACATGGGGCATTCCGCAGACTTAACAATCATCCATCAAAACATGCAGTCAACAAAAAATAAAAATACAACTATTAGAAGTTGGGCTCCAATCTTTGAGCTGGACAGTAGTTTGTGTCACTGATGACTGGAGTGGAGACACAGAAATCCAACACATAGTATTATCATTGTATGAAGGGGCAAACTCTTACTGCAAAACTGCTTCAAGGGGTGGAGGATCATGCATTTATATCAGAAAAGGAACACAGTTCAAATCAAGAAATGATCTCAGTACAGTAACTGAAGACAAACACTTTGAAATATCAGCTACTGAATTAACAGGGCTTGATATCACCAAGAAATTAATCATTTTATGTGTGTATAGATCTCCCAGTGGTAGTGTGGACACTTTTTTCAACAAACTAACAGAAGTTCTAGATAAGATCTCAAGTACAAAGGTCAACATAATTCTGTGTGGGGACATTAGCATCACCCTAATATCATAAATGAATCCAGCAGTACTCTAATAAATATTATTCATAGTTTTGACATGTTCCTATTGATCAAGAGTGCAACAAGAGTTACTAAAATGACTGTATCAGTAATTGACTATGTGACCACAAATATGGACAGAGAAAAATGTGACGTAACTGTAAAGGATATCAGACTATCAGACCATCTCTGTCAAGTAACAATACTAAAAGCAGGCATCAAATCATTCCCTAAACTACAAGCCTACAAAGGACATCTATCAGAAATCAAAATAAAAGATTTTTCAAAAGAACTAGCAAAACAAAGCTGAGATGAAGTGTATAAGGAAAACCATTGTGAATATGAATTCTCTAAATTATCCACATTATTTATATTGAACTTTGAAAAGGCATTTCCAAAAATTATGCATGTCTGTATCTACATCTCACAAAAACAGATGGATAACAGCAGGTATTAAGAAGTCCTCCCAAACATTTAAATACCTCAGTTCCATGAAAAAGAGATCAATGATCCAGAATTCTGAAATTTTCATCACAGATACAAAAAGATATGTACGAAGGTGCTGATTGCTGCAAAAAAGTAATTTAATGACAAAATAATATATAATGCAGAGGATAAAAGCAAAGCAGCCTGGGATGTTATAAAAAAGGAAACACGGAAAGGCAATCATACTGCTAGGGCATGGGGATATGGTAATAAATGATCCATAACACTTAGCAAACTATGTAAATGACCTTTTTTCAAGTATTGGAGAGACGTTACAGCAAAAGTCCCCAAACCACATATAACACCTGTAAATAATGTTGCACTAAATACAATGATGTTACTTCCAACCACAGAAAATGAAGACAATAAAACTGTTCAAAAACTGAAAAATAAAAGTAAATAGGCTTAGATGAAGTACCAATGTGCGTACTGTAACAAGATTATAAAAGGCCCCTTAACAAGTATAATAAATGAATCCTTCACATCAGGGACATTTAAAGAGCAGTTAAAATAGGCAAGAGTTGTACCTTTGCTTAAGAAAGGCAAGGGAGAAGACACAAAAAGTTACCATCCCATTTTCCTGCTGTCACCATTCTCAAAAGTAATAGAAGCAATTATAAAAGACAGATTAATGACTTACCTGCATAAATATAACCTTTTAACCGAATTACAGTTTGATTTCTGGAGCGGCAAAAAGTCAACCATAGTAGAATTCAGAAAAGTTGTATTTGATGCTCTTGACAAAGATGAGTGTGTCACAGCCATATTTTTGGATCTTTCTAATGCCTTTGTTACAGGCAACCACAAATACTATTAAAGAAATTAGAAGTATTAGGAATAAGAGGGGTAGCTAATGACTGGTTTTGATCATATCTAGCAGATAGGGTACAAAGACTACAGATAACAAATACTTCAAATAGATCTAAGCATTTAGTAAAACACTTTTCAGAACAAAAATACATTAATACAGGGGTTCTGCAAGGTATCACATTAGGACCAATACTATTCCCGATATACATCAATGACCTCCCAGTAGTGATACTCATGGTATTATAGTCACTGAGAAAACAAGAGAACTCCTTTCAGAGAAAGCAAGTGAAACTCTCAAGGAAGTTTATGATTGGTCAGTAAGCAATAACATGACACTCAACATAAAGAAAACTAATGCCATGAATTTCAGTTTGAAGAGGGAAAATAACAATGTTAAATTAAATGTAGATGGCACCTTTATAGACCATGTAACAAATTCAAAATTTCTAGGAATGAATATCGATTCTCAGTTGAAGTGGTGTGGACACACAAAGGTACTCGCAAACAGGATGTAATCAGCATGTTATGCCCATAGAATCCTATCATAAGTGTGTAACATGCAGTGTCTATTAGTTTCATACAATTCATATGTTCATTCAATTCATTGCTATGGCAATTTTTTGGGGAACAAATGAATAAAATATTAACAAAACACCAGAAAAGAGGCAAAAGAATAATAACCAACAATTGCAGTTGCATTATAAAGGTCTGTTCAGAACACCTGGGATTTTAACTACTCCATGTGAATACATTACCAGTCAGCTGTACACATCAAAAATAACATAGGTAATAACTGCACAAACAGCTTTTAATATCACTGGTATTTAAAAATAATGTAATATTAAATTTATTGCTTTTACTGGTGACAAGCTTCTAAAATGATATAATGGTGTATAGAAAATTTTTGCTTATGGATGATGAAATTATATATTCCACCAACCAGCATCAGATCCCCATCAGACTGACGAGAATGTTGACCAACAGCATTCTGTAGAGGCTGAAGACCGATCTAAAAATTACGCACTTTATGTAATTACATTGCCCTGATACTGATAGAAAAGACTAGTTAAAGATATCTCAGGGATGCTGAAATAAAAGTCTGATATAGTAAGAGTCGTTTTAACACTATTAGCGTTCGACTGTGTCCATCAAACAATTCGTTGGCAACACCCCATCGCTGCAGCCTGGAAAATTTCTAAAATGTTGCATAATAATTTGATACATGAAATTAATGAAAAAGGAAAGTACAGTCTTAATTAATACACAGCTTTTGAAATTAAAGTAGCATAACTATTTGCTAAAGTTACAGAGCGGCACTTACATGTGTGAAACAGCCACCGAAAACAAATGAGAGAGAGAGAGACAGAGAGCTCACAACTCCTGCTTTTATATAATCCAAAAACAAGTTAGGTGACTGCCTTCAATTTGCTTTACAGTTTCGATAGATAAACATTTCAGTGGAACATTCATTCACAGAACAGTAATAAAAGATAAATAACTTACATTAAATTGTGACTTTTTCCTTACTTTACAGATTTATGTAAACAGAAAAAATAAATTCTTAATGTATTTTAGCCTTAATTAAAAATTCGAGTGTATTCTATTAATTATTCAAAAAGTAACATTCAAGCGTTGTCCATGACCATGGAACAAGAGCTAGACTAAACTTACATTTACCAAGAAAAATCTCTAAACACCATTTTCTGCCAAGGAATAAAACTGTACAATAAATTACCAAAAGTAATTAAAGAAACTGCAAAAATACACTTATTTAAAAAGGCAGCTAAAAAGTACCTATTATGCAATACATTTTATACATTGAAGGAGTACTTAAATAAAACAGGGTAGGGCTTTGGTAAAAAAAAATTATACAAATAAATAATAATAATAATAAAATAAAATAATAAAAGCAAAAATTGACATAACAGACGCATCAGACAGGGATACATTCAGAAGAAAAATTGACAAGTGGAAGTTTACTTCAGAGACGGCACCAAAACCATACCGACCAAAGTGGACTGAAGAAAGAAAGAAGGCCTTTGGGGAGAAAATGAAGAAATATTGGCAAAACAAGAAGAACCTAAAGAAATATTGATAAATCACCTGCTTATCGTTCTCCTATGGGGACATTCGCTAATAATAATAATAATAATAATAATAATAATAATAATAATAATAATAATAATAATAATAATAATAATAATAATGATTATAAAACATCCAACATTTCACATAACTCCTTCACACTATCTTTTTTCCTTCTTGTTTTTCCTTTTCTAGAGTGAAGTGTTATGAAACAATGTGTGTATAGTGTGTGCAGTGACTGATAGTGAGATATGAGTGAACAGTGTGGCATTACATTATTTAGTAAGTTATTTGTAAAAAAAAGTATTGAATACCAGGAATAAATCTAATCATTGTCTCTAACTAGAAGTCTGTAAATGTATGTACATACAAATTAGCTTAATTTAAATTGGTCTAAACTTGTAAATACTTTTCCATGCCCTATATCCTTCTAAAAAGAGATCTGTGGTTGAATAAAGCTACTACTGCTACTAACAGTGCTACTACTACTACTACTACTACTACTACTACTACTTGCACTCTACAACTGTCACTGGTACCTGCTGTAGGACTCACGACCATTTGTGTTTTGTGGTTTGTTCACTATAGCCTGTGTATTATTTACATGCATATTTCGAGATCCAGTAATATTTTCTTCTAAAAGATTGAGGATCCTGCCTTCTGCAGCTAGTAGCTTAATGTTTACCTTGTTCACTATTTCATTTTCTTTTTTCTGAATAGCTTTTTCTGCTTTATCTGTGTATAACTTGCAGTCGGTTACTAACTGCTCTGCAGTGGTATTACTCTTAGCTAACGTACCTGCTTCAGCTTAACTAATGATAGCACTGAGATTTTCATTGATCTTCTCTCTCTCCTTCTTAGCACATGTTGAGTCAACTTGTAATGTTGTATAAGGAGGTTGTTTGTATTGTTGCCCCCAGATGATAATTACATGCAGTATTTGTCAGGATTTGTAAGCAGTGGGGCCTTGAGGTACGGAAATATGTGATCACTGAGAAGTAAGTTTAAACAGTTTATTAACAAAAGGCACCCATCATCACTGTGTATGACATCCTGACACTGGCTAAATACAGTTGTATCGACAGGCTACATGGTGAGCTAAGAGAAGAGACATACTCGCACCCGAATCCACACTAGCTATCTGGCCTGCTTCGAACGGCGGCCAGTGGCTTACTCTCCTGTGGCGCACTGCGGCCAGACACACGTCTACTGACCAAGCAAACTCTCAGGATTCCAAGATAGATCGACGGGTGAGCGTGTGTTAAGTAATGTAAGGCTATGTGCAAACCCGTAGACCCTTACATCACTCTCCCCAGAGAGAAAGAGCAACCATAGGTGGCTCAAAACTACCTCATGGCCGTTATGAATCAATTTCGCCATTTGTGACGTCAGCAGGCATTGCTACATGTATTTCATTTGCAGACACAGTGACGTTCGATACATAGAAGTGAGCTTTCAGGATAACAATTTCATACACGACAAATGATGTTGACAAAAGACAAATTAATAAAAGCAATAAAAGCACAAAACTGACAATGCATTAACATTATTGGATGGATCAAAGGACTTAATTCTATTTGCTGCTTCAATGAAGTTTAACTCATTATTGGAAGAAATTACATTTTTATGGATATCCTTAATTACATAATTGTCTTCAGAAAAAATTTATAAAGAATGCTCTACATATGTTAATATGTATGAGTCATTGCAATAAACAGATAACATTCTCGTTAATGGCAAATGTCCAGTTGCTTGAAGTGTAATTGGAAATACACTAGGCATATCAAATAGTTCACATGATAAATCACAATGTGTGACATTCAAGACTGATCCATTATTATTCAATTTGAGTGTAAAGTGTAGCCCAGGTGTATTATAATTTTTACATGTAAAAGTGACATTGAGGTTGGAGTTAAATAAGAAAATTATATCTTCAGAATATCGTTTAAGAAATGGATGATAAAGATGTGTTAAAATTCTAAGACAATCATCTCTTGTGGGATGAATCATAAACAATTCTTTTCACAGCTGTGCACTACTATCTAAGAATACTGCCTATTCAGAGCTACTTAACTTATGATTACGTTTACACATATGTAAATCATTTTCATTTAGGGACAAAAAGTATCTTCAATCCTTGCTAATCAGTAGATAATGATTTAGAATGTAGTTTACATAAATGCCTGCCTGTCTCCATTTAACAGGGTAAGTATAAATCTTATACATTTCAAAATTATGCTTTTATCTAGCAATGGGTATAGAAACAATAACAGATAATTCATCTTCGGGCATTAAAGAGTGTGTGGTGGTTAACTTGTAGTAAGCATATAAATTGTGAGGGTTAACAGGTAAATCATAGTATATGTTGAACCTAGCTTTCGTTCAACTGCTAGTTGCATCAGTAAAAATTGTTCTGGATGTAGTAGTACACTGCTCAAACAATCATTTGAACTACTTTCTAAGGCTACCCTTAAGTTAAGGACATCACTTCTAGCATTTGATGAACTATCAGTAATCGTTAACAAAAGAGTGTTTAAATATATGTGTACACTCACAGCATTTAATCCTTGGAGTAGTTCTTGGATATCTGCGTTCATTTCATGACGAATTACGTGGAAATGTGAGATAAATTTCTTTATAATCTGTTCAATGAAAACTGTGTGGTTAGTAGTGGTTCGTTGCATATTCTTTTATATGATAGTTTCATTAGAGAGGTGAGTTGGACTGTTTTTCAAGAGCTAATATTTTGACTTGAACTTCCAGTAGATCCTGACAAGTTAAATTACCAAATACAGTACGAAGGGTACTCCCTCCAAATCAGACCAGGCACATTTACTCCAAATTAAAGTTTTGTGTGGCCAAAGCTTTAAAAACCAGTAAATCTCTTGTTCATAATTAGCAAATGTAGACTCTCCTGCATTTGGGCTGTGATACAGTTATTATACCAAGGTCTACTCATTTCCAAAATTGTATTATTACCCTTAAGAGAACGAATTAGATCAATTTGCTTCTTTACATAATTGAACTGTTGCTGGATTTCACTCAGATTGTACTTGAGTACAAGTTTTGTATTACTTGTTGAAACTACCATGTCTGATCGTGGTTCAGACAAAACACCTGTACTCTGTGGTACTATTACTACAGTATTGGTAGAATATGCTATCATAGCAAACATTAGAATAAGAATGACACAGTTAATAAGTTCTAATTACTAGAGTTAACAATGAACATAAAATAAATGAGTTTCTTGTGAAAACCTGTGGAATAAAAGGTTTAGTTTCACTTGTGCACCTGTGTAATAGCTCCAATACTAAATTTTCACAGCACATTCACATAAGCACATGGCTATAATAAACACACGCACTGCACTATCACACACTACACACTTTTATGCAGACTGTAGGGGAGTCTGGAACAGGATCCTTTAGAATGTGCCGATGCCTCAGCCTTGAAGTCTGGACTGCGACATCGCGATTCTCGCTTCCTGGGTTTGAGAACAGCTGGTCTGCCTCTCGGTTGGACCTCGTCGTCTTGCGATGCTACAGGAAACCTATCCAGAAATGGCTTTACGCGTTTGACATGAACGACAAACGAACGAAAGGGCAGTTGGAGCATAAGAGTGACTGGCGAAAACACCTTCAAGATTGGATATGGTCCTTTCCAAAACTTCTTAAATTGTTTGACTTGACTCTTCTTTAACACCACGTTGCTCAGATACACAAGATCTCCAACTCAATACTATAGCACTGCTGTTTGGCGGTCGTGTTCTCTTGCTTGCAGAAGAAAGGATTGATGATTTCACTGTTTCACTCCCCTCCATACTTCCTTTAGTTTGCGTGATAGATCCCTTATGTGTTCATTGCTGATTCTGGCAGTCGATTGTGCAAAGTCCAAGGGTGAATACATTCTTCTTCTGTAGACGACATCATATGGACTTAGGCCAGTTGAGCTGTGCGTTTTGGCATTGTAACAACTTACCAAGTATGGTAATCATGCACCCCAATTGACGTGTTTGCTGCCCACTTAATGGCTAACCATTTTAATAATTGTTCTGTGGACTAGCTTGACTCTTCCATTTCCTTCAGGGTGTACTGGTGTATTCCTTAACTGGGTTATCTGCATGAGCTTACAAGTCTGTTCAAGTAGTTCACTCATAAAATTCGTTCCTTGATCACTAATTATACTTAATGGTGATCCAAACTTAAGAATCCATTCTTTTACAAAAACTTTAGCTATAGTCTCATCACTCTGATCAGTTATTGGTATCATGAGAAGATAGCTAGAGAAATCATCTAACATAGTCAATATATATTTGTTTCCATCTTTAGTCTTAGGCATCTGTCCTACAACATCTAGTCCTATTCTTTCAAATGGTTCACTTGTCTCTGGCAGTTCTTGCAATGGTGCTCTAATTTTTCCTACATTATTCCGTCCATTACGGGAATCACATTGTGAAAGAAACTGGAAGACGTCAGCTTTATGGCTCAGCCACTAAAACATTTGAGCTATTTTAATGTTTGTTGCTTTTTTACCGCAATGCCCTGATAATAAATAATTGTGTTGTTATCTCTTGATTTGCTCTTCCACGCTTTCAGGAATAACAAGGCGGTTTCCTTTACTAGTGATTTCGTACAATAATCCATCTATTTCAACAAAACGTTGATCATTTTTCCATACTTTGCAGTGTGGATCTTCTTCTTGAGCTGCCTTTGACTCTTTTTCTCGACTTATTGTAACACAAACATTGACTATTCGACTTATTGCATCAGGATTCAGATGTTGTTTAACAGGTCGGTGAATAACCTTATATTGGTACTCAGTCAGTCTTAATGCCGATCTTGTTAATCTGAAACTTGTATACTTTATGCTCAATAACCATTTAATTGCGGCATGATCTGTAATAACTGTCAATTCTCTTCCTGTTAAGAAATATCTGTTATGTGTTATACCAAAAACCCAAGCACAAAGCTCCTTCTCAGTAGTAGTATAACTACATTCTGCTTTGTTTAATTGTCTGGAAGCAAATGAGATTGGATGTTCATGACCATCAACTTCATGAGGCAAGATTGCACCTATGGGAAAATTGGATGCACCTGTTAAAAGAATAAAAGGTTTACTGAAATACGAATAGGCTAACACTGGGGTTGTGGTTAAAGCAGTTTTAAGTTCTTCCGTTGCCTTTCTCCCTTCTGTTGCGCAATTAATTGTGGTTCCTTTCTTCAATAGCTTTGTCACTGGATGTGTCATATTCGCATAACCGGCTATAAATCGTCTGTAGTAATTTGACAATCCCAAGAATGTTTGTAGTTCTATCAATTTTCAAGAAAATTCTTTACATCTTCAATTAATTGTGGATCAGGTCGAACACCTTCACTGGTTACAACATAACTTTGCTTTGTGGAAAATGACATTTATCTATTGATAAAGACAGGTTTGCGCTTCTTCTTATATGCTCAAAAAAAGCTTGTAGTCTCTCAGTATGCTACTTCATGTTTTCACCAAAAATTATTACATCATTAAGGTAAGGACTGTGCAGCTGGTCCCGATGCACTGTTAACTGGTGTTAACCACTTGTTAAATCACATACTGAAAACATTCGACATCTGCCCAAGTAATCGAAGATTTCCACTAAATTTGGTAAGGGGTAAATGTGGGGTTTGGTCACAGCAATCAAAAATCGGCAATCAACACAAAAACGGAACTGTGGTTCTCCAGAAATTGATTTCTTCTTTACAATTAGAACAGTCGAACACCACAGTGGGTTTGAAGGATCTCTTAGTTCTATAATTCAGGCTTCTAATTGTTCTTTAACTATATGTTCTACCAACTCTGACTGATGGTATTCGGTAAGGTTTCTGTCTGATTGGGGCTGTATCCCCTGTATGAATACGATGCTGAACTACATTAGTGATAGGTAAATTTGCACTTTCTCGGAATAAATCTGCATACTCCATTAAAACAGGTGCTAAAATCTTCTGTTCATCAGCTGTCAAATGTTCTATCTTCTTCCAAATCTTGTGCTTCAGTTCATTATTAACTTCGTTTCCTCATTGCAATTTTGCGGTACTGTTACAAAAATCTGTGTTTATAACTGCAGTGTTTGTTACCTCTGTATTACGTCACTTTTACTTAAGCTCGACATTTCAGCAACTTTAGTTTCTCTTGGCAAAATAACATCCTTGTTGCTCATATTCGTTATTGTAACCGGGACTTTTGCGGCATTTTGTCTCATCATTGTAGCGACACCTACGCTTCTAGCAACATAACAATGCATTGTATCCAGTAACTCACTTTTCTCGGATCGCTCAATTAATAACAAAGTTCCTTCCTTGCATCAGGGTGACTTAACTTCAACGTAGATTGTCTTTCCTGTTGCCTTATCAATTTGCTGAGGCTGATCAATTTGAACATCGACTCAGACGGTTTGAACTGATGCATCGTTTGGGCGGTGCATTCCCGAGACGTCAGTAATGCTGCTCCTTTGAGTACGATCTGAAGAACGATTTCCTAGATTGTAGTTGCTATGGCCTAGTATGATCTTTCTTACTGCGATAAATATCTCTGCCTCATCAGGGGACAAGAAATCAAATCCAAGTACACTGTCGTAAGGCGTTTCGTTATGTGAAACTACTTGCACTCTTTCTGTGTATTTATCTTTGTTTTCACCTTCATCTTGGCCTTGGCCAAGAATTAATTCTACGTCAACTTCTGCATAGTTATGTAGTTTTTCTCCGTTTAAACCTCGCACTTTTAATAGCGACGGTTTCAATTTAGCCCGTTTATTACATTAATGAGGTCTGTGCTCGTGTGTCAGTAAGTAGTTTGATGTTTCTCCCACGATATACAGCACCTATTACGAAGTAATTTTCGGTCTGATTTTCGCGGGAACCAACAAGAACCAATGTCTCTGGCAGGTGGTGGACGGAGTATTGGCCCATACGACCCCGCACTCGTTTAAAGTTCTGGCAGATTGTCTATTGTTCGTATTACCTTTCTTCTTGTTGCGACAATCTCTCGAAACATGACCCTGCATCGCGCAATGATAGCAGATTCTATTCTCGTTACAATCTTTACGCTTGTGACCCAGCTTATTGCTTCTGTAATACTGTAATGTGGTGTTGAAAACTCTGCGTTCTTGTTTCTGCATCTCATTCGGTCGTCTTAGTGCTTCAACGAAACCAACAACTGATTCTACTGCTTCCTGAAACGTTTTACATCGAGCCAATCTAACAGCTTTGCTTACTTCCTCTCCGTACAACCCATGAATAAATGTGTCCAAGGCTCTCTCGTCGGCTTCGAACAACTGATTGCGATTTTCATTTTCATTTTCTACTAACTAGTACATTTGAGCATTGATGTTTCGAATTCTGTCGGCAAACTGCACAATAGATTCGTCTCGTCGCATTCGCAAACTGTAAATCTGCTCTCTGTAAAATCCGATCGCGTTTTTACATTTAAATCTCGGAACAACAACCGTTCTAAACTCATTGTAATATTCTGTTTACACGCAAGTAGGCTCCGCGATAATGAAATCTTGTTGTACTCCATGAATTCTTAATTTGGCAACCACTAGCTTATCGGAGTCTGTCCATGATCCTAACAGGACGGCACCTTCAAGTTTACAAAAAAAAGACTTTCTCATCATCTTCGGGTTTCCCGTTAAACACTGGTACTGATGGCAATAATGAAAAATTCTTTATTGTAGTTGTACTGCATGAACTATCATTTGACCGAGCGAGGTGGCGCAGTGGTTAGCACACTGGACTCGCATTCGGGAGGACGACGGTTCAATCCCGTCTCCGGCCATCCTGATTTAGGTTTTCCGTGATTTCCCTAAATCGCTTCAGGCAAATGCCGGGATGGTTCCTTTGAAAGGGCACGGCAGATTTCCTTCACCATCCTTCCCTCACCCGAGCTTGCGCTCCGTCTCTAATGACCTCGTTGTCGACGGGACGTTAAACACTAATCTCCTCCTCCTGAACTATCATTTGACAAGTCTTTCGGAATGGTACACTCGCTTCTTTCTGCTTTTAACTGCCGAAGCTTATCATTAATAACAGTTTGTAGATCGACAATGTTACTGTGACTGGATTGCGGCATTTCGTCTAATTAAACGCCAATGAGTCACTCAAGAGTAAAATAAAAAGCCATCACTGCCTTTCGTACTCTAGCCGGAGTAGAGCAACCTGAATTCCAGCATTGGATGTCCCCACGTAGTCGGAAGATGTTCATGCTGCTACTCGAAGTTCACGTTGTGCTGCACTTATTCAGGACTGTAGATTTTCCGTAATTATCCCCATGCTGACACCACCTCTATAAGGAGGTTGTTTGTGTTGTTGCCCCCAGATGATAATTACTCGAAATGTTTGTCAGAATTTGTAAGCAATGAGTCCTTGAGGAACGGAAATATGCGAACACTGAGAAGTAAGTTTAAACAGTTCATTAACAAAAGGCTGATTATAAAACATGCATGCTACATGCACCCATCATCACTGTGTCTGACATCCTAACACTGGCTAATTACAATCGTATCGACAAGCTACATGGTGAGCTAAGAGAAGAGACAAATTCGCGCCCCGAAGCCGCACTAGCTATCTGGCCTGCGGTGGGCTGCGGCCAGTGGATTACTCTCCTGTGGCGCACTGTGGCCGGACGCACGTGTACTGACCAAGAAAATTGTCAGCATTCCAAAATAGGTCGGCTGGCGAGCGCGTGCTACGCACTGTATGGCTACGTGCAAACCCATAGGCGCTTACAGCTGCTACCCTTAAAGTAAGTTCTTCTACAGCTAGAGGTACACCTTTATAGTCTTTGTTTAGTTTGTTAAAGACAATGGTTACCTTGTTTACTGTCTAGCACCTGGTTCTGTGTAGCTTCAGTGTTTGCGTTCTCATCTGTGATTTTCGTTATCTGTTACTCTACTAGATCATGATTGTCGTTAAAAGAATCTGCCTTCTGTTTTAGCTTCTTAATGCTACATTTAACTTCAGAAAGTACTTCATGCTTTACTGGTTTATTCATATGATTCAATTTTTAGTCGATTTCAGTGCAAAAACTTTTGGTTAAGTCACTAAACTTCTGTGAGACCGTGTATTGCAAATCCTTGAATACTTGTTTTTGTTCTTATTTCATTGTATTTAGATCTTGTGTGATGGTGTTCAGATTATCAATTTTGGTATTCATATCTTGTGTCATATAACTGAAATTGGTGTTCATATTACATAATTTCGTGTTTATTTTAGATAATAACTGCTGTGGCAGTGCATCAGTTGTACTGCTGTGGTTGCTGTCAGGTTTACTTTCCAAGTTAATGTTTGTGTTGTGAAGAGGAGGTTTTGTAACATGTTGTCAAGATCCATATTAGTATTGTTCTCCAATGTTTCATTAATGATCGGTATATCGGTCTGGGAGGTGCGTGACATTGTATGTCAATTGTAAACAAGGATATTCTGCTGTGGAGCGTTGCTATCATTTGCCACACCTTTGACACTCATCTTTAACCTACTTAAACTTTCTGTGTTAGGCATGCATGGCGCTTGAACTTCAATTGGTCGATTGCGCAATTCCATGTCCTCTTGGCTGATTGCGTTTCCACTATTGTTGACAGCAATGGATAAATACTTTTTTCGATGTTGTATAAATATTCAAAAATAAACATTTCAGAAAAAAATTGAAAATGTTATATGCTAATTATTAGACTTGATACTTGTAATTTACGCGATGTCAAAGCCTGTTTTACATCTACTATGACATTCAAACTACTGTGTTGTAATTCTTTATGTTTTACTAACAATGCATATCACACTGAAAAATTTATGTAAATATTCCACAATAAAATACAAGGAAGGAATAATGAGGAAAATGTTTCTATCTACATGAAAAGAGGCGCTACCAAAGTAACCATGCAAGCAACTTGCCCCCCCCCCCCCCGCCCCTCTTGGTCATTCATGCAACAGAAAATACAGAGAATTATTTTTTATGACTGAGAACAGTGCCACAGAAATTTCTTATTGTAAAAGCCTTTAACAAACCCTACTTACAACCAGTGTCCTGAATTCGTGGCACTTAGGCCACCAGTTATAATATAAAAAAATAATTAAAAGAAAGAATGAAAGAAAGTGATTGGTAATTGTATTTTCGCTTACAATGAGAAGAGAATATTAATACAATTGCATTATTATGAAATGTTCTGCATGTACAAAATTGTGTTATTGTTCATTCACTTTACCTTGCGTCGTTTCTTTTTCTAACTATATATATATATATATATATATATATATATATAAAGCTTCTCCTTCGGTTAATTTTATGAAAATATGACTGTGGACTTCTGTTCCTTCATTTCAATTGTGGATGCAGGCAGCGGACCCCCAAGGAACACCAGTGCCTCTCAAGATGATATCAAATATGAAGGAATTCTTCTTAACTTCGTTCTATGTCGTTTTAATATAAATACTGTTATTCAGTCTTCTCTTATTCAGAAACACATACGATAAAAAAGATTTGTAGCCCGTCATACTCCGAGCAGTAAAGTGAATCCAAAACTTCTGCATATCAGAGAGTGAAACAAAGTGATATACAAAAAAGTGAATAATGCTTTATGGTCATTTGTCTGCACTTAACTGAGCATCCATAACTAATGTCTTTGCTGATGCTTATTGTAATTCTTTCATTATATCATTATCAGTGTTTCATTTTTTAATAAATTTTAATTTTACCATATCAGCTTACCATAATATAACTGATTGACAATGACACATGATACTGAGGCAATGGTCAATTTCGCTGACACGGCATTTGCTGGTTGACATGCAAGGGAACGTTCAGTTGTTCCTGTGGTGAAAAGAGTGAAATGGAGAGAACTTTTGGTAACATTATTCCTCACGCTACTGACAGGGCAGAAGTGCATATGTCCATTCTGTCAGTGAAAGCCCAGTGGCTACCCGTTACCATATGCTGCTACAGTCAATTTTTGAGAACCCCCTCTGTATTTCTTACTCTACCACCACTTTACCACCTTCTTCTTGTCAAAAAGTAGCCATCCTGGAATAACATGGACTGAGTCACTCTGACAGTTCCGATCTATCAGGCCTTTTCCATCCAACAATAAAGAGGTATTGCTCCTCCTTTGCCACAGTATTCCATACTTAGCTTCACCCTGGTTTACCGTAAGTTATGTCAACGAAGCAGATAACCAATGTTTTGAAGGACGAAATGATGTATCGATGATCAGTCAGCAAGTGTTTGTGAAGTTCTAGGGAGAAAACGCTTTCATTTTGGACCACATTAGGCCTCTGCATTTACCTCCTGCCGACGCTAGTCCTTTTACCTCACCTTGTGGCCTTCACAATTACACATCAATGTCTGTCACACATCTCTGCTTTTCCCACTTTTATTTTGAGGAGAATTGAGTGGCCCACTCAATTGTTATAGCTCAAGTAACGGATAAAGAGAGCACTTTTTTTCGCTGAATCACTTACACACGAAATGAGTAGAAGGTTACCGATTACCCTCCTATCCTCCAGGGACGTGCTCTGGCGTGGTGTTACTAGCAACCACCGAGAACATGAGATGGTCATAGTATTTTCTTCCGTTTCGTCTTCATGCTGTGACTCATCTGTTTTCTGTCGCCTTGCTGATCACACAGAGACACACATGACTACCCACTCACATCCAACAATTACATTATTTGTACACATCTATTTTAAAAGGAAAAACGAGATTTCAGTCTAAGTTCTACCTCTTCTGGTCTTGTTAGCCAGTGTTCGCTGGTTTCAACCCTTCAGTTGCAGGTAGCATGTGTGTATTCAAATAGATGCACATATCTCTGCTGCCTAACGTCCATTAGGTTGGCCATAACATCCAATGTCCCCTGTTTGCCTGCCTTCGATTACCACCAGAAATTTGGTAACTACCCCATCTCACCAGTTGACAGTGTGTCCTCAGAACCATCAAGCATAATACACTCCTGGAAATGGAAAAAAGAACACGTTGACACCGGTGTGTCAGACCCACCATACTTGCTCCGGACACTGCGAGAGGGCTGTACAAGCAATGATCACACGCACGGCACAGCGGACACACCACGAACCGAGGTGTTGGCCGTCGAATGGCGCTGGCTGCGCAGCATTTGTGCACCGCCGCCGTCAGTGTCAGCCAGTTTGCCGTGGCATACGGAGCTCCATCGCAGTCTTTAACACTGGTAGCATGCCGCGACAGCGTGGACGTGAACCGTATGTGCAGTTGACGGACTTTGAGCGAGGGCGTATAGTGGGCATGCGGGAGGCCGGGTGGACGTACCGCCGAATTGCTCAACACGTGGGGCGTGAGGTCTCCACAGTACATCGATGTTGTCGCCAGTGGTCGGCGAAAGGTGCAAGTGCCCGTCGACCTGGGACCGGACCGCAGCGACGCACGGATGCACGCCAAGACCGTAGGATCCTACGCAGTGCCGTAGGGGACTGCACCGCCACTTCCCAGCAAATTAGGGACACTGTTGCTCCTGGGGTATCGCCAAGGACCATTCGCAACCGTCTCCAAGAAGCTGGGCTACGGTCCCGCACACCGTTAGGCCGTCTTCCGCTCACGCCCCAACATCGTGCAGCCCGCCTCCAGTGGTGTCGCGACAGGTGTGAATGGAGGGACGAATGGAGACGTGTCGTCTTCAGCGATGAGAGTCGCTTCTGCCTTGGTGCCAATGATGGTCGTATGCGTGTTTGGCGCCGTGCAGGTGAGCGCCACAATCAGGACTGCATACGACCGAGGCACACAGGGCCAACACCCAGCATCATGGTGTGGGGAGCGATCTCCTACACTGGCCGTACACCTCTGGTGATCACCGAGGGGACACTGAATAGTGGACGGCACATCCAAACCGTCATCGAACCTATCGTTCTACCATTCCTAGACCGGCAAGGGAACTTGCTGTTCGAACAGGACAATACACGTCCGCATGTATCCCGTGCCACCCAACGTGCTCTAGAAGGTGTAAGTCAACTAGCCTGGCCAGCAAGATCTCCGGATCTGCCCCCCATTGAGCATGTTTGGGACTGGAAGAAGCGTCGTCTCACGCGGTCTGCACGTCCAGCACGAACGCTGGTCCAACTGAGGCGCCAGGTGGAAATGACATGGCAAGCCGTTCCACAGGACTACATCCAGCATCTCTACGATCGTCTCCATGGGAGAATAGCAGCCTGCATTGCTGCGAAAGGTGGATATAAACTGTACTAGTGCCGACATTGTGCATGCTCTGTTGCCTGTGTCTATGTGCCTGTGGTTCTGTCAGTGTGATCATGTGATGTATCTGACCCCAGGAATGTGTCAATAAAGTTTCCCCTTCCTGGGACAATGAATTCACGGTGTTCTTATTTCAATTTCCAGGAGTGTACAATGGAAAGAGCTATGAATCCTGCTTGTGTTCAAACTAGGTTTATCGACCAGCAGAATTACAACTCTACGCGTTTTTCGATCCCTGGTGCTTTACATCACTTACAGACGTCACTGCTGCCCATTGATGACTAATGTGATACATTGGTTGAACACATCTGATTGACCTTTTGTTATGTGTCATATGTACTCTAGAAGGATCGATGATTTACTCCCAGTCAAGTCATACATACCCAGTGTACTGACTTATTTCAGTTGCTCCCTAGTCTGATACACAGCTATTGATTCTAGGCACACAAAGCGCTAGTCTGGGGTTCTCAAAAGAGGAAATGTCCGTAACGGGCATAACTTGCTCTGAAGGCAGTATCTGTTTTAACCCCCTCATTGCAGAAAATATCCCCAAGAGGACATCTGTATTTGTTTTGCTGTTACTCCACCTATCCTGAGGTGACCTCTCATCTCGTCTATTCCCTTGCATAGTGTTATTAAATTTATCCTGTATGACTTCGACTAGATAGAGACTACACACATGCGCAACAATATTCTCAGTTTCTCTAAGACTTCCAGTTAGCTCTATATCTCAGTGGAACCCTTAGTTCTACTGTCGGAAATCTAACAATGGAGCTCTTGTCCCCACGAACCTAACTTGCCAATAGGGTTGCACTATTTTCTCTAGGGGAAGGACCGTTAATTCATCACTTTATGGGGCGTAAAAGGCAAAGCAAAACATAGACAGTGCACCAGCGACCGAGCTGCCATATACTACATCTCTTATTTACACATGGATTGGGCTAGACAGTCTTCAGCAACATATCGGCGCCCTGTATTCACGTGCAATGCGCAGTGAATTTGTAAGAGCTCGAAGTCTTGCCCCTTGGGCTTCTCTTTTTGTTTTACTCTTATACACGCACCAGTTTTATCCTTTGGAGACTTATACGGTAAATAATGGACACTTATACGATAAATAATGCAACAGATCAAGTAAAGAGACTGCCTAAGCTATACCTGTCAGTCCTTGTTTGAAGTACTGCTGCATGGCGTGGGATCCTCATCAGGTAGGATTAATGGAGTACATCGGAAAGTTCAAAGAACAGCACGTTTTCTACTGACGATAAATAGGAGAGAGAGCGTCACGGACATGATATAGCATTTGGGATGGACATCATTAAAACAAACGGGTTTCTCACTGTGGCGGGATCTTCTCTAGAAATTTCAGTCACCAACTTTTTCCTCTGAATGCGAAAATATTTTGTTGACACCAACCTACATGGGAGAAACGATAATCATAATAAAATAAGGGAAATCAGAGGTATCTCGGAAAGATATTCTTTTCAAAGACACTGTTTGAGAGTGGAATAATAGAGAATTATATTGAAGGTGGTCTGATGAAAACTCTGCAAGGTACGTAAGTGCGGTTTGTAGAGTATCCATGTAGATGTAGATGTAGAGTGACACATTCTCCCCCTTGACTACTTTTGATACTGTGAATCTTAAAAGACACATTGCTGCCATGTAATAAAGTACACCTGTGCGAGATCCTATTCTGAACCGATGGCAGTCTGAAGTGGGAGTGTCATTTGAATTTTCTCTAACATACCATGTTGTGCCATTCAGTCACACTCGACAGCTATCTGCTATGTCTTATTACTGTGCACCTCCTTAGTACACTGCCAAATACGCTTTGTACACACCACATCATTTACACTAAAAAGTCATTCCACTTCATTCAGGGAGAATAATTAGGCTTTATTGCTATAGTTCTACTGCTCAGGGTTAAGAAAACTGAATTTATGGCGCCTCAGAGTCAGAATACCACAAGTAATTGGTTTCCATGTCACACCTGATACCCATTTTGCTGAACTACCCTATTAGCCTCCCGCTTCTCTTCTAACCACTATTGGGAAATATATACTGTTGTCTAACTATACACCCAACTTACAGCAGAGCCTACTTGGATTTTTCCATTACTTGCCACTCCAATCAGTACTTCCCGCTGTCCGATCGATTTTGTTGACTAAATTCATTGGTCACAAGATAAACGATTTCATGCATCACATTACACTGCTTCCACATGAACACCAACTCATATGATCTGCAAGTTTCAAAACTCCACGATGCCTCGCATTTCCCCCTCATTTCCACTTTTGAGTTGACGCAAGGCATTGTCATTATAGTTGTGTATGTGGCTCACGCCATCAGCTGTTGTCCAAGTTCGACTTTCCACGCTGGCACATTCCACATAGTGTACTTCACCAGTTCGTTCAACAAAATACTGGCGTTCTTCCTGTTCTTATGTGAAATATATCT
Organism: Schistocerca gregaria; assembly: GCF_023897955.1. Taxonomy (NCBI): domain Eukaryota; kingdom Metazoa; phylum Arthropoda; class Insecta; order Orthoptera; family Acrididae; genus Schistocerca; species Schistocerca gregaria. The sequence goes on from NC_064923.1 coordinate 655,191,402, forward strand.
TTTGCATTATAATCTGATTAACAGTGCTAGGACTTATTCGCACTAATGTTACACAAGATGGTGCTGCTACTAAAGCTTCATAAACAAGTGGTAACCCCATTCACCAAGACTCTTCAGTACCATCGCACTCTCATCAACTGCTGGCGATCCTTACTATGAGGTGCTGTATTACGTTTGCTCTACTTACACATGTTGCTAGTGTTCCACAGTTCCAAAGGGATCCATCGTCATCAGGTTTGACGTTTGAGCAGTTGGACAACGTACTGTACACTCCTCATCAAGTCAGCACTCTATAGTGGCCGACTTGGACTTGGCCATTTCAAAAGAAGAAGAAGTAGCATCTCAACAAATTACCAATCGTTTAGTGGCATGCGAAACATTGCCACAAAGGCAGGGCCAAAGCGGAGTGCTTCATACCTTGTATCCACACCTATTATTGCCTTTGTTCAACACTATCACTTGATACTGGGGTAAGGAACTGGGAAACTGCAGTATTCCTAGCCGAGACCAAACCCCTCTTTGCCCTCATACCATCCTTCCATCCTTACAATACACAAACCACGTCCCTGTCAGAGACTGTTTGTTGTTTTCTTTGTCATAACCTATATCAATAGTTTTGATTTGCTCTCAATCTCTGCCCATGTCTCAGATCTACCATGTCATCATAGCTAACAGTGGACTTCTGTTTAACATTTCTTGCAACAAAGGTACACCCACTGTTAAGCTTTGTGCTCATTTCACCTACTCCCACACTGCTAGTTTTCGGCCTTTTATGTTACACTTGGATGAAGAACCCACTATGTTACAGTACCAAGAAAGCTTACTGGTGTTACCCAACAATACTAAGGCTCGACGTTTAGACTCAGTTAACAAATTATTAGATAAAGAACATGGACAAATTACTCTTGATCTCACAATTGCGAACATAATTAAATGGAACGACAAAGATTACTTGCACCAAGTGATTGTTCCCAGTGCTATGACTGTTCCTTTAACTCTTCCTTGTTTGTCTTGTAGTATGGATCTTGTATACCCAGGGCCACGGTGAAGGATTTTAAGCCACAACTTCAACCAATACCTGAGCAACAGCCATTGGGCAAATATCATGGTTGATATGGTTCAAATGGCTCTGAGCACTATGGGACTTAAAATCTGAGGTCATCAGTTCCCTATAACTTAGAACTATTTAAACCTAACTAACCTAAGGACATCACACACATCCATTTCGAACCTGCGACCTTAGCAGTCACGCAGTTCGGGACTGAAGCGCCTAGAACTGCTCAGCCACTTCAGCCTGCATCATGGTTGATACCTAGGCACACTTCAGGCATGGTCTTCCGTTATGTTAAAATGTAGAGGTTAGTAGTTTGTGTTACTAAATTGATGTTCCTTTTAAATGGTCGAATATTCAGTCCTGGCGTGGGGTCATACAGTCACAATAGTGGACAATTATGTATTAATTGTTATTTGTAACTGAACACTAAACGTCCTGCGGGTTATTGGGCAAATTTTATTAAGAAATGTAGATAATTATACACTCTTGTATACCATAGTGTCCAAGACTGCATAATTGTCTTTATTTGTTGAACAAAGCCTGTTATTTTCCATTTATGTTAATAACATCTAACCTATTGTCTCTGGACCCTGAATTCTTCCGTGGACCCTCCACTGATGCAAGCCCTGTCCTTGAGCGTTATAATCGCATGCAATCTGTGAGACATATTCAATGAGCTGGCTGACCTGCCTATGGCAGCACCAGCCCTATCAGTTTCGACTGCAGCGTACACTCTGGCACCTGATCCCTCCCTCCCCCTGTGCACCACTCAGCTGCTCTCTGGCTGACTGCACCAACGATGCCCTTCATTGGCTTTGACAGCAGTCGTCCTCCTGACACAGCCGTCACACTTAAGTATCACATCAGCAGGCCCACATCAAGATCCAACTGACAGGACCACTTCTCTGTAATTGTGCTTAATTTTGTAACAAGTTCCTTGTGGCTTGACTTTCACAAATACCAAAATCAATTTAAACAAGTGTCATGAATGATTTGTAAATCATCCCCTTTTTAAAAGATTTGCTGTAATTCAATCCCCCCAGTATCTCTAAGTTCCCATAAATGATGGTAGAACTTTCCTCAGGATCCATTTAAATTTGCATTCACATTTATAATTTGAAATTCATTTTTAGGAAACGTAAAAAGGCTCTCATGAAAGAGAGAGGAAGTGTGCATGGTGAATAGTTTTATTGAGGGGAGAAGTGGTTTCCCAATTTTTTTCAATTTTTATATTTTAATTGTCTTTCTTATGACATACGGTAGTGCTTCATTGCTGAGACAGTGGCTGAGCCCGGGCTGTCATAATACTGGATGTTTTGCATAACATCCATGCTCAGTCCATGTGAACATCGTCCCATGATAATACCACTGACTAGAGACGCTATGCTCAGTACTGCTGTTGGACAGACTCTCAGTGAAGCACCCTCGGCCCACAATGGGAGGACTGGGGAGCAGTCAAATGGAGTGGGCCAGATAGGTTCATGAGAATTTGTTGGTACTGAGAATGCACTCTTGCTGGGCCAGTCGGTCCATGACGGGATGCAACTAATAGTCCCTCCCATTGGGGGCGCAATGCTTCTCAGTTTAACTATTGCAACCTCCTGTTGCCATAGCGAGTTTGAGTTTAGTGTACCCATTAGGCATGGGCTGTTGGAGAAATAAAACCTCAATGGTGAATGCAAACAGTCCTTTCTTTAGATCATTTTCTCCCACCACCACCAAACGCCCTGCTTCCTGCTTATTTTCCCACCCTTACTAAGTCCAGCATGTACACTATGCTGCTAGGACTGTGAGGATCAACATGGTGTGAGTACAACTCTCAAACTGTGAAGATTTCTGGAATGTGTCCAGTGAGGTGGCAGCACTCTCACTGCCTTTCTACAAGCCTACCACATTCTGGAATATCTCATAAAGGTGGTATTCAAGGGTTTTCCTTGTTTGGCAGACCCTAATTTCCTAAAAGAAGAGCTGGAGAAGCTTGGGTTTGACATGCAGACTGTTTAATGCGTCAAGTCCCTCCAGACACAGAAAGACTGGCCATCTTTCCTGGTCATTATTGTCGACAACTTGAAGAACAGGAGACTCTTCAACTGAAGTTGGTGGCCAACACAACAGTCACCATAGAAGCTCAGTGCTTCTCCTAATTGAGGGGTGAAGACGTGAAATGTCACTACTTCTTTCCAGAAGTGTGCATGAAGTGCACACGCAACCATTCAATCATCAACTTCCTGCTACCAAAATGCACCAGTCTTAAGTGCAAGAACTTCGGTGACACTCATTTGCGATCTACCATAGCTGTGAGAAGTTTAGGGCCACAGTAGCTCGTCAGTGCGGCATCCTGTACATGAAGAAGGCCTACTGATCCGCCCAACCTCCATGCCCAAGCACTTGGACAGCAGAGAGTCCACCAACACCGCCCTGACGCCGGCCAGTGATGTTTCCTACACGACTTCCACCACAAGAAGTGAGAGAAGAAGGCACTCTCGCACCAAAAATCGTGCTAGAGGCGGCACACTAGAAGAGCAGCCACGTTGAGAGAAACCAACAAACTCGAAGGTGGCAGGAGTGTAAAGGCTTCGACCACTGTCTGCGCTGATTCTGCTCCCAATCATCCCCATTGTGACCAATAACGACCTGGCTGCACTAGTTGCCTCAATGTCTGCAGTCCTTGACAGGGTGTCACACATTGCCGAGAAGCTGTAAAAAGTCTCAAAGGCAGTAACGCTGATTGTCCAGGCACCGTAGCCAGCTGGAACTCAGTCAACACAATGAACCTTCTACTAACGCTGTCTGCACCTGGAGCAGCAATGCAGACCAACCACTGGTCACCAGTGAGCTGTCAGCACTGCAGCTAGCATGAAGCCACAGCCATCTGAAACGGGCACAATGATGATACTAGAAGAAGTGAAGTTTTCCAACAATGACGGTTCGATGATTCTGCAATCCCAGACATGTAAGCTTGGGGCGCTGCTACAAAGGCATACACCTTAAGTGTATCGTGTAAAGTGGGCTTCAATTAGAAGAACAAAAGATATCACATAAATAACGAATTATGAACTTTTCCATAAAAATGTCTGTCTTCTCACACTTTGGCAACCAATACCCTTTATAAAACAGCCTATTAAACGTCCAACTTATAACTGAACTTTGAACTATCCTAACGTGAGTGAAAAGGTTAGACAAAGGAGATCGGTGATGTATATTTCACTATACAAGGATACAGTTTAATATCGATCTGTACTTGTAAAGATAATCTCATATGTGATACAGTAAATAATTAACTTTATAAATGTTTGCAAACTACCATAAAAATATAGAAATAATAACAATAACAATTTTGAATGTATTTTCAAAATTATCAACATATGTTTACGACAACTTTTTAATGTTTTAATTTTCAGTCTGAAAGAATTTCTCATTAGACGTTTTTATAACTGGATTTAAACAAATAATTTTTACCATATATTTAAATATAAATAAAAGTCAAAACTTTGTAATGTGTAGAGAATATCAGTGGATTGTCTGGTACACTTATTCAAATGTGTCAAGAGGTATACTAAAGAAAAAATGTATGACACGCCAGTTCCATTACAGCCTCTGTTTTATACTTTCATGTTTTCCCTTCTGCCTGTCTGTAAAAGCGAGTCAGCATCCCCTTACAATTACTGATTAAAAAGCAAACTCATTATATTATTTATAACCATAATCTGCTTTGATGCCAATGAATGCAGGTACTATGTGTGTCATTTTTTAAATCTCTGAATGTGTACAACTATCTATGAAACACAGTATTCTCACTGCTCACTTCTATTGAATAAATACTTCACTTACTTTAGGTGCACTGCATCACATGGTATGGTAGACTGTCAACTGTCTGATGTGTGATGCTCCAGGCTCTGTACCATCCAGCCCACTTAATCTGACCTATTTAATGACTATCATACAATCTGGCCTATTTAATGACTATCATAATAATACTTCTCCAGGATGAAATGAGGATTAAATTAGTGTAGGTAATGCACTATTCTAAAGCTTTGGCAAGCAGGTGCCAGTGACAATGCAGTGTGGGTGTGTGGCCTTTCGAAATGTTTTATTAGTCTTTTGTGCTTCTAGCACATCTGGAATCACAATTATAAGGTGCACAATGTATTTTTATTATCATATCAATTAGCAGAACAACTCTTCAGTAAATAATATTTGGAAACTCTCTTCTAATGCTCATAAACAACAATGCACACACGTAGAGAGCAGCTCTTTTTGGTCACCCTGTGTTCTTTGTTTCTTCAATTGTATATGAGATGTCCAAAGTGGATGTGTTGTTAAACTGTTGTTTTGTGCGATCCGTTGTATTTTAATTAAAGAGTCCAATATGGGTGATACACAAAAAGCATGTAGTGAATGTGGATCAGAAACAATGGCTTGTAATGTCACTGTATTCTGGGTCTTGTTGTTGTGGTCTTCAGTCCAGAGACTGGTTTGAGGCAGCTCTCCATGCTACTCTATCCTGTGCAAGCTTCTTCATCTCCCAGTACCTACTGCAACCTACATCCTCCTGAATCTGCTTAGTGTGTTCATCTCTCGGTCTCACTCTGGGGTAGCAGACAAAATTAGGAAGTAGGGGTAGGAAAACGTACTTTGGAGACGAAGAAAAATCGATCAGAAATTGAAAACTGACAGATGCTGAAAAATAGACACAAACTAGTGCGAGAAAATCTACTTACAAAGTTTCAGGCAGTAGCTTTGAGAACTTAATGTAAAATATACTGCAACCTCTTACACATTTCTCCTGTATGGATGGCAAGGACAAGATCAGACTAATTACAGTGTGCACAGAGTTGTTAAGCAATCATTCTTTTTGCACCACATACATGAATGGTAACGGCCAAAAGAAGCTAAAATATGTGGCGTAAGCCTGTGAGCGGACTATTGGCCTGTCTGCTAGTGTAGTTCAGCCTTTCTATCTGTCGTAGCACTTGGAGGGGGAGGGCTGGGGAGTATCTTGCCCTGGCCGCTCTTTCCCTCAGGAAAGAGCCACAGTACTCAATTTGACAGTAGGTTGAGTGGACCAGCGGCCATCCTGGAGCGATTGGGACGAGGAAAAATCCTCACATCTACATGTATGAGAATCAGGAACCTCCAGGGCCAGAGTGTAGTGCTCTACCCACTAGATCACAGCCATGAATGGAACAGGAGGAAACCCCAATAACTGCTACAATGGTAAATACTCACTATGAAGCTCTTCACGATTGATTCCCACTGGTCGACGTCAATGGAACAGAACACAATGGCAGACAATGTCTCCATCAAATGGAGGTGTGTTCACACTAGATCAAATGTAAACAAAACATTACTTGGCTTAGCCCACTACCAAACAATGAAATAGAAGTAATGAGGTACCATTGGTGACACCAAAAGTCGGAATATAGTTCCAGAACTTACGAACTAGCAATGATAATGTTTATTAATCGGCAAATAAAACTTCATTGTGATTCTTCTTCATAAAGTTTCTTTTATGTCACTGAGAAGTTAAGGTTCAGCAAGAGTGTCGCCCAAATATTACATAATGTCGACATTTTCTTGCTAACAAAGATATATAAATAAAAACGAAAATTGTAATGCAATGATTACCTTATTTATTGTGTTTTTTTCTGTGTAAGTGCTAACTAATATAAAAAAATAACATTATTCTTCTAGTTCAGTACAGATGTATTTATGACTGTTAAAAAGGTTATTTGATTAAAACTGATTCATCATTTTATGTTCATATTTTTACACTGTGTAGGCTTTCTCCCTGTTCAGGTATTGGAAAACCGAACTCATTTTTCACTCCAGATATCTGACCTTCTTACGTAAAAACACTCAATGGAAAAAAATGCCCAGGTTGTCGTGGAACATTTGCATTGTGTCACGAACACAAAACAAAATAAAGATAAAGAAGGCGTAATGGAACAAAATCCACGACCATATAATTAGTGAACGCCTCGAAAACAGGTTAACTACTGATGTTAGCAGACGACGATCCCGTTCCCACCAACATCAAAACTGTCTTCCCAAGAAATCTTGATCTTCTATTTACTTTCTGCCCTACCCCATTGCTTTACTGCATTTGTGGTAGGCATCATTTGGAATGCTTAGCGACTTCTTAAAATCACCTGCGGTATCTCCTTCGACCAGCATTCCTGGCCGAAGTAGTACGTAGCTGTTAATAATGAACAGAGGGATCTTGCGACGTGTGGCTTCGAAAAAGTTTTTAATAAATCAACGAATAATTCAGTTTTCGACAAAATCGTGGAGAATGTTAGTAAACATCGCGGTATGTAGATAACATTTTAGTCCACCATAATTTATTTACAAAAATGAAGAAAATACAGAAAGTCTCAATTTTTGTGTATTTTATTAAATATATTAATGTCAGCATGGAGACTAGGAACTGCATCCATACACTTGAGAAGTGGCATTCATGTTCACTTAAATCTTCAAAGACCAAAGTAGACTCCAGTGATCTGGTGCCAAGGAGGTTTCTTAACCTCCTTTACTTTAGTTGTTTTTGTTTTGTATTATGCTCTTTGACGTCGAGTAGTGTTTTCTGACGCTAGTGCTGTTGATTTGTTTTCACTGTTGTAGAAGGCGAGTGTTTTGTGACTAGGGTGCTCATTTGATGCAGAAGTGAGCCGAGACAATTTCCGTGGTAATGGCAAACTCAATAACGGAGATCTTCTCTTCCTATCAGGAATATCTGAACAACGAACAAGATTTGAGGGACGAAATACGTAACATTGTTAAGGACATAGAACAACATGCAAGAGAAATACTAACAATTCTTCAAGCTATTCACCAAGAAGGAGGGATTCGTGAAATACCCAAGTGCTGTGAAGCTGCAAGAAAGCAGTTCAATGAAGTGCAGCTCGCATTTACTCGACTTGGTAACGCAATCCCTGCTGAACAATATTATCGTTTTAACGATCACTGGCGATATGCTGTTCAACGGCTAGCATTCCTTGCAGCCTTGACAATTTACCTCGAGACGGGAGACTTGGCGACTCGTGAAACGGTAGCGGAGGTACTTGGACTTAAGACACGCAGAGATGCAGGTTTTCATTTAGATCTGGAAGATTACTTGATGGGCCTGCTCCAGCTTTCATCGGAACTGTCACGCTTAGCAGTCAACAGTGTAACCATGGGCGACTATGTTCGACCTCTTCAGATTTCACGCTTTATTGCTGAGCTGAGTGCCGGTTTTCGGCTTCTGAATCTAAAAAATGATTCACTCAGAAAACGATTTGATGTTTTGAAATACGACGTGAAGAAGATAGAAGAAGTTGTTTACGATTTGTCGATACGTGGTTTGAAACCTCCAGAGGACCCCGAAATCAAATGCAGTGAAAGTGCTACGACGAATTAGTGTATGTAGCTTTGTTTCATTTACGACTGCTGACACACTGTTTATCAAAGGATTATGTTATCACTGTGCAACGTAATCCGTAAAATTTGTGATGAGAAAACGGTTTATTTATTTTTTTTGTGCGTGAAGATTTCTGAGCCTAAGTGTGATTAGCACAATATTTGTTAATGTGCTGTATAGGCCTAGTACTACACAGGCACTGCTGCCAGTTTACGATCAATATTTGGGTGAATGTAATCACCATTTAGGACGTATGTATGATGTTTTTGGAACCCACAGTTGATGTGAGTAATGAATAGGAAAGCTGTTCCTCAGTTATACTGTGTTTAAAGCATTTTTTAAAAGAAACATTAAGGATTAAGGACTCGTTGAAAAATTTGTGGTTTCTGACAAATGATTTTCCTAAACTCAGCACATGATTAAATAGTATTCATTTCTACAGTACATAGGAGCAGGAGTGATGCAAGTTTGTTGCATAATTTCTTCCGCATTTAACCGTTCAAATCGTGTACATGTGGGGGAGAGAGAGAGAAAAAAATATTTATAGGCTCAATTATGTAAACATATACACTAGAACATAATTTAAGCTTACTTCTCTTACATAAAAAATACATGGTCTATGAAATGTTGAGCCACCATTGAGTCACTATCCTTGATTAGCAGACTAACACCTGGGGTTTATAAGGGATGTTGCAATTCGTTTACTGTTTGTTCGATTCGCCTGGACATTAACTATGTAAGGGAACTCTTATCTGTCTGAATTATCAGTGTGTGGTATTTACTTTAAGGGATTCTGCAGAATATTTCTCTTATGGCTTCAAAATTCAGTGAAACTGTTGAATTCAATTCCTTTCAGTTTTTATTTAAAATTGGTTACTGTTTCTTAATTTTAGAACTGTTGTCACAATTTAATGACTGTATGACATGTTTGCAAAGCAGACAGTTACTGAGGCCCTTAGATTTGATCTAAATAATGACTGCTTAAAGCTGTCCATGTAGCCGCCACTGTTATTTTTTAAAAATTTGCCTGTGCGTTTTTGGTTAACTGGTAAGAATCTTCAAAGCAGCTTGTAAAAAAAAAAAAAAAAAAAAAAAAAAAAGTTGTCAGTAGAAATTTGTGCTCATACATGGAATGACAATAAGATGGAGGCTATAGGCAGTTGTCAGTGGGTATTTGAAAAATTTAAATTGTATTCTTGTTGTTTCAAACTGCACTGATCTCTTAATGACAATATTATAACAGGTTATTTTTATTTCAGTACACAACAGAATCATTTGTCACCCATAGATTTATTCCAGCCTTTCACACATCTTGAACTCTGTTAAATAGAATGATGCAGTGTGAGAATTAGGCATGTAGTAACCACTAAAGCTGGAGAGTTGCGAGTGTTTGCTGGTTTTAGTATATGTGCCTTTAACTGTTTTTCCTGCAATACATGTAAGTCATTGGTGATGTTCCAGACTGTGCCTCGAGTGTGACTTTTCTTAAGATAAGATTTGACATCTAATTAAAGTAATTCAAACTGCATAACGTGTGTGACAAGAGGAGGGGAATGCAAGTAATACTTTGACAGACTGTCATTTTATGGTGTCTGCCTGCATATTTATTTTTTATTTTTTTCTGACTGTGCCTATTTTATCATCAGCTACAATACATATATTTCCTTCTGCTGTTGGGCATCTGTTTCTCTGGAATGCAAGAGACATTTAAGTCAATGTTGAGGTGCACTTAGGTGCTCATAATGTATGATAATATATTGCTTTTATCTGATGTAATATTTTTCTCAATAATTATGTAGCTATTGTAGCTTCAAATTATATTGGCTGTAATTGAATAATTATTAAAATATTGTAGTCATAACCGCAAGACTTTTATTTTGTTTGATGTAGAAAGAGTAGACACAAGTGGGTGTGCATTTAATTGCAAAGCATTTGTTTATTACTTTCTGCAGATAAAGTGACAAAAGTTAAGTTCAATATTATTAGTTAACATTATCAACATTGGTGAATAACCTAATGAAAACAATTATTCCTGATATGAAGATGACAAATACTGGACGGGATGCACAATCAGAGAAAAGGGCAACTGCATACTGTACAGAGAAAGTGTTGATCAGGAAGTACATTCGAAAAAGATGTCAGACATTATAATTTGTATTTTGATGTGTGTGTGTGTGTATTCTTTGTGGTGATATTTGCCGCAATTGAGATAACATGCAGAGTTAAAAATTTCTGGAAGTAAATCTGTAGACTGATATTGCAATTTCTGTTGATAAGCAACAGTGCTGCATCATTGGCTATATTGTGCAAAGAAAATAACCTTATATTGCTGTATCATGACAACTAAAATTTTGTGACAGACTGAGATTGTGGCCTGGATCTCCTGTTTAACTTGAGTAGTAGCCTTAACACATTACTACCACATGTGTAGTGATGGATGTTTACTGCCAGGCCTTGGTGTCAAGCCCGAGGCTCTGTTGTGGCCAGCAGCAGATACATGGTGTTGGATGTAAGGCTCTGCTGTTAGCTGTTGTACATCATATTGTTATCCAGCTTGTGTGTGACGTATATAACCTGATGTGTCCTGTCAGTATGATTGTAAGGCTCTTGTAAGTTATTCCTCTCAGACCATAAGTGACTCCTTCATCAAGTAGAGATACTGTTGTCATATGCACAAATCTAGGAACAAACATGGCACTCTTGCATTCATCAATATTGTATGCCCTAGATTGCATGTGGCAGTTAGTTCAGTAGCCTTTCATATTCAAGGAACTATTGAAATTAGTGAAATTAATTCACTAATGGTATTCTGTGATGATGTTATATGTAGCATCTGGAAGTAATAGGAGGGAAAAATCACAGACTATGATAGCCAAATCTCATTATCAAATGTCACTTGTGCGACGAACCACAAGGGTCATCAAAATACGAAGATATCTAACATATATATGGACATGTCACTTGTTAGCTATAATTGGTGTTTGACAGTGTAAGTGGTGCATAGTTGGACACATTCCTGTTTTACAACTTATTTTGTTTTACTGATAACATTTTATAATGAGAATTGACATCTCAAAACTATCATCATCTTCATAAATGGATTTCAGCCGTGGCTATTAGAAAAATTATTATATCGGTTTACAAGTAGGCTAAATCATCTGGCTGCACAACACTCAGACATTGTGTTCTCTAGACTGTGTCATGAGGAAGAATCGACATAAGTGGTGTAAATCTGTATATATTCACACAGCTGACAGAAGATAATACTGCAGGATGTATTAATTACTATTTATCATTAACCAAAAATAGTCTATTTGTCAGCGAAGGCAGTCTATATATGAGAATAATATAATTAGCACGAAAGCAGCTACCGGTACTGTGAAGGGCAACAAAATAAGAGCTGCTGCTGCTTTGTCAGTTATGCTAAATATCAACTACTGTTTCTTAATCTTTGCTAAGTACACTTACATATATCAATGGAATAAATGTCATCTACTAACTATAAGAATAGAGGTTTGTTTTTTGTCTCTCATGATAATGGCATTCTGACCTTTATCTTCTTGCAGTCAGCAGGGTTGTAAAATTTGTAGTTGATGTAAAAGGCATTTTAAATGTGCAGTTTTTCTCAGTGTCTTGCTTCATATCTGCCTAGAGTTTATTAAACTAGAAATCCTCTATAAATATTTTCCTAGGAGTCAAAGTTTCTGCGGGAATTATTTTCATGTCATCCCAAAGTTATTTTATTAGTAGCCAAGAATACCATTAAGGAATAGATGAACAGGCAAGTGAGTTAACAACTTCGATATTTGTGCACTGATGACCTCGCCATTGAGTGCCATACGTTCCTGTTCCAAGATATTATGAAACACATCTTCTCTACTGCTTTACTCAGTAATTTGATTGCTCACTTTTACTGAAATAGTGATTTATTGACTTCAGTTCTGTTGTTCCAGGTGATGATTCCACAGAACATTGAGGAGTGAAAATGTGACAAATGAGCAATACCCTAAATTTTCAAGTAGACACCATGAGACATTCTCGAAGGTGTAAAACTTATTGTATTAAGCTTCTTCATTAATTTATCACTGTGCGGATGCCATTCTAACTGTCGCATATGTGAACATGAACAACTTTTATGTATAATCTTTGACTTTTTGGATGAAATATTTCATTTGAACCAATTC